>NC_067150.1:9216248-9816248 GCF_903995435.1 Acomys russatus | reverse complement strand
AGTGGTGAGCCTGGAGAAGGCTTCTGACATGCTTATGGGCAGCAGCAGTGGCCTCACAGATTACTGAAGGAAGGAGGTGCTTTTTGGCTTGTAAAAAGGGGCCATCTTCCAGATACTGGCCCTGCCCTGCATTAATTTCCTAGCCTTGCCCTTCACCAACCTCTGCCAGAGCCTCAGCTGACAGCTGTTCTTTGACTATAGTCTACTTTTTCTGTCTCTGTGCCCTCTTTCAACCTGTCTGCACACCCTTCCTGCACTCCCCCCCCCCTCCCCGCCCTTGCTTTTCCTCACCTGGCTTTTTTATCCTTTAAGATTTAGTTCCAAGGGACCTCATAGACCCTATTCCTGACCTATGCACATGCTAAAGCTTCTGAGGCTCCCAAGGTGCCTTAGAGAAAGCTTCCGCAGCCTCTCTCCATAAGGTTCTGGCTAGCAAAGCCCTGTTCTCGGTCCCTTAACGCTACAAGGCAGGATGGAAGGGGCTTCACAAGGACTTCCGGGGTAGACACAGTCATGAATAGAGAGCAGTTCTGTGAGGAAGGGACCTAGCTGTGACATTAGCCTTAGTTTTCAGACAGAAGAACCAGACTATAAGATCTCAAGGCCAAGGGCTATGCCTTACTCAGATTGCATGCTACTTATCAGGTAGAAATGCTCAAGAGGCTGTGTAGGGGGGCTCAGACCATGAAGCACTTGGCTGCTAGCCCAGGACCTGTGTTCAGCCCCCAGGACTCATGTACAAATGTTGGATGCAGCAGCGCACACTTGTCATGCCAGTGCTAGTGAACTCCAGGCCAGTGAGAGACCCTGTCTTAAAGGAGATGGACAGTGCTCCTGAGATAACACTTGAAGCTGTTAATCTGCTTTCTACAGGGACACGTGCACACGCACACATGCCTGTGCACACAGACACAACAAGTATATGCACTCTTATAAAAGGGGAGATGCCTGTGAAAAGAGGCCCAGAATGCTGCCATAATGTATTAGTAAAGGCATGGGAAGCCAGGAGCTAAGGTGTTAGAGAGCTTTGTTAGGAGTGGGGGAGGGGAATGATGGGAAGGAGGGGTGTGGCTGTCTGGGGATCCCAGGCATGAGAGTGCAGGGGAAAGAAGCCGATGATGAAAGGAGCTAAAGCAGCAGGGAGAAGGGTCAAAAAAGGAAGAGTCTGGAAACATGGTGTGGGAGGAGAAGATGAGCCAGGAGATAACAGTGTGGATGGGAGGGAAGGCCTACAGAGTGAGGGAAGATGGGATGTGGAGAACACAGGGCTGCTCAGGACTGAACCAAGTAGTGCAGAGAGGAAGCCAAGGGGTGGACAGCTGTGTGCCTGGCTTAGAAACACCCCAGGAAGAGGAAAGACACGGGAAGGTTTGAGATCTGGTGATGGTTAGAGGCCTAGGATGCTGGCCTCTGGAAGGGCTGTCTGAGCTAAAGGCCTCCTTCTGTGCTTTATTATGTGTGTGGCCTTGGAAGAAGTGGCCTCACAGGTCTGAAGCTTGGTTTCCTTCCATGCTGATAGGAATACTGCACTCATTATAGCTGCCTTTTAGTGGAGCTGGGCAAGTTTATTGGGTTAAAACATATAATCAATGCTTGGTATTCTGTGGCTGCTCAAACACCAGCTATACCCATATGTATCACCTGATCTGGCACCTTATAGGCTGATCCTGTGTCTTTTTGTTTCCAGCCCAGGGTGGAGAATGCCAAAGGGACCTGTGCATCCTGTCTGCCCTTGAGTAGCAGTTATTAGAATGTGGTGGGGAGGATGTTAGCTATCCCTTCAGTTAGACCACCCTTTGCCATGTCCCTTCTGTAATGCACGGGGTTCTCTCTCTCTCTCTCTCTCTCTCTCTCTCTCTCTCTCTCTCTCTCTCTCTCTCTCCTCTCTCTCCTCCCTCCCTCCCTCCCTCCCTCCCTCCCTCTCTCTCTCTCTCTCTCTCTCTCTCTCTCTCTCTTTTGTAAGAGAGCACAGCAGGGGCTGTGTGGCCCTGGGGAAATGGCAGGCCTTCTCTACACCTCAGTTTACAAACCCACAAGCTGAAAACCTCATTCTGTCATCTGTAAACATTTTTCCCACTTTGAGAGTTCATTCTACCACTGAGTCTAAATCAGTCATGGGCTGAGGTGAGACGACTGGAGGAGGGTAAGCTGGAGGGGCCAACTTTAATGCCCAGGGCATACCCTGGTGCTGCCAGGATAGGCTATTCTCAGCAGGAGAATGCTCAGCACTGAATTCCCTACAGTAGGAAAAACACCAAGTGACAGCTGTCCTAGGGGATATTGGGCATTAGATGCCATGAAATGTCTCCTGGGAGACATAGGAAGGACAAAGCAGCCTTGCAGGAAGCCATGAGTATGCAGCCATTTACCTGGTCACAGCCTGCATCACAGAATGGCCAAGTATGAAAGAAGTTAGGTGTGAAATGATCTCACCAGAGCAGATGTCTTATTGTGTAAACACTTCCCCTCCCCCAACCTCGGAGGCTTAGTGAAGTGGCCAGAAAGCCCCTGTGTGCTTTGCTCTGCTGGCCTTGATACCATGTAGGTCACCAGGAACTAGAATATATTCTTCCAGCTCCCCAAAGGCTCTCTTCGCTGCCTCCTTCTCCTCTTTTCTTCCTGCAGACAGGTTTCTCTGTAAATATCTCAGCCCAGCTCCAGATCACAGATCAAAGCCTTTTTTCGTTCATCTTCTGAGGCTGAATGGCAAATTATAATGTCTGTGTTTTTCACGAATCTGTGTTCATGTCATCTTACTTGAAATCAACAAAAGGCTGCTCACAGTAGCACGCCGGAGCTGCCCCATGGAGGCCATGTAATTCGTGCAGAGCTCACCTGATTGTCAGAACCCACAGGTAGATGGAGCCTTTTTCAGAGTCAGCGTCAGCATTAATCATTGTAAGCAACTTGTTTTGATGAAAGTCAGAGGGAACCATGAAGATTCACGGTTACCATGAATCAAAACTGGATCCCTTCCCCCTTTCCACCCCTTCTTGTAGTTCCCAGTGACATCTGGGGCTTTGTCACTTTAGCCACCATAAAGGAAGGACAGAGTTTGCCTCACAGCACATGCAGATACACAGTTATGGAACCTCCTGAGAACGTGTCATTTGCAGGGCTGTGTGAGAATCCTAGGACAGGAAGATTTTGTTTCCACCTGTCTTGTGTTCCACCTCCAGACCAAAGTCTTGAAGGCAGGCATTAGCAGTCTTAGCAGCTATTTTCTCTGGGATGTGGCTACCATTAAGTGGATTCCACTTTAACTCTTATGCAGAAGGGGGTGGGGGGTGGAGTGGGGTTTCTTAGTGGCCACAGAGCCTGGTGGGGCAAGGTAGCTCAAGAGCACGGGATCTGATGGGAGATGTCTGATAGAGTCTCAAGTCAAAGTCCTCAATGAGCAAACCTACTGTAAGTATAACGGTTCTCTTGGAATGCAGGATAACATGACAGTGTGAGCGGCTCTTATCACTGACATTCTTCTGGCTGGAGGGAGCTTCGCTAGCATGTAGGCAAGATGAGTTGGCATCTCCACAGCCTGGGAGTACCTTGGAGTTGAATCCCAGTGCCAGCTTCCTCTGGGCTACTAACATCTGTCATTTCCACAAAGAGAGGCCCCTGAACTTTCTCTTTGATCTTCTCCTAGGGGCTAGTCTGACCTGGGAAATGAGGGAGGGGAGAGTTCCTGTTGGCTCTCTCAGGTCAGCTTTCCCTGTGAGGTACACCATCCCTTATGTTGTACCTTCATTTATAAAGCAATTTCAGATGCATTGTTTCCATCTTATACATGAAGACATTGACTCCTGAGAGAGTGAAGTGAGTTGCTGCTGGAGGGAGACCTCATGAGCAACACCACCTCCCCCAGAAAAAAACCCACATGACATGCTGGGGCATGGACAGGCTTTATCCTGAGCAGGTCTTTTTCAGGCAACCACGGCAGGTGAGAATTACAAGTGCAGCTTCCTGTCATGTCCGGAAGACTCTATTTTGCAGCAGCCCTCCCCAATGTCTGTCTCTTACACTCTTTCCACTTGCTCTTCCACAATATGATATTCCCTGAGCTTCCTATATATGAGGGTATAGTTGCTGCAATAGGGCTGAATGGCTCAGAGATATCAAAGAAAGCTTTCATCCATGCAGTCTGCTCATGAAGACAAGGTCAAGGATGAGCCATCCTGGGATGAGCACAGAGCTACAGCCTGGCAGGTGAAGCAGGTAACCCAAATACATAGTCGTTGACAGATGCTATGATATTTCTGCTTAACTCTGGGAGAACAGAGGTTGTTGGTGTGTTTAAGCTTTCTTTCCACGGCCACCTGCTAGTAAGTGGCAGGGGTTGGACTTGGACATGGGTCTTCTGATCCTAAGTTCCATGCTTTTTCTTGGTCACCTTCCTTGGGAAAACCATTCTGAAAATAAAGGAGAATTCCCTCAGCTATCTGGAGTTGCATTCATATACAATAGGGAGTTGAGAGAAAGCTGAGTCTGCCTTCATAGTGATATCAGGTGGTGGTGCATCTCTTGCCTTGATCATGTGGAGCCTAGTCCTGTCCCTTCCTTCTGAAGACAAAGGCAGCCAACTTGATGGGTGCGACATGTCAGTGTAGTTGGGTGATGATGACATTGGAATGAACTGGACCCAGGTTAACAGGCCAGAGAGTAGACGGATTCAAGAACAGAGTAGGGCCATATGGAGAGGAGTATGATGGATTAAAAACTCTGGTAAAATTTAAAAGTTGTTTTGTTTTGAGACAGAGTCTCACTATGTAGTTCTGGCTGTCCTGGAATTCACTATGTACACCAGGCTGGCCTTGAACTTATAGATCCTTGGCTGCCTCTGCCTCCCAATGTGGAGATTAAAGATTTGTGCCACTATTCCCAGCTTAAACTATTTTAAATAAAGAACTCACCATGCCCCAGCACAGCTTTTACTTCTCAGAGAACCTAATGTGTCTCAGTTAGAGACTCACTGCTTGTCAGAGTACAGAGTACAATGGACTGCAGGGTACTTCACTTACTAGGGCATCTGTCTCACATCCCTCAGGCATACAGGGCTTGGGCACATCACAGCATAGAAGAGCAAGTGGAAAGGCTGTAAGAGCCAGAGGCTGGGGAAAGCTGCTACCGTGTAGAGTAGTGTCTTCTGGACGTGACAGGAGGCTGCACCCACAGGTTCACAGCAAAGGGCGGGAGGACCCTTAGCAGAGAAGGTGCTGACAGTTAATGGCTGGAGAGGTGGGAAGAGGCATATTTCTTCAGTGGTATGGTCCACAATGGGTTGTCCGTGCTTTAGAGGATGGCACTGCACCCATGTGCACGCAGGGATAGGTAGCACTAATGGGACTCAGTGGGTTATATACTTTTAGAACATGATGGGGAGTGGGAACAGCAATGAGGAGTCTGGGGCCAGGAATAAGGATAAGATTTAACCACATTGCATTCATGGATGAAATCACCAAAGAATAAATAAACAAATAAAAGATTGGGGGAAAAAAAAAAAGAATACCAACCAAGGGTAAGGATTGGACACCTACAATGGTAGAAAGCAGAAGAGTTTGGAGACACCAGGGGTGTGGGTGGGACTGTGAGATCCAGGGCAGGGAGTGGTTTTAAATACCCACTGAAAGCAAGAAGTCTTAATCTCACCAGCACTTGGTACCGTTTTCCTAATCTGATGCTCAGTTTAGCATTCTTGACCCAGAGGCAGGTCTAGATGGCTTAGGGAATCACTGACTGTACTCACTGAGGAACTGGAAATTGAGTCTTCTTTGGGAATAGATGACTAGAATCCAGGAAAGAAAGCACTGTAGGTCATTTGGGTTTAGGAAGGCAGTGGGGATGCACATTTGGATTTCAGTCAGAGACAACTCAAAGACCCCAAAGCTCACCTGCACCAAGGCATAGTGACATCCATGAAGTAACCACACAGCCTTGGAATCAGGAGCTCATCTGCCATGTAGGCCAGTATCTGTAGGGAACTCATGACTAACCTGGGGACAATATAATCACTTATCAGAAAACATCCCATCCTCTAAAATGTAGTCAATCAGGCTTCCTCTTAATGGTTTCCGGAAAGCCTTCTTCTCATTGAACATAGCAGAGTGAGGAACAGGGAGGGGAGAATGCCAAGCTACCATACCAATGCCATACTTCCAGGGAGAACACAGATGGTACCTGCATAAATCAGGACTTCAACCTGATGCTGTGGCCAGTGGCGTGGTCCTCTATTGGTTCTCTTTTTCATTGGTATGAGCAAACATAGGGCAGGAAGCAGACGGAGAGAGGAGAGGTTGCTTTAGGCTTAGACAGTCTGTCATGCAGGGAAGGCGTGGTGCAGAGACAAGCATGACAGCTGCTGCCATGACGCACACCACACACATGGAGACAATGGGCTTGGGACAGAAAACTGGAGTGATAATGTACATTGTTGAAGGCTGTTGAAGCTGTTAACAAATCCTAACTCCACCTGATATGGTGAGTTTGGGGACATTTTCAAAGCTAGAAGAGAAACATTAGAAGCCAGTGAGTGTCCTGTGGCATTGGAGGGAGCCCAGACAAGACTGGTGGGGTTACAGGTTGCATGAGGTCCAGAGGGAGCCCTACAGAGAAGCCCCACGTCATGAGCAAAGTTCATGTGACTAGGACTTCTCGATCTTGTCACCACTGACATTCAGGGATCTCCGGGTTCAGTAAGAGATCTGTGTGAAAGAGATAAGGCAATGAGTGACAGAGCAGGAGCCCCGCCTTTTCCTCTGCTTCCCACAAACGGCAGCATGGACATGCACGCCTACACACAGCTGGGAATGGCCACTCATACACCATGCACCTATTTTTAAAGATATAAAAATGGGACTTTCAGTGTATCATGGAATAAAAACAATTTTGTTTTTTTTTTTAAAGAAACAAGAGGAAGCAGTGGAGATATTGGCCATCCATTCTACCTAACCTAGTATATTAGGCAGGATCCTCTAGATGATCAAAACTGGCATATTGGAAATCTATCTTAAAGGGATATTGCCTTACAAAATAGGCACTAAGGAGTCCAGTAACGGCAGTCTGCATGTAGGATAGACTGTGAATTCAGTTAGCTACTCAGGCATGAGGCTGGATGCTCTACAGTCCCAGAAGACCTGGGAGAGTCTTGGAGATTTGCTGGCCTTCATTTCATATGACTGAAGTAGCTGGAGTCTAGTGTCAGCAGAGGGGGGTGGTAGCAGGGTTGGTGACTGTGGCAATAGACAAACTCCCTGGAGAGTAAGTGAAGACATCATTGCTCCCCTACTCAGACCTTTTCCTATTTGAGCCACCCGCTGGAAAGTTTCCCTACATGGAGAGGGGCTCCTCCTCTCTAAGTTAATGCTCCCTGGCACTAGCCTCATGAATAGTCCCTGAAGTATGCCTCCCAGGTCATTTCAAAGCCTGTCAAGTTGACAGTCAAAAGCAATCATCACAGGCTGAGATAGCCCTGAAGAGGCTGAGATAGCCCAGCCCGTAAAGGGGCTTTCTGCCAAGCATGATGGCCTGAGTCAATCCCTGATACCCACACGATGGAAAGAGAGAACTGATTCCCACAAGTTGTCCTTTGACCTCGTCACACAAACCATAGTATATTTGTACACATTCATGGACACACACACACACAATAAAAATGTAAAAAGATATATATATATATATATGGATATATATGGAACACATGCAAATAGCACCAACTATGAACTGGTCCACATGTATCACCCTTGTCTACCCTGACTCCAGACTCTCTGTGGGTCTAGCTTACCTATTTGAAGTGTCCTTGTGGATTAGGGACAGGGACACACCAGCTATTACTGACCGCTCCCATGCCCCAGTCAGTGGCAAAGGAAAGAGCTGCTGGTGTACATTCCATGGCAGATGTGGGCATGCGCAGTCAGGCTTCTTACCTCGCTCCCTCTTGAGCAGGAGGAATAGCAGCTTCATGTTGTACCGGTCTTAGGTCTCAGGGCTTTATTGGAGACATAAAATATTATGTATCCAGGGCTGTTCCCACTGATCGCTGATGTCCCTAATCCCTAATGGGGAAGAACAGCCAAAGTAATTAGACACAGAGCACACAGATTAGCCTTTGGGTCCTGTGTATATATATTAGTCAGAAAGCTTTCAGCCACATGCATAGTCAAGTCAGAACTGAAAAAGTGTTAGAAGTGTTCACACACACCATGAGCTACGGTGATGATAATAGCATTTTCAAAGACTGTGGCTTCCCTCCTTCTCTCCACTGTGTCACTTTAATATTGGCTTTGTCCTCAGAACAGTGATAAGATGGCTGCTGAATTCCAGTCATCACTCCCGGGCCATCAATTGCCAGATGAAGAAAAAATTTTCAGTGAGTGAATGAGTGAGTGAGTGAGTTTGTGTGTGTGTGTGTGTGTGTGTGTGTGTGTGTGTGTGTGTGTGTGTGTGTGTGACATGTATAGAAAGAACACTGTCCCAGTTGTCTCTTAGCATATTTCAGCCTCACGATGACTAGATCAGAATTAGTTGACACACTATTTCTAAACAAAGCCATGCCAAGGAGAATGGAGCTACCAGGCTTGGCATATAGACAAACCAGAAGCACTGCCTGAAACTAGGAATGGCACACTTTTCTCTGAGACACTTGACTTTGAGAAGGGAAGTAAACATCTGAGCCAAATTTTATCCCTATTCAGAGGAGGGAAGGCTGGGCAAGGTTCTTTGGATGGGTGACCAAGTACGTGTGTGCTTGTCTCATTGCTCACTGCTGTCTGGAATCCCCATCAACCTTGCTGATCTCTCTTATCAGCCTTGCCTGCTGCCCCTACAAGGTTTATAACTGCACTCTGTGTTTAGGGTGCAGCACTTCTGTCCCACTTCCAGAAAGTTTACAGACCTAGTGACCCTGCCAGAAGATTACTGGCTTCCACTTAGAGAGGTGGCGTGAGGGTCACAAGGCAGCCCCATGCGCCCAATCTGGAGGCAGAACAGTCCTGGCTCCAGGTGCTCAGACAGGACTGAAGCAACAGACTCCACCCACCAGGAAGGCTGTGGCTGCAGACTGAACAAAGGCTTCCTTGTGACTGGGCTTTCTGGAGAGTGTTAGCCTGGACTGCCGTCTGGGAGAGAGGCAGAGTGGATTAGCAAGGCCAAAGCCAGTTTTGTTAGTTCATTCTTTTGCCTTTGCTTTCTGTCACATGGGCAGTCCAGCCCTTCTCTGTGCTAGCTGCTGTTCAGGGTGTTGAACACACAGGCCAGAGCTTCTGACCTCAAAGAGGGAAACACACCACAAGGACACGCTAGTGCATGTGCAGGGCCTCCAGAACAACACCGTTTCAGTTCTGAAAACAGCACTGTGAGCTGGGGCTGAAATCAGGGTTGGTGGGGTCAGAGGAAGACCCCTGGTCCTGCTCTGAAAACCACAGAGGTGACTTTTCAATGTCTGTCTCACCAAATAATTGACTTGGCTATTTGCAAAGAAGTTCCTCTTCTTGTAATGAACGAGTGAGCCCTGAGCCTGTGGTTGCCTTTCTGGCCAACGAGATGAGAAGAGGACTGTCTCTATGCTAAGCTAGAGAAACAGGAAGAGGAGGCCCGATCTCCTCCCTGACTCCAGCCTGGCTGCCATCTTGCCAGCAGCCTGAGGATATAGGCAATGCCACAGTGGCAGAGGAGATGGAAGCCACCCCATGAGCTTCTGACGAACAACGGGAGCCTTCCCCATCTGCAGACTAACTTAAGACTTCTTGTGGGGTACAAAGTGGCCCCCTCTCTCTGCTCTAGGGAGGGCTTCCCATTGTTAGCAATGAGCAACAGCCTGGCTGGCAAACCGTGCTTTCCTCTCCTAAAATGTTTTCTTCCACTAGTGCGTTTTAGTCATTTTCCACATTAGGGCTCTTGACTTGGACTTGCAGAGCGGAGGTCACATTGTCCTGGACTAAATTAGCTCAGGAAGCAGGGACATCAGTGATGTCCAGGCCAGGACCAGGTCTCGTGTACTTCAGGTAGTGTCAGTGGCTGTGGGCTGACATTCTAATGCATGTGCCTGAGGATATGGAAGGGGGCTATTGAGGGCACCAGCTAGCAGCTGGAGCACAGGAGTGACCGCATGAGCAGAGGAAAGAGGTCACTATTCCGCAGCATGACAGAACTGTCAGCCACAGTGTATGTTGTCAGTGCATACAAGCTCCTCCTGTCACCTGGGGAATAATGTCAGTGCTTTGACCGCCCCCCTTGCCCCATTTTTCCTTCCTTCAGCTTCAGTAGGCATCTTCTGTTTTACTGTTTAGTGGCTTATTTTGACCACTTTTAGAAAATGGTTTTAGTTTATTTTTATACATGTCTTAAGGAGCAAGTGGAGACCTGTGGGCGTGATTGATTGGCAGTTGTGTATATGAATTTCTTTTTAAAAACGCACCTTAACTCTCTTTACGAGTATAGTTCAGTGACGTTAAGTCCATTCACAGTGCTGTGAGGCAATCTCTGAAATAGTTCGTCTTCTCTGATGTTTAATTAATTTGTCAACTTTCCTAGGCCACAGCAGGTGTGGTGCTGCAGTGCCAGGGAGAGTCCGTGAGGGTGTATCCAAAAGAAGCTAGGATTTGAGTCTGGATTCAGTAAAGGAGACTGCCCTGCCTCACCAGTGTGAGGAAGCTCATCCAGTCCACTGATGGCCTTAACAGGGCATGAAGTAGACAGAAGGACTCCTCTCCCTACTGCCTGCTCCAGCCGGGACACCCAACTTCAGCCCTTAGATTGGAGTTCAAGATACCAGCTCCCTGCTTCTCAGGCCTTTGAATTCAGACTAAAATTACATCAGTGGCATTCTTGGTCTTATAGCATGAACAGCGTCTGGGACTTCTTAGCCTCTGTAATTACATAAGTTAATTCTCCATCAATGAAATACAAACATGGCTTAAAGATTGGGGTTTTGCTCAAAATAACTTAAAAAAAAAAAGTTGTTTCATGCATCATAGTAGAGAAATGGTATGTGTGTATGCATGTGTGTATATTCATAACACACACACACACACACACACACACACACACACACACACACACACACACATCCTATCAGTATTGTGTCTTGGAGAAGTGTGACTGCTAATACTTTGTCCTGAACAGGAACCCTGTGCTCACTAACCTTTTCTCGTTCCCCTGTTCTTGCTGATCAGCCGCCCACCTTGGCCTTGTGCTTCTACTGCACCTAATTTCCTCAGTGGCTTCGCACAGTGATTGCTCAGCGCCCGGCCCTTTTCCCTCAGCATGAAGCCCTCAAAGCTTGTGCTTCCTTGTCTCAGCACAGCACCCTAGTGCAGCCTGTTCAGTGACACTGTACTGTGGCCGTCACAGCTCCTGTCTTCATCAGTCCTGCTGGCTGCTGGCTGCTTTTCCTCTCTTGGCTACCTGACCTTTGTGTCACCCTATACACCAGTCAGCTGCTGTTTAGATGTCTAATTCTATGGCCCTTGCTTCATTTCAAACATGTTTCTCTGTTGTGGATCATGGAAAAGAAATACCCAAGAGGCCCTCGTCTTTGTAAGTTTGAGCCTTTAATAAGTTTCTTCAAGAAAAAATTATGTTTTTGAATGAAGGAATAAAGAGCCAATACCCATGTGTTATATATAGTTGAATAGGTATGTGAAATTTAAATTACATATTTTTGCAATGTGACTGTCCCCTTTTAACCTTACTTTGCAGCTATGACCGTGTGGGGAATGTAACCACATTTAAAAATTCATTTTTTGACCCATAAAATGTAAGCTTAGCATAAAAACTTTAACAAACAGAAATAAAAGCCACCACTTAATGAGGCCATATTTTGTGCAGGGCACTACCATGAGCTTTGTAGTTATTCTTTAAAGTTACATATCTGTATCTGCGATGCTTGAAGTTAGTTATGTCAAGTGAGAAGACGTTCCTCCAGGACCTTGGTGTGCGCGGCAGCCTCGGGCTTTGATGTGCATGGCTCTCCTCAGCAAGGACGGGGGCTGCTTCAGAAGGAAGTGCTCACTGTGCAGAGCAGCCACAGCCACTCTGTGGCCTCTCTCTAGCCCTGAAGCCCCTCTAAGACTAGTCTGCTGCCAGAACTCTGAGTGGGCAGAGTGTCCAGGACAGCTGTGGAAAGAACGTAAGTCCTGGTCTCTTCTCGGGCCATTTCATCCTGGGGCCTCAGATTTCTAGAGAGTAATGAGTTTCCTTGGTTTCTGTGACAAACAGCTTGACCAAGGACACACAACAGAGCCAAAAAGCTGAACTCCGAGCTCTTTTTTTTTTTTTTTTTTTTTCATGTTAGTATTTTTTTTCCTTTTTTAAAATTTTATTAATTTATTCATATTACATCTCGATTGTTAGCCCTTCCCCCTGTTTCCTCCCATTCTTCCCTCCCTCCCATTTCTCTCCTTCTCCCCTCCCCTATGTCTGTGACTGAAGGAGACCTCCTCCCCCTATATATGCTCTTAGAATATCAAGTCTCTTCTTGGTAACTTGTTATCCTTCCTCTGAGTACCACCAGGTCTCCCCATCCAGGGGACATGGTCAGAAAAGGGGCACCAGAGTTCATGTGAGAGTCAGATCTCACTCTCCACTCAACGGTGGAGAATATCATGTTCGTCGGCTAGGTCTTGGTATAGCTTACTGCCTATATTCTCCTTGGCTGGTGCCTTAGTTTGAGGAGGACCCCTGGATCCAGATCTAGCTGTCATAAAGTTCTTCTTGTAGGTTTCCAGGACCCTGTGGGTCCTACTATTTCCCCTTTCTTCCATGCTACTCTTGCCTAAAGTCTCAATCGGATATCCTCTCCTCTGACCCACTTTCTTGGTAAGTAAAGATTTTCATGGTACGTATCCCTTGGACTAGTGTTTTGATATAAGTGAATATATACCGTTTGTCTCTTTTTGCTTCTGGGTGAACTCACTCATTATGATAATTTCTAGATCAATCCATTTGTCCTCAAATTTCGGGAATTCCTCGTTTTTAATAGCTGAGTAGTATTCCATTGTGTAAATATACCATGAACTCCGAGCTCTTTATCTCAACACTTTTCCCACCCCTTTTTCCTAGGAGGCTTAGGAGCTGGTGGCAAGTCTATGTCCCTGTTGTTTTACTTGTTACTTTAAAAAAAATTCCAGTTTAGAAATGGAGTAACATAGAGAGCCATAACATTTTGTTCAGGGTCTGACATTTGGTACCAAAGTCAGGTATTGTTAGAATAGCCACCAGCTTAAGTAGAAGGGACTTGGAGTAGGTTTGGCCTGGGTAAAGTTCCTTATCCCTTCTGAGTTCACTTTATGCATCTAGAGCTGGGAGGATTGCTGTCCAGATTAGAATTAATGTATGCAAAGCCTTGAGTGCAAGTCTTGGGTCTTGGTGGGTGGTCTATAACTTCTAACTGCAGTGGGTATCTTGTGGAGTGGCCAGGCTGCAAAACCTGTGTGCTTTCCTTGCAACAATACCCTTCCCACAGACATGCAAAATGACAGGGGCCAAAGAAAGGAAACTATGTATTCAATCATAGCTGTAACTCCCCAGGACCAAATGCAGTCACCAGTGTAATTTTCCTCATCCTTGGTCCTTTTTGTCAGTCTCTCTGTGAATTACGTCACCACTGGCTGGGACGGGCTTTAATGTCTACCTTTGGGCCAACCCTAGGCAGTAAGAGCCCTGTGTGGCAGCAGCCCTTTGGGAATTATGAGCTTCTCTTCTGTGTTGACAGAAGCTTGTTGGTTCATTCTCATCCCTCCATTAATGTCTTTTCAGCTGTGGAGGCCAGAGGTTGACATCTGGTGCCTTCCTGCTGCTCTCTACCTTATTTTCTGAGCCAGTGTCTCTGGTTGAACCTAGCTCTCACCCATTTGGCTAGTCTAGCCAGCAAGCCTCAGTCTCCCCCTGTCTCCTCCTCTCTAGCACTGAAATTCCAGGTGCACATGGCCACACCCAACATTTTATAAGGGTGCTGGGGATATGAACCTAAGGGCGTCATACAGGCATGGCTAGCACCTTTCAGTATGGAGCCCGTGCGTTGGCTTTGGAGACATGGTCTATCTGTATTAAAGTTCCTCTTACCCACCCTCTGCAGTGCCTCTCCCATGACCATTTTGTGTGTTTATGTTTCATACATCTATCTTGACTATCTTTCTAGATTCACACAAATCTCTCCTAAAAATAAATGGCCGAAGCAGTAATAAAAATGATGCTTCTGCTTCCTCTGAGTCATTCCTCTCTGCCATCCCAGGATTTGCTCCATGACAAGCTATCCTTAGCTCTCTTTGATCTGGTAACTGCCTCCTGAAAAGTCACGGAGGTCCACATTCCTCTTCTAACATTTATTCTTTTGCTTCGCCATCTCCATTCGGTTCCGTTTGTTTGCTGGCTCCTTGCCCCGCAGAAGCTCTCCGTTTCTGTGGCTGAAGACCGTGGGATCAGCCTCTCTCTGATGCCAGGACAGTGTGTTCTCCTCCACCTTTTCCAATAGACCCTTCTCTGCTATCCTCACTGACACCCTTCCTGCCATTCTTTATCTTAGCCAGGAAACGGAAGTATTCGTCATGATTTAGCCCTCCTTTGTCAGCATCTTTCGTTGTGATAACACTTTTACCAGCCCTGATCCCCACTGTGAAAACTGGTTCTGTTGTTTTGGATAAAAATCATGGTGGCTCCCCTTGGTGGGGAGCCCTGGTGGCACTCAGAGAGAGAGAGAATAGGCAAGCTACCAAGATGAGACTTGATAGTCTGTGACCATAAAGTGGGGGAGAAGGTCCCCCTCCATCGTGGACGTAGGGGAGGGGAATAGGCTGGGGATGGGGGAGAGGGAGGAACAGGTGGATACAAGTGATGGGATAACAATTGAGTTGTAATTGGAATAAATTAATTAATAAAAAATATTTAAAATATTGGTGGCTCTCTATGTACCACAGCTAGTCCATTTCCTATGTACTCACAGTGTCCAGGAATGAGTTCACACCGTCTTTACTTCTTAGCCACTGTCGCCAGCATAAGTTCATCCTTAAACTTTCTCTTCTCCAGGGTGTGAGCAACATAGCTGGTTGGAGCCAGTCTGATGTCTAGCAGCATTAAGCATCCTGCTGTGGGTGGACAGTCTGAGCCATGCTGTGAAGCAGTCCCTGTGGATGGCAGTGTTCTATGTGAAGAGGAATGCTGAGAACGCCAGCCAATGAGCACAGTCAGCGCAAAGGGAAGCAGGATGGAAGACTCTGGAGCCTTGGGATGACGCAGCATCAGCAAAGAGTAAAGCGCCTCAGGTACCTGGCAAGTCCGCCTCCGCCACTTGGGCTTGAACTCCATCAGTAGTTCTTGACACTCAGCTTGAAGTGATAGTCCTGTATCATTTCTCCTTTGTGTTTGAAGTCAGTTTGTGGGAATTTCAGGGAAAAGACTTTGGCTGTAAGATTACCTCAGACTATTTTTCTCAGCCTCTTTCTTTCTTTTTTATTTTTATTTCTTTGTTTCTTTGTTTGTTTGTTTCGAGACAGTGTTTCTCTGTGTAACAGCTCTGGCTGTCCTGGAGCTCACTCTGTAAAACAGGCTAGACTTGAATTTATGTAGATCTGCCTGGCTCTGCCTCCTAAGTGCTGGGATTAAAGGCCTGCGCCTCCACCTCCCAGCTGTTTTTCAGTTCCTTTCATAGGAAGGAGCTGATTTCCTTAAAATCCAGGATGAAGTCTCCCATGGTACCCTGGATGCTTCCCTTTCTTGTCCCAGATCTTCACTATACCCTATTACCAGCATAGCCAATGGAGCTTATTTGTGTGTGTGTGTGTTTTTTTTTTTTTAATGTTCTTGATCAAATCCCTTCTTTTTATTGCTCCCTTCATCCCTAGGCCACTCCCTCCTAAGAAGCTGATAGTGACCTTACTGATATTCTGGCTTTGGGCAAGTAATTTTTACTTCCCTTGTTTCAAAGCTCTCTGACATTTGGCCTTTAGACGTACAGAGTCAACATTAGACTTCTGCACTAAAATTTCAGAGTTTCTATTGCAAGGCAACTAGGTAGCACCCCCCCCTTCCCTTCTGACCTTGGCTATCAACTATTGGGGTCAGACCCGGGGACCACATCACCAGGCTTCTCTGGGCTTTGGTTTCTGGTTGAATCCAGAAAGTTGGGAGTTCTGACAGGAATCAGATGAAGGGAGGGAAGAAATGAAGTCATGCTATTGACACTCCCCCGCCCTTCCTCCCCGGTCCTTCAGGAAGCCTCCATCCTTTGAGTAAAGGTCCTGTTATCTTAAGGTGGCTTTTGTATAATTCTCTGTCTTCTGGATTCTGGTTCTATTTCCTCATGCCTTCAGCTCTGTTTATTGACGGTTCTGCTGTTGTAGGCCAGGGGTTCTTTCTCTGTGTTCAGTAGTTTCTCTACCCACGATATTAGAAAGGATCCTTTGAAAACAAACATCCCTTGAATTGTCACATTTGGTGAGCTGTTCTGTCCTGTTAGGTTCTTGCCTCCTATAGGACATGGTGTTGGCAGTAGCTGCCTCACATTTCTTCTTTTGAGGAGTGGTGTACTCTCACTTCCATTGGAGCAACATCTCAGCACTTAGCACATGTCGGGCGCTGCTACCTCCCATCTCCTCTGCTCTATTGTCTTCTTTTACCGAAGAATACTGGGCATCCTATTCCTTCTTTCTTCTCATGTCCCCTCTCTAGGACAGAGTCTCATGTGGCCTTTGCTGGCCTGCATCTCAGTATGTAGCTGAGAATGACTTTGCGCTCCTGATTTTCTTGTCTCCACCGCCCATGTAGTGGGACTATGGGTGTGTGCTACTACGTCCTGCAAGGCATCTTTCATATACCCCTGCAATTTCTCACAATCCAAGCCTTGCAGATGCTGTTTGACCATTAGGAGACCACTCTCCCTCCTTTCTTCTGCTGAATATCTTTTTATTCATGCTTCTCCCAGGTAACTGCATCTTCGTAAGCCCCAGGAACCCTCCCCCGCCATACACACACCTTCCTGGTGTTGCTGTCACTGGGTATCTTCTAAGACTGTGTGTGTCTGTGGGCATCAGCTCTTCTACCATGCTGTTCACTTTTTAAAGGGGGAGATTTAATACTATTTATTTTCCTTCCATCTCAATATTTTGTCTTTAATCAAAGAACATTAAGTACTGGCCTCTTGTAACCCATTCTCCTTTTACTAGCTGGGATGATGTTCAGAGCATAACAGAGATCATGCTGCCCATTGGCTTACATTCTCCAGTGACTCTTCTGTGCTTAGAGTTAAATCCACCTAAGTTGGTGACCTGCCCAGACCTGCTCTGAACTGCCTAGCTTCTTACCATGCACTGCTTCAGGCCCTCTGCCTGCCTTCCCTCCTACCTTGAGTGATCTCCAATCAGAGGTCCAGTCCTTGTGCAGCCTGAATCTCAGCATCTGTGCCACTTTACCAGCCCAGGTGACATCTATGATGTCTCTGGAGTTAGTTCCCCTTCCATTTTTCTGCCCTAGCCTCTCTCTTACTAGGTCCCTACTGGTCTGAAGCTCAAACTCGCAGAATCCTTCTGCCTCAGACTCTGAAATGCTGAGATGACAGGCCTTTGCCATCACACCCACCTCTACCATCCATTTTCTACATAGCCTTTCTATTTATTTATCTTGTGTTTCTAAGATGTATACCACATACCATAGAGTATGAAATCTATGTTGAATTATAGAAGTTGGTGGGTTTTAGGGCATGTACAGCTGCATGACCCCACAAGGATCTAATTTTAGAGCATATTTCTCACCCAGAAAGAAATTCATATTAGTAGTAGGGAGGTGTCCGTGTCTCCCTGGCTTTATATTCCAGCATCTGCAGTCTGCTATGTTGCTTTCTGCCTCTATAGTTTGTCAGTTTGCATGTTGTGGACACATGGAACTGTATAACATGTGGTCTTTTGGGATGGGGGTTTTTCTCTTGGGGCACTGTTCTATGGGGTCATTCACGTTGAAGTATGAGCCAGCCAAACTCCTTTCCATGTCATACTCAGGTCCCCTTGCATGGGGATACCACACCTCACGTCACTTTTCTCAGCAGCCATATTTGGGGGTTTTTGGGTTTTTTTTTTTCTGACCTTTTTATGAGAAAGAAGAGGCCTTGTACCTATCCCCATCATTATCCTATAAAGCCACATATCTGCAGTGAAGTGTGTCCCTGGGATGCCAGGGAATATGCTGAAAGTGAGACTTGCCACAGCACGAGATGCAGCCTTCTCTTCCCAGGGCTGGGCCCAGTGTGTGGCAGGACAGACCTTCCCAGAACAGCAGGCTACTGTGCCAGGAAATATAGTGAGTGGCATAGGAAACACTGCAGTGGGCAGTGTGCCCCAGTCCTCTGTCTTCAGACTATTCCCTTTCTTCTGGCTCTCAGGGGCCCCACAGCCTCAAGCTCTTTCTTGCCTCTTTGAGAATGAAAGTCTTGTGCAGAAAGTCACCATGCCAGGAGAAGGGAGACACACAGATGAGCTGTGGAAAGCACTTCAGAGCTCAGGTCCTGGAGGCCCCAGCTCATCCCTCTTTCTTGGCCTCTGAGCTTTCCCTGGATGGTCTCAGGTAAATGAGACAATAAACTGCCTTGTTGCTTTTACCAGCTTGGCTTGGCTTCCTGGAACTCGGTAGAGAGACTTGTAATGAATATACGTGTATACTTACCTAACTGGTTTGGACACAGGGAGCAAATACGATGGGTTCAGGGCTCCTCTGATGAGAAGGGGCTCTTACATCCATCATTTCGTTCTGCCTTCTTCCCAGAGGAAAGCGCCACAAACATAGTTATAAACAGGAGGAAAGCAAACATCAGTACTCTTGAGGTCGCCCAGCTTTAAAAGTTGTACTTCTGGGCCTAGAAACCAGGATCTCTGACTGCTAGTGTTGTGCTTCTAGCCTGTCACCTGACCCTGGGAAAAAAGGTGCAGTTTGCTTCTGGTGCCCCCAGTTGTCACAGTGCCTAGTGTATCTGCTGACTGGTAGCCTTCCTGTCATCAGGTTAGCTGCTGAAACAGGAAGCTCCCTACAGGTGCTTTGTCCATGTTGGGGCCCCTGGTGGCCTGTGAGACTAAAGCAGAGTGGAGGGAAAACTAGACAGGTAGGAAGCTTAAGAGAGCAATGAAGCCTTGCCCTCTTCCTGAGCCTGAGCTCCTGCTGCTTTTATCCCAGCCCCTTCCTCACCATCTTTTCCTGATATTTGATCCAATTGGAGGCAATTAGCACAACCTCATCAGGGACTTTCCTGTGTTCTTGCTGATGCCCAGGTCAGGTTTCCTTGGAGCCATGTGTTGATACCCAAGCATAAAGGAGACAGAGAAGAGCCTGGTGGAATAAGCCTGGCCTACTCCCTGCATCTCGCAAACCTGGCCTACCCTTCTTAAAGGGTTCTCTCTGGTCTGATCACTGGCCCCCTGTCACCCTGATCTGCTCAGTACCACAGACTTAACCATGTTTTTCCTCTTTCTCTCTGGCAAAAGCTCTTACTCATTCTCTATAGTCCAACTGGAATGTCAACTCCAAATTGTTCTGTAAGGAGCCTCTCTCCTGAGCTCACACGCCTGTGCTTGGAACATCTTGTTATAACCCTTTCTTTCCTTGCATCTTGTCATTTCCATGTTTCCTCACCAGGCTACAGTTCTCCAGCAGCCTGCCTTTGTTCTGTGGAACTCTGTTCCCAACCTGCTGGCCCAGGAGGAACATTATCCTGAATGTTCAGCAAATGCTGGTGTTTCTTGAGCGCAGCACTGCTGACCTGGAGTGAAGGCTTCATGAGTAGGAGAACAGCTGGCACACTCTAGCACATTCAAGAGAGATTCTTGACATTTTCTCTAGAAGGTTTTCAAACGCTCATAAGCTCTACAAAATCAATAGTAACACAGTCATACTTTGTTTGCCTCTAAAGACCCCATGAGCTGACAGACCCGCTCAGAGAATAGCTCTAGTACAGAGCAAAGCAAGGCTGTGCTCCTGCCTCCTCCACTGCAATACTGGAACCTCGGTGTCCAGGGTGCCACTTTGATCTCCATTTTCTGGTTAGTCATGAGGAGAAAAGTGGTACACAAGGTGACAAAGTTCCAGAAAATGGTCGACTTAATACATATAGAGTTGTGGTCCTGTTCTTGGAGACAGAGTCTGCAGGGTGGGTGTCAGACTCCTCCAGAAAGCTGTGAGCAGGGCCCCTTCAGGCCACCCCCAGCTTCCAGTTGCCTTCTGTCACTCATTGGCATCTCTTGGTTTGTAGAAACACGGCACTGACCTGTGGCTTTAGGCCCATGTAGTGTTCACTCTTCCCCTTCTATGTTGGTTCTGATCCCCTCTCCTATAAAGACATGAACATATTAGATCAGTGACCTGATTTTATGTGATTACTCTTATGAGAGCTTGCCTCCAAATGAGAAGCCATTTTTAGGCTCTGCAGATGGGCTGTTGATGTGATCCTTAGAGAGGCACAATATCACCATGGCTGTGAGTTGCGAGTTGTCAGCTAAGCAGAGTTCAGAGCCCACAGTACTGTAGGCAGTCTGCAGAAACAACGGGATTGAGTGACTTTCTGTGGGGTATCCTTCCCCCAGTGCCAGCAGGGCTTCTCTCTGATCCTGGAGGGTCTCAGTGGGACAGATGCTAAGAATGTTCCAGAAAACAAGGCTGAGGTATATGAAAACCTCCCATCTCAGAGGAACCAGGAGGGAAGAGAGAGAGAGAGAGAGAGAGAGAGAGAGAGAGAGAGAGAGAGAGAGAGAGAGACAGACAGACAGACAGACAGACAGATAGACAGAGATGAGACAGACCGACTGACCATATCAGCAGCTTTTCCACAAAGATAACAAAGCCTAAGCCCTTGGAGCTCTTATGATTTTTTTCTCTTTGATTTTGTTTGTTTGTTTTGTTTTGTTTTTGAGACATGGTGTCTCTGTGTAGCCTTGGCTGTCCTGGGCTCGCTCTGTAGACCAGGCTGGCCTGGAACTCAGAGATCCACCTGCCTCTGTCTCCCAAGTGCTGGGATTAAAAATGTGCACCATTTAGCCTGGCATTTTTATGATGTTTAAAGGCCTCCACTTAATGTGTGTTCTGTTCTTAAGTCCAGGCTCCTTTTGCAAGCACTGTAAAAGCCTCAGTGCTCAGAACCCACTTTTGCCTTGCTCCTGGGAAAGGGTTGGACTGTCCTTGTTGGCTCAAGCAGGGTAAGAACACTTCTACCTCCTTTGATGCAAGCAGCCCTCCAGATCTCAGGGTTTCTCAGCTGTGAGTCCAACCAATGTGGGTCAAAATACCTGAAAGTCACCTCTGTGCTGAATGTGCACAGACCCTTGTCAGTCCTCTCCAAGCAACATGACAACTGTTTGCCCATATTTTCATGGTCTTAGGTGTCATAAGTAGCCTAGAGATAATAAGTATATAAGAGGACGTGCCCTCAGGTGTGTTCCACCTTGGGTATTGCCAGAAGACCTTGCCATCTGCAAGTGTGCAAGGGCATATTCATAGCTATCCTGGAGCAAATGCCCCATGGGATGCAGGTTGGACCTACCTGGTACTATAGGCTTTAAAGAGCTATATATAAAACCCTTGGATGTTTGTGGGCTTGGGGATCTGCGGGCACCGATCTTCCTTAGAAGGATAACTGTGTGGAAGAAAATGTTCACCTGGGCTGCTTCTGTGAAAAGCACAGGTGGCATTTTCCTCTTCCCAATGTGCCCCACTTGCACACACATGGCGGCTTTGAGTCTTGGATGAGTGACGTGTGATACTTCCCTGAGAAGTCCCCAGGACACACAGGGCAGCTAGAGTGAGGATGCCATGGGAAGTTGCTGCCAAATGGTCACCAGCGTCAGAGATGAGGCAACACTGGCTGAGAATGTAGAGAGCATGGCGGACCACCTGGGTGACAGTTTGGTCCTTCATCTATAGGCAGCAGCCGGGACACTAGCTGTTGGAGGATGTTCTCCTTAGCTGGCTTCCATTCTTTGAGTTGCCCTGCTGTCTGCCCTCTAGTCTCTGAGTTCTCTGAACTGGGTGCCAGTAGAATTGCTGTGGGCCAGGCTGGCTCTTCATCTGCAGTTAATTAACCTGGCAACGATGGTGGTGGTTAATAGCCGCTGCTGATTGATCAACATGCCAACTATCTCACTTCTGAAAAATGTTTTGTGTGTGCTGTGTACTTTTCCCAAAGTACACATGGTCTGTCTGAATTTCCCTTTCTCCTGTGTGAGATTTGTGAGTGTCCTTCAAGCAGCATAACTGGTATCATCCACATTCTCTCCTCCAGTTCACACCCCAGAATTTCAGAAGGCCTGTGATAGCAGGGCCCTGAGGATCAGTGTGGTTATGACTGTGCCACTTATGCAGGCTAGAGGCCCTGTGCGCCAAAGCCATCTAGTATGAAGACAGCTAGATTAAGAGATCATTGCAGCTGGACCTGCTAGCACCTACGGCGATCCCAGCTACTCAAGAGCTGGCCTCTCAACTCAAAGAAGGCTTGCCTATGCTGCAGAGCGAGTTCAAAGCCAAGCTGGACAACTTAGTGAGCCCATGCTCAAAGTAAAATCAAACCATACATAAATCAGTGGCTATGAGGGTTTTAGATTCAATACCAGAAAAGATGAAAAGGGGCTTGGGAGATTTGTGGCTGGTGTAATAGTTAGAAAATTACCCCACTTGAAATCACACCTATGAAGGCTTAGGGAACACCCAGCCCTATTGTGCTGATGAGAGCCTGAAACATAAGGAGCAGTGGTTCACTCAATGCTCTGAGGCCTCTCACACATACAAGTCACAGCATGGATACTAAAGCCTGGCCGTGTGTTTCTGATCTTAGGTTAAAAGGGGGACACGCTATAAAGATTAGCAGTAAAGGATGTAGGAACAAGAAAAGAATGTCCTAGGTTGACAACACTCAAAGAATGGAATTTCGATTTCATTTATAATCTGTAGCATATTTACAGGTCATTTAGAAGTTTGCTTTCACCTAGCAAAAGTTCGCTCTTTAGTTCTCCAGAGTTCGGTGTTCGCTCCTCCCCAGCCTGCCTGCTTGTCTTTGTCCATCTCATTGAAGTGTACCAATTATTTTTCTACCATTAAATACCCCATTTAAATAGTACTTTGTAGCTAGGCATGGTGATGCATGCCTGCAGTCCTAGCACTTGAGAGGTAGAGGCACGGAGGATCAGGAGGTCAAAGTCAGCTTTGGTTACATAGTGAATTTCAGGTCTGGATGGGCTACACAATACCCCTGTTTAACAAAGAAAGAGACACAAGGGAGAAAGCAAAGGAGAGAGTAGGGAAAAGACAGGGGGCAAGAGGAGAGAGGAGAGAGGAGAGAGAGAAGGCACTTTGTAACTAGGCCCTCTTATAATGGCAGACAATAAACCCTTGGGTATGATTTGAATAGGCATGTGCTTGCATGCAAACACACACACACACACACACACACACACACACACACACACACACACAGCAATTAGGGACCATTCTTCTCAAAGCGGTGACACTTGTAGGACAGTGGGGAGGAAAGAAACCATTACTGATTGTCCAACTCCAGATTTCACTGACTTAGGTAAACCGATATTCCTAGGCAAATGACCGTATGTGCAAAGCACGTATGTACATGGGAGCTAATTTAATTTACCTTCTGGGTTCTTTTAAGAGAAGAATATTAGAAGATAGTAGTTTATGTTTGAGAAAGGAGAGAGGAGGTGGGGGCACCAGAGGACAACCTCAGGTGCCTTTCTTTCTTTCTTTCTTTCTTTCTTTCTTTCTTTCTTTCTTTTGAGACAGAGTTTCTCACTGGCCTGAGATTCACTAAGTAGGCTGGCCTGGCTGCTCACAAGTCATTGGGATCCACTTGTGTCTACCTCTCTGCCACTGGCAATGTGACCATGGGCCACAAAACCCACCTATTTTTCACATGGGTCCTGAAAGACTGAACTCAGATCCTCGTGCTTGCATGACAAGCACATTACCAATTGAGCTGTCACCCTGGTTCCTGAAAAGAGTTTGATTGTAGTGGATTACAGGACCTACTTATATGATCATAAGAGACCTTAGTCTCCAAGGGAAGAAGAGGGAAGAAGAAAGCAAGAGTTATCAATTAGAGGGCTGACACTTGTGGCATTTCAGCTGTAATATATGGTTGATGACTAGAAGTAGGTCCCCTGGACATGCAATTATTCCCCCCAAGGCCTCCAGCAACAGTTCATGGCTCCAAGCCTGGTTTACATCTATAAAACAAGATGATAATAGCATATGCCACCTACCTACCCCTCCTGGGGTGTCTGAGGACAAGTCAACATTTGTACTGTGCTTTGAAACTGGGGGATGAAAGGAGTGAACAAACTACAAAGTGGAGCGGTACTTGGCGATTGGTACTTGCTTCTGAGCCACTCTGGGCATGGTAGAAGAAGGAAGGGTGGGCAGGAAAGGAGAGAAGTGACAGTGGGCTGTCACCCTCAAGGAAGCCAGTGCTGAAGACTGCCAGGTATCATCCCTTACTGACTGAATGATGTGGGACTTGTTAAAAACAAACAAACAAACAAAGTGAGCTTCCCACTGCAGATAACCCCTCCTCAAGTGGCCTCTCTCGAGCATATTGCTTCTTCTTCTACTCTCCTTTCCTACTTGGGGGTGACCCTCTGTTTTGAAAACCATTTAAAAAATTTACATGTGCAGTAAGAATTTTCATTGTAGTGTTTTAAGCAGAATTTGTTTTAGTTAATTCTTCTCGTACTTGTTTCCCCATCTCCTTCCCTCCCAATTGTAGCCTCTCCCCACAGCCCCCTCTCTACCTCATATCATGTGTCCATTTGTCGTGTGCCCCTTCTTCAGCATCTCATCTCATCTCCTCTCTTCTCCTTGCTAGTTTTTGGGCATTGCCCATATTTACTCTCATTTATATACATGTCAGGCTAGGATTGGCATATGAGAGAGGATATGGTTCTTGTCTTTCTGAGTTTGAGTCACCTCGATATAATTCTTTTCAGTTCCATCAATTTTTTCCAAATTTTCATTATTTCACTTTCAGTATAGCTGAATACAGTCCCATTGTGCATGTGCACTATATTTTTATTATCTGTTCCGCTGTTGATAAACATATAGGCTGATACCATTTCCTTGCTACTGTGGATCAAGCAGCAATAAATATGATGTGTAAATATCTCTGCAGTAGGATATGGAGTCCTTTGAGTATATAGCTGGGTTGTATTCTAGTTTGATTTCTAATTAGAAGCTTCCTGATGATTTTTATAATGGCTGTACCAGTTTGCATTCCTGCCAGCAGTGAACTAGGGTTCCCTTTTCCCCACATCTTTGCCAGAATTTTTTGGTCAGAAGACAGAATCTCAATGTAGTTTTAATTTGCATTTCCCTAAATGGTTCTTGAGATCAGGCTATCCCCCGTTCTGAGTTGTTCCATGTTATGTAGAATAGTCTACATAGGCTGTGATCGTGCCCGAGGAGACTCCTTAGTGAGGGTAGAGGGTGGCTGCTTGTATATGCACATCTGTAAGTAGAGTTCCTATTCAACATGTGTCATGGTGAGTGCAGATCCAGTGTACAGTAGCCCAATTACCTCCTTAAGGATAGATTTCCAAATTCTTATTCTTTAATACACAAACTTTGAGGAGGCACAGCACAGATATGGTAAGAGGCAGAGAGAAAATGTAGCATTGGCCTTGAAAATGTTTGCATTTGTTTGCATAAGCCCAGGAACACTCTGTAAGGAAGGCATGTCATTTTTACCGAGAATTATGTACTGGAGCTTGCTTGAAACCTTATAAGAATGGAGTCCTATTTCATTTAATTTACATTGTACTTGGCCCTGGTTTTATAAACTGAAGAGTGGTAGACTGTGACTTTTTAAATATCCTGATTTTTAAAAATTCAATAAAAAGGAATTTATAAGCTTTATGTAAAATTTAGGGAACTATCAAAGACAGAGTTGGACACATGGAAATATTTGGGTCTATTATAAAGTTAAGAGACAGAATAAGGAGACTGTGGACTAAGTAAAAGGTGCTTCTGATTCAAAGGGAGAAAATGGATGAGGAGATGGCTAATTGGAGTAAGAACACCATCTGTCACTTTCTTTCAGAAGAAAGTTTTCCCAGCCCCGTGGCAGAGCACCATGTCGTTAAGCAGCACTAACTCTGCCTTCTGGAAGTTGGGCTGCGTGGGGTCTGAAGTACGCCAGAGCAGGAGTGGAGCTGATCATCCACAGTGGAGGGCTGTCAGGGAATAAGAGCCGGCCAGGCTGGTGAAGATGGGTCTAGTTAAACAGTGGCTCCATCCTCTACCCTGTCTGATTATTTCAAGCCCCGGTAACCAACCTTGAGGTGGTGGACCCAAAAGTGTTTGATAGAAACAGGTAGCTTACCAAAAGCCACATGGGAAGAATACAAGAGAGGACTCTGGTGCAGGCCTGCAGGTGACATGTCCTGGGACTCCATCACATATGGCCATGGATGAAATCCTGTCTTGGTTGGAGGAAAAAGTCTTGAGCAAATGGAAATCCTTTTTAGGTCCCAAGGAGCCTTCTGAGTTGGAAGGCACTCCCTGAGGGAATGAAGGCCACAGATCTTGCAGACTATGTGAGATCCACCCTCCTCCTACATAGTTTTCCCCCTAAGGTTTAGTTCATTTCCTTTATGAGTGTTTGTCTGCATGTATGTCTGTTTACCATGCATATGTTGTGTGCCCAGAAAAGTCAAATCCCATAGAAGTTACAGTCAGTTGTAAGCTGCCCTGTGCATGCTGGGAACCAAACTCAATCACCTGCTAGAGCAGCCAGTGCTGAGCCCATCTCTCCAGTCTTCCACCCTCCTCTTTTCCACCCATTTAGCAGTTTGATTTCAGAAAATTCCAACCTGCAGCGATATTATGATTTCAACCAAACTTTGAGGGAGTATTTGCAAAGGAGAGTACTTTGATGAATCCCTTATGAATGGAGTTCTGCAAACAGTCCAAATCATGTTCTGTTAATGAGTTCTTCAAGAATTAGCTCTTAAGAAAGGAGTAGGGTTGTAAGCAGCATAGAACTGTTTACAGGTGGGTAGGTGCCACTGCTGTTGCTTCTCTGGGAGGCTGGGCAGCACTGGGGCTGTTCCTTTCCTGGTGCTCCTTACTTGCAGACCTTTTCCTCACAGATAACATCACACTACAAACTTCACTGCAGCCCACACCTGAGTCAGCATACATTGAAAAATATAAAATTCCCCCTTTAAGAACTGCTTCTAGTACCTTTAACTCAATATGAGGCAAAAAAAATAAATAAAGCAGCTGGAAAATATTTTATGCTGGTGTACATAAACCCCAAGCTTCCTGATCTTTTTAGAGCTGTTTGTCTCAATGATGTGTAAGTGAGAGCCGAGGAAAACCTCAAGTCACACAAGCAAACAGCAAAGTGGAAAACACAGTCGGCATAGTGATGCTTTCTTTCTTCTGGTGCTTCATTCCTGTTATGGAGAGGAGTGGGGGAGGGTCATGTTCAGAGCAGCTTCAGATTTTCAGACTTGCTGAAATAAGGCCAACAGCACAGGATGCTTGCACTGCCTTGCACTAGGGTGGATCAAGTTCGTCCCTACAGTCTCATTTGCTCTGTGTTGTTAATAAGCTGTCCAAGGAGCCAGAACCGCCCCTAAAAGTATTCATCATCTTCAAGCACTGTGATTATTGACCAGAAAAAAAATAATAGTGGCTCTGGCAGCCAGCCAGGACCCTAGCTAGCTCCCTAGCTAACTCTTTGCATCTGTTCTCTGACCTCTTTAGCTCAGCAAGTTGCCATGTGCTCTTTCTCTTCAGGCTGTAAACACACACACACACACACACACACATACACACACACACACAGTCTCTCTCTCTCTGTCTCTGTCTCTCTCTGTCTCTCTCTCTCTGTGTCTGTCTGTCTGTCTCTCTCTCTCTCTCTCTCCGCTCCCTCGCTCTCTCCTCTCTCTCTCTCTCTCTCTCTCTCTCTCACACACACACACACACACACACACACATGCACACATGCACACACATGCCCAGACTCCAGAGAGCTTAACAGAAAACAAGTCTATGCTTGTGGGGAGCCTAGGCAGGCCAGGGAAGCAAGGCTGTGGTGGCTGCTAGCCATAGGCTTTCTGCTTCCTATCCTACCAGATGGTTTCCACCTCCAGTCTCAGTTCCAGAATGCCTAAAGCCCAGGGCTAGCCGCCTGCCTACCCAAGTGACATCTGTGTTTCTAGGAAGGCAGTCTTCTACAAGTCCCTTTCCACTCTGCTCCTCCTAAAAGCCTATGGGGGCATACTGCCTTTTTCAGAGGTGTCAATGTAATGCTCCTTAGAAAGCAAAACTCACAAGAGGAGGGACATTCATAGCCTGTGTGTCATTTGCACTTCACAGCAATTCCAAGGAAGACACTAAATCACTTGGCTCCTCAGCACAAGATTAGCAGAAATCCCCCAGTTGTAGCTCTGGCCTCCCACTGCTACAGCCTTTAGAGGCTGTGTTTGCTGAGCTGTCAGTCCCATGGCGTAGCAGGCTGAAACTGTCTCCTCTGTGAACACAGTATGTCTCAAACATAGTAGGTCCTAGGGACTGTTTGCAGAATGAATGAATGAATGATGTGTCTAGTGAGCCATCTGACATTGAAAACAGTTTCTAACATGTTTTTAGCATGGTGACCAAGCCTGTTGCCCTCTGACTAGGATACAGGCTCCTTTATCACCTAACTCAGAGCCTCTTCCCTCATCTCCTGTCCTCACAGTGGGTACTGGTCCTTTTGCCTCCTTCTGGGGGCTGAGCCAAGACAGCTGCTTTTCCACTCTGGTCTTTTCCCAGTTGAATCCCTGCTTTTATCCCCCAACCCCCACAAACCTTTCTACCTGGCTCCCAGCCAGAGAGGCCTCTAAGTCACACTCAGAATTTCCATGACAGTACACAGACTAACCCCTCCACCACCCACCCCCAAAGCTTCCCAGACTCCGAAGAGGTCTCTTCCAATCCCATCATGCCTGGCAGCATTCTCCCCACACCCCGTTTTAACACAGGCCTGTGGAAGGTCAATGACTCTTTTAAAAATAAAGGCAGTGGTGGCCGAGTGCCCGGCTGGAACCTGCTGACGGTGCAGTTCTCTGCAGCCAGGCCTCTGTTCTCTGCTGAAGCCTCAAGGCAGATTTTCTCTAAGGTCTGCAATCTATTATGCTACAGTTAACTGCCACATTCAAATGTAAAAACAGATCCTTGGATCAACACCCTATAAAAAGCCAAGAAAAACTTGGTAGTGCCTTTGCTGGCTTGAGCCAGAGCTTTGCAAGGGAAGAGCCCTGGGCCAGAGGCAGCCAGGTGCCCATGCTGGTCACAGTCCCTGTGCACTGCAGTGCTCCTAGGCATGGGCACCCTCACAGGGTAGATAAGGAGCAGGAGATGCCACAGGGCCAGTGACAACGTACTGTCACAGAAGCAGAGCTCTGGCAAGAGGCCTCTGAGCACTTTTATTCTATCCAGCTCCCTCCTTGATTCTGGTCTGGACTGGATCACCCTGGAAGATGGCTCTTTAAGACCTCTGCTCAAAGTCTGCTGCCTAGCTGAAATACAGACGTCTGCAGCTTGGAGAGCCTGGCTGCACTGAAGCTCTGATTTTCATGCTTCCTTGGACAAGGCTTGCTGCTGCTGCACACAATGAAGGGAAAGTGTTTGTTAGAAAGGATCATGGGGACATTTGAAGAAAGATGGTTTTATTTTCTTTTCTGTTAGCCTTTCTCCTGAGTCTTGGCTATGTCTTCTACTCCCAAGGAGCCTCGGGGCAGTACGCATACAGGGTGCCAAGGATATTCTAATAACCAGATTTAATCTGTTTTGCCAGGCAGTTGCTATTGCCTGGGCCACTCTGGCAATAGCTACCCCAGCAGCCCCTCTCCTTATGCCATGCTTACATAGCTCTGCGAACCTGGCATGTGCTTAGCTGGATCAGCTTTTGAGGTCACCGTTTCTCTTCTGTGCCTTTACCTACTTAAGAAGGTTATGGCTACCTGGGAACCAGCCTTTGCCTTTTGGGATGCAGCCAGCTTGCTTTGGGAGTGCAAGAAAGTGAATTTCACTGAGCAGCAGGCTTGCTTTATTCTTGTCACAGCCAAGCAGAGACTTCTCTTTTTCTGCTCTGTGAGCTCATATGTCACCAGATACAAATTCACTGGGACAAACATCCCCACAGGTGGCATATGTGTGCACATAAAATCAATCATTCCTAAATTCAGTTGTTTTGTTTTTTTGTTTTAAAAAACAGTCCTTTGAGGTAGAGTCTATAAACATTGGACACACATACGGTCAGTGTGCCGGGTTTGGGCACAATTGTACCATGGACATCGATGATAGCATTATGCAAATACATGTAATAGCCTATTTAAAATACCAGAATATTGTGCTGGTAAGAACACTTACACAAATGAGTCATACTTCTACATACATTTTTACGTTTACCATATTAACATTGTATTGACTACATTTTTCAGCAGAAAAACATGCATAGGTATAAACTTACCTCACATCTTCCCTCTTTACCTGTTTGTCAACGCACATTATGGTGGCTCCTATATATTGCTCAGTATAAATAATCCAGAGTTTGCATTTGGTCTAAGTGCACTTAGCATTAAGTGTGAAGCCAGTTCTTGGTGTGAAGTTTGAATTCATTCTGGGGCCCATGAGGTCATGACGAGGTGCCAGTTCCTATACCGTCTCTTGCTCCACGAGGATAGCACAGTACACATGGCATACACACAGCATGTGTTAAATGAATATAAAGGCAAATTGCAAAGAAGTTTGGAGACTAGCTTCAGTCACAAGAGGAAAATCTAAAGAAGGGAGAAGTGTCAAAGGCATGCTGCCTCTTGCTTCGGAGACTTGAGGGAAAGAAGCAAGAGCTTTATCCTAGCATGACTTGTGCTTCCTCGGGTCTGGGTGGAGCCTTGCCCTGGCTTTCACCTGCTCAGGTGACCTCTGTGCTGTCTGAAGAAAGCTTCCCAGTGCCTGATCCTGTCATTTTCTCCCACACTCTCCAATGTCGTCGTCTTCAAGGCAAGTTCCCTACCTGCAATGATTTCATCTAATGCCTATTTACTGTCTGGATGTCTTCAAAAGGAAGCTAAGCCGTGTAAGGAAGAGGGCCGTGCCTGCTGCTCAGTGTGGTGTTTTCCAGTGCTCAGAATACAGTCTGGCATGTAGTAATTATTCAGTAAGGAATTATTGAACAACCAAGTGAATGAGTCGTTCCTGGCTGCATGGCCGGCTTCCCTGAGAGAGCATTCAATAGATGACAGGTCAGAAGGCATAACTCAGGGGGTGGAGGCTCAGGAGGCTCCACCTCTCTCTGATAATCTCTATGTAGTTAAGGACTGCCAGGAGGAAGAGACACTGTCTTCAGTGTTGCAGCCTCTGGTGAGATGCCCATGTTCCTGTGAATAGCTTTTCACCCATGTTCCTGGAAGCAACCCCAGTTAAAGTCATTGGGACCCTTGGGATGCCCCCTCTCTTCTGCCCAACTATGGGTTTCTTCTTCTGTTTTGCTGTCTGGGTCCTTCAGTGCCTCTCACAATCAGCCCTGGGAAATTTGGCTTTCTGGTGTAGCAGCAGGTGCTGAGCCCTGGTCCCTCTCATTCTGGCTTCCCTAGTCATTTCTGACGATGCAGGCTGCAGCCTGTGGGTGCAGACATGCTGACACACTCTTTTGGGGGGGGGTTCGAGACAGGGTTTCTCTGTGTAGCCTTGACTGTCCTGGACTTGCTTTGTAGACCAGGCTGGCCTCGAACTCACAGCGATCCGCCTGCCTCTGCCTCCTGAGTGCTGGGATTAAAGGCATGCGCCACCACGCCCAGCACTGACACACTCTTGCTAAGCCTGTTCCCTGCCTGCCTGCAGACTCCTTCCCCACACTAAACAGCTGGAGCGGGCCACACCCACAGAGGTGCTGAGGCCTGGGTTGAATAGTTTAGGCTCACCCCAATCTCCCTACAATGCTGCTGCCTGGCTCAAGTGTGCCCTCCCACCATCTGTTTTCCACTTACCCTCCCACAAGCACAGGGTTGCTCCTGTGGCTTTTCTTCTGGATCACAGTTGGCATTTTCTCTCTGAAGGCAGCAAGGTCAGCTGGCCCAAGTTCGGTGGTTTTCACTCTAGCCTGGATAGACAGATTTACCCTCCCTGAGGACCTGACTAGTGCCACAGCCCACCTCCCCAGCCCTTTCTAAGTTTCTTCAGTTCTATTGGGCACCACAGCTTGTGTCTTTTCCTTGCTCCTCCGCAGGGTCTTCAAGGCACCCAGTGGTACCATCAGTAGTGGGTGTTGGGGGGGAGTGGGTTGGGTGCTTATTTGAAGTAGCATGTATAAGCCAAATCTGTGTTGTTGTCGCTGGTTCCACTTCCTCTGATCTTGCTATCTTTTTTGGTCAGTTTGTTTTGAGACAGGGCTCATATAACTCAGGTGGGACTTATGTACCTGACACTAGCTCTGAACTCCTGATCCTCCTACCTCCACCCTTCCACGTGCTGGGACTCTGAGAGTATACAGCTATGCCAGCATGCCAGTTATCTTTAAGTTTCTATGGTTTATGTGCACCAGTAAACTGATCGTTGGGGTGAAACTGAAGCTGCAATGCTCAGTGTTTTCCAGGTCACATAAGGAAAAGACAGAGGTAGGACTTGAACTCAGACCTATCTGGCCTCAGGGCTCATGTGATAACTGTATTGTCTTTCTGTGCTGTGTCTTCGCTTCTGTACCTTCTTGACAGCTCTGAACTACATCTTCTGGAGTTCAAACCTCTAATTCATAACTTTAGCTTAATATTGGATGAATCATCTCTTTCTGTGGTGGAGAGGACACATGGAAGATTTCAGGGGAGCTTGTCTTCACTTCTCGCCAGCATCCCATCTCAACCTAGATGTCATCTTTCTTCCAGGAGTTGAAACCAACCACCAGTACCTCGAAGAGCCACTCTCTGTCACTATTCCTCTGGTCTCTATACTGTATTTGAATCCTTGCTGTGTGTCAGTCATAGTGCCTGGCAACTTTGCAAGCATTATTTATATTCTGCTTCTAAAATTCTGTATGTATTAGAGGTACCAGTAGGCAGAGCAATAGGGAGGCTAAACACACAGGGCAAGCTGCTCAGCTGGAGTGGCCTGTGCAAGATTTGCACACTGTCGTAGGTTTGAAGCTCAGTCCCTTCATTTTCATTTTCTGAGTGTCGTAGAATCACTTTTCCTGATATATATTGGTACTATAGTAGCAAAGGCACCTTGTGATATGGCGAAGGACTCAAGGGAAATGTAACTGATGGCATCTTCATACATTTGAAGGCTGTGCTGGCCCTGCTCTGGCTGCAGCCTGTGGTTCAAGTGCGACTTGTTCCGGATACAGGGTGTGGGGTCAGATACTAAAAAGGGTCGGAAAAGGAGATGGTGCTGTCCTGCCTCACAGCACAACGTGCATCATTTCTGAGGAATAACTCTGGGTGGATAGAGCAGTCAGCTCACTTATGAGTGCTGGGTGTGAGCCTTGCTTGTCACATGAGAAGGAGACTACCCAGAGGCTGAAAATCTCTATAGGAGTTCTTCAGACTTTGAGAAAATGACCAGGATTGAAGACTTTGAGATTGCCAGTCATCTAAAATGATATTTTTGTGGCAAACTAAGGGCTGCTACTCGGGGCAGTCCCTGAGGCCCTTAGCAAAGCAGACATTTTCAGGAGTGCGGGTGGCTTGACATAGCTTCTAATGTTCGTAAGATAAAAGGGCTACAGAAAGAGCACTGCAATATCAGATCTTAAAGCCTGACGCATAATTGTAAATCAATTCTTTTTAATTTGCCTTGTACATTCTTCTTTTTGTAGTTTATTCTGAATTGTTTTAAGGAATGAAAATAAAAACAAAAAAACATTCAGTAAAGAAATAAATCCTGGCAATGTGAAAAGCATTGTACTGTATTGCATGGAGAAAAAGTGACAGAAAGGAGCCTAAACTCAGGCCTCAAAACAACAACAACAACAACTTCTTCTTCTTCTTCTTCTTCTTCTTCTTCTTCTTCTTCTTCTTCTTCTTCTTCTTCTTCTTCTTCTCTCTTCTTCTTCTTCTTCTTCTTCTCTTTCTTTCTTTTTTTTTGAGGGGGGGGGGATTCAAGACAGGATTTCTCTGTGTAGTCTTGGTTGTCCTGGACTCGCTTTGTAGACAAGGCTGGCCTCGAACTCAAGTGATCAGCCTGCCTCTGCCTCCTGAGTGCTGGGATTAAAGGCATGCGCCACCACTGCCTGGCTCAAAACTTCACCTTCTTTTACTCTGGGATTCATGGGAAGACCTAAGCAGGATGCTACAGTGCACCTAAAGGTGACATTTGGTCATCCTCTGCAGCAAGGAACACTGGGTTGTGAAAGGAAGAGGATTCACAGACCAAAAGGGAATGAACTCCAGGCAGACTTTCCTAAAGTTACTGAGCTAGAAGGAAGTTTCAGAGCTAGGACTCGCCCTCAGGTCTCCTGATCTTCATGCAGTTTGCACATTTATTCCATTCTGTCATTCGTCTTGATTGCCAGCTTGGGGGTATTTACATTCCCCCAGGGAATATACATCTGAATGTGTCTATGAGGTCATTGCCAGGAAGGCTTAGCTGAGGAGGAAAGACACCCTGAGAGGGGTTGCACCATCCCATGGGCTGGAGTCCTGAACCCAGTATTAGAAGAGAAAATGAGATGTGCGCATGGCATCCACCTGCTTCCTGAGTGCACATGCCGTGTGGCCAGCTTCCTCAGGCTCTAGCTACCATGCCTCCCCACCACAGTGACTGTGGGTGGCTGCCAGAATGTGTGCAATAGTAGGCTGTTGTCCTTGAGCTCTTGCAGTTTTAACAGAGTTGACCTGGGAGAAGTTACAACCAGGTTGATTTCCAAGTGGAGTCTTTCCTCCGAGGCCTCATTTGTGGGTCTGGACAGCTGCATGACCAGGCTCTGTAAATTAAGAAGTGGGTGGGAGAGGTCCAGCTGCTCTTGGTCACTAAGCTCCACCCTCTGCAGTCAGCCTTGAGAGCTTTACTGATGAACTCACTTTGCCCTCTGCCTTCCTGTTTGCTTTGGCAAGTGACCATAGTGAGAGAAAATAATCTTGGGGTGTTTTGGCTTCATCACTGTTGGGTCACTTACCTTCTAAGCCCCATGTTAGGTGGTTCTTTCCACATAGATATTTTCTCTGAGTTCTGGGCATTCTTTCTCCCATCTGTTGGACCTTCTCAAGGTAATTAAGGCTCTCCATGGAGGCGTTCCTGGGGACACCATATTGTCCCTTTAAGTTATTCTTAAAACCATTGCAACTTTGTGGGCAGCTTCTTAAAGTGTCCTTGGATTCTCTGCTATGGATGTGGCTTTGTTTCCCAGTCATCATTCTGACAGAGCATGATGGTTAAAACTGATGGCTAGCCTGGACAAGACCTAGAAGTGCCTAGGAGAGTAGACCCCGCGTGTGCCTGTGGGGTTTAACTTCCGTTAGCGTGACTGGGAACACCATCATTTCATGGGCTTTGACCCTGAATGAAATACAAAGGAGACAGCAAACTGAGCGTACAGTATGACCAGCTATTCCAAGCTCCTGTCACCAGGACTTCCTCACTGTGATGGACTGTGAGACAAGATAAAAAGAGAGTTTATCTTTGAAAGATGAAAGTGGCTGAGTTAGACATCATTTCCATCCTCAAGGACTTCCAGATGGGTGGGAAGAAGGAACAGACATGGGCAGTGAGGGCAGGGCAAGGGCTTGCAGAGTCAGGTGGATCCCAGGGAAGCTGGTTGGAAACTAAGACCTCTTCAGGGTACATTCGGGATTTATAATGTGGTATTTGTAAAAGAGTAGCAATTCTGACACCTGGTAGGCACGAGTTTGGATATTTCTTTTACTTTTCAATTCTTCAAGTTTAAAATGAAACTGAAATTTTGATTCATGTGGCCTCTAAATAGTATACTGTAATGAAAGCAACTTCATAGGTACAGCAATGGAACCCAGATTCCAAAAACTGTTCCATGCATCCTGTGTAGCCCAGCATTAGAAAGCAATTAGGTAGGTAGTCACAGCCCCAGGCAGCACTACTGTAATAGGCAAAGTCTTTGAAATGGGTGACAGAGAGAAGGCTCTGTGACTTATGGCAGGCCTGAGATGGTTTAGCAGCATTGGCAAATTTCATCTCAGATCATTGGAGCTTAGAGCTGAGAGAGTGGAACCCAGAGATGGGAAGCAATATACCCCAAGTTATTTAGCTCCTCTTCAATCCATGTTTACTTACTTTGTGTGTAGATGGGAGTCCGTTCTCACCTTCCACCATGTGTGATGAAACAGACTTAGGACCTTAGGCTTAGCATCATGTGCCTTTACCACTGAGCCATCTCTCCAGCCTCTATTTAGCTGTTCTATGGAGGAACCCAAACTGGATCTTCTGTTCCCCAGTTCAGGTCCTATTCATTCTGTATGCATTGGGTATTGAGAGAGATTGCAAAGAGAAATGCCATCTTGTAGAGCAGCCTTCTTTCCCTGCCACCCAGTCAGTCTAGGCAGGTTTTCCTGGCTTGGGTTTTAGAATTACAACCACTTCAGTGTCTTAACTAATATACACTCCTGGATGACACTTGTGGTAGCCTCTTTTCAGCTTACTACACCACAGAAATCACTTTCGCCATCTCTGTTTCCCCTTAGAATGCCTATAACTGTGGTAGTTAGGGCATGTCTAAGATGGTTCTGTCATCAAATGCATACAGAGTCCTATGCTTTCTCCCATCCTCTCTAGAACGCAGGTCCTGTGGTTTAGAAGTGAAATGCCTGCCCCCTCCAACAGGCTTATGTGTCTAAGCTGTTTCTGGAAGGCTGTGGGACCTGCAGGGCGTATGAGGTTTGATAGTTAGGCTCCACTTCCTGCTTCTTACCTCCTGACTCCAGGCACAGTGTGGCCAGGCCCCTCGCACATTTGCCTGGCATGCCTTTCCTACTGTGATGGACTGTAGTCCCTCAAACCGTAAGCCCGGACAAGTGATGTCTTTTTTAAATTGCTTTTTTGTCGGGTATTTGGTCATGGCAGCCAATAAGGGAACCTCCTTGTGTCTAAGTTCTTCGGTCTGGCACACCCTAGGTTGTATAATTGGCTCCTTTGTGTCCACTTGAGTTTTTGTGTTCTCCACATGACCAGGGCACTGTATAAATTGATGGCATGACCTCTCTGAGTTACAGTTAAACAGAGGATTTATTGTAGATATGAGGGAGACTGTAGCCAGAGGCATCTGAAAGAATCCAGAGTAGAGAGAAAAAGTAGTAGACTGAACATGGCCAGCACACTGGGCCTGGCCAGGAGAGGAGACAGATGGGGACAGGGGTTAGGAGTGAGAGCAGATAACAAAGAGAGAAGAGGACCAAGAGGAGGGGCAAAAGAGAGAACATAGCTGGAATAGCAGGGTTATAAAGACGGTGAGAAGATGGGGGAAGGAAGCCCATGAGCAGGAGAAGTTTAGGGTAGGATTGGGATGAGAAGAGCTGGGATGCCCACATGGATTCTGAAATGTGTAACAGGTACTCATGATACTGAGAAAACCTGTAGGCCAGCATTTCCTTTGGTATGCTAATAGGCACCACAGAGAGCCATTTGTCCCTTCTGACTGTGATGAGAGGGCTGACTCCTTTGATAGAGGGGAACAAGCTTCATGAGTTCCTGGGGACTTCTGGCTTTTGTTTAACTATCAGAATTTGGGAAAGTGACCAGCATTGCAAAGTCTTTGCAGATATCCCAGTAGAAAAGATGTACTGTAGCTCACTGCCTAATTTTCATAGAACTGAGCCTCTGTTCTGGTCCAGCATTGTGCCTATATGGTAAAGTAATGGGATATGACTTCCACTCTCAAAGGTATTAAAGGATCATGGTTGGACTGAGGGATGCCATGAGGCAGAGTGGTAACTAGGAATCAGAAATCACAATAGCTTTGAATCATTTCAAAACTTTTTGTGTGTGTCTGTGCCAACTGCTGCCCTGGGGTAGACTCAAAGGTAGATACAGTTTACAAGTGAATAGACATCAACGTGCAAGAGGGTTCCCCACACAGAAAATCTTAAGATGGATCAGATCAATGGCACTGGACTGGGAGCCATTGGGATCAGGAGATAATGAAGGTTTAACTGGACTGAAATATTAGGTATCTGTAACTAACCATGATGGGACCCCCCCTGTTTGTGAGTACAATGCCCCAAGAAGTACTACCAGACATAAAAGAATGGAGAAAGATGTTGCCTATAGCCAGGGAGGAGAGCACCAGGCTATCCCAAGAGCAGTGCTTCCTTCAACAAAACAAACTCTATGATGACATTCATGGAGCTAACACATGTTCTCACAGGAAAACACTCTAGGAGCAAATTTATTCCTGAGCATGCTCAGTTTAAAGCATGCCCATTAGTGAGCATGCTCAGGGTATGCTCACTATTTAAGAATAAAAGATAGCAAATGCATGTTTGAGCAAGGTTAGCTCAAGGTCATGGGGCCTATGTCTGAAAGGTTACCATATTTTTTCAGACCATAAGACGCACCTGACCATAGGACACACCCAGTTTTCAGAGCAGTAAAACAAAAAAATATTCTGAACCAAATTAGTACTAGTATAATAAAATATTTATTAAAATAAAACAAAATACGGCAATATTAAACAGTGTTAACTCAACTGGAGGAAAGACTTAGAGACTCACGCACTTTTCTAGTTTTTTTGGAAACCCCAAAAACTCATCATTGCTAGTGTCAGTTGCTGACAATCACCTGCATCACTTTCTTCACTCTCTTCATATCTGATATTATCTTCAGTTCCATCTAAGGCGTTGCTAATGGCACATTTTTTGAATGATCATACAACGATTTCCTCCTTCACTGACTGCCATGATGTTGTAACCCATTCACAGACTTGAGTGATAGCGGGCCTCTTCATCGGTCCTGTTGGAGTCAGGTTATGATTCCCAGCAGCCACCCATTCGTTCCACTCTTCTCTCATAAAGACTTTACGTGCTTTGTTGATTGAAACATCAAGAGGGTGCAACTGGCTGGTAAGACCCCCAGGAATCACAGCCCGATGAGTCTTCTCCTCTTTAAATCTGTTTTTTGTTGTTTCTCTAATATGTACTCTGAAATGGTCAAACACTAATAAAGCAGATTTTTTCAGAAGCCCTCCAGGATGTTTAGACCACAGTTTTTCAATCCATCTGTCTTCTCACATATGCAGAATGAACAATTCTGTCTTCTCTCATATGCCCAGTAACGATTTCTGCATAGCAATGTGGCCCCACTGGAGTCAAGGAGGGACAAATGGTAGCTAGAGCTTCCTTATTGCTATACATTTTACTACACTCCCCCCTGACATGCATCTGCTTAGACAGGCTAAGATCCGCATTCGGCTCAGATCAGCATGATAGTGGGGTGGGGGTGGGGGGAAGACCAAGTTCTGTGTGAGAAGGGATTTCAGAGATACTGCCCACTCCTCTTCCTGTTCCTGAGGTCACATGAACCCTGCGCACATTCCTTGGCTGGCACACTGAAGGCATCCAAAGGTGACCTCTTTGTTGATGCCCAATGGACAGCAATTAGACCATAGGGTGCACTCTAATTATCCCCCCATTCTTTATGTGTGTGTGTGTGTGCGGGGGCGGGGGGAGTGCATCTTATGGTCCAAAAAATATGGTAATATGGCTGATAAGAACACTTCTGGGCATGTTCAACTTGGGTAAAAAAGATGGCTGGTAGGACAACCTGTAGGCATAAGGTTTTTTGTTTTTTGTTTTTTTTACCCAAAATGTTTTGACTGACAAAAGGACACTGTGTGTTAATATATTTTACTCCTCAAAATGCTGCCTGTGCTAAGTGATTTAGGTAACTCTAAGAAGGGAATGGTCCAGATAATAATAAGGGAATTGGACTGTGAAGGTTGTGATTCAAATGGCTCTTGAGGAAGAGAATCAAGTGTTGTACGTGGCTGAGGACAATGTCCTTAAGGGAGGGCTAAGTGTCGTATCTCAGTCAGATGTATGGGAGGGTGATTGTGTAGGGAGATGTGAACTCGGCCTCTGGGAGACCCCTGTCCACATGAGAGTGTAGAATCAGCTCTGGTACTCCACCCACTCATGTTCCGCACTGGAGCTGGCCTGGCTCCATCCTGATTGTTTTGTTAGTGTCCCTCTGTGCTGGTCTGTCTCTGAAGGCTTAGTGTTGAATGCAGAACAAAATGAATTCTCAGTGAAGCCTTTGCTGCTGTTCAATTCCCAGCACACTTCTGAGCACTGGGCCCCGTACAGCATGAACTTTGACTTTAGATGGCTTTTCCTGGAAGAAAACCCCACCATTGGATTTCCAGTTCGCTGTTTTTAATTTATCCAAAGAAATGGAAGACTGGAAGAACAGAGTTGCCCAAAAGAAGGGCTGCTGTCACTCAGTATTCAGGGAGGTGGGATTTCATTGTGTTTATGCTGCTGCTGCCGCTGCAGTGTTGCTTGTAAGTGCTTAGGAAAGGAAGGTGATTAAAAACAGTGATTTGAGAATTCTCTGGTGTTTGCTTTCCTAAAATGAGGTAGGACAGTGATGCAGTCTTCAAAGGATTTAATGTAGAATTTAAGGAAAATTGAAAATGTTGATGACTAAAGAAAGGCCAGGAAGTCAGTCAGTCCCACATGTAAAATAAGCAAACACAGGCAAGGACTGTTTATTCCTTAGCAGAGACGACCACAGCAGGGGACAGCATGTCTCCAGGCTCTCTGCCCTCTTCGGGGTCCTAGAGAACACCACACACCTGCCCTTCTGTTCTAAATTGTGCAGGCATACAGTAGGTGCTCAGCAGACATTTTGTTAATGAAATGAATTATTCTTGGTGTTTTCAGTAATTCTGGAAGAATCAGACCCTTGAGGTAGGGAAACCATGTCAATACAGGAATGGAGATGTGCACAAGGCTTGTAATGGGCAGGGAAAGTGACTCTTGGGAAGGGAATTGGCACAATCAGGGATGCTGTCTCCTGTTGTCTGGGGAACAAAGCCCGAGTTCTTACGCTGACAGCTGCCTTGAGTCCACCCTTGAGGCTAGGGAGGTGAGATGGGTACCCAGGGCACAGGGTCAGATTCATTTCAGTTGATATCTGTCCATAGGCCTCTATGTGTGTGGCTCTGCTCTGTCTGTGGGTGGCGCTTCCTTGTCCTTGTAAGACTCTATTCCAGTGCAAAGGTTTGAATATGCCCACACGCTGTGTGTCCATGTGTTGAAAATTTATCTAGACTTTAACTCTGGCTTTTTCATTCTCTGGGTTAGAGAGGCAACCTGACTTGGATGAGGTCGCCACGCTAGGAGGTAGCGTAGCTGGGATTCCTGGGCAGGGTACTTGGCTTGGCCAGGATATTTTCATCTCTCGCAGGAGCAGGGTAGCAGACACAGGCTGCTGCCAGGACTGCAGGGCTGGTCTTGCTCTCTGCTCTTTGGCGTCAGGCAGACTGGAGATCAAATTTCAGCTCCACTTCTTCTAGCTACGTGACCGACCCGAAGCAACTTGCTGAGCTTTGCCCAGCCTGTTTCTTCCCTGAAGTCAAGAATCCTGACTCCTTTTCACAAGGTCGTCCCCTCCCTCCAGGAACAACAGAGCTGCCTGCAGTAAGTCATCAGGGCTGGTTGGCAGGAAGGAGGCAGCCTGTCCCTTGCCTTAAGTCCTGGATTTAGGAAGGAGACACACAGTTCTGGTTGAAAAGCTCTAGTCAGTTATGGTCTAGCAAGAGAACCAATCTCCCCAAGATGCCATTGTTAGGGAAAGGCCCTGCTGACACTTCTGGGTGCAGTGAGGAGTCACGGAAGTGCTGCGTGTTAAAGCTCTGTGAGCATACAAGCCTTCTTTTCTTAGTCCCATTATCGGCATCAATGCCAGTGTCATTTCCCTAGCTCTTCCTGCTGCTGCTCTCCAGCTCTCCAGCCCTGTGTCTTTGGTGGGAGTTTTCATCATGGCACTGTTGGCTTTGCTCTCCTTTTCACAGTGTCCACGTCTGCAACTGTCTTCTTTTGCTTGAGAATCAATACTAGAGAGTGTGCCTGTTTTCAGGAGTTCATTTCTGGGGCTAGGAAAAGAAGGCCATGGAGAGCTGGAGCAGGCCTCAGGCTTGGCTCATGCTCTCCCAGCCTCGGTGAGGAGAACTGCTTACCAACGGGCGATGCTTGGGAATTGGTGGCAGGGACACTGGCCAGATGTGCAGAGCCAATGGAAAAATCAAAAAGTGTGGCCAAAGAATTTTGCTGTTTCCATGCTGCTTTCAGACAAGTTACTGCCAGAAGGCTCTGGAAGCTATACCCAGTGAGGCCAGGCTCCTGGGCCTGCAGGCAAAATGCCCTGTTGTTTTCATTTATTTGTCCTGCAGACAAATATAGCAGTTATTTGAAAAAGCAGCACCCACAAACATGAACAAACCCAGAGACAGAGAGCCTTAGCACGGGCCCTCGTCTCTTCTAGAAGCCCCAAAGAGTTAAGGCACTGTTTACTTTTCAGTCTGGCAGAGTTTAAAGAAAAGATGGCAATGTAAACCGGGTAGGTTGGAACCCTTCTGGCCCTTCCATTCCTTCCCCCTGAGTCATGATATCAGCAATTCCAAGTGCAAACATCCCATGAGAAGGCGGTGAAAACTGCTTTCCAGTGTCTTCTTCTGACCAGGCTCTAGCACACCTTCAGGGACCATTCATTCCCCCGAACCAGGCTCTGAAGGACTGGACTCTCTACAGCCAACATTACTCAACATGTGTGGCCCTTTAACATGTCCATGCAACTGAGGAACGAATGGATAGAAATAGAATCTTATAAAATAACTGAGTGGATGTGAGAGGGCGCCTAAGAAAACTTTCAGTGAGTCAGCAAACTGAACTGAGCCTTTGTTTATGGTTATGCCAAAGCAGAGGTTCCTTACCCAGCTCTCATCTCCAGGTCAAAGAGGGACCTGACAGAAGCCACTTAAGGAAAGAAGGAAGGAGGGAGGGTTTATGTTGGTTTCTCATGGCAGGGAAAGCATGTCAAGAAAGGCAGAGCTGCAAGAGCATGAGGGAGGAGGCTGGGAGAGGAGGGGGAGGAGGGGAGAGAGAGGAGGGAGGGAGGAGAGAGGAGAGAGAGGAAAGAGGAGAGGAGAAAGGAGAGAGAGAGAGAGAGAGAGAGAGAGAGAGAGAGAGAGAGAGAGAGAGAGAGAGAGAGAGAGAGAGAACTTTCGCTGGAAACTTCCTAAACAGACAGACTCAAGAGTTTTGTCTTCTGCAGGATTCCAAAGTTGGCAAGATTAGCCCTCAAAAGGACCTACTGCCTGGGGAGATGGTTTAGCGGCTCACGTTCGGTAGGACCGGAAGTTCCTGAGGACCGGAAGTTCCCAAGGACCAGAATTCAGATATCCTTGAGTGGCACCGCATCTCACAAGCCTGCCGGGATTGGACACCTAAAACCTGTGTGTACGCTTCCAGAATGACTTTCCTGTTGGGTTACGCTGTGGGTACTGTGCACAGAGGACGGTTACCTTTTCATGTAGTTGATGCAGAGCTGTTCTTCTTGTAGAAGCAACTACAGTCATGCTGCCGTGCAGCAGAGCCTGGAATCTGTTTGCACACTTTAAACTAGCTCATTGAAACACTATGGGCCACTTAGAGGTACAGACCTTGAACTATCCCCAGGAACGGATTCAAAGTAGGTGAGGTCCTGCCCTCAAACAACTAATTGACTTTTACTCCTTTATTGAATGCAAGATCTTTGAACAAAGCAACCAAACCAAGCAAAAAGCACCGTAGTGAAGTGGAGGAGGTCATGATCCTGCCCTTGGAAGTACAGTTTCCTGCTCGCTCATTATATAACTCTGGGAAATTTATCTGAACACCAGAGAAACAGTTTTCTCATCTATAAAATGGGAATCAGTACTCAATTATTCTGCAGAAGAGAAGTTGTACATAAAGTACTGCCCAGCACAGCATCATCCGAATATACAGTTTTACCCTGAGGAGTAATATTCTGAGAGATGTTGGATCCACATTACCACATTATAGCATAATATTTTATATTGTTGGCAAGAAGCCAGTGAGCAAGGGTAGAGAAAGGCAAGGGATTAGCTTAGCTTGCCTAGATAAGCCATAGTGGCACCCACGAGGGGCCACATCAGAGCTGGGTCTGAAGTGACTGGAGCGATTGAGGAGCTTTGTTATTTGTTAGTTCAGTAGGTACCGGGTAACATTGAAAGCAGGAGCATGGGTCAGTGTGCTGGCACAAGCTCAGTCATCTGGAAGAGGGAGCCTCAGTTGAGAAAATGCCTCTACCAGATTGGCCTGTAGGCAAGTCTGTGGGCATCTTCATTAATGATGGAGGTTGGAGGTCCTGGCCCACTGTGGTTGGTCCCACGCTGAGTAGATGGTCCTGAGTTGTCCAAGAAAGCAGGCTGAGCAACCCATGAAGAAAAGCCAGCTAACATCAGTCCTCTATTGATTTCTGCTTCACTTTCTGCATCTGGGTTCCTACTTAAGTTTCTGCCTTGACTTCCCCCACTGAATACTATAGCTTATAAATGTAAGAGTAAGTAAACCCTTTCTCCTCAAGTTGCTGTGGTCAGGGTTTTATCACAGCAGTAGGAACCCTAACTTAGACAGTTTGGGCAACTTGTTTGAGAAAGGTGAGCAAGTCAGTGCTACTTAGACCACAAGGTGCCTTTGGCTGTGGGTGTCATGCTGGAGGTCAGCTCAGTGGGTCCACAGGATATATATACACACACACACACATGCGCGCGTGTGTGTATGTGTGTGTGTGTGTGTGTGTGTGTGTGTGTGTGTGTGTGTACATACAAACTCCTGATGAAATGGAGCCCTTTTTACACTATTCCACAATGTCCTATTTTTAATGATCTGGTTCTGTAACTGCCTATGACAACATTTTTTTCTTTTGTTTCCCCAGGAAATATCACTCTGTTCATTCTTTGAATGTGTAGTTCTGCTATTCTTAGACCCAGACAGAAGCTCCAGACTTATGAGAATTCCCTGTTGGCTGTTTAGAGATTTTGATATAAATCTTGATTGCAAGGGGCCATTCCCCTGCTTTTCTGGCCTCTGTAGTCGAGGATCCCAAGCGTTCTGTGTGGGACATGGCTACCTCTCAGCAGATTCCTTGTTGCCAAGTAGAAAGGATGATATCAGCTGGACACAGCTTAGCTGGGCATTTTCTTTTCTTTTCTTTCTTTCTTTTTTTTTTTTTTTTAAAATTATTTAAGACCTTTATTAACAGGTGCTTGCAGCTTGTTGACTTTTTTTTAAATCAAGTTGTAAACTTTTATTACAAATTAAAAATGAATTCTTTAAAATCTCAACTTGACCAGATATGAATCAATTAAGAAACCATTAAAGGTATATTGAGAAAAACTAGCCCTTTTTTCCCCTTAAAAAACATGTTTGTCATTACCAAAAAGAGACCTCTTTAGGTAAAAATAATAAAAACCCCAAGCTACATAGACAATGCAAATAGTTCTAGTGTATCTGGTCAATGGGCAAAAAGCAAGCACTTCAGGTCTTCAGCTCCAATCTTGTTCATTTCTTATTGCTAAAATTTCATGTTCATTTCTGCTTGTTGGATGGCCAACCCCGTTGATGGTAGAGTTGGTTAGCCAGCACTTACTCAGCCCTGCCCTGCTCTAGCTGGGCATTTTCTTCCCAGGGCCTCACCCATCCCTTCTACCTACACTTTCTTGGTGCAGCTCCTCTGAGCTGTTTTGTTTGAATTTTTTTTTTATTTAAAATTCCAATGATCAAATATAACTGTATTCTTCAAAAGTATCTGAATCTAACTGTGAAGAGGTTTGGGTTTTGTTTTTCTTAATTTTTGTACTCAGTTGTGCATTGAAGCTAGCATATGGGTTAGAAATCATAAGCCAATGTTACCACAAAGGCTACAGCTCAGTCAGAAGTGTCCATCCAGAGTGTATGGACGGGAGAGGCCTGGGAAATCTGTGTTTAAAACAAAAGTAAAAACAAAAATATGAATCACTTTGTAGGCAAACCTGTGTCAATCTGTTGTAGTTTTGTGTCTATTGCTGTGACAAAATACTCTGACAGAGAACAAAACAGGGAAGGAAAGAGTTATTTGGCTTACAATTCTAGGCTGCAGTCATTCCTGTAGGGAAGATACAGAGGCAAGAGTTCAAGACATCACAAGAAGTCACAGTAGAGCCACAGTCTAGATCAAAGAAATGAATGCACCATACTGCCTGCTTGGACAGCGCTTGCTAGCTTTCTTTACTCTTACACAGTTCAGGGCCCCGCCTAGGGAATGGTGCTGCTCACTGTGGGCTGGTCTTCCTACACCATTTAACAATCACAACAGCTCCCCACAGGCCAACCCAGTACTGACAATCCTTCAATGAGACTCTCTTCCCAGGTGAATCTAGACTTCAACTTGACAGTTAAAAAACTAACCAGCACTAGCCCATTTTCTGTTGCTGTAACACAGGCAACAGAAATACCACAGGCTGGGTAATTTATAAGGAAAACAGTACTGGAGGCTGGGGCTTCCAAAAACAGAGCAGTAGTGTCTATGAGGGGCTCATAACAGGGTAGGAAATGGAAGGACAAATGGCATGTAAGAGCTGGAGCATGAGAGGTGGCTTGCTTTCAGTCCCCTCCTCCCATAACTAACACATCTCAGGGGATGAGGTTAAACCATTCCTGAGAGCTCAGCTGTGACCATCACCATGGCACTACAGTTCAATATGAACTTTACCATGGGGTAAGGGGGTTGTTACAATAAATTATCCCAGTTTCTGTCCCACCATTGCACTCATGGCCTTCTTTGCAGTCACTCAAACAGACCCTTTCTGAACTCCCTCTGTGTGCCTACATACTGTAAACACTGGGATTCAGGGCAGGCCCAGCCACTGTCCTGATAAAGCTTGTGTTCTACCTGGGAGGACATTAAAACCAGCAGGAACACATGTTAGCATCAGTGCTTGTGAGAGAGGAAAAACACTGGCTAAGGTTTTTATTTCTTACCTCCCACTCCTGATTTACTCACTCTGGCTTCTGTTCCCAGTGCTGCAGATGGCCCAGCTATTCATTTTGCTCTGCTGTTCTGTATAGTCCAGAGAATGCTGTACCATAGGCGTATTGGAGGGGTTAAATGAGTGGTTTGTTAAGTATACAGCCAAAGTAAAAGATTAAATGCACACACACACACACACACAGAGAGAGAGAGAGAGAGAGAGAGAGAGAGAGAGAGAGAGAGAGAGAGAGAGAGAGGAGATATGTATGCCAAAATGTTCCTTCTGGCCTGAGGAGAAAGGGCAAAGCACTTTGCAGATGTGAGGACCTGTCAGATCTTCTGAATCCACAGAGCAGAAGGACCAGTGAGCCTGGTCTAGAGAAAAAGTGGTGATACCCCGCACAGGGTGGATGGTGAGGACCAATACCAGCATCTTCCACATGTGTGCGTGCACCTTGCACACATGCATGGAGAGGAGGAGGCAGAGAGAGGTAGAGAGAGAATTCTTTTAAAAAGAGACTTGTCCTTCCCTCTCAGTGATGTCAGGATGGAAGAGTAGAGACATACTTCAGCAACCCCAGAGAGGCGTGGGGTGCTGAAGCCATGCAGTGAGAGTCTATCAGGATGCATGTCTTCCTTAGAGCACAAGCCAGGGCAAGCACAGCATCTCCGAAACAAGCTTACACCCAGACAGCAGCCACATAAGCTCAACTGTATCTTTTAATGTTAAACTAGGTCTACGCTGTCTCTGAGCCTCAGTTCTGCCTCTGGACAGCTCAGGAGCAGTAATGAAATCAAGATGCTTCATTATTCTCTGGAAGATACTGTTCCTGGGTCTGCAGCCCCGAGGCTCTGCTTTGCTGTTGGAGTTGAACGAATGTAAATAATTCAAAGCATGCTCCAATAGTGTGTTCCTCGTTTAAACCTTATTCTATGTAAATGTACTCCAGACTGAGAAAGGTTTGGCTATAGCCTAGGATAAATGGCTAGTTTCTGCCCAAGTCCATCCTGGCCAAATTCCTCAGACACTGGCTAGCTCATGGGTGGCACAGTTTGGCTAAAATATGTTGACACAACCCTAATTTTGTTTGCCTGAGCCATCATTGAATGAAGACTATTATGCAATCGACATGTAGAGACAGTAGCCACTGGCAGTGGATATGTTCCCAAGTATGAGTGCACTTGGCTTCCTTAGACCACCTAGGATGGTGGCTGCAAAGCCCAGAGCTCCAAGGAGAGAACTGGACACGCAGAGGAGAAGCTTCAGTGTGGAGCCTGTGTTCCGGGAAGGGTTTCCTAGAGGTAGAATTGAGGCACCTCACACAGGAATGAGATGTGACCCACCAGTTCCCCTCCCCCCTCTTCCTCTTCCAATCTACTTCCTACTTCTTCTAAGGGAACAGGGTATCTGACTTACAAGCGCAAACATGGTCAGCCTGCGAGGTGGCATTTTCTTTGAAAACATTATCTTTTTTATTTTTTTTTTCCCCATTGCTTTTGAGGCAGCATTTAGCTTTGTGGTGCCAGCTGGCCTTGCTGTTACCGTTTCTACCACCAAAGTGCTGGCATTGGAGGGGATGAGCCACCATGCCTGCTTTTTACTTTAAGTTTTTGTTTATTGGTGGTGGCAGTAGCAGTTGCACATGTCGTAGGTTACTGTCTTTTATTGTGCTTAGATGAAGATGTACCATATAAACATCCTGCCTGGTGAAAAGATACAAAAACATATGCAATATAAGTTCATGAATTTTCCCCACCATGGCTTTCATGTCTTATTCCCTAAGGGAACACCTTCCAGGTTATTTATTCATATGTACATGCCTGTACAGACACGAGGCAAGGAAGTATGAGTTTCCATAAACATGGAGCCTGTAGTGGGCAGCAGTTAATAACTAGTCAGAGTACTTTGAATAAGTGACTTCTGAGTTCAGCCCTGAAAGAGACATCCATAATAACCCTGCCCAAGGCTAATAGGACACACACATGCATAACACACACACACACACACACACAGACACACACACACACACACACACGTAAATAAACATAAGACATACACTAAACATAGTTAAATATGTTGATGTTTTACTATGGGTTTTATATCTTAAAGTTATATAAAAATCTTTTGCTTCTAACAACAATTTCCTAAATTTTTCTACTATATGGTTTCTTGATTAAATCTTTGTTACACTTGGAATCATATTTTGAGACTAATGAACACTAAGGGTCTCTGTGACGTTGGCAGCATTGGTTAAATAAACCTTTTCCTACTGGACTGGTGTGCCCGCTGTCATATATTACATTCCGACGTGTCCTTGGTCTGTTCTGAATTTTTTATTCTATTCACTCATTTGAGTCAGTACCACAGAATTTTCTGTAATGGCTTTATGAGGTACCTGGTGTCTGGTGAGGCAATAGTGTGACCCTCTCTACCCCTCCCTTTTCCGTCTTCCTCTCTACCCCTCCTTTTCCTTCTTCCTCTCTACCCCCTCCCTTTTCCGTCTTCCTCTCTTCCATCCCCTTCCTCTCCTTTCCTTTCCCCTTCCCTTCCTCTCCTTTCCCTTTATTCTCCCCTCCCCTGCTTTTCTTCTTTTCTGTTCTGACAATTTTTCTTCTCATGAGAAACTTAAACTTATTTTTGTGAATTTCTCAAGCATTTTGATTTTCATTGGGTTTGCATCAATTTTGTGAGGATGATTACAGTAAAGATAAATGTATAGTCCTATTAATTTTTATGAAATGTAATGCAGTGAGGGGGTACCATGATGGGCTCATGGCAAGATGTGCCCCTGAGGAAAAAAAAAACACCATGCAACAGATCTGGTATAAGGAGGTGTGTAAGTGTTGTTAGGCCCCGGAGAGGAGCCTAGTAGAGTTGCCTGTAAGCCAACATAAATAACATGATATATTTTACTTGTTCCATATCTATCAATAAGATCTCCTAGTCTTGGCTATTGACCCTCCTTCTCTCTTGTTAAGTTGATTTGTAGCTGGTCTTGATTTAATTGGTAGTATGAATTCTATTGACACTGTGAAAAGGCTGTTACTCACGTTGACTTTTAATGCGTAATTTATAATGGCTCCATCTATCCCCCTGAGTCAGCCATGGCTTCAGTGCTTCTCGGAGTATCTGCTCCACATAGACACCTCCCCTATCTGGCCAGGCTCACAGTGACTGAAAGTCTTTTGCTTCCCTCTTCTCATGCTCCTTGCTACCCCCTGCCAGTTAGAATGCCTCCCTGTAACCAAGGGGAAAGGCATCATCCTAAACGTGACCCCACCCTCCACCACTGGCACAAACTCCTGGGCTGTCTGTTTCAGGGACTCCCTGAAAAGCAAAGGAAATGGCTTCTTTGCTAATTCTGTGCTATATTTTACAGCCCAGTCCCCACGCTCCACTTGACTCAGAATGCCCCTGACTCACTCTTGCTCAGTCTTTGGTGTCCCTGTTCCTCTCTGGAGCCTTTGCAAACCTTCCCAGCTGCTTCCTCTTTCCTTGGCTCACAAGGTTTTCCCTCTGAAATAAAAGTAATGGTTTCTGCAATACGTGATTTTCTGTCTCACATCTGTGTTTTTAACTCCCTGGGTCTTAAACTCTTGTGATAACTACAGGATCCCTAAGAGCACCATCAGAACAGCAAGCAAATGTGCTTCTTTAGATGAAAACCAGAAAGGCTGTGGCTGAAGGATGGCTCAGTTGAAGTGGTTGTCACACAGACGGGAGGACCTTAGTTCTGGTCCCCAGAATATAGTAAATAGCCAGGCACTGAGGCACTCATAGATAATGGAGCTCTGTGGAGGTGGAGATGTGAGGGTCCCTCGGGCTTGCTGCCCAGGACTCTGATGTTCACTGACGTATGCTCTCCCAGAGCTCCCCTCCAGTAAGCTGCATGCTTGTCTCCTGTCTAATCTTTCCTTGCCCCACCTGTCCGGTGTTGGGGGCTGCCCACACACCTTCCACACTCTGGAGCTGCGGAGCCTTTCCCATCACACCTCGTAGTAACGAAATGTGTTGGGCCTCACACACATTACCCTACTTAGCTCTTTGGCAAATAGAAGAGGTAGCTGAGAGGAGAGCCTAAGTGAGTTGTACAGCCTGTTGGTGGGTAGGTGAAATCCAAACCCAGGTCCCACTCTATATCTGAGCCCTCTCCTTGGTTTCTATTCTTTGTTTGGTTTTGTGGGTTGGGGAGATGGTCTGCTGATGGAGTTTTCCACCACACCTAATGGCAAAAGTTCCAACCCCAGAACCCAATGGCAGAAGGAGAGAACTGACTCTTGAAAGTTGTTCTCTGACCTCCACATGGGTGTCCAATAGCCACAAAATAAATGCATAAATAAACAAGTAAATAACATTTACATTTATCTATTAAGCAGTGCTGAGAATTGAACTTCGGGCCTTGCACATGCTAGGCAACTGCTCTGCCACTGGGCCGTCTTCAGCTCCCATTCTGACCTTTTGTTTGGAGACAGCATCTCACTTTGTTCCTGAGACAGGCTTTGAACTTGCAACCCTCCAGCCTCAGCCTCTTGAGAAGCTGAAATTACAGGTAAGCAGTCACCAGACCTGGTGACATGGTTAACATTCTCTGGAATCAACCGCCAATCTGAGTGCATAGCCCACCCTCCTACCCCAGCGCTCTGAGCCAGAGGCTTGACTTATCCCTTGTGGTTCAACCACTGTCTTCTTTTTTTATCAGGTGATGAAACTGCTTCTAAATCCTTCCTGTGGAAATTACACTCCCTTTGGTTTACAGCTTGAGGTATGGAAGCCCTGAGAGCTTACACAGAAAGGCTGGGAAAACCAGCAGCAAGGTGTGTACACACCTGTGCTCCCAGCTCTTCACAGAGGCTCACACCTGTGTTCCCAGCTCTTCACAGAGGTTCACACCTGTACTGACAGCTCTTCACAGAGGCTCACACCTGTACTGACAGCTCTTCACAGAGGCTCACACCTGTACTGACAGCTCTTCAGAGAGGCTCACACCTGTACTGACAGCTCTTCACAGAGATTCACACCTGTACTGACAGCTCTTCAGGGAGGCTCACACCTGTACTGACAGCTCTTCACAGAGGCTCACACCTGTACTGACAGCTCTTCACAGAGGCTCACACCTGTACTGACAGCTCTTCACAGAGGCTCACACCTGTACTGACAGCTCTTCACAGAGGCTCACACCTATACTGACAGCTCTTCACAGACGTTCACACCTGTACTGACAGCTCTTCAGGGAGGCTCACACCTGTACTGACAGCTCTTCACAGGGATTCACACCTGTACTGACAGCTCTTCACAGAGACACACACCTATACTGACAGCTCTTCACAGAGACACACACTTGTGTTCCCAGCTCTTCACAGAGACACACACCTGTGTTCCCAGCTCTTCACAGAGGCTCACACCTGTGCTCCCAGCTCTTCACAGAGGTTCACTCCTGTATTTTCATCACTTCACAAAGGTGTACTTCTGTACACCCAGCTCTTGGGAATCTCAGGAAAGTTGATCGCCATGAGTTGAAGGCTGGCTTGAGCTATACAGTGAGTTTCATGCCTGCCTGGATATAGCAGTATTTCATTGAAAAAAAAAAAAAACTGAGAGGAGAGGCCGGGTAGGGAGGTCCTGAATATCAGGGTCATGTTAAGAATTGAGTGTTAGTCCTGATAAGCACTGCTGCCTGTTATTTCCCATCACTTCCTGAAGCTTGACTTTGGAGTTGACTTGTGTTTCATTTGCAAGTTTGAATATTTGTCTTCTCTGTATTTAATCTGTAAGGTTGTTTTGACTTCTAGATCTATAAAAGCTGTAATCATAAGTTTATGCCCAGTTACTTTTGTTCGTATTTAAATAAGGCCACTCATACAAATAATTCATATACACATTAATGCCCCCAAATATATTTTCTTATATAAGGTTGTAACCTGGAGAAACCCATACCCATAGCTTTCCTGGAGCCCCCACCACTCTACAGAGCTGATACTGTTGTCCAATTTGCAGATTCAAATACTACACTTGAGTGAAAAGGGCTGAGATACAGACTGCTCATATAAGCTGATGTAGGAGGTGAGAATCTCAGGCCAATCGCAGTCACCTGCAGAAATCGTCATAGATGTGTTATCTGTCGCATCTTAGGACATACCATTCTCTAAAGTAATCCCTGTCGGAAGTCTATTGCAGCAAGTCCGTTAAGACAGGCAGTGCCTGAGTCACGCTTAGTGTGATGGTCAGATACAGCTTTACTCTTCCCTCACCAGATGCATTGCAGGTGAAATCTCAGTGTAGGGAGAGCAGATGAGATATGGAGAGCAGGAAGGGAGAGGTGACAATGGAGACTAGAGCCCAGGGGGTTCCACTGCGGAAGAGAAGAAAGAGACAGAAGAGGACTGTGGGAAGAAAGAGGAAGGAAGAGGAAGAGATGAAAGAGGAGGAGGAGGAGCTGGAGGGGGATCAGGAGGAAGAAGGCCAATTAAGTTTACAGTCCTGGCTGTTGCTTGGCTACCTTCACTGTTTCTAAAAGTCTCACTTACAGAAACGGGACACCTTGAGCATCAGGCTTCCCGGACTATAATATTGACTCAGTGTGGAAATGCCTGGTGCTCCTGGGGAGAAGAAATTCACGTGGAAACTTTCAGAGATGTGCACTAGAAAAGGAAGTGGATGATTTACAGAATTTCATTTGTTGAATTAAAAAATTTCAGAATATTCATTTATTCAAGGTGTGTGTGTGTAAAAAGAATAGTAGTGCACAGGCTCTGTCCTCAAGGATAGATTATGAATGTGGGTGTGTACTCTGACAGCACCACATGCAGGCATTTAGAATCTATGTTGGGGCTGGAAAGATGGCTTCCAGGACCAGAGTTCAGTTCCCAGCAGCCACATCAAGTGGATCATAACCCTCAGTAGTTACTAATGTCAGTTTCTGACGTCTTAGAGGCATCTTCAAACCCCTGTGTGTGTGCTCGTGTGCACATCACATGCGCACGCACACAAAATAAAATAATTCTTTAAAAATGTTCCGTGTGAGAATCCAGTAGTAGAAAGTTGTCTCCAGCTGCTGAGAGCTTGGGTGGCCCCAGGAAACACCTGCCTTCCCTTCTTCCACTGACTGAGAAGCTTTCTCAAGAGGTTGGGAACTGACATAGATCTTACTGGATGAATCAGGAGGAGCAAGTGAATTCTAGAGGGAAGTGAGGGACTGGAGGTAGAGCTAGCATGAGGACCTGTAAGCACTTGGGTATTTCTTGTGCATAAACTGTGGATTCCAGTTTGGGCGGTTGGGATGGGGCTGACTGATGCAAGTCACTTGTTTGGGAGAACCATCCAGTTGAAGCTGCATTGCAGCAGCCTCATCAGTGCAAACAGGCCAGCGTGGACATTTGCCAGCCTACTTACAGGCACATCTCCTGGGTCATGGGGACACTAAGAGCTTTTCAGCAGAGACGTGATGTGAGGTTTTAATCTAAGTATGTCATTTTTATGTGTAATGAGTTCAAAGAAGGAAAAAACAAGGGGAGCATGACCTTCATTCACCCCTTTGCTGAGATCGGCCATATCTGGGAAGACCAAGACCCTCATTCATTCCCTGCCTGAGATTGCCCAAATCTGGGAAGCACATAAACTAGACATCTGACACCAACAAACCTGTCCAGCATTTAGTTTAGTGGAAATAATGGACAAGAATAAAATCCCACAGATAACTGTACAACAGCAAGTGTGACACTGTGACGAAGAGAAGGGAATGCCACAGACAGCAGAGAGATAAGACATGCATGGTCAAGTGAGCAATATTTTGGAAAGAAACAAGATGTGTTGAGGTTATGAGGTGAAATATCCAGAACACTTAGCAACACATAAACATACCGTGTCGCAGAGTACCTGTGTGCTGATAGTGTACACACAGAGCAGGAACGCGTGTGCTGATAGTGTGTACACGGAGCAGGAATGCATGTGTGTGATGTTACAGTGTAACAATGCTGATGATGTATACACAGAACAGGACTGTGTGTGCTGATGGTGTGTACATGAAGCAGCAACGCATGTGCCTGGTGTACAGGGCAACTGTGTGTGCTGATGGTGTACACACAGGCCAGGAATGCGTGTGTTGATGGTGTGCACGTGGACCAGGAATGTGTGTGCTGATGGTGTATACACAGAGCAGGAACGCATGTGCCTGGTGTTCCAGGGTAGCTGTGTATATGCTGATGGTGTACACACAGAGCAGGAACGCATGTGCCTGGTGTTCCAGGGTAGCTGTGTATATGCTGATGGTGTATACACAGAGCAGGAACGCATGTGCCTGGTGTTCCAGGGTAGCTGTGTATATGCTGATGGTGTATACACAGAGCAGGAACGCATGTGCCTGGTGTTCCAGGGTGACTGTGTGTGCTGATGGTGTACACACAGAGCAGGAACGCATGTGCCTGGTGTTCCAGGTTGACTGTGTGTGCTGATGGTGTACACACAGAGCAGGAACGCATGTGCCTGGTGTTCCAGGGTGACTGTGTGTGCTGATGGTGTACACACAGAGCAGGAACGCATGTGCATGGTGTTAAAGGGTGACTGTGTGTGCTGATGGTGTACACATGGAGCAGGAACGCATGTGCCTGGTGTTCCAGGGTAGCTGTGTATATGCTGATGGTGTACACACAGAGCAGGAACGCATGTGCCTGGTGTTCCAGGGTAGCTGTGTATATGCTGATGGTGTACACACAGAGCAGGAACGCATGTGCCTGGTGTTCCAGGGTAGCTGTGTATATGCTGATGGTGTACACACAGAGCAGGAACGCATGTGCCTGGTGTTCCAGGGTAGCTGTGTATATGCTGATGGTGTACACACAGAGCAGGAACGCATGTGCATGGTGTTCCAGGTTGACTGTGTATGCTGATGGTGTACACACAGAGCAGGAACGCATGTGCATGGTGTTAAAGGGTGACTGTGTGTGCTGATGGTGTACACATGGAGCAGGAACGCATGTGCCTGGTGTTACAGGGTGACTGTGCTTATAGTGCCTTCCTCCAGAGCAGCACAACATGCAGGACTCTGCTCTGACGTAAAGTATCCTTCATGGTGAGTGGTTCCCTGGAAGATTTAAGTTCCATGCTTCTTCTGAGAAGTGGAGAGCCACAGGCCAAAACCCCCGTCCTATCACAGTAGCTTTTGTTCCATCTGCTGCACCACTAGTTTGATAAACCAACAGTAAACTGAATTTACTCAAAAATCTGGGATTAATGTCTGACCCTTTTTCAGATTTCAAGGTGGGATCTACTTTTATTGACTTACCCACCAAAGGAGGAAGGTGGCCCTCCAGAGAACAGGAAGGCCTGTGTGGCTGTGCTGAAGAAAGCAGCGTGTTGTTGAGGAGAGGGGGGGATAAAGCCAGGCCATCTCAGAGTTACACAAGGTCCGGCTGGGTGGGTGTCCTAAGGATCCGTCCTAAAGATGATAGGAAGCTCATGATGACCTGTCAGATCCTCAATAAACATAGTTCTAGAAAGAACTATGGGGACAAATGAAGTGAGTACAAATGTCAGCTGAGAAGCTGGCAGAGCTTGCTTAGTTCCATTGCGGGTGACAGGCTAGGGTGTTCTGTTCTCCAATTGCCCCTCTTTGTCTTCCAATGTTACAGTTGGAACAGGAAATGTCCTCGGGAGCCTCCTGAGTTTAAGGTCGAACTCCAGCTCACTGCCAGATTCGAGGACGAGGTGGTAGAGAGTGCCAGAGGTGGGGCCCGGGGAAGGGAAGTAGGTAGGTTCCTGGGAAATGGTTTTGAATGAATGTTAGAGCTGCCCCAGCCCCGCTCCTTTCCCCCTGCTTCCTGTCTCCTCTGAGATGAGTACCTTCTTCCACAAGCTTCCTCCCCTTACTTCCACAGGGCCAAAGTCCACAGAGCCAAGTACTACCATCGACTGAAACTATGAACCAAAAGAAGCCTTTCCTTTTGGTTGTGTCTGTCAAGTATTTCATTATCGTTGGTGAAAAACTACCTGTAGTCAGTTTGGTTTATGCAGCCAGCTACTTACAGCCAATGGCATAAAAGTGGAACTGACCGACATCACTTCCAGTTAGAGATGACTGGTCTCTGTCATCCGGTCCTTGCTCTAGAGAGCTCGGTGAGCCTGAGGTACAGATGGAAAACTTCTAAGATGGGCAAGGCATGCCTGACTTGTGATGTAAATTGGAAAGAAACTTTGGTTATGTCACAACACTGAAATCTAGGGGTGAAACTGCTCCCACGGCCTTGCCGAGCCTCTTTTGGTTGATATAAGCAGCAGAAGATAGAGATGCATAGAAGTGGGGTTTTTTAAAAAAGAATTTCAGTAGGCTAGGGGGTCAGTTAGAGATGAGTTCGTGGGGAAGAGAAGGGTGGCAGGAATCCCCACACTCCAGATGCGTATTTGATTTCTAAATATGGATGTGCATTCACATCATCTCCAGAGGGAGCATGGAGCCTTGGGAAGGGCTGTACAGCCTTGGTGAAAAAAATTGGTATGTTTTGAGTAACTAGTCATTGTTAATAGTTGACTGACACTAGTGGGCAGTGATCTTGGATAATTCACTTCCTTTGGGTCTCAGTTCCTTCAGTAGAAAGGGACATAATATGCGAACGTCTCCTATTCTGGAGCTCAGGTAGTGCAATGTCTGGTCACAGATGAGAACTGTTTTAGAATGCGATGACTTTTAGGATCTAACCAGTGATATACAACCTACGGTGGAGAATTCTCAGAATCTGGCAAGGGGAACCTTTGCTGAACGTTAAACTCATCATGGTATCCGTCTCTGTTCTTACCCAAGATTTCTTCCAACTTTAGTACTGCATTAATTATGCACTGACTAAAAACTCACCTGCTGAACGATATCTGTTACACACACTGTTCTACACCAGTTTTTGTGGAGTGGATATCCAGTTGTGCCTCAGCTGGGTGCTGTGGCTCAGGAGCTGTCATGGGGCTGCAGACTGTTATCTGTGCTTTGGTTACATTGTACTTTTCTTGTTGCTGGGTAAACTACCTGACAAAGCAACTTAAAGGGAGGTGGAGGAGTGTTTATTTTGTCTTACAGTTTGAGAGGCCACAGTCCATCAGGGTGGCAGGCAGATAGCTGCGGGCCAGTGAGAACATAGTGTTGGCCCATTGTACCTTTTTATGTCTTGGTAAACATGAAGCAGAGCAGACCAGGAATGCGGCTGGGATATGAAGCCTTAAGGCCTGTCCCCAGTGACCTACACCCTACAGCTAGGCCTTACCTCCTAAAACAGCATCATTAGCTGGGTGCCAGATGTTCTTATACATGAGCATACTGGAGACATTTCATACTCAGGCCATAACACCCATGAGAGCACCCATGGGTGGCAATATCACCCATGAGAGCAACTGCTTCTGAGCCCACACATGTGGTTGTTGGCAAGCTTCTCATGATGTGCCTCAAAGTGCATGTTCACAGACCTGTCCATAGAGCCGCCTTATAGCACGGAAGCCAGCTGCCTGTCGAGGGGCGGAGAGTGAGGGAGCAGAGGGAAGAGTATTTGGGCAGTGATGTGCACTCTTCATGAGGGCCTGGATCTCAATAGCTGAGCATCTTAGCTGCTCCTCACCACTGCAGTGCCTTGGTTGACATTGGGCAAAGAGTTTATGAACCTGTTCAGCCAGTGAAAAGCACTGTAGTCTTCCTTTCATCAAAGGAAACCACCTACATGCCACCAAAGTGGCATTTGCTGCTTCTGGGGTGGTTGAGGAAAGTCTCTGGCTTGCTGGCATTTTGACCAACTTGTCTTCAGTGAGTCTCCTCAGAAAGCAGATGGCTGGAATTCCCCTCCTGAAACCTAGGTGCCCACAGGCCACCATTTGCCCTGTTCCTAGAATTTTTTTTCTTTCCATGTACATCTGTGGGACCCAGAGACTTTCCCAGGAGGTTAGCATGGGGTGGGGGTGGGGGTGTGGTGTATGGGATAGCAGGCATTTGCTGCTGGCTTAAGGACAGACTGTGGGCCAGGAAGCTTCCCTGGGCTGACAATGAGACAAGAGTCTCTCTCAAACCTCTCTCTCTCTACAAGCCATCCCCTCTTATCCTTTTGCTGTATAACAGAGATAGCACGATGTGCGTCTAGACAGTAAACAGCCACTTCCCGAGGTCCTGGGCACAGCACCCACAGCCTGAGAGCCCCGGGAAGCACTCCAGCAGAGCATCCCCTGAGCTTATTTCACAAGTCAAATCACAGTCCAAATCCTACACAGAGGAAGAAGCTCCTGCCGCTCCTCTTGTTCTCGGGACAAGGTGGTAACTTAGAGGCTGCCTTGAATGAAATGGAAACTCCCTAAAGGCCACTTTTCCAATGAGGAAATAGCCCCGAATGGCTCTGATAGGGGCTTGGTTTGGAACTAAGGTTCAAGGCCCATTCTCATGAAATGAATGAATGGCTCCATTCTCAAAAGTGGAGAAGACGCCTAGCAGGACAGTGGGGTGTTTTGTAAAGGAGGGGAATGCTTCCCGAGGAGGACTTTCTAGGGTGCCAAATGGTGCCAAAGGGAGAGAAACGGGACAGACTGAACCAACCAGTCAAACTGGGAGTTCAGTTCCCTCCAGCCTGCAAGCATCTTACATAGAAAACATTTTCAGTCAGAGCTCATGGGAGAAGCAGTAAGTACATGAAGGCGATGATGTGTTGAAGAGAAACAGCCTAACGCTCACCATAAGAGTTTTACAGATCAGTAACGGTTTGTCAGGGTTTTTGGTAAGCTTGAAATTTCATGCTTCTTCCAAGCCAGGCTTCTCCCAACTCCGTGGCAGCCAGTGCAGTGGAGTTACACAGATTCTTCCTTTGCGATGGTACTGTCCCTCCTGCTGTCAGGGGGTTGCTGACTGACCCATCACTGCAGAATGAGGAGGCAGCCTGAGTACAATAGAGAGCTCTCAAACTAAAGCTACGCTTCCTCCTATTGCATCTTGTGGCCAGCTGACAAAGGGGACACATTTAACAAGGCAGAGGGACTAGGCAGGAGAATCAAACTGCAAATCAACATACGAGATTACACCCTCAAAGTCATATGGTGCTTTCAGAGTGAGTAGACAATAGGGCTACTATTATTAATAATACGTCAGGCAAGCCTAACAGATTTTTAGCAAGCTGGGTCATCTCTCAAGACTTAGAACATTTAGCCTCACTTCAGCAGAGCAGCCTGCATATAATATGCAAACCCGAACTTCAAAGGTTATCAAGAACAATGCAAGTAAGCAGGAGGTATGTGGGATGATTTTTGTTTTGAATGAAAACATGGATAGTAGGTTACCTTCTCATGGACATGTGGGTTGCTTAGATGGTAGACAGGTTGGAAGCTTTGCATTGAGTGGATACTTCAATCAGTGTATTAATAGTTCACATCTGGTTGCTGGCAAAATCTGGTTGCCTGGTTCACAGGAAAATGGTGCACACATCTGCTCATCACAGGAAACTTTGCAAGCATCAACATTATGCTCGGTGTTTCACTTGTTTTGTGGAGAGCTAAGCCCTGTGCCTCATTCAAAGGCTGCATTTGAGCCTTCCTAGGTGAATGCCAATAGAATACAAATCCATTCTTCTGATGTGAGAACACACATCACCCCTAATGGGTTCTCCACACCTGGGATCACCCCTCACGTGGTCTTGATGGGGACTGCCAGAGACACAAAATGACAACTGTCCCCAAGTGCTCTGTCCAGAGCCAGGCTGTCTGACAGGTCTGTCCACATGACTAGGCTAAACCAGTTTAATTTACTTTGGCTGTTTTCTGGTTGGAGCTGGCCAAGGTGAACCAGACAGCAGATTGAGTTTCTACTCCAGGGCCAAGCACATTGTACGGTCATGAAGCAGAGAACAGAAAGGAAGTTGTGATTCCAAGTATGGCAGGAGCTTGGAGGTAAGCTGCCCTGGAAATCCCCAGAAAGCAGGATCTGCGCTTTCATTCCCGTAGTTTATGGTGCTTATGACTGTATAGGAGGCAGGCATCCCAGGAGATGCCTCAGTTGGTGAAGGGCTGCCTAGCAACAAGGACCAGAGGACAGCTCTCTAGCATCCATATCAAAAGACGGAGGTGGCACAGGGGATCCTAGCACTGGGGAAGCTGAGATTGGGAGACTTGCTCAAGGTTTCTGAATAGCTAGGCTAGCCAAAAAAAATTAAGCTGTGGATTCAGTGAGAGATCGTGTCTCAAGAAATAAGGTACAGAGAGATTACAGCTTCAGCCTCTGACTTCCACAAGTACATGTGCACATACACACACATGCACACAAACACACACATAAAGAATTTACAGAAAGGTTCGTGTGATTGACGACTCCACCAGACAAAGGATTCATCCCACCATGCAGCTGGGTTTAGAGCTAGTAGAATCTGAGAGAAAACACTCGTGCTTACTGATACCAAGCACCTGATTGTGTGGGAGCTGGAGGCTATCCTTCCATGGCACCGCAGTGTCTCCTTACCTCAGGGGACATGTGGGCCTTGGACAGAGCAAGGAAACACAGACCCTACCTAGGCTTGCTTTCTCAGAACACTGCTTTCGGGGATGTGATCTGACCCCCCTCCCCAAGCCCATTTAGCTTCCATCTCTGTATGGATACCACAACCATGAACTTCTGAGTTCTCATTTGTAAAAACGACATCAAAATTCCTCATCTCCACCATCCCACCTTAGACCCCACTATGAGGATTAATAAGATTACGTATATGTACAAAGCACTAAGACTAGCCAGCACTCATGTGCTTACCTCATCCCAGACAGTGTTCTAAATGCTATGAGTAACCAACTGAACTCTGTTCTCAATTTTATGAATTGGGAACTAGTAATAGTCTGATATTATAGACGAGGAAATTGAAGAGTAGAGTTTAAGTTACTTGGCCAGAGTGACAGCACCAGGAAGTGGCAAAGCTGGGACCCAACTCAGAGTCTGTGTTCTTAATTGATACCTCTGCTGCCTTTCAGCGAATGGAATAAGTTTGAATTGAAACATAAATATTTAACACCACACTATGCTTGTTAGACTCCACAAAAAGTCCTCACAGAGCAGGAAATTAAAATAATAATACCAACCAGCTCTGACATAATTTCAGCTGTGCCATATCGCAGCCCTCAACAAAGCTCTTCTTGGCTCCCTGCTTGGGATCTGAACCCCGCTGAGCTGCCCAGCTTAGTCTGGTGACCACTGCTTGTCCCACAGCCTGCCTGGGGTCCTGTGTGGCATTTCTGCTCATTTAGAAGCAGGGAGGGATGCCAGAGACTGCTCACTGCATGGAAGAGAGGGAAAAGCAACAGTGGTACATAGGAAAACACTTGTTTGTATTTGTGTTTATGGATGTGTATGTGTGCAGATGCAAATATGTTGTTAGGCACATGTGCATGCATGTGTGTGTGCACATAAGTGTGAAGGAGTCCAGAGGACAAACTTGAGTGCTGATACTCAGGCTTCCTGACAGACAGGGAAAGGGCTTAGTCAGGAAACAGTGTAGATCGTATGATCTAAACACAAGACAGCAGAGATCTGAGCCCATATATACAGTCTCGGTTGAAGAATTTCAACTTTTCTTCTGTAGAATTTAGGAGCTAAAAGTGTGCCAGGGCAGTGTAGTGTTAGAGTCAGAGAATATCGGGAAAGCTTTTCCTGAAACAGAGTAGGTGAAGATGTCAGAAACAGGCAGGAAAGCATGGCTTTTCCAAACATGCAGGAGGGAGCCCATGTGGGTCAGGCGAGGCAGTGGAGGAAGTCTAAGACTCGTCATCACAACAGCTCAGCCCTTGGTAGCCCGACAGCAGTGAAACTCTGACAGAAGCAGGGAATATATGAGGTACCCTTTGGTAAAGTGTGGTTAGTTCTAGAAATCTCAGGCATGGACAGGCTATCGCTGGTGTTCTCTGAAGGTCAGGTGCTCTCTACCCCAAACACCAAGAAGAAAAGCTTGAGGGAACCATATTTGTCTTTCCCCATCAAATATTGCGTGATTTCCTCTATACACTCAGCTGCAAAATAGCCACCATGCCTTTACCACGTGCTTCAGATGGTTCACTCATATTTTTGCACCATTCTACTTCTGCTCAGATTGTTTTCTAATTAAAATTGCGATTGGTATCCATTGTGCCCTTGCTTTCTTCTATTTTTAAACTGTAAGGCCTTATTGGAAGGGTTGTTTTATGTCCTACTTTATGGACCCTTCTGCCGGCTCACGAGAAATGCACGTTCCAGCTCCCATGCTTACCAGCCTTGTCCATGCAAGTCCAACCTTGTTCGCATTCTCCAGTTATCTGAGGTGGAACATTTTTCAACACAAATATAAAAAGAAAATTTAGCAACCATTTGGAGGCATTTTTTTTCCTTCTGACCCTGAAGTTCATACTGCAGTGGCCTTAGACTTCACTGATAAGACAGGTGCCATTTGACTTGGCTTTTTTTTTTTTTTTTTCAGTCAGGGACCATTTAGGAACAAGAGGCAGGTCCACAGGTGCATCACCCCTTTACATAGGTGCCAACTATGGTGACTGATAACCACAACAAGTGAGGAAACACTACAGTGGCACTGTGTGCCTGCTCCCTCCTGGGCTGGTGTGGGAAGAGGGTGAAGGGAACTCCCAGCTATGATCTTCCACAGTGGACCCTCCACTCAGCTAGATAATTCTTATTTGTTTTCTCACCTAGCTCTCGTGACCTCCCTTTGAAGTCTCTGACCTTTGCTTTATGGAAGAACAAACCGAGATTTGAGGAGAGTAAATACCTTGTCCACATCCCATGGGAAGAAAGAGGCAACACTAATGATTGAGCTAGGAACCCCCCTACACAACCCAGTCCATTCAACTGACTTCAATACTCCTGTCCAGTCACTTCCGTTATGCTGTTGGCCACCTACTTCTAAGTCTGTATCGGCACCTTTGTTCTCTTATCTGAGCCTTAACTGCTAGCATCTGGTATTTCTGTTAGATCCACCCTACAGGCTCTCCTCTTGAAACTATTTTAACAGCTGCTTAAAGCAGCACACCTCACTCTTTCTTCAGAATGGTCCCTGGAGGGGGGTTCTCCTAATATTGTGCTTAAATTGGCTATTCTGAATACTTCAGCACTCTTCTCTGATTAGGGATGATGATCCTAACTCCTTCTGAGACATCCATAAGTCCCTGCTGTGGGGCTCCTTGCCCGTTCTCTTACCCTCAAGTTTCTCTCCACTCCATGTGGTCCACCTGCCACGTTCAAAGTGTGTATAAAACATCTCTGTTTCTTGGGGCCTCCGATTCTGTAATCTCTCCTGGCACACACTCTCTGTCCTCTGTTGCTCAGACTTTCCTGGAATCTCCAAGTTGAAAGGCTGTTGCCCTGCTTGGATGCCACCTGTGTGCTTATACAGCTGCACTAGGGAAAGCCCAAGTTGGTTACCTTGTCCCAGGTAAGAACAATCCCCCTTGAGATGTTGTACTTGTTGCAAGGCAAAGACTTGACTTTCCCTAAATCCTTCCTTCTAACAGAATCTGTTATAAAAATCAGGTGTATTCTAGGTGCCCCAATCAAAGTGAGTTAAATACTTATAAAGACAAAAGGTTCTTTCAAAGGCAGGGTAGCCATACATCTAACTAACTAAAACTAGAGGCCAGGGCCTTTATAAAATTCCAGTCCTGATACCCATCTGGCAGCCAGAAGCAATGGAAGAGCTGCAGCACTGTGTAAGCTTCTTCCCCAAGGCTCTGCCCACGGCACTATCTCAGCACTGCCCCCATCACCCTGTTTGTAGCTGAAATCCCCTCCTCCTGCTCCAGTGCCCTGCTCTGCTGTGATGACTGCCTGTCATCCTCTTTTCATCATGGCTCATACTTTTTTTTTTTTACAAGGCTGAGGACAAGAATAAACATGATCAAGAGTATCCTACGTTCCTTTCACCAGCAGCTGTCCTGTCATATCCCATACTCTTCATAGTTCCCAGAGAGTATGGGCCAAACCCCAGGGCTGCAAGGCGAGGAGCGACTGTGTCTGAGGAAACTCAGGAGCCCCTCCTCCGTCAGTATCCAAAGATCTGCATCTTCCCACAAACGTTATTTGCAATGAATGAGCAGATGAAGATTTCTAGAGCAGAGAAAATGTCCATCAACAAGTGTGGGCTGCATTTAAATACCTACTCATGTTGTATTCTAGTTCCCAGGCTTATTTGTTTCTGTTTTCGGCTCCCAGGTAGCTATTTATCATTGTAACAGTTTATCAGGTGTTCTGAAAGGCTTGTGCAAACAAGGGGGGGGGGGCAGGCCTACCGCCCTAAGATAACTGAAATTTGGACAGCTTGCCTAATCTGCAGAAGCTCTCACGTGTGTCATTGCACTTAGTCCTTGTAGCGGCTCTGTGAGGTGGGCCTTTCTGTTTCTAGTCTACACATTTAGAAAGAAGAGAAGAAATGGAGAAGGGGAACCAAGTGCTGTTTGAATGCTTTTCATGTGTCAGTCACTGCAAAATGTGTTTATGCATCGTCTCATCAAAGCCTTTCGGCTCCCTAAGAAGTAAGCCTCAGTGTCTATGTGTGTGCCTGTGATATGGAGGGAGAGCTAGGAGTTCTTGAGTGCTTATGCCTGAGAGCTGGGCCTTTGTGTGCACCTCCCCTTACTGATCTTTGGCCTTCACAGTGTTTCCAGGCTCCTAGGAGCTCTCAGTCATTGAGACTTTAATAAGTTGTTCACACACACACAGCCATTAAGTAACAGCAACGAGATTTCCCCTCTGTGTGCACCTTCACTAATGACTTAGTCCAAGCATAGTTGCCTAGCAGGTGGAGGATTCAGCATTGAAACCTTTGATTCCAAAACTATGCTCATTGCTCTTCATTCACTGCTGCCTCTGAGTCAAACTGGATAACTGTGACACTGATTCCCATATACTGCATATGATGGAACTCTTCCTCAGGCATTAATAGTAAATAAAGTCATTCCTAGGCAAAGGAAAACTAAGAAAAATTATGACCAGCAGTGTTACGTCTAAACATTGGCTAAAGGAAATTCTTATCCCAAACAAGAAATTATAGCAGAAGGCCCAAGGCTTCAGAAAGAAAAAGAGTAGAATTGGTAAATATGGGGTAAATATAATAGACCATCACTTTCTTCATGAGTTTCTCAAGTCACAGCTAATGACCAAAATAAAAGAACAGCATCTGTCTTGATGCTCAACACATTAAGGAAATAGTTAAGAATATTCTATTTAAAATATGAAAAGAGGAACTAGAGAAGTGGCCATCAGTTAAGCGTGCTTCCTACTCCTCCAGAGGACCCAAGATTGGTTTCTAGCACCCATGTAAGGTGGCTCACAACTGCCTGTAACTCCAGCTCCAAAGGATCTGACACCTGTCCTCTTTGGTCCTCAAGAGCACTTACACATGCACATGCACACATGTGCATGCATACACACATTAATTTAAAAATAAAATACAAACCTTAAGAAATGTAAGGAGAATAAATTTATCTACATGAATGTAAAATTTAAACATGTTTTGGGAAATAATAAGATATAAATACTAGTAAAACTGTAATAAGTCACATGTATAAATAATAGTATCTATTATAACCACCAAGATAAAATTAAAATATACTTAAAACCAGCATGAATGGGATATATATTGCTAATAAAAATCCAAGTAACTCGATAGTAGTGAAGAGACAGACAAGAGTCAAAAAATAGAAAACGGGTAAGCCCTAAACTATCAATAACTTAAACTCTGATTTAAATATAAATATACCAAATACTGATGATTATAGTAGTTGACAGAAGAAATTTTAAACAGTCACCAACTATGTGCTGTCTGCAAGAAACTCACTGCAATCAAATGGGCATAGGAAAACTTAAAGCGAAAGGGTGCAGTACATACAGCTAATATTAAATTGTAAAGTGGTCATAATAATATCAGATAATGTAGACCTCAAAGTAAAGGAAATTGCTAAGGACAAAGGAGGGTATAATATGGAACAATAAAGGAATAAACTCCAAGGTGATGTAATAGTCCTAAATGTCTATCAGCACACAGGAAAGCCCAAATAACAGAAGCAACATGGACATATATGAGTCCCTTTTGTCAACTTTTGACATAAAAATGAAAGAATACAGCATCCAAAGAAGACAATATCCAATCATCTACACCAACACTGCAGCTGAAGCACCATAACCATGCCCTGCAATCCTGGGTCCGCTGATATCAGTCTCAAGACTCACAAGGCCCTTTTACAGCTGAGCATTTACACTAGGTTCCCCTTTGGTGAAAACAAAAGCATCTTCCGCAGCTTCTGCCTCAGTTCCTAGTTTACTAATTGTTAGTTTTTTACTGTAACCCACTTGTTATGGTATAATTTGTATAAAACTCTACAGGGGTCCAGAGAGATGGCTTAGTGGGAAAGGCCCCTTCCACCAAGCCTGTCAACCTGAGTTCAATACCCTGACCCACATGTTATAGAATGAGAGAATGGATTTTCAAAAGTTGCCCTCTGATCTCCACACATAGACGATAGCACATACACACATGCAATAAGTGAATAAATATAATTAAAATGTATGAATTATATAATTAAAAATATAATTAAAATGTATGAAAATTTATATTTTTACTTTATTTCATGTGCATCATTATTTTGCCTGAATGTATGTATGTGTTTCCGGCTCCTGTGGTGGTCAAAAGAGGGTGTTAGACACCCTGGAACTAGAGTTACAGGTGTGTGAGCCACCATGTACGTGCTGGAAATCAAAGCCAGGTCTTCTGCAAGAGCCCTCAATATGTGCCTCTTTTTTCTCTTCAGATTGTTTCTCCCTAGAATGGTTGCCTTGAGTACATCAGTAGCTCACTGCTCTCCACTGCTGGCAGCACAGCATGGGAGGTGCACCTGACCATTCATCTGTGCCCACAGATGCTGGGCTATAGACTTTTATTGTTACAGTGACAACAACATGCATACGTGTACAGCAATTCTTAGGGACATGTTCTTCCTGTGTTCCTGCATAAATACCTTTGAGTAGAATCACTGCAGTACATCCTGAGTATAGGACTAACTTGGAGGACGCTGCCAAGCAGCTGGCCAAAGCAGCTCAGAGGTTGACATTTTGTGTGTGTGCACAGTCTTGTCACTCTGCCCTGTCTTGTTTATGTTTGGTTGTCTTGGGTTGTAATTGTGACTAACAGCTGTCTGCACAGTTACAGGTGTCATCACTGTGTTACAGCTGTGCTCTGCTTGTGCTCATGTCTCAGCTCTGGGTCTGTCACAGTTGGTTCAATTTTCTCATGAATTATATTCTCCTGTATTTTGTGTACCCGGTACTCAGCAGCTATGCTCACCACATACTACAAATATACTCTTCTGCACATTTTGAACAAATGTCAGACATTGTGAATTTTACCTTAATAAGTGGTATGTATTTTGTTACTGTTTAACACTTGTTAGCTGTGTGTGTGTGTGAGAGGGGGGGGAGGGAGAGGGAGAGAGGGAGAGAGATCAAATTACCTACAGATCTTTCTATAAAGACTGTTAGGTGGGACTAAAGCTGTGCTTAGTGTTGAGCAAATACCTGACTTCTTCAAGTATCTTTTGAATCTTCTACCTAGTGTCCTCTGTGCTGTGAGCTTTTTAGTGAAGTTCATGCTTAGAACAGGCATTGTCCCTCTTCCCCAGCCTTGGTTATATCCTCATACGCACATGTGGACCCACTAAGTGCTTGGGAAAGTGCAGCTTCTTTCCAGGATTCTCTTTCTGTAGATCCTCCTGTCTTCTACACCGTCTTTACTACCATGGTCTCTCATGAGACCTCTGCCTCTCTCTCTGGTCCATGCATTTCATGTCTTGGATACACTACAATTTTTTTAAGCTAGTTCCATATTGTCAGAGGTTCCACTTGCTTCTACTATTGTTCTTCTATAAACTATGGCCAAGAGTAGCCCAACACATACCTGTAGACAGACTCTTGCAAATACAACCGTACTTTTAGACAGAAGTTAGCAAGCAAGTTGCTAGGTGTATAGGCACATGCTTGCTTAATTATAACAGCTAACACTGACTCATCTTCCAGAAGGTTGTGTCAGGTTAAACTTCATGGAAAGTGAATGAAAATGACTCTTGGCCCACATCCTTGCCAGCAGTATTATCAAGTGAAATATTTTGCCCATCTGATAGGTTTAAAAAGTATGTCATTATCCTTTTAATTTGCAATGATTTAGTTGTGAGTGAGGTTTAGTAGTCCTTGACAAGCTCCCTGGCTATTTTCCTCATTTCTACTGAGATAGGGCTGAGGACAGACAACTTGGAGGCCAGACCTCCCTGCTAACAATTCCAGTGCCTCTAGCTGATGGCACCTCTCCAAGCCACTCGTATCTGGTCTTCTGCAGTTTCTCATTTCTTGAGCTCTCTGTGCCTTTCCTCTAGGGACCATTTAAATTGGCCTAGGGCTCTCTGCCTCTCACTAAAACACTGGTCATGAGGGGAAATGGTGTCTTTAGGGCTGTCTCAACAGATAAGCCCCTCGGATTCCTGAGATCAGCAGGGCAGCTGACCTCATCTCTAGGGACAGAGATAACAGCCGCCATCATTCTCATCAGCAATGAGAATTCAGGCCCACATACTGGCCTATCAAATCACTTAAGGCTTTGCTCATTTTCTGGCTCTGTGATTGAAGGGGTTGACAGGACAGCCCCCCTAAGTTTTATCCCTGGTGAGTCCATGGCAGAACAGGGTTACCCTTTATGAGAGTGTCTATGTAGTGTCAGAAAATGTCGCTGCACTCATGAGAATGGAAGGAGGTGCTATGTCTGAAAACCTCGGGTGCTATAGGTACACACAACAAGACAGAAGGAGGGAATGAGTCCAGAAACCAGGGAAGGGAAACTGGATTTGGTAATTGCTGAAATCATTTCTAAAGTTTAGACAAAGTTCTATGTCATTACTGTTGAAGGTTATTTTTACAAAGCTGTTTCTCTTAGTTTCTCTCTTAACCTGATTGTCACACAAATAATTGAGACTCTTTTATGTTTGTTTAATAATAAGCTTCACAGCACAATAACTGAGCAGTTAACTCTATTCTTTACCCTCTAAGCTAATTTGCCTTCCTCCCAGTGTATATCCCAGAGATATTTGCATTTTGAAGCTTTCCCTGCTGAGCTCATTCTCCTGGTCCCTCCTGGACACCTCAGGTGACTGAATCCCCTGCTCCCTCCTCTAACTCCTCCTCCTTTGACTGGCAGGAAGTCCGGGCTTTTTTCTCCCCTGCTCAGCAATTGGCTAAAAGCCGCTTTATTGGCATATCAGAGGACAACAGGAGAGCAGTGTTTACACAACATTGAGACAGGAGATTCTCAGAACAAGGATTGCAACCAGCCATGGAGGGGGGGAGTACAGAAGTCAGCATTTGAATTATACAGTAACCTCATGCCTACAATTAACCACAACCTTTATGGTTCCCCCATCATTTTCCAGATCAGTAATGAGCACTTGGGATTCAAGATCAGTGGACCTGTGCCACAGAAGTTCAAGGCTGTTCTTTTTCCCAATATACCTGCTTTCTCCAGCTAAACCTTAAGAGCGTCCCCCTTTCTAGCCTTGTAATGATTAGCTTCCTAGGTGCTTCTGGCTAATCACATTGTGTCTTCTGTGTTACTCTTTACATCATACCCTAAAGGTCTCATTCATGAAAGAAAACAAAAAACAAAAAACAACAATATTTCTGTCAGGGAAAACAGCCACTAAGTTAAAGTATCCATCCATTGAGCAAACTATACATGTGTCCTTAGGGCATCATTTGAATGTTACTGTATCACTTCTTGCCACTCACTATCTCAGTTGGGTATAGGTCCTTGGGAATGGGAGTTCTTGAATCATCTGTGGACAAAGATAGGCAAAGTGATACTCAGATCAAACTCCCCCTGTGTTTGGTCCATGACAAGTTCTCATAGTCGTTCGAGGCTAGACACTGTTCCAAACACTTCATAGGCCTTAATTTTCATTTGCATGTTATGCTTGCGATATAGATGTTGATATCTAGTAATAGGACACAGAAGATCATAATAATTCAAATTAAGTTAAAGTTTCACAAGTAGAAAACGAGACAACAACTGTTGAACTCAGAAATCTGCTCTGTTTTCCTCTGCACAGAACTATAGGGCTCAAAGAAACACAAAATCTCCCCACATCTGTTTTTGCTGAGGAGACCAGCATGCCTCTGATGGGCATGAAGCATCACCACAGGGCAGCATCAACCTCTGTGAGAGGACAGAGGACAACATGAGAGGGAGTGGCTGGAGATGTGGCTGAGCTTCTCTGTGAGTGTGTGATTAAGGTGAGAATTTATTAGATATTTTGAGAACTTTCTGGAATTTATTTGGAGAGAATTGCAAAAGAGAAGAGGAGATACTGAGAAGAGACCCTGGGGGCATGAAATGGGAGCTTCCTACACACAGACACACAGCACAAGCGCTGAGCCCAGTGATATTTCACTGCTCATAAAGGGGCCATCCACTTGGCAGATGTTCTCCTTAGGGGTAAGTCAGCCTATTCATCCCTGTAAGATGCTCACAGGCTACCCCCTAAATACTGTCATCAGTATCCTCAGAGAGGAACAGACTGTGCCCAGTGCGGAGCCTAGATGATGGGTCCATCAGAGCAGGACTGAAGCTGCCTAGTCCAGTATCTCAGACACAGACGTGTCTGCCCATCTGGTGCATTTCCTCACTTCCTTCTCTGTCAGGGTGGTGTCCAATAGGGTCAAAGCTAGGAGAGCAGGCTTCTCTGAACGCCACCCTTAAAGGACAACAGTTTTCCACTGAGTACAAAACTCAGGTCACTGGCCATAAAGGATGGACCTGGGAGGCTGTCACAGAGCATCACTGGAGCCCTTTAAGCCTCTGTATGATGGTGACTGGAGGGCTTTACTAAGGTGGCAAACATAGGACATTATCTACCTTCTATCCCTGCTTCTGCAAAGGCAATTATGATTTATTTAAAGACTTGTATTTTTCACAAAACACTAATCTGCAACCTTATAAAAGCGTAGTTCTCCCATCTCATACAATAGATGGACACCAACTTTCACCAACCTGAAGTGACCTCTTAAGCTGGTACCAGAGAGGCTAAGCAGGAGCCAGATGTCAGGGCCTTGGTGATACCTTTTTACAGTAGGTGGCAGGGCTTCTGCCTTTGGGATTACGTCCTTGGCATTGTCCATCGCACCCTGAGGTCATTGACACAGAATCTGTGTGCGGAGAAGAACTCAGTCCTCGTTTTTTCCTTCTTTGCCATGGTGCCCTTTACTTTCTCTTCTACCACACCCTCTGCGCTCCTTCTCCTTCTGTCTTGAGTGGAGCTCCTCTCCAAGCCTCTCTTTGCTTTATTGCAGAAGTAGCATGCTAGCACGGGGACCCATGAACACCAAGGTCACATCTCTGTCCTTTACCCCACTGCTTCAAAGCACCCCCAGGCATTGAGTTATTTGATACAAAGTGGGATTTATGAGGGTTCTCAGAAGAGGGGGACTGACTGTGCCAGTAGACAGTAATGTGGAAAGCAAGACCATCTCAAAAGGCAGAAATTCTTCACTGTTCTGAAACCAGCTTCTCTACTCCGTCTTCTACCTCCTGCCTTTGCAGAGGCCTCTCCTCTACTGCTTGAATCATTTACAAGCCCCTGAAGTCAGGAAGTTGAAATGCCTGAACACTGTGGAGTCCACAGTGCTACACAGATGTCAAGTTCAAAGCCTTCCTGCCTGTTGTGACCTGTGCCTCAGTTGCTGATGAATCAGCAATATCTGTGCCAAAGGCAGCAAGAGAAACAATCGCCTGCGGCTTAGGGTACAGGCCTTGGCAGGCATGGGGCAAGAGAAAGGCTTTAGGTGCTCAAAGATGTGAGATGTGTTGAGAACTCCACTAGTTGTGTGACTCAAGGAAAGTTGGGACTATCGTTGTTAGTGATGGAGGAGGCCAGGCAGTAGTACTCTGTGTTCTCTTTTCTGAGTTTATTGATGGTACTCCAGCATGGGCCATATTAATAGTCACTGCCAAAGGATGAACAGCATTAAACAGTGGAAATGCCAGTGGCATTTTGTTCAATAAATAAACATTTCCATAATAATTACTATGCTTGCAACACTGTATTTTAAAACCCCCCTCTTGATACTGGATTGTGTATGTCAGGATTCAGGGTACAGGTATTTTTACCTTTGACTGAAGAAATAAGATAAACACGCCAGAAATAACAAGAATTTAATTTATAATATTTTGGAAGCTGATAGCTTTATGCTTGTAATTTTCACCTATTTATTAAATAGCTCTGATTTTCAACTCAAGGTAACAATTGCTTACCAGTCTGTGCTAAGTGTACTGTGGATTACAGCAGAGCGTGATTTCATGAACAAATGCTTAGAATGACCTGATTTCAGAATCTGACCATGTTAATTACTGGCTGTGGGATTTTAAATAATAAAACAGAATCTCAGTTTCCTTGTCTGAGAAATGGAGATAATAAAATTCATTTTAACAGTTTTTGCTAAAATTATGTCTAAATGTATGAGAGTGTTTAGTGTATGTTGGCTTAATGATATCATTATGATTATTGTAAAAATAACAAAGCACAGGAGTCATAATTCCTGCCCCTAAAATGTAATTTTGGTATCACGATCCTACAAATATGTGTAAGAGAGAAGGGAAGTGTGATGGTGAATTTCAGTTGTCAGTGTGACACACCTAAAATTACCTGGGAAGAAAGTGTCAGTGAGTAATTCTTCAGACTGGGCTGGCTGGTAGGCATGTCTGTGGGAGACAGTCTTGGTTATGGTGACTGACATAGGAAGATCTGCCTACTATGGGCAGCACCATCCCCTGGCTTTGAGTCCTGTGTAGATTAGACTAGAGAAGGTGAGCCAAGGAGTAAGAATGCATGCATCCATGTACTCTTAACTCTGGATTTGCCTTTACGTTTCTGCCTGACCTCCCCACAGTGATGGGCTATAACCTGAAGCTACAAGCTCAACTAACTGTTTCTCCATTAAAGCTGCATATGTTGGAGTGTTTTATCATAGCAAAAGAAAAAAAGAAGGAAGACGCAAAGAAAGAAAAGAAAGAAACTAGGATAGAAATAAAACACTGAAAAAGTGATGTGGCACTTGCCTCTTAACTTTGAATTTGTGTCTTTGGAAACTTAAGGGTAGTAAAATTTGTACTTAGTTTGGAAGAGAAGGGTCTATACCAATAGCTACATGTAGAGTCTAACTCTGGACCCATTTCTCTTTTCCCAGTAGACCCAGCACACACAGAGACTCGGAAGAACATGTGAGTCAGTGCAAAGAAAAACTAAATCCCTCTGCCTTTGGTGTCCCTGGGTTGTATTCCACATCCAGGGCATCCTTTTTCCAGACTTTCAGAGAAAATTACAGAAACTAGCTTGAGATTTGAATGATAATGGGCCCCATACGCGCATACATTTGAATATTTGTGATTCAGTTGGTGGAACTGTTTGGAATGTACTAGGAGGTGTGACCTTGTTGGAGGAGGTACATCACTAAGCTGGTGAACTTTGAGGTTTCAAAAGGCCCTGCCATTCCCAATCTCTCTCTCTCTCTCTCTCTCTCTCTCTCTGGCTTACTCTCTCTCCTCATAGTTAACGTCTCAAGGGGTGAGCTCTCAGCTATTGCTTCAGTGCCATGCCTGCCTGTCTGCTGCCTTGATCCTCCCCATGATGGTCATTGACTCTAATCCTCTGGAACTTTCTTCTGGAAGTTGCTTTGGCCATGGTGTCTTATCAAAGTGACACAAAAGTAACTAAACTAGCTAAGCAAATATTATATGTTTCAGACCTTGACGGTTTTATGCAATAATCTTGAAGAAAGAATCCAGGACTAGGTTCGCCTGGGTATTTCACAGGGATGGATTTATCTAGTACGTCAGGCCTAGTCCAGACACACCCCCTTTGGTTCTTCATGGAGGGACAGGCCATGTCACTCACTGAGCTGATTCTGCTTTGCAGACTGCTCTCCAATACCCAGAGATGGACCTGGCTGCCCAATGCCCTGAAACACCTCAGCAACTCTTCAAACTTGAGTCTACCATCGTAGTTTGAATGTGAAATGTCCTCTATGAGCTCATATGTTGGAACACTTGAAGGCAGCGTCACTCCCAAAATCCCAACAACAGCTGTTGTCACTGGGGAAATTTAGAGAGCAGTGGAATCTCACTAAAGGAGAGCCTTGAGCCTTTGTGGCCTAGCCCCACTTCCTGTTTTACTTCCTGCTTCCTAGGATGCAATTAAATGTGGCCGGCCAGCCTTGTGGTCCTGCCACTATGCCTTCCCTGTTTGCTGTTGTGTCTTCTCTGCCATGAAGGACTGCATCCCTCTGTAACTGGAAGCCAAGTAGACTTTCTTTTCTATGCTGCTTCTGTCATGGTATTTTATCTTGACAAGAAGAAAGCGGCTAAGATAGCTGTCCTAAGGCTGTTCTGTTGTAGTAAGATACTACTCCCAGGAAGCTGTAGATTGGACAAGTCCATCTCAACCAAGCTTTGGAGAAACCTAGTGTCACTGACTGCTTACTCTTGGGAGATGGGTCTTGTTTCCTTGATTCGAAATTCAATATACGAGTATTAACCCTGGACAGAAAAGAAATGACATAAAAAGCCAAATGCCCGATGCTCTTAGAAAGTCAGTGATCCATGGCTGCAGCAGGCTCCCAGTGTTTTCTTACATATCTGGACTAGATTGGATCACTACCACACCAGCTCGGTATTGGTAGATGTTCATCATTTCTGTGATATTGGGGATGTTTCTTAGATAGTGTGATTTTTGAAGTTCTAGAAAGCTCTCCTCTTCATTTCTTAAATTGCCCCAAACACTCTACTGTTTTCTAAAGTCAGAGACAATTAGAATGTGGCAAACCAAGAAATTCTCCCTGGTGTTGATTTGACACACTAACTGCCTCAAAGCACTGAGAAAACTCTTTGTCTTAGTGTTTTCAAGTATAGAAGCAAGAACTTGGCTAAGGGACCATTGCATGACTGTTACTGAGAGATGCGAACAAATGCTTATTTATTACTCATGGGCACCAGTGACAAAGCCAACAGTTCCACCTGTCTAGCTCTGTAAAGCACTGAGTTCACTGGGGTTACTCACAGGAGCAAGGGTGAGTGGTTGCCTACAAGAGCAGAGATGACCTAAGGCAGCGTCATCACTAAAAAGCCACCTTAGCGTGGCTGACAACTGTAAACAATGCATTCCTGAAGGCCCCTGCCTAACAGGCTGGCAGCAAAACTGAAGAGAGTCTCCTTACCTCCAGCACTTGCTTACTGTTACATAATGCTGGGAAAGGCCTCATGAGTCTCGTCGTAACTTTCTGACATCCTGAGTCATCTAAGTTCTGAGCCGCGTAAGCTGTTAGCTTTCCCAGTGTTATGAGCCTCTCTTCCATGTAGGACAGATGCTTCAATGTGGAGGAGATAGCTACATAAGAAGGCCTGTGGCATCCCTTAGGATAACTTAGGACAGAGTTTGGCATGTGGAGGGTTGGCTGGCCCTTTCTTTTTCTCTGCTTTCTATTTCTTGATATAAAATTGGAATGGCTTATTGGCCTTGTCACTTATTATCGGGACAAAGAGCAGGGAGTTTGTATTAGTTTCTACTTTGTTATGATAAAACACCTTAGAGATGCAACTTAAGGGAGGACCAGTTCCTTCTGGGCCATGGGTTGATATACAAACACCATTAGGGCAAAGAGGACATGGCAGGAAGAGGGGGTGGTGGAGGCTCCCCATATCTTGACAGCCCAGGGAGCAGAATCAGGACCAGGAACATCAAGCTGTAACCCTCAAGGCCCATCCTTAGTCTTCTGTGGTTGCCAAGTAGGCACCACAGCAGTTCCATGACTTCCCAAAATGGTTCCACCAGCCAGGGCCAGGTGGTCAAAACACAAGCTTGGGGTGGGAGGCATCTTACATTCAACCCGAATAGGTGTGGGGTCCACCTGATGAAGTTAAGATTTTGAAGAAATAAATGAAAGCATAGATATTCATTCACCATCCTGTCCCTGACCCTAGGATATCTTTTTCTCATGATTTGTTGTTATGAATAACCAAGGTTTTCAAGTCTGAATTTCTTGAGAAGATTATGTGTGTGTGTGTGTGTGTGTGTGTGTGTGTGTAGCAGCAGTCAACATTGATAGAAAGCAGTTGATGGTAGGAGATAGCCATTGGCAAATGGTTAGTGAAAAATGGGCAGTGAACTGCAGTGTAAGGATGGAGGTGACTAATATTCCACTCAGCATTGTTGTTGCTGGCTTTTCAGTTGGTTGGTTGGAACTGTGATTGTCATCACAAGATGTTTAGTGTTGGAGGGATCTGTTTTACTTTGCTTTTGTCTTCTAAGTAGAAGAAGAGGAGGAAGGTTTTTACTTCATTGCTGAATTACTCTAGTTTGAAATCCAGGGGCACTTGGGAGTAACACAAATCCCCCAAGAATCAGCGGAAATATTTCAAAAATTTAGATATGCTTTAAATTTCCTCAAGATAGGGATTCATTCTGACTTTTAAAATATTTTACATTTCTTTATAAAAATTATTATTTTATGTCTTCGTATATACAATGTGTAGGGTGCACATGTGTGTACCAGTGTTATTGTATGTGTGTAACTGTGTGTGGAGGTTACAGGTCCATGGTGGGTATCTTAGTCACTCTCTATATTATCTTTCAAGATGTGTCCATCTCACTGTTCCTGGGGTGCTCTAATTTGGGGAGGCTGGCTTGCCAGACAGGCGTCAGGACTTTCCCTGTCTCAGCTTCCCCAGCTCTGGAATGACAGGTGTGTACAACCACACTGTGCTTTTTGTGGGTTCTGGGGAGGCCAAACTCATGTCCTCGGCCTTACTTGGCAAGCATGGTCTCCACTGAGCCATCTCTGCAGCCCCTGACTCATTTGTGTAGGTCTTAGATATCTAGATGACATCAGCCAACCTTTGGGTCAAACATATAAGGAACCCAGCCTATGCTTAGAAGATGGCCTGTTTTAGATGTTGCTTAGGTACAGCATGTGGACTGAGGGCTGCAGGCTCGTTACGATGTGCAGACATCACCATGACCTGGATCACTTAGGTTTCTTTTTCATTCCTGGCTTCTCTAAGTTGATGAAAGTGCTGGCTTTCCCTTTTTCCCCTTCTATACAGAAAATCCAGAGACTGGAACAAGTTTGTTAGTATTGTTCTATTTGCCTCTTTGTTGGTGCTTTGGCAGAAATAGATGCTGGAACCCCCATGTCAGTGATTGCCCACTAACATGCCTAATGGTGCACCAGGCATGCAAGTGTTGGGTTAATCAGTGCACCCTAATGGAGTTGAGTCATCCTTGGCAATTGTCTGTCTGAGAAAGTTCCTGGCTGCTGCACCTGCTTTAGTTGTTGTGCCTGGGCGAGCATCGCTCCCCTCATTTTCAATGCTCCCACACTCACAGACTTGGTCCAGGCCAGCCAGTTCCAGGATGGGCTACTTCCAGTATGGCTGGCTGCATCTTGAATGCCAATGGTTTGCTGTAAGCAGTTAGCATAAATCAGATATGATAAGGAAGGTAAAAGCCAAGCTGGAAATTTGAATCTGCAAGAAAGAAACCATTCTCTCAAAGGAGGTAGAAATGAAGACAGAGGAGATAAGAGGTCGGACCAGTTTTACCTGCCCTTTTGGCTCACCTTCCTCACAAAAGAGCTAGTGTCTCCTCAGGATCCTGCAGGTGTCTCTCTGGGTGTACAATTATTGGCTCCCCTCTCCTCCCCCCCCACACCCTACACCCCCACCCACCTGTTACCTCTGCCTCCAGGCTTGCCTGTGCTCTGCCATGATGCCGCCTTCTCCCTTTAAGCATTTACAATCTTTCTAACTTTCAGGCTGTGAACTTTTCAGACTTTGAGTTACTTTTCTCGTTCCTGGGCCAGGACACCTGACAAAAGCAACTTATGTAAGGAAGGATCCATTTGGCTCGCAGTGCAGCATGCTAGGGAAGGCACAGTGGCGGAGGCATGAGGCAGCTGCTCACGTTGCACCCACAGTCTGGAAGCAGTGGAACACAGTGGTGGTGCTCTTCCCTCTTTAGAGAAATCTTTCTGAAAATTCACTCACAGGGATACCCAGGGGTGTGTTTCCTAGTAATTCAGAATCCATTTGAGTTGACAGTGAAAATTAGCCATCAGAGTAAAGTAAAGCCTTACCTGCCTTGTTTACTGAATATCCAAGTGCCTATCCCGGACATTAAGAAAGGAAGAAACTGTACCAGGCTTTGCTACTCGCCTTTTTTGACTGTGATACCAATAGATGATCACTTTCTAACAGCAGGTCAACAGCTCTCCCCCTATGTATGTCCATTCCTCAGGGTCAGCCCTCATCCAGGACATGATAAGTTCTTTGGAAACACTTGTTTGTGAGAGAATGGTCTGGTGAGAGAGCTCAGTAAGGGTCTGTGTTCAGCTCCCAGAGTTCTCAGCACAGAACTCTGTTGCTTTTAAATGACAGTCGGTTTGATTGTCCCTCCCAGAAACTCCAGAGCACAAAGCTGAGTAGAGTGGAACTAACACCACTCCTCATGTGCCCTAGAAGACCCACTTCACGACAACCTTTGTTACTAGGGTGACCCTGTAGTTACTTTTTATTGTTGATGTGGTAAAAACATCTGGCAAGAAAACATAGATGAGGAAGCATTTCTTTTGGCTCACAGTTCCAAAGGGAACAAGCCATCATGGTGGGACATGGCCGCTGGGACAGTGGGAGCTTGTGTCACAACTTGTCCACACATTCGTAGATCAAGGAACAAAGCGCTTGGTCTGGAATCAGGAGTGGTGCTTCTGACTTACCCACAATGTCTGCCATCTAAGATCTACCTCAGAGCTTCCACAATCTCCCAGAATATCTCTAGCAGGTGCAGACCATGTGTGCAAATATATGGGCTTATGCCCTGGCCCTGACAATGTCTTCCTGAACTTTGGGCTTGCCAGCCTCGCTACAGTTCCTGAAGACCCAGTGACCTTAGTGTTGGGATAATTAAAATAACTTCCTAGAGTCACACTCAGTCTGCTCCCTTTCTGGGGCTGCTGACCACAGATTTTGCACATTTATACTTGACTTTTTGGCTGGAAGAACTGCTTGAATTTCACTCACCAGTGTCTAAGGTTCAAGTCCTGCTTGATGTTCATCTCTTCCTGTAACGTTATCAATCCCCCACTGTGGGGTTTCATACTTCTCCTGTCACCTGCTGGTGGAGCCCACCTGTCCTTGGTCGAATAACACAGGAAGGTATGATTGTGATTTTATATATCAGGGATTGAAAAAACACCTCTTGGTAAGTAAGTTCTGTCTTAGTGGTTTGAAGCTGTTTCTTCATCCTACCTAAATACAGTCCTCCCAGAAAGAAAGTTTGTAGCTACTCACCTCTTGTTTATTGGATTTGCCTTCTTCATGTTTGATTTCACTGCTATATGTTTGTCTATTGTCTATCCACCCACCCTCCCATCCACCCTCCCATCCATCTACCCATCCATCCACCCATCCACCCACCCACCCATCCATCTACTCATCCACCCATCCACCCATCCATCTACTCATCCACCCATCCACCCATCCATCTACTCATCCACCCACCCACCCACCCATCTATCCACCCATCCACTCACCCATCCACCCATCCTTTCATCCATCTACCCATCCATCCATCCATCCACCCATCCATCCATCCACTGTTACATTGTAGGTAGTTTATTGTATATATATGTAATAATATAAATATATACGTAAAAAATAAAAGTAATAAAAAACAAAAATAATAAAAGTTTATATGAAATACATACAAAAGTAAAAAAGTTTTAAAAAAAGAGTGTGTTGGTTCAGCTTAAGATGCAAAATAAAGACACAGAGTCTGAAGCGTACTTTAAAGTTGCTAGCACACACTGGGCAGAATCTAAACTGAACAAATCAATTCCTATACTATGGTAAACAAACTATTCTAAACGGATATAATACTTACACTATATGATCACTTACACTATATAACACTTATCACTATATGATCAACAGGCCATTAATTCCCCTTCGTCCACCTCCTCAGTCAACCATCTCTCTCCTCAACTGCCAGACTTGCTCTTCCTCCCCCAGCAAGCCCCGCCTTCCACTTCCTGTCCTTCTGCCTAGTTGATTGGCTAAACAGCGCTTTATTAATGGTTGATACATCCACTCAGCATTCCTCCACAATCTATCCATCCATCCATCCATCCATCCATCTATCCACCCATCCACTGAGGCAGGGTCTCATGCTTCTGGCTGGCCTCACTATGTAGCTGAGGGTAGTGACATTGAATGTCTCATCCTATTGCCTCTACCTCCCTAGTGATGGGAGTTTAGGTGTGTCCCACCTATTTTATGTGGTGCTGGCACTGAACCAGGGCTTCATGCATTCTAGACAAGCACTCTTTCAACTGAGCCATACTCCCCAGCTCACTGTTACAATTTTATCCTGTTACTTCAGTCCTCAGGTTTGTTGCCCCCGCAGCTCTACTGGGGGTAGAACATGGACCCTTATCAGCATAAGTCCTGTCTCCTCCATGACCGCTGATTCAGGTCATCACATGCTTCCTTGGACCCTGGACACCTGTTCTTCATCGCTTATTCTTGTGCTTATTTTGATGGAGCCTGCTCTGAGAGCTGGAAGGCCCTCTTTTAGCTTCTGAAGTCAAAAGGTCCAATCAGAATGGGTGACATTCTCAATCAGAGACCCGAAGTTCAAGTGCAGGCAGATAATTGTAACTCTGATAAAGAGACTCCTCTGTGTCGATTTAGGATCCTGGGGGATAGAGTGAAGGAAAAATTGAAGAGATGGCCACATTCTTCTGCACTTTGAGGAGCATCTGACAGGTGAGAGGGGAAGGAAGAACACCATTTCTCCTTCTGGAAGCACACATATGTTTCATCTTCCCCAGGGGCGGCTGCAAAAGAGACTTTTGGACAGATTTTCTTAGTTATAACATTACAGAAACTGGATTTGCTCTCTCCAAACTGACATGACTGTACTGAGGAGATGGTGTGTTTTTGAGAATGGTGCGTACTTTATCAAACTGTCCAAATTCCCAGGGGAACTGTCACTTCTTCAGCACCTTATCATGAGGGATGATAGAATTATATGTTCTTTTTGGTGAGGGGGGGCGGGGGAGCCAGTGCAGGCTTGCAAAAACCCACCAGCGCCTTAGCTCAGCATCAGGGTAGAGGCAAGAGGTGCCACAGCCAACAGGCAAACAAAGGCAAACTCTCCTGTTTGCCATCAAGTGTCCATCTTTGATGCTTATGCCAAATGTCCATGTTTTCAAAAGACTGTGGATTATCTGCGCTGAGTACAGTGTTAGTGCGTGTATGCAGCAGAATGTGTGTCGACTTGATGAATGGAAGGAGCAGACATAGGAATCCCTGCTTCGATACACACTTGGACACCAAGACAAACAAGCTGTGAGAGCCATGTCACACACCATTGGCCCATTCACCTTATTTTGTCAGGAGGGGGAAGCTGGCTAGAAGGATGCCCTAAGATGGGCTAGAGAAACTTCTGGGCAGATCTATTGGCTGCCTAGCAAGATGATGATTTTACTGTGGATCAAGATTCTAGTTCCCAGCCTTGACAGATAATATCTCCTACCCACAGGGAATTTGCTTTCAGACCCATGGCTACTACTGGACAGAGACAGAAAGATTTGTCCTGAACCTGAAGCTAGTGTGCTCAACTAAGATGCACTTCTGCTTCTCTTTGCAGAACTCTGTACTGGGCAAGTTAATACACTCAGGCAGGATCAGACTCCGGGTGAAGGGCAAGAATTACAGAAATAGCTTAGTAAGGCGTGCAGGTCACGTGTTTAGCTCTCTGGTAGCCAGACACGTCAGGAGCACCAGGATGGGATCCTGGGAATAGAGTCAGGAGTTAGAAAGTTACTCAGTGAGAAGGAAAGAATGGATGTTGAGGTGACAACTCTGAGAGGACTGGGGCTTGTGGGTGGCTAACGCTTCTGAGGAAAGTTAGGGGTGTTGTGAGGTGAGGCGATTAGGAGGTGATCAAGTTCTGGGGGTGGAGCTCTCATGAGTTGGGCCAGTACTTTTTTAGAAGAGACCCATAAAAGATCCATGGTACCATCTATCATGTGAGGTTCCAGGAAAGATGGATGTCTGGAAGGAAGCAGAGCCTCACCAGGCATCAAATTTGTCAGCACCAGGCATCTTGAATTTTCTAACCTTTGAAACCATGAGAAATAATTAGTTTATAAGTCTCCTAGTTTGTAGTGTTATGTTCTAAAGGCCTGAGTGGACAAGGACATCAAGCTCTACCTTCTTGTTCATTCTGTCAACAATGCTTTATGAGCACCTATTGGGTGGCACATAAAAATATGGGCAAAAGTCTCCATATCCATGATAAAAAGTAACCGGTTCCCAATTACAGTGCTTCTCTTACTAATATGTGGGCTTTCTACACTGAGCAGTTCTCCAATTTTATGCAGAGTGATTAACCTATAAAATAATTCAAGTTTGAAGTTACTTATCTGGAATTAGTGCTGACCCTACAGTGTAAGTGCCCAACTTCACAGACTGCTCCCAACCTCACGTATCAATCACAGATAGCACATGAACAAACTCTTTCAGGGTTTGCTCTTGATTGGGGATCCCCAGAGTACCTCACATAGACTCGGCAATTCAGCATAAGGACTCACAGCATCCAAGGAGCCACTTGGCTTTTGTTTACTAGCCTATTGTGAGGGTGTTAGAAAAGATATAAAGAGCAGCCACAGGAAGAGGTACAGCACGCACACACACACAGACACACACACACAGACACACACTCACAGACAAACACACACATACACATTCATGCACAGACACACACACTTACACACAGACACACACACACACACACACCACAACGTGGAAGGTCACCAACTGGCATTAACTAGGGCTTTGGTGGCAGTTCCATTATCTTGGTATGATATGATTGATCGAATGATTAGCAGTTGTGACTAACTCACTCTCAGCCTTACTCTAGGTCCCAGGTCCTTAATCATGCCTTGGTTTACTGGTGACTAGCTCCCACCCTGAATCAGTCTAAAGACCAGACCTACTGCCACACCAGTACAAGCAGAAAGACACTCCAGAGAGGCCAAGAGGCTTTGAACTTCCTTTAACAGAAACACAGGATAAAAACTAAGTACATATTTTCTTATTATGACACAATATCAGAATAAGGCTTACATTTTGGAGGGAATACATAGCAATAGCAAAAGCAAGAAATTAGCACACTACATTACATGTATATGTATATGTATATATGTTATTTTTGTTGCTGTTATAAAATGCCATGAATAAAAGCAAGTTATAGATGAAACTATTTATTTTGGCTTACAGTTCCAAGGGAGAGTCCATATGCTGGGAAAGACCCGGGGGCAGGTGGGCAGGGCAGGAAGCTGAGCAATCGCATTCTCAACTGCAGAATGGAGCAGAACACAAACTGGGGTGAGGCCATAAACTCTCAAAGCCCACCACAGTGACCCAGAGACAGACAGACATTCTCCAGCAAAGAAGCACTGTCTCCACAACCTCCACAAACAACACTGGCAACTGTGGACCCAAGTATTCAAATACGGAAGCCTCTGGGGGACATTCTCATTCAAGCACCACGTGTGTTAGAGAGTGATAGGTGCTATGAAATACAAAGGAAGCCAAGCCATGTCTCAGTGTGGGCTGGGGTCAGCCAAAAAGAGACCCTAACGTCAGAGTTTTGGTGCGTGCAGCATTTGTGAAGATAAAGCAGAAAGCCCAGTGAGGCAAGAGGAAGGCAAACGAGCTGTTGGCTAACGCGTGATTTTCTGTTGTCTTGAGTGGAGGTTCTATCCTGCTGGAAGCACACTGTAAAATCCTGTGAAAAACACCTCAGCAGGATCTCCATGAGGGCTTTATTTATCCCCCACCTACTTGAGGGATGCCCCTGATGCTGCTCCCCTCAGCCTCCCACACCCTCAGCAGGCTTCGATTCTAGAGAACACCACAAGAAAACACACATAAGATGCCAACTTCAGCACTGCTGTCCATCTTAGCTGCAGATGGAAGACAGAGACAGGCTGAAGGGCTATGGGCAGGGCATCCTCAGTGTGCTCAGCGGGGGGAAAGGGGCAAGAGTACAGAAACGGGGAGGTTTGGTACAGCTTTAAAGAGAGTGGCCATCATGTGTTTATGAAGACGACATCTGTGTAAAGACTGGAAGCCCGTGGCTGTCTGGATGCAAGCTTTCCAGAAACATGAAAGGCTGTGCTGAGATTCACACTAGAGCATGCCTGGGATATTTGAGTGGCAAAGAAGCGCATATGGCTGGAGCCCAGTAACCAAGGACTAGAGATGAATTGTGTTCCTAGGCAACCGGGGCCCAGAGCATCATCAGCCATAGCAAACCCAGCAAACACTGTGCCTTCCACTTTCAGTGAGATGTGGAAATGTGGGGTCTGTTTTCCCTTCTGCACTATCCTAAGGTTCTGGAAAAGTGAAAGAGCAGATTGTTCGCCTGAGGGGTTGAGAACACAAGCCTGGTCCTTTTGATTGGAACTTTGGTGTTTAGGCCTTTCGACAGCCCATGGTGGTCTTGCCCCCTATGGAGAAGCTTACCAGATGAAATTTTATTATTGCTTCTGTAGTCTTTGACTTTGTGTTTATAGAATTAGAGCGACCTTCTTCCCTTCTTTAAGAAGCCCAGGGAGGAAGGGAGGGCTTGCACACTGGCCCTTTATGCATAAGGGGCTCTAAGCATAGCAAGGATCAGTTGGATTTTTAGGTGTCATCACAAGTTTGCTAGGTCCCAGGTAGATTTTATCTGTGCCAAACTACATTAGGATATTTCTAAAATCATCAGGATTGTCACTTAAATGAAAAAAGTATCAATTTACAAGGCAATATGTGCATGTTTAATTAGTTTATTATGCACACAGTCCTCTTTCTTCGCTCATATTGTATGGCTGTTCAGGAAGCACTCGCATATACAGCTGTTTCTGTTGTGTAAGCAGCCAAAAGCTCCTCGTTAATCAGCCAAGGCAGGAACATCATTGGATAGCATTAATCTGCTAAGGCGCAGCAGGCCAAGCTGACCGGCACTGGTGGTCACCCATAATAGTAATTAGAAAGAGGACTGAATAAGTAAACATTGCCACTGGCCACAAATTGTAACCAAGTCGAAAATTGTTTCAACATTGTGCTCAAAGAAGATAAATTAACTAAATGTTCTCAAGAGAAACATAGGCAGATTTGTATCTTCTATTTCATGAGATAAAATGCTTGATGAATTCTATTAAACTTGAATAAACTATTAACACAGAGCGTAAATGTTTTTATCATGCCAACAAAAGCATAACATGAAATACAGACCAATGGGCTTTCTAGCACAGGCCAGGGTTAAGGTGTGAGTGAGTGCATCATTTTAACATGTACAAGTTGAACTCAAACTATCTTGTTCTATTGGGAAGATGGGTTTGAGGTATACAAACACAATCCAGTAAGACACTCACAGAGATCCGTCTGCCTCTGCCTGCCGAGTGCTGGGAGTCCAGATGTGCAACTCTAAAGTTTTAAAATGCAGAGGAGTGTCTTTGTGGATGCGTTGCTTCTTTTTCGGACATTACCCAGATCATGGCAAGTTTTTCTTTTCTGACTCGCTTCATCTTCCCACTAAGACCTTGCGTGGTACTGGCTTCCAACATAGCATTGTCCTTACAGCCTAGGGGTTATGTCAAGGTTACTGGTAAAAGCAGCCTGAGGCTGAGGCACTTTGCTTTGCTTTCTCTTTCCTGTTTGTGTCATGCTCTGTTCTTTTAAAATGTCCTGTATCACTTGGATGTCAGCTGCCCCTGGTAGACTTTCTATCTCAGGTTCGCACTGGAAGCAGAGTGCTGATGAGCTTGCAAACCTTTTCCTAATGTGTGGTTCATCTTCGCACAAGCAGCACATTTATATGATGGAAGAAAGAAAGGTGAATATAATTTCTACCCCACTGCTTCTCGTTATGGCATTTCTGTGATTTACGTCATAGGCCACGTGTCTTGAAGCATGCCTTCCTTCCTGGATTACAATCTCCTAATGGGCAAAGCATGCTGTTTGCTTCTTTGTTTGATTTCTACCACTAATGTGGAGGAGATGAAACATCAGTTGTAGAAATTAATGCAAAATAAACAAGAAAAGCATAAGATAAATGTCCCAGCCTTAGGACGCTTTCACTAAATAATCGGATGCAAAGCTTTAAAAGGAATAGCTCAGGGAATGCTTGCTCCTCTGGGGAGTTATCAGGAAGATGGTGTCATGTTGGGAAGACTGGAAATCGGATCTGAGAAAGGATAAAGGATTCCAAGGACGCTTTCCTCTTGGTGGTTTTTCATGTCTTAGAATACAGGATTTGTCGCGTCTACTTTCGGTTGTCAGGGTTTCCCTTGTCTACTTTGGTTGCTACTTTGATTTCGGGCTACTCTGGAGGCTCAGACAGGAGGATCAGGAGTTCAAGGCCACCCTCAAATTACACATAGAGTTTGAGGCCACCCTGGCCTACAAGAGGCTCTGTTTCAAACCTTCCTCTCTCAGACAAATAAAATCAAAGAAAAAAATTCTACATGAATTTATGCAGGTCAGGTATAAGGTCTGCTCTGAGGTGTCCTGTGGATTCAAGCCACTCAGCTGTGGCCTTAGTGCAACACACGGATTGCATTATGTAGAAGAGACAAAGTAAGAATCTGGTTTTTAGGAAGCCTACACGTGAGTTTAAAAGGACTTTCTGAAGAGACTTGGAGACAAAATATAAGATTCCAGAGGGCTTCAACTATTGTTCTTTGTCTTTTAAAGGGTCCTCTTTTAAGCAGTCTACCCCTCTAAGGACAGCACCTGGGATGGAGCTGTGGGATGAGTGGGTGCCACAGCCTACTGTGTAGATTCCTGCCATCCAACAGAAGTGGACTCCAAATCACAGAGAAGCCATATGCCACTTGAAACTTTCTGGTCACTACACTAAGAAAAGACAGTTGTATTAAAACAGTAGAATGAAGCATTGGAGATTAATTTTAGTAATATACTTATCTCAAATATTCATAACAAAATAATCCCAACATGTAATTCCTTTAACACCATTCAAAATACTTTACTTTTTAAAACTAAGGTGTGTGTGTGTGTGTGTGTTTGCATGCACACAGTTTGTCCCAAGCAGGAGAAATACTATTCAAGTATTTGGCAACCATGGTTGCCCAGTGGTTATCTTATTAGAAAGTGCAAGGACAGTGCTGGGTGTGTAAGGACAAGCTTGTACTCTTAGTACGTGGAAGGTGGAAGTACGAGACCAGTGTTAGCTACATATTGAGTTTGGGCCAGCCTGGGCTACATAAGAACTTGTTTCAAAAAAAAAAAAAAATGACAGGAACAACAAGAATAAAGAAAGTTTCAGGAAAAAGACAAGATTGAATTGCAAGTCCCATAGAGCACACATTTGCACGCTGATCGCAGTAGAATGGGGCACGAGTCTCTCACTGAGGGCAGAGACACACAAGACAGGAGAGGGGAACCATCTGAGCAGGCACCGGCCACACCGTACACTTCTGATGTGGAGAGCTCAACAGACCATGGGCTTAGCTACGAGGTGACACTGAGATCACTCATTAGAGGGGCTTGGTACAGAGGGAGCAGCCACAGTCCTGCTACGGGAGGTTGGAGGGGTGGGGTGAGGTGGGGTGCTGCTAAAGGGGTAGTGGGCAGAGTCTCCTGTTTCAGGAAGCTTGCTGTGCAGAGAAGATGTGCCGTGGAGCCACTGTGACCAAGGTGAGGACACCTGCATGCATGCTTGTTGACATGGAGAAGAGAGAAAGGATGACGGTGAGAACAAGTCCCAGGAGAAAGAGGAGGCTGAGCTGAGGCACAGGCCTCTCCTTCACTAGAAGAGCTGTGCCTTCTCCCACACTGATGAGGACACTGGCGTCTCTGGTGCAGGCAGGGTGGGAGTTTGGAAGTGGAGAGAAAAGAGAGTTCTTTGTCTAGTGTCTGCTTTGACTTTCTTAGTGAAATATAATACAAGGCCAAGGGTGGAAGGGCACAGGTGCATGGAATTTGAGGCGAGAGGATAAAGTGGGAAACAGCTTTGAAGTGTGACAACTTGCACATTGTCTCCTCTGGTGGTGTGAGGTTGTGACCGAGTTATGCTTTTTTTTTTTTTTTTTAAACCATTGAACTATTCAGCTGTGTGGATTGCAAACCCAGAATAGGCCACAGTAGGGTTTAATCAGGGTTCAGTTTAGCACAATTGGTTTCATACTTAGAAAGTGGACTGATCCAGTGGAGTGTGTGTGCTCTTGTATATGCAGGTGCATGGGTGTGTGATTTGGTGTGCATGTATGCACATATATGTGGGGGCCAGAGGTCAACCTTGGGTGTTTTTCTTCAGGAGTCATCCACTTGTGTTTAGTTAGTTAGTTAGTTAGTTAGTTAGTTTGTTTGTTTGTTAGTTTGTTTGTTTGTTTGTTTTTTATTTCTAAAACAAGGTCTCTCAGTGGCCCAGAGCTTGCCCAGCAGAGTAGGCTAGCTGGTTAGCTAGCCCCAGGTGTCCACTTGCCTTGCCTCCAGCACTGGGTCTGCAAGGCTGAGCCAACCACAGCCTTATTGTGGCTTCTGGAGAGCGAACTTGGGTCCTTACGCTCACACAAGAGCTGTCATGACATGGCTTCTTCATAGCCTGTTAGAGCATTTAAAAAAAAAAAAAAAAAAAAAGGAATGATCAGTATAAAGACCCACAACCTCCTCCAGTCAAGCAGGAAAGCAGTGTAGGAGCTGGGCTCACTGGTGGCCATCCGAGGAGGTCAGGGAGCCCTCATCATGAAGGTATTTAGAAAAAGTGAGCTGGACCTGAGAGCTACTGTAGATAGAACAGCCCTTGAAACTGAGGTTGGGAAAATCGCAAATTCGACAGGGTAAGTAAGAGGTTGTATACAGGAGGTGGGATTAAGGGAGAGAGCGTGGGCATCAAGGAGATTGGGAAGAGGTGGCTGCTCTGATGGCTGGATCTTCTTCTTCATAGACCCAGGAGTCCTGATGCCTCCGGAGCTGATGGCAGGCATGGAAACAGAACAGCAACTTTTGGTGCCAAAATCATCATCAAAGAAGTGGGTGCTCAGGGGCTCTTAGCCAACCCTGTGGAGCACCAAGCAGCTAAAGGACCTGGGATTGTTATGGCAGGAGGGATAGGTGGCAGATGGAGGAACAGGACCTTTTTCAGTGAGAATCGGGGTTCAGAGGCTCCACAGACAAAGGCAGTGCTGATGCTGCTGTCCACCACCAGAGAACCCTGGTCTCCTCAAACCGTGGGACACACACAGTGGAAAGGAAAGCCAAGAGAAGCTGAAGAATACAGGAACATCTTCTGGCCAACCAGTGTGAGTGCCAGGGGACCACCTGGTAGAGGAGAGAGAGGATGTAACAGGCATGCCAGGGGACCTAAGCTGGGTGTGGAGGCAGTGGTGGTGGTGGGGAGAATGGGGAGGGACATTGTGTGAGCCCATGGAAGCTCAAGCTTTCTGTTCTTCTGGGGCTTTCTAAACACGTCATCCAGAGGACCACCTAAGTTCCCAATCTAGACTCATAGGTCCTATTCAACACCATTTCCACCAAGCCTCTGGGGTTTTTAAAAAAATAGGATTGTAAATTAAAGGCCCGGAGCTAGGTCTCTTCTGCAGTATGCGCAGGAAGCACCTGCCTGAAAGATTTTTTGGTACTGGTGGTGTAGAGTTAGATAATCTAGCCTACACAGGCAAGGTCAGGCAACTTCTAGTGATTTCTTCCAGCCACTGTTTCTCTTCCACCAGCCACCAAAAGCATGTAAGGAAAGATCGTGTTACTTGGACACCGGAGCAGCTGCATGTATAGGCATGGCGGGGGCCCCAGTCTTGCTTTCTCTTGTTACAGGCCTCTGAATATTTCCATGTGACCTCACCCTGAGCCTGTACCTAAGGCTCAAGCCTTAGGTTCAAGCACTATGTAGATGTGATTTTGTTTTGTTTTGTTTTTGTTTTTGTTTGTTTGTTTTCTTTTCTAGAGCTAAGGGTTGATCTAGTTTGCCTGGAGGAGTTTTAGTCACCTGGTAAATAACACTTGCTTCTGAAGCCCTTGAAATGGAGGTGTGGGAACTGTTGAGTTACTGAGGCAGAGCCAAGAACTCAAATCTCCATCTCATGCCACTGCCTACCTCCCCCTTGAAGCCCTTGCATGGCCCTGTGGCCCCACAGTCCTTTGTGGGAATCCCTGTAGTGTATGTCTTTGAGCACCTGACTGTCAGCATCATGGTGCAGAGAGCACGCCTTCCCTGCGTCTCTCCACTCTTCTCAGCACTTGGGGTACTTGGTGCAGGAACCAGAGGACCCTTGAAGTTGAGCTTTTGGAGGCATGGTCTTATTTGCATATTGCAAAAGTAATCAGCTGCCTGCACCCCCATCCCTTACTGTTCCCAATGCTTCCCGAGTTCTCCCTGACCTCAGAGCCCCTGGCTTGAGTCCAGCTGCCATCCACACCAAACTCCTAGACAGCCTGGGCTCCGATTCTTTCTCTTCACTTCTTTCATCTGCAAATTAATTTCACACCAAGCTAGCAAGTTTGCCATTTACTTTCTGTCCAATCAAAGGTGACCAGGTGGCCATAGCATTCAGACAACAGCTGGCGATAAGAAACTCCCGCCGGGTGCAGTGGTGCATGCCTGCAATCCCTGCACTCAGGGAGGCAGAGGCAGGCAGATCTCTGTGAGGTTAAGATCAGCCTCGTCCACTAAGCAAGTCCAGGACAGCCAGGGCTGTTATACAGAGAAACCCTGTCTCAAAAAACTTAAGAAAGAAAGACAGAAAGAAAGAAAGAAAGAAAGAAAGAAAGAAAGAAAGAAATCCTGAGATCAAATCCTCACTCTGGAATTTAATTAGCTGTGACACTGGGCAGGTGCTTCAGCTGAGCCTCAGGTTGGTTGTTGAAACTGACGACAGTCAGGTCACATACTTCAGTCAGGTACTGGGAAGGCTGAAAGTCATAGTGTGTGCAAACCACTTACGCCTTGCCAAGGGCAGGGTAAATTCACAGTGGCCGTCTGTGCTGTCATGGTTGCTATGATACTATGGCAACAGATGACATTTCTGTTCAGGGCTAATAGCTCTCGGAAGGTGTCAATAGCTGCACGCTGAGCTCTCCCAAATCCCAGCATATGGAGCTTTTCAACTTGTACTGGAGGATGGTGCAGGAGGATTCTGGCCCTCTTGCCTGGAGGGACCACATGCTAGTAAAAACTACAGGCGCAGAACATCTCTCAAGAAATTAAATGGGCTCCTAACAGCAAAACTATAAAGACCATGATGGGATTGTTGAGAACTGTCTTCTAGCAAGAAGTTTAAAGGAATCCCTTCCTAAATCCCTTGCTAATGCATAACTTAAGTATGACACCCACAAGCCCAGGGCAAGCATTTTCTAGATTAGGTGGCATTTGATAAGCACAGGAGTCCAACTCTTGGGGGTTTATAAAAGGCAAGTGAGTTCAGATAAATCCTGGTTAAAAAAAAATAAACACAGTGCTGAGTTTCACACGCCAGCCTCCTTTGTACACCCCACCTGGGTTCTTCATTGAATCCAGTGTCGTCCCACTGGGCTTTGCCTTGCTCTTATCAAATGTGCACTCAATCAGTTGCCATTAAATCAAGGTCTCTACTGGTGCTGTTTGTGGGCTTGGAGTGGACGGAGAGGCTGGGCCCGATGCAGTTGACCTACATTACAAATAGGAACCAGACATCTGTAAGTGTCAAGATGAAGCTACAAGAGAGGCCCTGGGGCCAGGCGTGGTGTTGGCACATGCCTTTAATCTCAGCACTTGGGAGGCAGAGGAAGGTGGATCTCTGAGCTGAAGGCCAGCCTGGTCTACATGGTGAGTTACAGGACAACCAGAGCTACATAATAGACACGCAGAGACACAAAGGCAGGCCTCTGGCAACAAAAAGGTGCTATCATGAGGCTCCATGTACAGTTTGTGACTTCTGTTTCTATCTTGACTGTAACAACAATCACAAGAAATGCCCAGTGTCTCCTGCCATGTGCCTGTACCTTTCTATACTTAGTCTACACAACCCAGGGAGCCTAGCCGAGGTAGGTGTTGTCATAGCTCCTTCCACAGATGGGGTAATGTCCAAGCCGAGGGTTGGAGGAGAACCCTGAAATCGTGGCTCCTGAAGAACTTCTCCACTGTGTCTGTTTCCCAGTGATTTCCTTTTCATTCCTGTTTTTATTGTTTTGTTTTGTTTTGTTTTTTGTATTTTTTTTTCCTTTCAAAAGTATCTTTGTGTCAACCCCATATTCTTATTTTAAAAGAAAGATGCCAAGAACCTATGATATACACACATGTAACAGCACTGTAAAAATTCTATGATATACACACATGTGACACAATGTAGTGAGTTTTCACTAAGTTTGACACAGTAGAGCATGAGGGAGAGGAGCAGAAGCTGGGAAAGGTTGATTCATTTTATATCGTTTACTTTTACCATTGCAAAAACGAGTAACACGTTCACACACACTTTTAAACAGAAAAAAAAAAAAAAAAAAAAAAAACAGGTGTAGAGGTTACACGTAAGATGCTCTAAGATACCATCAATGCACATTGTCACAGTGTCTCCATTGCTCTTTGCACTACTTTAACTCATTTTATTAATAGGTTCTTGTGCATGTGGTTGTGTGTGCATATGTGTGTGCATGTGTACATGTTTTGTCGCCAAAATTGCACATCCTCTGGGATTACATAGTACACTGATTTATTTTTATGCTTAAACATGCTCATGTTCCACACACACACACACACACACACACAAGCTCTTATCTTTACTCCACATCCCGGCATTTGGGCCCCGACCACCCACACTGCGATTCGTTACTGTGAGCCTAGTCAATCGCCTGCCTCCCTTTTCTTTAGTAGCTGAGATGTAAGTTACGTAGGGTAGCAATGCGTTGAGCCTTCAATGCTGTTTCTCTGTTTCTCTTGCAGCCAAGGGTGGTTAATGAGTCCAAGCAGAGGCTGCTGCATCAGCTTCTAGAAAATCTCTGAAGGGGCAGACACACCTCTGTCTTCAATTCTGTCCCCCCCACCTCCCCCACCCCCCCCCCACCCCCTCACCCCCCCCCACCCCCGCACAGGGAGCTTTGAACTGTGTCTTGGACCAAGGATACCATTAAAGATGCATGCCCTGAGCCATGGTTAGAAGGAAACAAAGCAGATCTTACATTGTCACCAGGGTGCCGAACTCTAGATTTGGCCACATGACCATGAGAAAAGGTTTCTCTTTCCAAAATCACTCGTCTTTCTGGTTTCTGTGGCTTGCACTCAAGCCCACCTCCAGAGGACCAATTCTTAGTTTAAATGAAAACAGAAAGTGAAACAAAGCCAATAATTTTCTGAAATGTATCTAGATCTCATAGCTTTGCCTTCTTTGTCAAATAATAAACCCAAAGGTAAGTCAAGGAAAAATTACTTTATCTGCCATAAAAATAATAAAAACATTGTCCTCCTGTTCAGAAGCACATCTCCCAGGAGCTTTCTGCTTTGAAAGGTCTGTTCATTTTAGCTGAATGTTTCCAGACCCTGAATGCCTTCTTCCTCTTGGGTTCATTAGCTCACTCTGTTAACTTCATGTGGCATCTTCAGAAACTCCAAAGGCTTATGGTCTCAGTGCATGTATTATTTTGGAGCTCAAAAGAAGCAGGATGGGAGTGGAGTGGGAAGGGGCAGGACAGAATTTAGTAGCAAGCTGCAACTATTTAGTACCCAGCCTCAGAGTGAGAGGAGATGGCCGCCCATGACTCCAATCCCGGCTCGTGGATAACCTGAGAATTTAACTATCAGCTCCCAGAACTCTCTGGATCTGTCTCCAGTGGCTGACTGCAGGTGGCTTGTTTGTTTGTTTTTTTAAACTCCCTCAGGGTCTTAGCAGGTTTTACAGGTTCAGGAAGGGAGCACAGTAGAAGGCCTAATGCGTTGAATGAGCATTGGAGGTTGCCAGGTCATTCTGAATTGGAGCCAACGTTTGTGGGCAGACTGTCTGATTTGACACATGGATTTTGACTCCCATGCTGGAAGAATGACAAGATAAAAGAAAAATAAAAGGAAGAAAAGTGAAGGAAGAAAGAGATGGGTTTGGGCTGAGGCCAATCGAGTCTCTGTGGCCTTGCGAAACACTGGACCAGGCAGGGCTCAGTGCTGTGGCCCATGGCTTAGATCTTGCTTGAGGACTTGTTTGTGGTTTTCCAGTGGTTTCTCTCTTTTTACCCTTGTTTGTTTTGAGATACAGTCTCTTTGTAGCCCAGGCTGGCCTGAAACTCACTTTGTAGCCCAGGGTACAGGCCTCAGACTCGCAAGTGCTGTGATTGCTGGCATTTATTTCCGTGCCTGGACTTGTTTCTACTCTTTAAAACAGTTATAACACAAGAAAGAAACAAATGATAGGTGACAAAAGCTCATGCGGCTGACAGAGTTTCACATTCTCCCCTCTCGCTCCTCTGCCTGGCTCTAAGGCTGTCACCTTGTGGACCTCACCCACGCAAGGATCGTTCCTGGGAATAAGGAGGCAGCAGTCAGCCTTCCAGAACAACCTCCCGCTGCCACTGGCTCTTGATGCGGAGGATGTAGTTCCATTCTTGAAATGACCCTACGAGATGGTTGTATTTATTTCCTCAGCTCAGGGGAGCAGAAACTGAAGTGAAGATGTGTTTTGGTGGTCTAACACCCCAGCTAAGAAGTGCCAAAGATCCTCCTGAGACCTTGGTTTCTCAGATTCTAAGTCCTTATGCCACATTGGCTGGACCATCTTTTCTCCAAGGATGCCATGTTCCTGACCTAGCAACCAGAATCTGCTGTCTTAAAAGACGATGCCACATATGTTCAGTGGGCAGCTAGAGAATCCAGTGCTCTCAGCATGCAGATGATGGGAGGAGGAGACACCTAATCCAGTGAGCTGGATTCTAGGCTCCATACAAGGGGCGACACTGGGATGATAAACTGGTTCTCACATGAATAATGTTTCCAGTAAAAGGCAGTGGGAGGGTCTCAGGGAAGCATTAAGGAGTGGGCACTCTGAGAACTGAAGGTGGGGTCCGTGGTGGAGAGGCAAGAGAGCTTCCCCTGGACAGCTAGGTGGGCACTACACTATTAAGGGATGAATTCTGCACCTAGCATCCTGGCACCTTCAGTTTCTGGGTGCGCAACCACTGAGCAGACAAAAGGAAGAAAAAGCACTTGTGGTAGCATTGTGTCAACTATTTTCTATACATAAATTAATAAAAATAACTAGAACCTCATGTAATTAATATTAGCCTTCAGTTCCTATTAAGAGCAAGAAGTTGATCTTTGGACGGCGTGTCACCAACTTTGTTCTTCTCCTTCCTCGCTCTGCTCTGCACTCAGGGTATCATGACTGCAAGTGCCAGTCCCCAGGGTCTTCGGGACTTCTCCCTCCATTTCACTCTGCTTGCGCCAGGCTTTACGTTCTGCCTGCTATGTTCTCACAACGCAGAGGGAGAGAACAAGAACAGGCTTCCTGGTGTTTCTTCATTGAAGGGCGCTCATCCTGCCATGAGGGCCCCACCCTCACCACCTCATCTAACCTTAAGTGATCCCAGAGGCTCCAGTTCCATATTAATTCCGAAGAGACACACACATTTACTTTAAAGTGTGTCCTTAATTTACTTTAAAGATTAAGACACATGGTGGGGGCGGGGCACCCAGAGGCCTGCCTGTCTGCCTGCCCGTGTAGCCTACCCACAGTGGGAGCCACTACAATGTGCAAGTCTGTGGTGGAGAGATGGGAGAGAAAGAATCGGGATGGTTTGAGCACTGTGAAGAAAGGCAGAACTGGAGACTGGAGGGTGGAGAGGAATAGCTTGATGTGAGAAGCTTGCCTGTCACCTGAGGCCATGGTGAAGTCTTGCCCAGGCTGCCACTGAGGGCCACGTGTAGGTTCATGGTCATGTAGCAGCAGGGGACTGTGTCTGTGTCCATGGCTCATGTTACCACCAAAGGCCATGCAGATGTCCTTGGTCTGCGCTACCACCTGGAACCACTTTGATGTCTAAGGCTGTACAGAGCTGGCCCCACCCCTCACTGGCTGTGACACTTAGGAAAGCAGGGCCTGCATCATGCCTAGGAAGCATAGTTAGAACTGGCCTTGGTGGAAGGAGTGTGGGTGCACTGGCCCCACCACTCCACTAGCATGTGGTGACATGGGTGAGGAAGAGATACCCTTTGCCCTGCTCGTCCCCCACCACCTGCATCGGGTGGGAGAGCTGGCTCTGCCCTTCACTGGTTGCAGCACTTTGGAGGGGGCTCTGCATTTCAGCCTGGGCAGCACAATAGAGTTGACCCTAGTGGCAAAGGCTCCTGTGAACTGGACCTGCCCCTCGCTGGCTGCCCTTGGGACAGTGCAGGAGAGCTCACAGGCTAACCCTCTTAGCTACTACCAGGCCCAGATCTAGGGCTTTGAGTTGGTCCACCCCAACATCTACCCCATCTATAAACTGCTGGATTGAATGAAGGGTCAGTCCTGAAGAACCAAAGCTTCAGGATCTCCACGACACAGGGCAACAACATCATATCTGAAAGGAGTCTCCGTGAAGATCAAGTATTGATAATTGTAGCAGAAGCCAAGGATCTTGAACCAGACCAATGACTCATTGCAATAAACATTTGTAAATAAAGATGTGTGGACAAAAGGATATACAGCTTCCACAATGAGCTTTTATTATTATTATTATTATTATTATTATTATTATTATTATGTGTGTATGTGTGTGTGTGTGTGTGTGTGAGAAAGAGAGAGAGAGAGAGAGAGAGAGAGAGAGAGATTGCAAGGGTGGAAGGTGGATACAAAGGGACAGGAAGATGAATGGGATTGATGTGATGTACATGATGTGAAATTTACAAAGAACAATTTTTTTTTTTTTAAATTTTAAAGGAAAAGAAACCAAAGCTGTGGACGTGCCTTGGATGGCAGATTATACAACGTGATTAAGATCCAGGCCTAGGAAGGGAGGAATGGGAGGATACAAGGGATGGGATAACAATTGAGATGTAATATGAATAAATTAATAAAATATATTTTAAAAAAAGATCCAGGCCTAGCTACCTCAAATGGCAAACCACTAAAGCTTGTACCAGATAGCTTTCTAGTGTGCCTATATGTGCCTATATAGAAACCAGCAATCAGACATGTAGTTGATTATGTAATTGAACAAACACAATTTTATCAAAGTCTTGTGGCTACTAGCTTATGGGAAATGGTCCGTGCTTTGTAAGTCAGAACAGGACTGGCAGGATACTTAGAAAGACAGAGCTGACATCTGTACATCTTTTACAGTTCCTGCCCTAATGCATTAATACTAGCTTCCTGTTCTCTTTATAATGTGACTGTCAAGTGCAAAAGCAGATCTAGGCAGAGACTGAAGGTCAAAGGAACAAGTTAATTGCTCCAAGTCACACACAGAAGTGACAGAGGACAGGAGCCAGGACTGCTCACCTGTCCTCATGTCCCCCACCACATCAGCATACTAGGTGGGACCCACAGCAGTGTCCCCTCCTTAGAGGTTGTCTCATCGGCAAGGGCCGTGCTGAGGGACAGTGCTCCTTCAATTATTTCAGGCCCCCTTCATGTCACCAGGCTCATTTATGAGTTTCTCAGAGAAGAGATCTGGAGGTTTTCCAGTTGCCCGTGCCCCCTTTGAAGTTACCTACTTCAAGAGCAACTCTTTGCCAGAGTCGGGACTTTCTGAGTGAGTGAGTGTGGCGGATCAGAAGGGATTGCAGAGCGGACATCCAAAGCCCTTGCCTGGTGGCAGCTGGCTCCAGCGACATTCAAATGACCTCATCTGTACAAAAATAGGCACTTGTAAAGAAAGCATCTTGTTCTCTTAAGAAAGGTTAAGAGATGTCCTCCCTTTTGCTTGCTCTCCTAGGCCTTAGCACTCTCACTTAGAACCCCTTAGAGTCCACTTAGAGTGGACTTGGAAGTCTTGTTGAAGACCACAGACAAACTGAGGGCTGTAGTTTCAATTCTCTAATTTCACACAACTCCTTGGGGTCCAGAGTGTCTGATTAGCAATGGACTTTTCTCTGTGTGCTCTGGATTGGGTATTGGGGGGATGCGGTGGCATGTGGACTTATTGGCAAAGGAGCCCTGTCCTAGAGGGTCCCTTGAGAAGTGCAGATCTAGAAGTTGAGGCATGCCCACCAAGTCCTGGGGGTCTAAACCACCATCGAGTATGTACTGAGGCCAGTGCTGTGCAAAGGTGGGAATTCAAGGGGTGTCCCCGGAAATGGCTCAGCCTTAAGAGCGTGAGATTCTGAGATGTATCACAGCACCGGAAGTGAGGGCTGGAGAAGGAAAGCTCTCATCTAGACTGCATCTGGCCTTTGGCATTCATTAGGCTTCGGCTTTGCAGCATATTAGCTGAGTGAAAGACCAGGAGGTCTCTTTAAGAGAACCAACTTAGAGCTTCCTGGGGCAGGAGCAGAACACTACATGACCTATGTGCCACCTTTAACTCAGGAGCCCTTGTCTTGAGGCCACAGCAGGTGGTTAGAGGGGACAGAGTCTAGCCCTCTTGCTCAGGAAGATCTCTAAGGAACCCATTGTCCTATGGGGGTGAAGACGCGGCCTGAGGGGCCTCTGGCCACTCCTTTGGCCTACTTAGAGCAAGGCACCCTGGGGCCTAAACCAGACTGGGGCCTCCTAAGATCAGTTAGGAGACAACCTTGATTTTAAGCTTCTCTTGTAATCGGAGATGTTTTGGAACAAGAAGTAAGGGCACACATACCCTGGCAGTGCTCCAATGCTGGGCATGGGCTGACTGTTGTGGTGTGGTGTATATAAATATAAAGGAGGCCATGCAGCAGGTCTGGTATAAAGAGGTTTATTTTATGAAGGGAAGGGGAGAGATGTTATAGTCAGAGTGAGCCATTAGGCAGAGAGAGACAGTGAAAGAACAACTGGGAGAGAGTGAGAGAGAAAGAGAGAAAGGGGGGAGGAAGCACCCCAGACACAGAGAGGGGGAGAAAACTGAGGCAGAGAACTGGTCCTTTATATCTGGTGTACAGCTGAAGTGGATCTGGCACACCTAGCAACAACAGGGGATGATGTCAGAGGTTGCTATGCAACCTAGAAGCGGGCTAGTGAGAGCATGTAACATTATACTGCCCCTTGAAGAGTTGGTGCTAGACACACACACACACACACACACAGAGAGAGAGAGAGAGAGAGAGAGAGAGAGAGAGAGAGAGAGAGAGAGAGAATGAGAAAGAGAGAGACAGACACATCACACACACACATACCCACACACAGAGAGAATGAGAGTCAGAGACAGAGAGACACATCACACACACACACGGGGGGGGGGGTGAGGGAGGAAACAGACAGACAGATCACACACACAATGAAAGAGAAACAGAGAGAAAGACACATCACAGACAGACAGACAGACACACACACACACACAGAATGAGAGAGACAGAGAGACACATCACACACACACAGAATGAGAGAGACAGAGAGACACATCACACACACACACACACACACACACACACACACACACACACACACACCTTCCTCTTTGTTCCTGTCAGCAGGGCCCTCTCCTTTGGGCTGACTTTGCTCCCTTTCCCTTTTGACCTTCTTCGTCCCCTCACAATTACCAGCTTCCTCAAAACACAGAACTAACAAATACAGACAGATGAGTGTAGGTCCTTGTCACTGAATGGCTCTTGGTTTATGAAACTACCCAGAAAGGTGTTTTGTCAGGATGTGGTTCCCATTTTGAATGCCCTTGTCTTAGAGGCTGGGTGGGCAGACTTCACAGTTGTCCACACTCCACATTCTGCGTTCCTTACCCCTGACCCGTTCTCGCCAATGCGGCTTCTCTGTCATTTGTTTAAGCCCACCCCCCTTGGCAGAGGGCATGTGCGCAACTCCACCTGTGTGTCTGAGATTCCACCAGACTATAGCACTCAGCTTGCTCAGCTCCTCCTCTCGAGCTTGCTCGCTATGAAGAGGTAAACCACCATGAGACATGTCCCTGCAAGAAAATGGAGCCTGTCACCAGCTGGGGAGCTTGGGAGCAGTGCCTTTCCTATGCAGGCCCTGGGGGCAAAGGCATGCCTCTGAAGCGTTGATGCCAGTACTAAGCAGAGGACTCATCTCAGCTGTGGCCACACCCCTGACTCTCAAAGGCTGTGAGTTCACAAGCACATATTGTTTTCGGATGCTAAGCTTCTGTGGGAGGCACTATTATAGCACTTCTGGGGAAGGAGACAGGAAAGCACAGATGATGAAGAAAAATGCTTTACACTTTTTCATTTGCAGCCGTTCAGATCTGTTCTTAAGGGCTCACTAGCAGAACACACACCCAGCCTTTAAGAGGGCTTTGTTATTGACATCAACCTCTTGTGCATTAATCCAATGAGCACTAGAGAGGTTTCTACCACAATGGGTTTGTATTCCTGGTAGCAGTTTTCCACATGCAAATGATTAGATGTTGCTGAGTGTCAGCTGTCTCCAGAGCACTCGCGTGCGCGTGCGCACGCACACACACACACACACACACACACACACACACACACACACACACACTGCAATCCCTTCACACTGTTCACAATGCAGCTCTGTTTGTCTATTTAGAATATAGACAATAGGTCACCATGTAAAAACAATTATCAAGTCACTTGTACAGTAAGGTTTTCAACACAAAGAAAAGCACAGGGTTATCTCAACACTCAGCATGGGGCCCTGAGCTAATCCGGGGCGGGGGGGGGGGGGGGGGGGGGGGGGAAGGAGAGTCAGAGAAGGTTACTCAGAGGACAAGCTGGACATTGAAGACTGAAAAGAGGCTACGTGGCAGGAGGTGGGCATGAACACAAGAACATGGGCTAGAGAAAAGGTTCCCTCAGAATAAAAAGCCTGGCAAAGACACAGAGAGAAGGCGGTTGATGTTTACTAAAGAACAGGACAGAAACAACTGTCTGAGAAGCAGGGCAGATGGGACCTGGACCAGGTTGACACTGGTCAGTTCATGTTCTGCATGGTGAAGCCACCTGAGACCCAGTATTGATTCTGAAGATGTTTCGGTGTGGGTGAAGGATGATTTTCTGTCTCTATTAGATTAAAAGGGGGGAAAGGTCAAGGTAGCCCAATCAACATGGGAGCACGGACCCTTGGCAGAGCACAAGGAAAACAGAGGAGGCGAGCCAAGTTCATAGCCGTGGGAATGAGGACTGAAGACAGGCTCCTCAGTCAGGTGGCAAGTAAACTCAGTTTGAATTGAGAGGCATGGAGACTTCTAAAGTCCAAGTTCTTAGATCAGCTTAAGAACAAGAAGCCATGGCTCACTTTCCACACACACGCAGCACCCCAACATATGACACATATATACAACAAAATACACACACATACATGCATGCGTACAACACACACCACATCCAACACACACCACATATAGCATACAATACACACACACAAAACAATTTACACATGCACACATAAAACACAAACATCACATACACACATACCACGTAAGAACACACACACCACATTCAAACATATACACACACACACACACTACAGAGTCAACTTGACTAGCAGCCTTTGGCCAAGGCGACTTGTTAGGAGCTTTTGTTTTGAAGAAGAAGGGAGCCTGGCAGGTACTGTTTCACCCAAGTGGGAGCTAGCAGAGAGAAACTGCAGACTTGCAGGCCAGAGCTCTGGGTGTCCTGAGTCCCTTGTCAACCAATCTGACCCAATCCCTCTCTGGTACTTGCTTTGGGTATAGTTTAATATGTCCCTTGACTGGGGCAATGTAAGATAGACCACAGTGAGAGCGTTAATCCTCAGAGGAGCTAGACACAGTTTTTGTAGTTTCTTGGAGCGTCTCATGAGAGGGTTATCATGAGAGAGCAGTGCTGACACCCCCTACCCCCATGTGTGACCGTCCATGTGCCCATGCACCACCATATACAATCCACAGGAAGTCTCTTTGCACCGTCATTAACCATCACTGCTGTTGTTGGTTGAGTTCATGAAAATTAGGCTGAAAGAGTGTGTGCTGGACTGAAGGAGAATCTGAGGCTGTCACCATGAGAAGGAAATGTAGCCTTCCATGGCGCAAGGCAGTCAGGGAGCTGGCATCCTGTAGCTCGGAGGGACTCAACAGTGTGCTTCTGTGACTGAAGACACTGTGAAGTCCGCTGCCCCCAAGACTGTTAGCCCTACTGCTTGCTGCCTTTATCCACCAGTTTCCTTAGATCACCTTGCTGTTGTCATCATGAATTCTTCCTTCTCGGTGTAATGGTTTTAATTAGACTCATTTCCTGTTTTCTCCCCACAGAGATCAACCAGTGTAAGATGTCTGCTTGTACTGAATGCCTAAAGACGGGGGTGGGGGAGTGGGGGGGTGGGGGTGGGGGAGATGGGGAGCTGGGGGGTGGGAGGGGGTGGGGGGAGTTGGGGAGGGCAGAAAGGTAGACTCTAAGCTAATGCCTGGTGGGGAGCAGCTTGGGGTCAAGGTGACAGAGTAGCCAGGTCACACTGAGGAGAGTGTGGGAGAGGAACGAAGCCAGCCTGGCAGGCAGACCCTGTCCTACCTGCTGCTCACATGTCCGTATCCAGCAACTGTAGCCAAGAATAGCTCACATTGGCCTGGAGACCCCACCCACCCCTTGTTGGAGTCTGGGATTTCTCTCTAGTCTTGTGTCACCCTGGTTGCAGATCTGATTCTTTGTTTCCTGTATGAGTTTGGCTGCATAAAACCTCCCCCCAGGCAGTAGATGTGCCAATCTAAGGACAGTTAAGAAGACTGTGGCTGCTGGACGGATGTGTAGAGAACAGGAACAGGAAGGAGCTCTCTGACCTGGGTGACCTCAACGTTGAGGTCACTGACCCTAAAAATACTTTAGACATTCTGGGGAAAGTGAGTCATTGAATTAATTTTTAATATTCAATTTGAGGGAAGGGTAATTTGACAAAATTAAAGAAAATTCTTCCAGAGCTACTAAAGAACTGTATAGTCTAGCCTTTGGCTATGTGTGCATCATCCAAAGGAGCATGCCCAAGTTCTATAAGCCATCTAACCCCTTTTCCTCTCCAAGAGAGGCGAGCTAAGAGCCCACACCACATGAGCCCAGTGGGGGACACACAAGGTTCTCTATATTCTGGCCAAATGGCATCAGAAGCTTAGATCCAGGAAACCCTAAATCAGCCATGTGGGTACCTGTATGGTAAAGAAAAGCAGAGAGCTGCTGGTTGGCTCTGCATTGCCCATAGGCTCCTGCTTCGAACACGCACTCCCAGCCAGTGTTGCTGAGTTGGAGAATATGGAACCTTTAGGAGGCATGGCACTAGCTAGCAAGGGTAAGCTCCAACCTAGCTCTGAGCTCTGGTACTCTCTCTCTCTCTTTCTCTGCTTCCTTGTCTACCACCATGTGAACGGATTCTGCCATGTGCTCCTTCATATGGAGTCCCTCCATGTGTCTTCCCCACTGGGATTGGCAGGACCCATAATCCCCACAGTAAACCCTCCTCTCATAGGTCACTGAAGTCACAGGGACATGAAAGTCATCTAGGCAACCTACCTGAACCTCTGCATGAGAAGCCTAGCTTGGGTAGTCTTAGAATACCCAATTCTGTTACTTACTAGCTGTCCGATGGTGGCAATTACTTTGTGACCCAACTCTAAGTTTCCTTAGTGTGAAATGGAACCTAAAACAGTGTCTGACTTGCCAGGCTGTCCTGAGAGTTCAGACAGAGCATCACAATGGAAGCTCCTCAGACACACAGCAAACTTCTCTTCCATTCTTCATCAAGTCACCAGCAGACATGTCCCAATCTCCAGGAATCCAGATGAGCTTCCCTTTGGTCTAGGGAAGGCAGGTTCAACTGATTTTTTTTAAATATAGTCGCACTCTTAAAAACTCCCCCATTATCACCTAAACCCTCTCTTCATCTGTGAGGTGATGCACAGGACTCAGGAGTCAAGTACAGTCATCAGAGAAGGCGCAGCCAAGATGAAGCAAGCCTGGGTCCACACAGTGCATACCACTCCTCCCCTGACGACCGTGCCGGATTATAGCTTGGACTACTGGAATTCTAGCATTGTATGTTAAGACAGTCTCCTCTGGCGTGTTTGTCCTCAGGAGTCACCTGGTAATTCCTCAGCAAATTTTAATCATTACCATGATGATGATGACAACGACGACGACGACGACGACGATGATGATGATGTGCTCTTTAGAAATATCAACAGTGGTGGAGTGAATATTCTGCTCTTTCTCTCGAACTAGAACACACTCCTCTAATCTCTGAATCCTCTGAAAATAGAAATCAATCATTTGGTCATGCGTTCATTCACTCCACAAATAAATGTTCGACGAGCACCTGCTGTTTATACAGCCTTATTAGCTGAAGAAATGTAGAGAGCATAGAGAGATAATGATATCTCTACAGGACCGCAGATTCCACAGAGAGGCTGACCTATGACTAAGTTCAAGCGTTAACATGCAGAATGAGAGAGTGCCTAGTCTTTCTCTGTCTCTCTGTCTCTGTCTGTCTGTCTCTATGTCTCTCTCTGTGTGTCTCTGTCTCTGTCTGTCTGTCTCTCTCTATGTCTCTCTCTCTCTCTCTGTGTCTCTGTCTCTGTCTGTCTGTCTCTCTCTATGTCTCTCTCTCTCTCTCTGTGTCTCTGTCTCTGTCTGTCTGTCTCTCTCTATGTCTCTCTCTGTGTGTCTCTGTCTCTGTGTGTCTCTGTCTCTGTCTCTGTCTCTGTGTCTCTGTCTCTGTGCCTCTGGTTCTGTCTGTCTGTCTCTCTCTCTCTCTCTCTCTCTCTCTCTCTCTCTCCTCTCTCTCTCTCTCTCTCTCTCTCTCTCTCTCTCTCTCTCTCTCTCTCTCTCTCCTCAGAAGCTGTGGCTTATGAGAGAATCCTTAAGAAGCCAGTCAAGTTTCCAGGCTCAACTCAGAGTAGCTCTGGGGAAAAGTTTGTCAGGTTCTGGGACAGATGCACCTTGCACCTTGACTTCCTCTGTTCAAGGAAAGACAAGAGGGCTCATGGGAGCTCAGTGCCATGAAAAGCAAATGTGGGCCTCCAGCAGACCTTCCTCCCTTCCTCCTTTGCTCTTTCTCTCCATGACTGTGCCTCATCTACTCCTCCTAGAGCATGCTGTTACATTCCACCTTCCCGCCTTGAGCTCACCTTTCCTATTTGTAAAATCGGTCAAAATCGAGTGGGAATTTTGAGCACTGAGCAGCAGCATTTCCTTACAGATTCAGGCTCACCCTGAACCCACGTAAACCTTCAGGAACTTTTTCAGCACAGGCTTCCGGGCAGCTGGACTTGGCCAAGAGGGAAATGATCTCCAAGCAGCTTTGGTAACAGCCATCGTCTCCCACCCCCACAAACTTAATTTTAAACCACTCTGAGATGTGCACTTTGATAAACGATGTGTGGGTGGGATGGTTGCTGTTAGTCTTGTGCCCTCTCCTGTCAGCCCTCATCTTCCAGAAAGTGCTCCATACACATCTGAGGGCTGAGGAAGACCCTCCCCCTGCTGAGCTCCTCTTCCTACCCTTCCAAGGGAAGCTTTCTCCTCCACAGTTGCTCACTCTGCATGTATGACCTGGAGCTATGTACCTGTGTGAGTTCCCTCCTCTGTCTCTCTGCTCTGGAACAGGGAGCTCCAGGAACACGGCAGAAGCTTCTATGGAGGGCTGCTGTCAGGCAGGAGCCCTGGGCTGGAAGGCCTGCTGGGAAAACCAACAGACATACTTTGGATTTGTTTGTGTGGATAACTGGTTGGCTCAAAGGGTTCCAAATCCCAACCATGAATTTTTCCTTCTGAACCTATCATTAGGTCTGATTTTGTGCCAAACCAACTCTGAAGCAAGACTTTGTAACCAGGCCTGTTCATTCATTATTATTTTTAGGGCAGATCTGTTTCTCATTGACTGAGGCCCAGTGGGTCCTTCCTTTGCTTTGTCACACTCAGGACAGGCAGCTTGGCAGCCCTCCAAAGACCAAGCTTGCCCAGAGATGCCTTCCCCTGCCTCTCCTGACTGGCCTGTACCGGCCTGAGCCAAAGCTGCCTTTGTTCTGTCCCAGTGGGTTATTTTTTTTTTCCTTGGGCTTGGATGGCTCGGCAGAAGTTATGGGATGCTCTGCAGGGTAGAAGCCCCGAGCTGCACAGTTTATATTGGAAGCAGAGTACACTGTTCTAGGATGGCGGAGTGGGTGGGAAGGGTCACACACAAGTCAATGCTGTCTGCTTCTTAAGCTAGGAGCCCGTCATCCACAGTTTCTCTAGTGCCGATAGGAACAAACGAGGAGAGGGAGGGAGGTGGCAAACATAAAAGAGACAACTGCTTGTCTTCTTCCTCAGCCTGTAAAGCCACCCTCAGGCATCATGGGGGAAAAAAAAGAGAGACAACAAAGAAAAACAAAAGTGATATTTATATCAGGCTAAACAGGGCTACCCACCTCCTTCCTCCCCCCCTCCTGGCTTTCCCCAGCCTGGTAACCTGTTCTACTCTCAACGTCTGTGAGACTGACTGTTTCATAAGCCACAGGTGAGTGTGGGACTTGTGTTTTTGTTTTTGTTCTTTTTTAAGATTTATTTATTATTATGTATACAGTGCTCTGCCTGCATGTACACCTGAATGCCAGAAGGCATCAGATCACATTATAGATGGTTGTGAGCCACCCTGTGGTTGCTGGGAATTGAACTCAGAACCTCTGGAGGAGCAGTCAGTGCTCTTAACCTCTGAGACATCTTTCCAGCCCCTGGGACTTTTGTTTTTATGCCTGGCTTCATTCACTCAGCATGGCGATCTCCACTTCTACTCACGTGGTCACGCATTCTTGTCATGGCTGCACAGTGTTCGGCTGTGCACTCAGACCATGTTTTCCTCATGCCCTCATCAGTCACTGAACACTGAAGCTGCTTTCATCTCTTCTTGGACACTGTGACTGGCAACCTCAGGAGCACAGGGCCTGACTTCCTGTCCTTTACTGTATGCTAATATTGACCTTGTACAGTGTATATGCTAATTCAAACACCGAGTGCTATTCCATCAATGTGCTCAATTTTATATCCAATTTAAAATTTAAAAAGATAGTAATAAGGCTGGAGAGATGGTTCAGTGATCAAGAGCACTAACTGTCCTTCTCAAGAACCTGGGTTTGATTCCCAGCACCCCCATAGTGGCTGGATCACGACCATCTGTATATAACCCCAGTCCCAAAGGATCTGACACCCTCTTCATGGTGTCACAAACATATATGCAGGCGAAACACCCATACACATAAAATAATGATGATAATGATGATGATAAAGATAGTAATCAATTTGAGAAGGTAGGAAACTAAAGAGTGGGGTTGGGGCTCCTTTGAACATCCAGATAAGTCACGTGAGGCCAGACAGACCTATTGCATGCAGCACTTATTCACTTTTCAGTTTAGTGTGTGTGTGTGTGTGTGTGTGTGTGTGTGTGTGTGTGTGTGTGTGTGTGCAGTGCTGCTTTGGGCTTGCTTTCCCCTCAGGGTTTCCTTTTTTCTCTGAATCCTACCCTCCAAAAACCTCTGCAGTGCTGCCTGCAGCCTCCTTTCTCAGAATTCCCGGGGAGTTCCCTCCAAGCCTGTGTGTCTTCCTAGGCTCCGTTCTCAAGGCTGCTGATTTCCTTGGGATGATCAAATACAAGACACAGGCGTGCCCAGCACCTCACACAGACAGCAAGCTTAGTGAAGATGGAGGAAGGAGCTCATCCCAGCACAGTTTCAGGTTGCTATCTGGTGGGGGTTGGAGTGGGGGATGGGGCTCTCTCTCCCATCTGGCCAGGGGTCGGTCTTCCCACATCTTTCAATGTGAAGTCAGCTGTTAACTCCTTTCTCCTCTGACCCTCTATGGAAAGGGCACCTCCCCGGCTTGCCCCTGAGACCAGGTGTTCATATACTTAAGGTAACAATAAATTAGAAGGCGGTTTTCTAACCCTCACTCTGTAGAAGCCTTCCCAACAATCCCATGAAACTCATACTGGAATTCAGGCAATGCCTGATAGCATTAGCCCTTAAGTCTAGCTGCTGGTTTTACTGCATGTCCAGGTCCTTCTACCTCTCAGGGACACCCAGTAACTTGTGCAGAATGAGGAAGCTGGGTCTCTGAAGGCAATGGAGTTCTGGTAAGAAGACCCGAGGGTGCGGATGGACGCCAGGGCGGGCGGCAATGCAAATCTGGCAGGAAATGTCTTGGTTGAAAGCGCCCGCATTTTTTCTTTCTCAGGCTCAGTATTTGCCTGTTTCCTTTCATTTTTTTTTTCTCCTCCACCAACCGTAGCTTCTGACCACAGCTGCTTCTCATAGCCTCATTTCCTCATTCTCTGCCCAGCTTTTCTCTGCCTCTGTGATATTTCGGGCAGTGGCACTTCCGGTTGGTTCCTCAGCTTCCCTAACCAGGTCCAAGGGACAATGGTCTCATCTTGAGCCCTGGGGAATTCTAGCAACAGGAGGTTCAAGGGCCGTCCTCCACAACAGGTAGGGTTCCTGTTTCTCACACCCTCACCCCCAGGCCGACTAAAACCACATGTTTTCTGCTCATACGGACGTCATTGAGCTTCGAGTCCCCAGTACAGAGAAACTCTCAGGCGGAAGCTGGATTTAGTGGTGACCGCCGCTAATTGTCTCTTCTCTTTTATGTTCTTTCCACACATGGCCTCCAGAACGCCATGGCCTCTGGTTGTCCCTGAATACCGTTGGCAGATCCATCACAGGCTCCTTGGAAACAGTCTCTGCTTCTTATTGGAGGACTGCAGGCCAAGCTCTTTGCTTTCTTTTCTCCTTTAACTAGACCCACTGCTTTAGGGATCCCAGCCATGTTGACGCCTGCCTGAAGCACACCACCAGGATGGCGAGACCGCTCACAATAATTTCTCTATATTACACTGGAGCTAGCACTTCTGCTTTGGTGTTGGATGGACACATCGAGCTTTCCTGTGTCCTGTAGGGGCTCCTAGTCTGTTTTTATAATCCTGCTGAACTCCAGGGTTCTCCATGTCGTGGCTGCTAGCTCTACTTTTCCCATGGCTGAGACCCATTATGGATGCCTTTCTCTAACTCACATGCAATCCTCGTCTCAGCCTTAAAACAAATCCTGAAGCTGCCACATCTTACCTCGGCCCAGGCTCTGAAGAGCAAGTGTTTACGTTGTATTTTATGTTCTTTCTCCCACTCACTGATCTCTCTCTCTCTCTCTCTCTCTCTCTCTCTCTCTCTCTCTCTCTCTCTCTCTCTCTCTCTCTGCGTCTATGAGCTCATCTTCTCTGGTTTACACCTGATACATCTGTCAGAATGCTTGCTTTAAAACTCACCTTGAATCGGGAATGTCTCCACTCCCTTCAGTCCTGATGACATCCCCTTGATGACTCAACCCAGAATAAGAGTCAGAATCCTTCCCATGTGTACTGAACTGACTGCATGGTGGTTGCAAGCTCTCCTTTAAAAAGTAACCGTACAGCCCATCTCCCCTGGAGGCAGGCTCTATTTCTTGGCCCCTGAAATCTGGCCCTGTGGTTTGTTTTGGCCTGCAGAATGCAACTTAACTGACAATGTGTCCCTTCTGAGCCTGGCCTCCCTGGGAAGCCAGCTGTAGCCACATAAACAAGCCTAAGCTGGCTGCAGGATGATGAGAGACATCACCTTCTGTGTTTCTACTTTTCTCATTGTATAACAAAATGCCTGGGAAAGCAGCTTCAGGAAGGAAGGCTCATTTTTAGCTCACAGTTCAAGGGCACTGTCCATCATGCTGGGGAAGGCATGGGGAGCAAGAGAGCTGTGACTATGGCAGCAGGAGTGTAAGGTCACATGTGTCTACAGTGAGGACGCTGTTGCCTGGCCTTTTATTCTGTCTGGAACTCCGTCTATGGAATAGTGCTGCCTTCATTCGAGATGGGTCTTCCTTCCTCAGTTAAACCTCTTTGGAAAGACCCTCACAGACATGTGTGTTTCCTAGGTGATTCCAAATTCCATCGAGCTGCCATGAGATTAGCCATCATACCTCTACCCTCAACAGCTGGACAGAGTAATGTGGCCATCGCAGACCAGCCGGCCTCAGTTGACCCTCTGAGCTCAGCTGAACCATAGCCTCCCAGGCAAAAATATGTGATGGTTAAGTCATCTGATGTCCAATTGTTTTATGCAACACCAAGTCCTTCTGTGACCTACAGCTTCCCTTACAACTCTGACATAATTTTCTACCACTGTGTGCAAACCTTGGTCACTGTGCATGTTCCAGCCTCAGGTCCTGTGCCTGAAAATTTTATCCATCTAGATCCCCATGGCTGCTCTGCTCACTTCCACTGACACTTATCTTAGATGATGCCACAAGAGTGACACACAGATCTCTTTTAAACATGAAGGCATATAGACCAGCCAACGGTGGCAGTCAAGGTCACAGACTGGAACTGGAATCCTGAGTGTCTCTGCTCACCCTGGAATCCATGTTTTAGTAAGTGAACTTGAGGAAATGTTTCAGGAGGCGGGCCAGGAGAGCAGCGTGCCGCGGAGGGTGCAGAAGAGAGTGCTCGTTGGATAAGTGGCGTAGTGACGGCTTCTTATTTCCCCTCCCTGAGTACAGTGGACTCTCCATGCTCCTGTTTCACCTGTTATTTCTCCAGAGCATTTCTATTGCCATCTATAATATTTGTCTATATTTATTTCTTTTCTACTCATCTCCCTTTACAAGAGTGGCACACAATGGAGGGTCCTATAAAGAAGAACAGAATGTACTTATCACCCCCCCAGTATGGTGGCCACAGCCCACATGGCTGCTGAGCACCCAGAATGTGGTCATGCTAACTGAGAACTTAAAGTTTTAATGGACTTAATTTTTAAATTAGTTAACTACTAATAGATTTAATTTTAATTACCTTAGTGTAAATAGCCACATGCAGCCAGTAGCTACCATAGTGGACAAATCACAACTCTAGATTTCTTACAGTGGTATCTTATTAACTGCCATAGCCTTGGTCCTCAAAGCAGATTCAGGCAAGCAGCAGCCCTTACATACTTCGTTGCTGAGTGGATGAATGTGGTCTCTGGGAGGACAGTAGATTGCAAGGACACCAATGCTTTAGTGCCCATTCAAACTGGAGCCACAATGGGATGTTTGTGGGGAGTGGGGGGGGGGCGGCGGGATATCAACTCCTGAAGCCAACTCGAAAGGATGTAACAAGCAGAGGAAGACTCCATATCAGAATAACACTCCCCTAACTAGTCTAACTTCCCTAACTTAATGGGCTGGACAGAACATTTCGGCTGGTCCTTGTGGAAGCTGACATGGGAAAGTGACCTCAGGGGCATGAAGGCTTTCTCAGCCTCTGTCCTCAGAAATGCCTTGGGTACAGCCCAGATACTTCAGGGTAAAGAAAGACACCCCCCCCCACGCACACACACTCAGGGATTGTGTTCCCTGCTGTCCCCACAAGACTGGGAAGATCAGCAAAAGATTCTCTCCTCTCAGGAAGGGTTCAGTGGCTCTAGAAACAGGGAGCCAGTCCTAGCTATACCACAGCAATCAAGTCTCTGCCACAGTCACTTACACGTCTAACCCATGACCAGGACTAGCTAACACCAGGTCCTTACTGTGCTGTACATCTTACTTCGCGTGTAACAGTGGCCTGTTGTCCCAAAAGCCAGTGTGGCCAGGCCCTTTCTCTCCCACGATGTGTCTTGAGCAGCTGTGGTAGATGATACATCAGATGGCAGCTCTACCTATAGAGAACCCTTGCTATGTATGCACCAAGTACTTGAGTTATCATTACTTACTTTGTTTTTTTTTTTTTTTTTTTTTTTTATATTTTGTGTACAATGCTCTACCTGCATGTACACCTGCAGCCAGAAGAGGGCTTCAGGTCACATTATAGATGGCTGTGAGCCACCATGTGGTTGCTGGGAATTGAACTCAGGACCTCTGGAAGAGTAGTCAGTGCTCTTAACCTCTGAGTGATCTCTCCAGCTCCCCTCATTACCTACTTTGCATACTGACATTTTATAACCTTTGGGGCCTATGTCCCCTCAACTTTTTTTGAAACCTAAAATGCTGAAGACTTTTCTATTTCCTAGGAAACCAAGTTCCGGGGACAGGTGTGCAACCAAGCTGGGGAATCCCACCACCTTGGTACACTTGGCTTCAAAGCAGAATCAAAGGAACTCGCAGAGAAGATGTTTCCCAAAGTGATGCTGAACACCTCAGAGAGGCAGGAGAAGCACGGCTGCATCCACCCCTCCCACCTTGCTTTCTCTTGAGTCTTTTTAAAAAGAAGCTTCGAACTCAGCGCAGCATCACAGATGCTAACAGTACCTACGGCTGAATGGCTCTTTCCAATACAGAAGATGTCTTCCACACCTGCTATCTTAGTTGTCTGCCATCAACTCTATGAAGCTGACAATCTGTTATTACTACTCACGTCTACAGGCAAAGGCACTAGGTTCTGCGGGGTTAAGTGATCTGCTCAAGTTCACCTTGTTACATATCGTTACAAAATGCTTAGGGTTTTCTATACATTAGCTCTCACGGTTCTCACAGCATTCCCCTTGGGGGGCCACTGAGGTTCCCAGGGGAGAGATGTACACAGTCAACACATCCATCCGGGAAGAGGTGGAGCTGGGAGAGGAACTCAGAACCCTATCTGACTTGAAATTCTATGCCCTTTCCCACACACCGGGGAAGATTTATGTGCCGAAAGCATTGTTTAAAATGGTCGGGATTGTTTCACTGACAAAAGGGGGGTTTTTTATTGGGCAAAGAATGGTGGGTTAGAAGGATTCCCAGGGGCAAGACTGGAAGAGGGGTGGGTGGGGTCTGAGAAGTGCAGCAGGGCTGGCTAGAGTTGAGAGCTGAGGGCCAGGCACTACGTGGTGTCCTGAGCATGGCCCATTGCTCCTCGCTGCTCAAAACACACCAGGTACCCAATAAACAGTTGATGAATAAGTAGAAGGATGAATGAGTTTCAAATCATGAGCAGAAAAAAAAAAAAAAGAAAGAAAAGAAAACATTTCAGAAACTATTAAAAAAAAAAAAAAACAACCTAGTCATTTCTAAGACCGTAAACATTATTTGTGTGTGAGCATGGTGTGAGTACAGGGGAGGAGAGAAGTGAGTGCCACGGTGCACATGGGGTGGGGGTGGGGTGGGGTCAGAGGGCAACTCCTCAGTCCCTCCTCCTCTGCCTCTCACAGGTCCCTGGTCTTTGTCAACCATCTCTCCCGCTTCTCAGTGGCACTTTGGGCACAGGCTGTGGTTGGTCGTTTAGGGTTGTTGGGAAAATCTGTGTACTTTAAAGCTTCAGTTTCAAGCTCCCATTCTCTCCTTTCCCCGGGGTGTGCTGCTGGTGAAAGCAGGGCAAGCGGCAGCTCCAGGCTCTGAGGTGCTTTCTTATCTCCGCAGGCGCTAGCAGGAACAGGAGCAGGAAACCAGAGATGACACGCAGTCTCCAGTGACTGGTTATGGCTTGGTGCCCGAGCATCCCAGGCCCCACCGGGGTTTGACTGAACTCTGTCCACTTCTGGTAACTGTTATAGTGTAACCGGAAGGCGAGATGGGGCGGTGTGAATACTTCACCTTGGTGTACCATGGAGGACCCTGCAGAGAAGGGGCCGAGGCTCGCAGGTGGCCCTACAGGCTTTGCTTCATCTAGCTACTATGTAGTTTTTCCTCTAAGACATTGTCCTTCCAGAACAGTGTGGGGATTCCAAAGCTTCCATTCCCACACTCCAAAGCCCAAGGGGACTGAATACGTGGGGGACCTCTTCCATATTCTTTCCAAGTACAGGAAGCCAGGGTCGCCTCTTCCTCTGCGAGAGCAGGCTCTCCACCAAGCCTTCCTCTTTCAGAAATTTCGCAGAGAAGTGGTACCAGTCTCTGTGTTTATTTTCATCTCAAAACTTCAGGGAAGACAGGGCAGACCCTTCCAAGAACTTCCTCACCATGCCTTTCTTTAATATGGGCTTGCAGATTCTGTGTGCTGTCAAGAATCTGTGAGGTACTCCACTGCCTATGAGGGATTTTGCCCTTGGCTTGGGCAGGCATGTGGAGCACCTGTCTGCCATTTCCGGTGATAACACACAATGTCACAGACTGCAGCTCTATCCTAACCCTTGCTCTCTTTCTCTTCCCTCAACTCACCTTGTGTACAGATTGAGGAGGTAAGGAGGCATAGACCTAGTGGTTGACACTTCTAGGCCACTTTTTCTGTTGCCTCTTAGGAAATTGGGGCTGGAGAGATGGCTCAGTGGTTAAGAGCACTGACTGCTCTTCCAGAGGACCAGGGTTCAATTCCCAGAACCCACATGGCAGCTCACAATTGTCTGTAACTCCAAGATCTCACACCCTCACACAGATATACATGCAGGCAAAACACCAATGCACATAAAATGAAAATAAATAAATTATTAAAAAAAAAAAAAGAAAGAAAGAAAGAAAGTTGGGCATCAGCACAGGGTGCCAAATGTCTGCAATGAATAGAAGAATGCTCCTTGTGGTCAAATTTACTTTGGCACAATTTATATTTTTTCATGTACTTATGCATGTATATATTGTACATGTGTGTGTTGTGGTGTGTGTGTGTGCGCGCGCACGCGCATGCTCACATATTTGATAGCACACATGCGGAAGTCAGAGGGAAACTTACAGGAGTCGGTTCTCTCCTTCCACTATGTGGGCCCTGAGGATGAAATTCAAGGTGTCAGGCTCCGCAGTGAGTGCCCTTACCTGCTGAGCCAGCTTGCTGGCCCTAATCTGTTATTTTTATTTGTCCTTAATTACTCCCAAACATTCAACACCTTGTAGCATTAAAAAAAAAAAAAAACACAAACTTCTGATATTAGTACAGAATATTGTTTATTTTCTACAAGATAAAAATGAGGGCCACACTCTGTTGTTTTTCTAAGGAAGCAGAGAAAGAGAAGAGCTTGGAAAAACACTAGCCTAAGACGGTTGGAAAAGAATTAGAAGCTCAGGTGGCCAGACCTCATGCAAGGCGGGTGGCCCCCTTACACACACCTTGGCAGCCATGTTTTATATCTAGTTAAAGCTCTGGTTCTTATCAGACAGAACCATGTGGTGGGAGAGGTTCCTGCAGTGTGTGTGTGTGTGTGTGTGTGTGTGTGTGTGTGTGTGTGTGTGTGTGTGTGTGTGTGTGTGTGTAAACACACAGAGGAACACAATCGCGTGTGAGAAGAGGGAGAGAGAGGAAATGCGAATGGTTACATATGTGTAGGCTTGGCAAAAATGTCTCACCCAAAAATATCTTATTGGCTTCTCAGCTACCTAATTGTTTGAGCCATTGGTGCATTCATCCTTCATGTTCAAAATAACTTTCTAAAAATCTTACAAGCATAGAAATCAGAAATTTGAATTCATGTCTCCATTCTCTCATGAAAACTCTTAATTCTGTTTGACTCATGTTCCTGGCTTCTCCTAAGCCTGCTTGATAAATAAATATGCACAGCAGTGGTGATGCTCTGGTGCAAACACTCCCTCCGAGAGGAGATGGTTTATGGCTTTTTTGTGTTTTTATGGCTGGAACCTGATCTTTCTCTTGATTTACTTGTTTTTTATTTTTATTTTTGAACTTTAGAGAAATGCCCAATAGAGGCGGCTGTTTGTCATTTAAATAAAGAGTGAATGTCTTAAATGCAGAGATGGTATCTATAAAGATCTTGTTGTCCCTAAAGGACATTTGTTTTATCCTTTGTCACAGCAGAGAAAAAAGAAATTTAATAACCAGGGAGATATCTTGAAAGGAATAAATTGTTCTTATCATAAGGCTGTGGGCAGAAGCCAAGCGATGTATGCTTAGTAAGCATGGAAAAAATCAGAGTATTCAAATGAGATATTTACACACAAAAATGAATATTTATAGCATGAGAACACAGTACAAAAAGAAAAAAAAGAAAAAAGAAAAGAAAAAGACAAAACAAGGGCTGGAGAGATGCTTCAGCAGTTAAACGCACTTGCTGCTCTCACAGAGGCCCTGAGCTTGGTTCCAAGCACCCACCTGCATCAGTTGGTCCATAGCCACCTGTAACTCCTGTTCCCAGGGGTCTGACTTCCTTTTCTGGCCTCCACAGGGACCTACACACACTCAAAGACACGGACATGTACATAAATAAAAATAAAAATACATCTTTAAAAAAGAAAAGAGAAAAGAAGTGACCAACTTTGCATGTATGACCCCCAGAGGACAGAGCTGGTCCTTGCTGGGCTCGCTGAAGGCCCAGGAAGGCCTTCAGGCCCCTCCCCCTCCCTAGAGTCAGCTTCTGGGGTGTATGTTACACTTTTCTTTTCAAGGGCTTTGGGAAAAGCTATGTACAATAACACCTGACACCTGTTCTACGTGAACTTACCTCACTTGCTGTTCCACAAGCTGCCTGATAGTTTCAGTTTGCATGGATGAGGTTTGCCCATGTAGGTTCACATGACCGGCCCCAGACAGATTCAAAGGTACAGCGATGTGTTCCATCGTCAATTTTTGCCACTATATTCAATGTGAGTTGCGAGCACCATTGTCCATGCCTTCGGATGTGCACGGGCAGCGTTCCTGTATGCTTTGATCCACACAATGGAATATCTCATCTTCAGAGCATGACATCTTAACTTCACTAGGGGATCCTGGATGGTGTCTCAGGCTCTGGTGACCCAACCTCCTTCCAATGGTGGACAGGTATTGCCAGTGTCTCTTGATGTACCAGCTATGTCCATAATGAGAGTGACCAGCCATTCATGTTTACTTCCTGCCCATTTCCCGTTCTGTGTACATCCCTGGGCCTCATTGTGTTATCTGCTGCATTCTGCTACAAGGAGCTCGGGTATCTGTGTGTCTTTGACGAATAGAGATCCTTATGGGTATATTCTAGTTTGTAGACTCTTTTTTCACTTTTAAAAAGTTACTTTATTTGTGTGTGTGTGTGTGTGTGTGTGTGTGTGTGTTGTATAGTTATTCATAGAAGCTGGAAGCCGGGGTTGCAGTTCTTGTGGGCTTCTTGACAGGGATGGGAAACTATTTTCAGTTCTCTGTAAAAGCATCTTAACTCAAGCCATCTCTCCAGCCCCTTCACCTACTTTCTGTTGCCCTTTTCCAAACAGGGAAGATATTTTCCCTTTTAAGGACCATAATTATTAAGTTGATTATAATCGAATTTATCAGTCTTCCATTAATGCAATATTAGAACTTCTACAGAGACCTGAAATCCTAGGATGTTCTATATATCCAACATTTTATATTTTGCCTTTGATCTTTATGTGTTTTCACTAAGCATTTATGTGTGTGTGTGTGTGTGTGTGTGTGTGTGTGTGTGTGTGTGCGTGTGTGTGTGTGTGTGTGTGATGGGTGGAGAGACTGCCTTAGTCAGGATTTCTCTTGCTGTGATGAAACACCGTGTCCAAAGCAACCTGGGAAGAAAGACTTTATTTAGCTTACACGTCCACATCACTGTTCATAATCAGAGGAAATCAGGACAAGAACTCAAACAGGGCAGGAATCTGGAGGCAGGAGCTGATGCAGAGGATACGAAGGAGGGCTGCTTGCTGGCTTGGTCCCTATGGCTTGCTCAGCCTGCTTTCTTATAGAACCCAGAACCACCAGCCTAATCCCCCACAGTGGGCTGGACCCTCCCTCATCAATCACTAATTATGAAAATGCTCTAAGGCTTGGGTACAGCCCAATCTGATGGAGGCATTTTCTCAAGTGAGGCTCCCTCCTCTCAGATGATTCCAGCTGTATCAGGGTGATAGAACACCAGCGAGCATGCGGACAAATGCTTTAGTTTGTGCTTTTGTAAGCTTAGGTTCCCAGTACTCAGCTCTTGTTTCTGGGCCTGTGGGAAGGCAGAACAATATGGTGGCAGGAGTTTGTAAAGGAGAGGCCCTGGGAGACAGTAAACAGAGAGCAAGAAAAGAGTGGGGAACCAGGCTTAACCTCCAAAGCATGGCCCTAGTGACCCTCTCCCTCAAATTAGGCGTCACCCCCTAAGGTTTGGAGAAATCCCAAGACACACCATCTGCTGGGGACCAAGTGAGGAACAACCGTAAGGAACATTTCCTACATAAACTTCTCGTCTCTGGCCCTCAAAGTCTTGTGGCCACCTCAGTACAAAGTGAATTTATCTCCAGGTGTCCTCCGGTCAAACTGAAGGCTTTTTGTGAGCTGGAAGGCAGGCTGTTAGGTGTGAATTAATTTCAAGATGTAATGTTGCTGGGTAACTATCCCCACCCCACCAGAGAGGGATGGGGGAGCAACAAGAAAGCATGGCACCAAACCCAGGAAAGCAAACAGCAAATCACCTGGCTGCATGGCCCACGCCTTGGCTGTGGTTTGGGTGATGAGCTCTAATAGGCACAGGTAGCTCTAGGAGAACAACATTGCCCTGTGTATCCTACACAGCCTCTCTCTTGAGCTGGCTTCAACCATTGGGCGTGGGGTGGGGTGTTAGATGCTGGGATTCAGACCCGGGATAAGCAGCTGAGGTGCCTATTTAACATACCAAAGCAGATATGGCCTCCAGATTCTCCCAGCATCCAGTCTCAGGATGGATGGCTGGCGGAGGGTGGAGGGGGTGGGGCTTTCTCTACTGCAAAAGCTCTCTGGCGGCACTATCTCTCTCTGTCTCTCTCTCTGTCTGTCTCTCTGTCTATCTCTCTGTCTGTCTCTCTGTCTCTGTCTGTCTCCGTGTCTCTCTCTCTCTCTGTCTCTCTTCCTCTCCCACACTGTTTCCCCCTCCTTCCTTCCCCCCTCCCTCCTCCCCTCCTGTCCCCTTCTCCCTCCCCCTTCTTGGATTTTCTTTCTCCTCATCTGAGTGGCAGGTGACTTCACTGACCTCTTCCTATGAAATCAGTGAACCTGCCTGAGAGCTGCCCCCAATAAACCTGCCTTTATACTTTAATTTGGCTTCAATTGGCTCATTTCATGGCCAGAGAATACCTATCATCTGGTGCCCATACTCAGAGGAGTTGAGCCCCAGCACAGCAGGCCAGGCCAACTGGCCTTGGGGCTGCTCCTTCGCCTTATCTTTTTCTCTGCCTGACAAGCTTGACTTTGGCTTGGTGAGTAATCCTCTCCCAGTTGCTGCCAAGAGGTACCAGGTGCCTCTTCCAGACCCCCTGGGATCACCTGCCAAGAACTGTGGCTGCACAAGGGCAAGCTCCTTCTAGAACAAAGACAGTCTTTGTTGTGAGGAGCCTTTGGATGCCGAGAGGTCTGACCTGGGGCTACACCCCCCCTTCCCACTGTATGACCCTCAGGTTTACTGGAAGAACGCTGCCACCTGAGACTTTGGGTTAGCGGCACAGGCTGGGAAAATAGACACCACCAGGTCTAAACCTCTGACCTTGCATGAACAACTTCAGTCTGAACTCCACGAGTCCAGGATTTATGGAAACTGTGCTCTTATTTATACCCCGCCCCCACTTCACTACGAAACAGCTTCAGTGTCTGAGCACCTCTGTACTAGTGGCTCCAGATGCCACCTAGCTCCCCACACCACACCATACTGCCTTCCAGGCCATGTGCAACCTCCGTGGTGGCAAAGAAGCAGCCTGATTCCTTTAAATAGCCTACTCATGCCTAAAATACCAGTTCTCTGGGAGGCAGAGGCTGGCAGATCTCTGTGAGTTCAAGGACAGCCTGATCTACAAATTAAGTCCAGGACAGCCAGGACTACACAGATAAAACCTGCCTCAAAAACCCAAAAATAAATAAATGAATGAATAAAGCAAGCAAGCAAGCCAGTCAGTCAACTGCAGCCACTTAACTGGGCTGGAGTGGTGGTTGCCATATTGACTTTGGGATAAAGAAGGTGGTGTCATGGCTTCACTGCAATCTTGATTAAGGGCAGCCACATGGCTGGCAGCTCTCTCCATCTTAACCAAGGACTCTTAAATGCGTTTGTGTACAAAAAGTACCTTGCAGACACTCGATTTTTATAATTGGTTTTAAAGACATTATACTACTGTTAGAACTTGGGGTTGCCTTCTGAAAATTATGGTTATGTTCTATGTCTTTGCTCTTTAAAAAGCACTTTATTTTAATATTACAAATTATTGCAAACTGTTAAGGATAATTTAGAAATGAAAGTTGACAGTCAGCCACCTGATAAGTGATCGTATCTTTTAATGTATCCAGAAATATATTTAAAATCATGCTAAGAAATAATGCAATTAATAAACATGAATAAACTTTATTTAGCCTCCTGTTTTATGTTTGCATGGTATAGGTTAAAACAAACAACTAAAATCAGATGAAGATTGTTTAACTCAGATATGTTCACCAGGTACCAGCCCTCAAACCTGTCAGAGAATCTGTTGAATATGGCACTTAAGATGTTTAAACTTACCATGACACACAGAGACTCCCAAATCCTAACAGTGACTCCCTCCGGGATGTCCAAGAAGATATGGACACAATGACAAAGGACTCTACCTAGATTGTGGTACACTAACCACTGGACAAGACTGTTCCAATGTGTTACCTGCTGCTAGAGCACAGCCTGAACTGTGGACACACAGGACACCAGAAAATTGACTGCCATATGCTGCTTAAGACAAGGAAAGATCAGTCTCTCTCATGTTCCTCCTCCACAGAAAAAGCCTCTCATCTTCTGGGACTGATGGCCAGACTGCCTCTGCCCATGGTGCCCAGCTGACTGCAGAGAAACTGGGGACCAGGTAGCTGGTAAGCCTCTGTCTTTTTAATAGGCTTGGAAGCTGCTTGCTCTGCACTTCCTGTTTACTCAGGTAAAATTTATCATTCTCGGGTCTCTAATGGGTTTGAAGACTAGACTAGTGAAAGAAATAACTTTTTACTATTCTCTTATCTAAAGAAACTCCCAGACTGCTCCCAGCAATCAATCACCTGAGTCTGATGGTCATAAATAATTGGATTTAAGGGGGTGGGGTAGGGCTGGAGAGATGGCTCAGAGGTTAAGAGCACTGACTGCTCTTTCAGAGGTCCTGAGTTCAATTCCCAGCAATCACATGGTGGCTCACAACCATCTATAATGTGATCTAATTCCCTCTTCTGGCAGACAGGTGTACATGCAGATAGAGCACTGTCTACCTAATAAATAAATAAATTAAATAAATAAATAAATATTTACATAAAAAAGTATAAAGTTTATGTAAGGTCTGAGGATATGAAAGGTTAAGTTATGAGGATTAAGAAAGTGTTTGAGGGTCTAAAAAAGTGAGGGTTTAAAAAAGTATTTGAAGGTCTAAAAAGGTGTTTTAACATTGGTAAATGCAAATTACAAAGGTTGGAGGACATAAAAACTTAAATGGTGCTAAGAAAGTGATTTAAGGTATATAAAAGGAATGAAAAATGTCCCACCGGATGATAGGTATTCTCTGCTGATGAAATGAGCCAATTCAAGACAAATTAAGGTATAAAGGCAGGTTTATTGGGGGCAGCTCTCAGCAGGTTCACTGATCTCACAGGAAGAGGTCAGGGAAGTCACCTGCCACTCATCTAAGGAGACAGAAAAGCAATGGGGCAGGGAGGAGGAAACCCAAAATGTATGGATTATATAGTGAAGAGCCTCTGGGGGTGGGGGTGTGTGGGGGAGTGGGGTGTGGGGGAGAGTGGAGAGGTGGGGGGAGGGGGAGGGAGGAAGCCCAGTCCCTGGGCTGGAAATTTCAGGCAGGGACTGAGGGATGCTGGGAGAACCTGGAGGCCAGGTCTGCTTTGGTGTGTTAAACAGGCACCTCAGCTGTTTGTCCTGGGTCCGAGTCCCAACATTGCTATGCTACACTGCTAGTGTTTTCAACACTCTGAGATCTCCAGAAGAGCTTCATTGTTCTAAACATCAGCTCTTGACACTTTCTGTATGGGCTGTGGGGGAGAGGCGCGCATATGTATGAGCACACAAATGTGCACACGTGCATGTGTGCATCACATCTTCCTCAGTCACTCTCCACCTTATTTTTGGAGACTTAAGTCCCTCACCAGTTCAGCTAGCCCAGTCAACTCCTGGCATCTTCCTGATTCTACCCTCACAGCAATGGGGTGCAGGGATGTGCCTCCATGCCCAGCTTTTTATGTGGGCACCGGGGATCCAAACACAGCTCCTCAAGCTTGGCAGCAAGCACTTTACCTCCCCTGAGAGATTTTCGTTTAATAAGTTAGTGGGTGTAAGCATCTCATCACGCCCTTTTATTTCGCTCCTGATCAAAGACACTAAGAGCCTTTTCATGTGGTAATGGGTCACTTGCATAGGTCTCACTGTTAAATGAACAATGACTCATGGGGGGGTGTTCTTGTTTTTCCAACTGAATCCTAAGAGTTTCCTACATCTTCTGGTTATAAAGTTATTTACCAGATCTCTGTACTGCAAGCAGAGTCACTCAGCTTCTGGATGGCACCACAGTACTCTTAGTAGTGTCTTGGGGTCAACAGACATCTTCAGTGGACTCAAATATTATCTTTAGGGGTCTAGCTTTTTGGGTATTATCCAATATCCATATCCTCCAAAGGCCAGAAATATCACCTCAAGTTTTCATTTGAAAATTCAGTTTTCATTTATATTTTGATATGTGATTTCACCGGAACTAAGCTGTGTGTGGTATGCGGAGCAGAGGTCCACTCACTGCTTTTACCTTTCTTCCTGCAGGTTAGTCCACGGTGTTCCAGCATTACGTGTTTAAAACGCTAGCTTCTCCCCAACTGCGGACTTGCTGACAGCCCGCTGAGCACTAGTCTACTCTCTTCCCTGGGTTTTACCCCACTGAGGTAGATGACTGACGTAACCATGCAGCCTTGTGTGACTCTCACAGTGGCACGGCTTCTGTCCTGATGTCATTTGTCTTAGCCTGAGATAGGGAGCCCACGGAGCTTGTGGACATTTTCAAAACTTATTTTGGCTGCTCAAGTTTATCACATAGAACAACGTCTCCACATCTCAAGGGCTAAGTGTGTGCTGGGATGACATCAAGGCTGAAGATAAGCAGGGAGGAGCTGGTATCTACTCAGTCTTTGGTTCAAAAAACAGATGTACCACAGAACATGGATTAGATCCTCACAGTGATATTTTCTAATTTTTCACTTCTGAAATGTCTTTTTGTAAGAAAGATCTGGCCTGGGGTGTGTGATTTGTTGTTGTTGTTGTTTGTTTGTAGTAGTGGGGATAGTACTATTACGGTACTTATGAACCCCATTATCCCATTGCTTGCTGTAGCATACAGGAACCATCTTGCTCTTCTGTGTGGATTTGCTGTCCTGTGGCTCCAGAATCCTTATGACTATAGCAATGAGCTGGTCAAACAAGCACTTATGAAGAATGTGTAAGTAACTTCTTGGTGGCATGCCACCTAGACACATGCCTGGGGAGACGTGAACCGTAGTCTGAGGCAGATGCTACTGTTGACCTTTGGTGACCACCTGCACATTTGTTCTTAGAATCAGATGCATTTGGAGATGGAGGGCTGCACACCCCTGCATAAGCAGCCCAGCAGAGCAGCTCGAAGTTCATACCGAGGGCCCTCAGCGCAGCTGTTCCTCACCTCTCAAGACTGGGCAACCACTTCTAAGGCATGTCTGTGCCGCCAGTGCTCTGTGCACACGAGTTGCTGGCATGGTGTGTGTGTGTGTGTGTGTGTGTGTGTGTGTGTGATAGGCGAGCCTCCACAGTGTTTGAAGCAAAGCTCAGTTCCAAGGGTACTCATTTACAGACAGGTTTCTCGCTGGCTGGTTGCTGCTTTTGTCTCAGCTTTCTGGCAGTGGCCCAGGAATCTAGCCAGAGTCCTTTAATCCTACATCTTCTTCTGTTTGCCTTCTATGTATCTATCTTCATAAATCACATCGTTGCTCTTGGGAGAACTCCCAACTCTCCTTGACATCTCGTGTGAATGAAACCTGCTCTTTGTTTTACTAAAGCAGATGTTTTGATCAAAAGCTTTTACTTTCCATAGAAAACAGAAGAACATAGAAACAACTTTGCTACAATCATCTGCTTCTTGGTAATTTACCTTCTAACTTTGTTAAGTATAACTTAATGCTCTTCTCTGCCGTAATTTAAAAAACTCAAAATAAATTATGTGTCCTGAACACTAACAAACCGCACAATGGCAGAACGTAAATATTTTCAAATTCTGAATGCCAAGGCCATGACTTGTCCTCTTCCTACCAGTTAAAGCTTGCTTATTTGAAAACATCATTTGCAAAGTGTCATTAGCCATTTTTAAACTATGAAAAATAAGGATTATGGATAAGATTTACTGGGGCCTTGAGACAGTGGATATTGAATAGGATTTTATAAGAGAGATATTTTAAAAATCTTGATTTATGTGTAAGTCACAGTGTTAACATTTGCAGAGTTTTCCAAAACTACGTTACTATACAAATACTCTTTAAAGAAAGCCAGGAAAGCTTTGTTCTTTGAACTCCTGGAAGGGTCCTTGGGGGTAGCCAAATTCACTCATCGTTTTGTATTGAGTACACTAACCTTGAAAGAAGCTGAGTGACTTGCTATACAGGGAAATAGACCCCAGTTCAGATGCAGACCCTGTCTCTTGATTGTCCTGAGCAGGCCACACTCTCTCCAGTTTTCAATCTTGTTTTCCCAGTAGGGCCCTGGGTCTTCCACTAACCATGCTATAAGGCCCACCTGATGCTGCCGGCCCCTGTCAGTGCTTTAACTCTTTCAAATCATCATGTCCCTCCCATTTTCTCCACGCCCTGGTCCTAGAGGTCCCAACGAGTCAGAGTTGAGTCTGAAGATCCATTATTAAACTGAGTATTAATGACTGTTAATGGCTCAGTCTGCTATTCCTTATTTAAAGCTGCTGCAATAACTCACTCCATAGGGACGACTAACCATAATGGTCCCTTGAGTTAAATTAATCGATTTCTCTGTATGTGCCAGGCGCTATGCTCAGAATTCTCTGTAAATCATGTCACAGATCCTATGCACATTGTCATTATCTCACTTGAGTAATGAGTTAATGAAGGACATGCCCAGTGAATGACGTATTTAGAGACAGGTGGGGGTTACCCCGCCCCTTTACTGATAGAACTCAGACAGTAGCATGACGTCCTGGGCACGTGGCCAGCAAACGAGAGAAGCCTGCCCTATGTGCCAGCAGTATCTCCAGGTGCTTGCATGGTGCTCGGTGTCCAACAGTGGAAAGAGCTGCCTGTGTGGGATTAGCCTAAACTGTTTCACCTGCCCAGCCTCTCTGGCGTTGCTTACACAGCTAGGATGATCCAGTGCTCTGAAACACACTGTTTGCCAGGGACCTGGGAGAAAGGCCCAGGTTACAGGCCACCTTCTTTTAAAATTATTATTATTTTAAATTTTCCTTTTATTGAAAATGGATTTTTAAAAATATACTATATCCTGATTGCAGTTTCTCTCTTCCCTCCCCTCCCATCAGGATCCATCCTTTTTCTGCATCTCATTAGGAAACAGGCTTCTAAGGGATGATGATGATAATAATAATAATAATAATAATAATAATAATAATAATAATAATAGTAGTAGTAGTAGTAGTAGAATAACAAAATAAAATGGAATAAGATAAAACAAAACAAAAATACTAATAAAAAAAAAAAAAAAAAAAAAAAAAAAAAACCACACACACACACGCACAAGCAAGTAGAAGGAAAAGAACCCAAGAAAGAGCACAAGAAACAGATACAATTCAGAGACTCATTCATCCACATTCAGGAATCCCATAAAAACTGTAAACTGGAATATATATATATATATATACATACATATATATGAATGAAAAAGACCTTTAGAGTAAAAAGAAAGAAAAACTATACATTAAATTAAATTAAGATAAAAATTAGCTGAGTGTGGTGGTACACACCTGTAATCCCAGCACTCAGGGCAGAGGCAGGTAGATCTCTGTGAGTTTGAGGCCAATCTGATCTACAGGGAGTGTCCAGGACAAACGGCTACACAGAGAAACCCTGTCTTGAAAAACAAAAATCAAACAAAAAACAAAAATAAAAATTTTAAAAGAAAATCCCTGACATGTCACTGTGAGACAGGAACCTCCAAAGATGTTGTTGAGTTCGTTTTCTGTTGCGACCTACTGCTGGGTGTGCGGCCTGCCCTCAGTGGTAACTAGCTTCCCCAGTGGGACTTCCCTGGAGGAAACTAAATTGTGATTTTCAAGTGGTTACTGATTGGAGGCAACTTCTGGTTTAAGGATGGGCCGTGTGTCCACTTCTCCCTTTAGCTCTAGGACCCCATCTGGTACAAACCTGTGCAGACCCTGGGCATGCGCCTAAGCTCTGTGAATTAATATATGCATTGATCATTTTGATGTATAGGGCTTTGTTTCTTTGGTGTACTCTGTTACCTCTAGCCCTTACACTCTTTCTGCCTCCTTTTCCAAAGGGCCTGAGCTCTGAGGGGAGGGATTTGACTGAGACATTCTGTTTAGGGATGGGTGTTCCATGGTCTCCCACTCTCTGTGTATTGTCTGGCTGTGGGTCTCTGTGTTTGTTCACTTCTTCTGCAGGAGGAAGCTTCTCTGATGATGATGGACCAAGGTGCTGATCACTAAGTATAACAGAATGTCATCGGGAGTCATATTATTGTCCTGTTCTTTTAGCAGCCCACTAGTATTTTGTTTTGCTCTACTCCCTGGGCTTTCTAGTCTCAGATTCTTGGATATTCAAGAACTTGGTTACTCAAGTGTGTGGGTTTCATCTTATGAAGTAGGCCTTAAGTCAAATCAGATATTGATTGGTTGCTCCCACAAGCTTTGTACCACCACTGTGTTGGTACTGCAGGCATGGCACCATTGTAGATTAAAGGGTTAAAGGGTTTGCAGTTGGGTTTGTGTTTATGGTTTTCTTTTAGTGGTGTGCAGAATACCTTCCTGTACCAAAGACATTAGCACATAGTAGTTCAAGCTCTATGTAGGCACAAGTTCAACTTTGCCATGTTTGATGTATGTCTTCAGCAGTAGGGCCCTGCCATCAGGTTGTGGAGAACAAGCTACAGTTTTGGCAAAAAACCTGGGGAATTGGAGGATTTCCAAGGGACCTCCTTTGGCCAACAGCTCAATTAAATATAATCTATCTGGTACTGGAAGGTTTGTTTGGTGACCGGAGAGGTCCAGTTAGGGCTCTTTTTCCATCATATATATATAGTCTTTCTGGTCTGGGTTACCTTATTCAGTATAATTTTGCTTTTTGCTTGTTTTTTGAGACTAGGTTTTCCTGTGTAGCCTTGGCTATCCTAGACTTGCTTCGTAGACTAGGCTGGCCTTGAACTCTCAGAGATCTGCCTGCCTCTACCTCTGAAGTGCTTGGGATTACAGGGGTGTGCCACCATGCCTGGCTCATGATTTCATTTTTTATGAAAGGCTAAGTAATAATGCCCTGTGTAAATGTACCACATTTTAAAAAATCCATTCATCTGTTGAGGGATATCTAGGTTGTTTTAAATTTAATTTCTGGATAATATATATACAGCAACAGTGAACATAGTTGAGTAAATGTCTCTATGGTAGGATGACACATCCTTTGGGTATATGACCAAGAATGGTATAGTTGTATCTTGACATGGATCAATTCCCATCTTCCTGAGAAACTGCCACACTGGTTACTATGGTGGCTGTGCAAGTTTGCACTTCCACCATCAATGGATGAGTGTTCCCCTTAGTCTGCATCTTTACCAGTGTGAGCTCTCGTGTGTGTTTTATTGATCTTAGGCATTCTAACAGGTATAAGATGAAATCTCAAAGTAGTTTTGATTTGTACTTCCCTTATGGTTAATGAGATTGAACATTTCTTTTGTTGTTGTTTTGTTTGTTTGTTTGTTTGTTTGTTTGAGGCAGGGTTTCTCTTGTAGTCCTAGCTGTCATGGACTCACTTTGTAGACCAAGCTGGCCTCGAACACGCAGAGATCTGCCTGTCTCTGCGTTCCGAGTGCTGGGATTAAAGCAGCACCACCACACCCGGTGAGTTTGAACATTTCTTAATGTGTTTCTCAGTCATTTGAGCTTCTTCTTTTGAGACATCTCTATTTAGATGTGGACCCCATTTAAAATTGTTTTTAATATCTAGTTCTTTGAGTTCTTTGTATACTTTGGATATTAGCCCTCTACTAGATGTGGAGTTGGTAAAAATCTTTTCCTATTCTGGATAGCCTGCTGCTTTGTCCAAATGATAGTGACCTTTTCTGTGCAGAAGTAGACCAGTTTTATGAAGTCTCATTTATTACTTGTTGATTTTAGTGCTTGGGCTAATGGTGTTCTGTTCAGAAAGTCCTTTCCTGTGCCAACGAATCCAAGTCTATTTCCCACATTTTCTTTTATCAAACACAATATATCTGGCTTTGTGTTGAGGTCTTTGATCCATTAGGAGTTGAGTTTTGTACATTAATAACTACAGATCTATTTGGGTTCTCCAAATGCAGACATCCAGTCTGACCAACACCATTTGTTGAAGATGCTGTCTTGTTCCCAGAATATAATTCTAGCCATTTTGTAAAAACAAACAAACAAACAAACAAAAACCCAAAAACAGGTGTTCCTAGCCCAAGGGGCATGTCCCATGGAAGTGTTCACTTACCAGGAAATTGGGATAGATGTGAAGACATTCTATTGGGACTCTAGGTGAGAGAAGTATCAGAGAATGGGGAAATAGAAGGATCCAGAGGGTCCTAGAAACCTGGAAGAAGAATATTATGATGGGAGGATCTGGGCCCAGGGGTTCTGCTCAAACTATGGCACCAACCAAGGACAATACGTGTAGTAAACATCGAACCCCTACCCATATCTAGCCAATGGACAGGTCACTCTCCACAGTTGAGTGGAGAGTGGGGACTGATTTTCACATGAACGCTGGTGCCCCATATTTGACCACATCCCCTTGATGGGAAGGCCTGGTGGTACTCAGGGGAAGGATAACAGGCTATCAACAAGAGACTTGATACCCTATGATTATATAAAGGACAAGGAGATTCCCCCTCAGTTACAGACATAGAGGAGGGGGATAGGGTGAAAGCAGGAGGGAGGGAGGAATGGGAGAAAACAAGGGCTAGGATAACAATTGAGATATAATATGAATAAATTAATAAAATAAAATAAAAATAAAAATAAAACCCAGTTGTCCATAGGAACGTGGCTTTATATCTGGCCCTCTGATTCTATTGATCCACATGTCTGTTCTTGTGCCAATACCATACTGCTTGCATTACTATTACTCTGTAGTACAATTTGAGATTGGGGGTGGAGATACCTCCAGAGTTCTTTTATTATTCAGGATTGCTTTAACTATCCTGTTTTTCCCTGATATGAACTTAAAAACTGTCCTTTCAAGGTATGTGAAGAATTGTGTTGAAACATATGGGGATTATATTGAATCTGTATATTGCTTTTGGTAGAATAGCCTTTTTAAAAACTGTATTAAACCTACCAATCCATGAACATAGACGATCTTTCCATCTTCTGATATCTTCTTCAATGTCTTAAAGTTTTTATCATATAAGTCTGTCACTTGCATTGAGTTGTCCCAAAATATTTGAGGCTATTATAAAATGTGGTGGTTTTCTGATTTCTTTCACAGACTATTTGCCATTTGTATATAGGAAGGTTACTGATTTATGTTAGTTAATTTTGTATCTAGCTGTTATACTTAAAGTGTTTGTCAGCTGTAGGAGTTTTATATTAGAGTTTTTAAGATCATTTATGTGTATAATTGTATCATCTGCGAATAAAAATGCTTTGACTTCTTCCATTCTGCGCTGCACCCTTCAGTTGTCTTATTGCACTAGTGAAAACTTCAAGTTCTATATTAAATTGGTATGAACAGCCTTGTCTTGTTCCTTATTGTTAGTGAAACTGCTTTGAGTCTCTCCATTTATCTTGATATTGTCTATGCTCTTGCTATAACCTGCTTTTATTATGTTTAGATATATCTCTTGTATTCCTAGTCTTTTCTAGAACCTTTATCATGAAGGGGCACTAAATTTTGTCAATAAACTTTTCTGTGTCTAATGAAATGATCATGTGTGTGTTTTCTTTCTTTCATTTTATTGATATGGTGGATTACATTTACTGATATTTGTATGTTGAACCATCCCTGCATCTTTGGGATGAAGTCTACTTGATCATGATGGATGGATGATCTCTTTAATGTGTTCTTAGATTGGTTTTTACTAGTATTTTGTTGAGGATTTTTGCATCTGTGTTCATAAGGGAAATCGGGCTTTATTTCTTTGTTGTTGTTGTGTTCTATGTGGTTTGGGTATCAGGGTAATTGTGTCCTCATTTTAAAAAATTGCACAGTGTTCCTTCTGTTTCTAATTTCTGGAATAATTTGAGGAATATTGGCATTAACTCTCCTTTGATAGCATTCTTCACTAAAACTATCGGGCTCTGGGATTTAAAAATTTTTATATCCATCCATAATACACACACACACACACACACACACACACACACACACACACACATTGGGAGACTTTTATTGACTCAGTCTACTTCAATAAGGGTTACAGGTTTGTTTAAATTGCTTATCTCATATTGACTTAGGTTTGGCAAGTGGTTCATATTGAGAAAATTATCACTTTCCTTTAGATTTTCCAATTTGGTGGAGCACAAGTTTTTAAAGTATGTCCTTGTGATTTTCTGAATTTCCCAGTGTCTCTCTTCATATCCCTTTTTAATCTCTAATTTTGTTAACTTGGATCTTCTTCCTCAGCCTTTCAGTTAACTTGGATAAAGATTTTTTAATCTTATAGATCCCCTCCCCCAAACCAACTCTTTGCTTCATTGACTATAATTAATTTTCTGTTTTATTGATTTCAGCCTGAGTTTGATTATCTATCGCCATCTACTTCTTTGGGACAAGCTTTCTTCTTTATGTTTTAGGGCTTGCAGATATGTTGTTAAGTTAGTAGTACAAGATCTCTCCAATTCTTTATAGGCATTTACCATACAGGAACTTGTCTCTTAGCACTACTCTCATTGTGCCCCATTATTTGGGTATGTTGTGTATTCATTTTCATTCAACTCTAGAAACTCTTTGATTTATTTTTTAATTTCTGTCCTGACCCATTTTTCATTGGTTGAATTGTCAAGTTCCCATGAGTTTGCAAGCTCTCTGTTGTTTCTGTGTTGTTGATTTCCAGCTTTCCTCCATTGTGGTCAGACAGGTTACAGGGTGTTACTTCAATTCTCTTGCATCTGTTGAGTCTTGATTTGTGAACACTGAGTATGTAGTCAGTTCTGAATGAAGTACTGAGAAGACAGTATCTTTTGTGTTTGGGTAAAAATGTTCTGTAACTATTTCAGGTCCGTTTGGTTTATATCATCAGTTAGCTCCAACATTTTTCTCTTTAGTTTTTGTCTGAATGACCTGTCTATTGGCAAGAGTGGGGACTGATGTCTTCTACTATCCATGTGTGACGATGAATATGTGATTTAAGCTGCAGTAGCGTTTCTTTTACACGTCGGTGCCCTTGTGTGTGGCGCATACACATTAAGAATTGCAGTGCCCTCCTCCTGGACTTCTCTTTTGAAGAGTATGTTGTGTCCTTTCCTAACTATTCTGATTAGTTTTAGATTGAAGTCTCTTTTATCACATAATAAAATAGTTATACTGGCTTGCTTCTTAGGTCTCTTTGCATATCCTGAGGTAATATCTATAGTTGATATTAAGGTGTGTTTGTTGGATGCAGCAGAAGGACAGATCCTGGTTTTGCATTCATTCTGTTAGTGTGTGTCTTTTTATTGTGAATTGAGACCATTGATGTTGAGAGATAGCAATGAGCAGTGTTCAGTGATTCTCTTATTTTGCTGTTGTGGTTGTGGTGCGATGTTGTTGTTGCTGTGCATGTTTCCCCTCTTTTGATTTGCTGGCCTGGGATTATTTATTCTTTGCATTTTTTTGTGGGTATAGTTAACCACTTTAGGTTAGAGTTTTCCTTCTGGCACCCTTTGTAGGGCTGGGTTTGTAAATAGAGATTGCTTAAATTTGGTTTTATCATGGAATGTCTTGTTTTTTCTTTCTATTGTGATTGAAAGTTTTGCTGGGTATAGTATTCTGGGCTGGCACCTGTGGTCTCTTAGAGTCTGTAGAATATCTGTCCAGGTCCTTTTACCATTAAGAGTCTCCATTTAGAAGTCAGTTGTAATTCTAATAGGTCTGCCTTTATATGTTACTCTGTCTTTTCCCTTCGTGGGTTTTTAATTCTCTCTCTCTCTTTCTCTCTCTCTCCCTTTAGTATTTTGACTATTGTATGCTAAAGAGACTTTCTTTTCTGTTCCAGTCTATTTGGTGTTCTGTATTATTCTTGTGTCTTGTAACCTTATTTAGGTTAGGGAAATTTTTCTCTATAATTTTGTTGAAAATATTTTCTGGGCCTTTGACTTGGGCTTCTTCTCCTTTATTCCTATTATTCTCAGATTTTGTCTTTTCATAGTGTCCCAGATTTCCTGGATGTTTTGTGTTAGGAGTTTCTAGATTTAACATTTTCTTTGGCCAACGTATCCATTTCCTCTATCATGTCTTCATGCCTAAGATTCTTTCTTCCATATCTCAAATTCTGTTGATGAAGCTTGCATTTGAAGTGAGGTTCTTATTTGACTTCCTAAAATTTTCATTTCCATATTTTCCTCCATTTGGGTTTTCTTTATTAGTTCTATTTTCACTTTCAGGTCTTGAACTCTTTCATTCATTTTCTTCTACTGTTTGTGTTTTCATAGATTTTTAAATGGACTCATTAATTGCATCTTTAAAGACTTCCATCATATTCACAAAGGCTATTTCAGGGTCTTTGTCTTGTGTTTCAGTGATGTTGCAATTCACAGGGCCTGGTATGATAGTGTTGCTAGTCTCTAGTGGAGACATGTTGATCTGGCTGTTATTGATTGTGTTTTTAAGTTGGCATCTAGACGTCTGGGTTTTGGATGATTGTAATTCTAGGTGTTAAAATCTGGTCTTTGTTGGATGGGTGTTTTGTTCCTTGGTTTCTGTTGCCCTCTCTGGTTCTTAGGAGGGTGTGGAGGCCATGTCTTGCCTATGGTAAAAATAATTCTGGGATCTTGCTAGGTTTGGCCACTGAGACTGCTGGGTAAAATGAGTTTCTAGGTATCAGAAACTGACTCTTAGAAAAGGGATTGGGTTCAGGAGAGGGCAGGAGTGGGGAGTGCCAAGGGAGTGCAAAAGAGTGGAGAGGAACTCCTGAGAATGAGGGCAGAGGGTGAGAAGAGAACACGTGAGTCAGGGATGAGACTGCGAGATTGGGTTTAAAGGAGAGGAGGGAGAGTGAAATTCTAAAGCCAGCCAACCTGCTTTGCTGGCCTGTTTGCTAGCTCGCTTGGCTGGCTTGTTCCCAGAGAATGCAAGATGGGGTTGAGGGTTGGGATGACAGGATGACGGGGGGTTGGGTGGGAGAGAAGATCTGTGTGCTCTGCTGGAGATTGAGGAAGAGGAGGTGTGACTGATGAAGCATGTGGTCTGCTAGGGGACTGGAGTGAGACTGGAAGTTGGATTTGCAGGAAAGGAGGGAGAGGTGAGGATCTATGGTGAGGCTACTTGCTTTCCTGGTGGGAGTCTATGGGGCATCTTAGATGGAGAAGTGTCTCAAAGGGTTCCATTGTCCTAGAGTTCCCCAAGAGTGTCCTGCTCATCAGCAAACTGCTTTAGTACACACTCTCCTGTTAGGTTGAAGCACTAGCGAAATAAAAGAGAATAACCATAAATAACAACTGCCAGAAAAACAGGATCTTATGGACACTCCAAGGTTGCATTGTTTGAGATGGTTATTTTAGGGTTTGCTCACATCTCCAGTGAAGTACCCATTGCAAGAATTCCATCATCTCTACAGGAACTTGAAAATGTGGCACACCACTGAGACTGGGAGTGCTGTAGGGGGAAACAAGACTGCAGACAACTGAGTAAATTAGCAAAGGGAGAAGTTTGGGTCAATTCAGGCTTCCTGGTCCCACAGCCAATGTTCTTGTTTTAATTGCCTAACTCAAACTCCCATTATGTTGGGGAAAGCAAGTCGTGAAAATGCAGAGATTGCTTGTGCCCACCAGGAGTGGGTGACTTTACAGTGAATAGGCGCATTCAGTCTTCTTTCAGAGTATTTTCACAACCCCCAAGGCGCTCAGCAATGTCAGTTTTTGTTTTGTTTTTCTGAGACAAGTCCAAGCTGCCTGAGACTCACTATGTCATTGAACTCTCTGCAATCTTTGTGGTTCAGCCTCCTGAGTAATGGATTCACAAGCGAGTGTCACCAAAGCTGGCAGCAACATCTTGTTTGGAATTTCAGAATAGCACTGATCAGAAATGCCCACTTCTCCTTTAGCCAGGGTGCTAACTTCTGGCATCCATCTTTTCATGATCTGACTTGTCTGTTTTTGTATTGGAAAAGAGTCATTTGTAGATCCAAACCAAGCCATTAGCTCTCTCTGTGTGGCTATATATATTTATATCTATCTGTATTTATAGAGTGCATCTATAAAATGTTCATTAAGTCATGTAGCAGACATTCAGCTGAGCTGATCATTGTAGCCTGAAAAGCTTATATCATGCACTGGGGCGGAGAGCTGTCAATCATCATATCACTCTTTATCAATAATGAGCTAAGCCAGACTGGAAACAGCCCTGTGCAGGAAAGTCCACATGGGCGAGGACTGAAACGAAAGTATTTAAGTTTTACCAAGAAAAGATGTTAGGTAGGTCAAATGCTGGGTACGAGGAAGATGATGACATCAGGGCTTTGTGCTGGAAGGTTGGAGATCTCCTGGAGGCTGGGGAAGTCTGTCCAGATTGGACCAAGGTTGGTTATCTCAGGATTTCAATCTTTATTTTAATGTCACAATGTTTAAAACATTATCCTTTCCTTTGCTTCATTTTCTGGAATGTGAAACACCATAAAGTTGTATTTTTTGTTATTTGTATTAGTTATATTACATTTTCTATTATTTTTCTTACTTAGTGATATATGCAGCAATCAAGAAAAGAAATTGGAAAATATTTTTTTCACTACTCAAGTTTGTTTAATATATTCTTGGGCCTGGATATAATAAGATATTTTCTTAGTAACCTTTGTCGACATAGAACTGGATGAACTTTATTTAAAGGGCTTAAAATTTTTTTAGAATTATGGCTGGAGCTGAAGGGAGCCTTTCAGGTCCATATACACATATTTCCTGTCCTTGCTGGCTACTCCTGGCTCCTTCCCATGAGGCAGCACAGGAAGAGGCAGGTAGCAACATGATTGCAGGCTGCAGATAAAAACACACCAAGTTATTTATAGTTAGTTAGTTAGTTAGTTAGAGACAAGGTTTTACCTTGTAGCCCCGGCTGGCCTGGAATTGGCCTATAGTCCAAGCTGAACTCAAATTCATAGCAATCCTCCTGCATCAGCCTCCCAAGTGCTAGGATAATGGGCATGAGCTATCTGGCTGTAACATGTTGCTTTTGCTTTTCTTTTGTTTTATTTTGAGACACTGTTTCTATGTAGCCCAGGCTGGCCTCCAACTCACAGTTGTCCATGTAGGGCCAAGTCTGTCAGTGTGCACCACATGCTCAACAAATATACTTAACCTTAAGCTAAATTTACAGTTAACTTTTCCAAGTCTCTATGACTCTAAAGCCATCTTTATCAAGGCGATAACTAACTTGGAAAAAAATATATTTATTTGCCATCTGTCTATGAGCTACTTCACCTCTATTGTTTTACATGCAAAGGAAAGAGAGCCCAGAAAGTTTGAATAATTAATGTGAAAGTATTTTGCAAATTAGTAAAGAAGACCGAGATGTTACTGTGTTCTTTGTGATGATGCAAACAATTTAAAGTGATCCCCGAGGGTCGGTATAGGTCAGAGTCAGGAGGAGGCGTAGTTAAGACTCAGCACTACCATGAACTTCATCTGTACTCTCTTCTAGGGCTCACAAACACCCACCATCACTCTCAATAACCCTTATGGCAGGAAAGGAGACTCAAACTCGTGTTTTTGGAGATGCCTTCCTCCACAGTATAGTTAGGAAATGTTTACGTTGATAAATGCAAGCAAGTCAGTGGTCCAGGGTAAGTGTGAAGTTTAAAAGTAGCTTATAAGAACCATCAGGCCTAGGTAGATCGGAGGCCAGGACAAGAGTAAAGTAGTGCAGGGAGGGTAGAAAACAGGAAGTATTTATTTTCTATACTTTGTCCGTGAGACAAAGCTGGTGAGGATGGAAGAAGTGAAGACAAGCCACATGAGGTGTTGATGTGCCGCGCTGATGTACACCCATCAGTGCACCAACTGGAAAGACCAAGTGGGCAAGTGGGCAGCTGGGAAGCTAACCCAGGCTCCCTTGAAGAGCTTTTAGTTTCTGGGTATCTCTCCTAAGCATTGAGACAAACAGGGATCCACACATGCTTACTACACAGGCTTGGGAAAGACCGTGGTTTTCCCATTTTGGGGTCTTGGACATAGAACTTTCCCAGCCTACCTTGTTAATGTAGGTACTTTATGTAGTTGTGTGTGGATGGCTCATGGTGTCCGTCACATTTCCAGGTTAGGAAAGAGAAGACGATTAATGCACATCCTCCCCACCCCCAATCAGGTCCACTGATGTAGATGTTTATCTACATACATACTTCCTGCAAGTTAAGAAGACACTGGGTTCTTGGAATTTAAAATGATGAGCCAACTAGTTGATTTCAGCTATTAAAACCAGTAATTCCATTAAGTGTTATAAGCGACAAATCTGCTAACTACACCACAGTAGCAAGTAGTAATTTAAATGCCTTCATCACTTCATTCCTAACCAACTGTATGACATCTTGTAGATGGAATGTTACTAGATTTTTAGTGACTAGCAACATTGTACCAAAACATGATTAATAAATCGTGGAGACAGGACCCAATGAGGCTATTTTCAAATGCTCTATAAATAGAACAAGTTCTTGAAAAACAGGGTTATTTTCCTGGAAGTGTGTCACAGCCAATGCCCATCAACACATTCGTAGACAACCCTGTGGGCACTTCCCCTCCCCACTTGCTGTTCTTTGTGGTATGGTGCAAACAGCTTGTTCTTGGAGGACATTCTTGGACTAGAATCCACACAGGAACTTCCTGACTTCACAGGGCCGGTCGGAACAGATGGTATCTGCAAGCTGCAATTCCTTCTGTTATTATGTGAGGATAGAAAGTCACAATAGTCTTTTCCCCACATAGGTAAAAAGCGTACCTGAAGACCTAAAATGAAAAGAAGAGAATAAGAAATACAGATATAAAGGGATGAAGATGGAGTGAAGGCTGGTAATGGAGATGAATTACGAAGGAGAACATAAAGTTAATTGTTTTTCTAGTGCTAACTCTGTCCTCTGGTGGAGGACAGTGCATAAAATATATTCGATACTGGAAGTGTAACATTTAATATGAAGCTTCACAGTTTCCATGTCAATTCTAATCACTCACAGTTTCAGTGGGTTGTACAGACTTTGGGTCTGCTTAATTTTGGTACATGGCCTTTTTCATTTGTTTTAAAGGTTTTTTTAGTATTAAGATTTTATGTATTAGTGGTTGATACATGTTATTTTCAATTACTGGCTTTCATGTGGGAACTTCAATAACTAGCAGAAACATACAAATGTCAGAATAGAAGAACGAAAATAAACATGTCCTCAGGGAGAGAACGTTCAGAAAAGCCTGTGAATGTCTGTAAGCCCATGATGCAGGCCATTTCCCTGAGTGTGAGATGCCTTGAGAGGGAAGCCATCTTTGTGCCAAACATGGGTAGCACTCTTGAGAAGACACAGTAACATGGCCTGGTGCTCCTAGGCATGGAGTTCCGCATCAAAATGGATGTGGATAACAATTACACCATTTTGTTGTCCAAATGCATCTCCAAAAGATGCATGTGCCCCTAAGAGCCTACAAGGAAGTGGAGGCTCTTCTCTCTCTCTCTCTCTCTCTCTCTCTCTCTCTCTCTCTCTCTCTCTCTCTCTGACACATCTATATATGGTTATGCTGTTCTGAAGAGGTCAAAGATTTGCTAGCCCAAAGCCCCAAAGCCCCAAAGCTGACAAGCTCAAGAGCTCAAGAACTGAAAGCTCCTTCTGCTTCTACACGTTGTCTGAAATACCTCTCAACTCAAAGTCCCTCCTACTCTTTTTTTTTTAATTTAAACACAGTTTTTATTGAAAAATAAAATCATTCATATTACATCTCAATTGCTATCCCATCCCGTGCATCCTCCCATTCCTCCCTCCCTCCTGCTTTCACCCCATTCTCCTTCCCTATGACTGTGACTGATGGGGATCTCCTCCCCTTGAATATGATGCTAGGGTATCAAGTTTCTTCTTGGTAGTCTGCGATCCTTCCTCTGAGTGCCATCAGGCTTCCTTGTGAAGGAGACATGGCCAAATATAGGGCACCAGAGTTCATGTGAAAGTCAGTTCCCAGTCTCCACTTAACTGTGGAGAATGTTCTGTCCGTTGGCTAGATCTGCGTAGGGGTTTGATGATGACTGCACGTATTGTCCTTGGTTGGTGCCTTAAATCGAGCAGAACCCCTGGGCCCAGATCTACCCATCATAGTGTTCTTCTTGTAGGTTTCTAAGACCCTCTGGATCCATCTATTTCCTTATCTCCTATAGGAAACCAGAAACCACACCCCTCCTACTCTTTAACTCCTGTCAGCTGCTTTCTTTCTCTGCCTCTTGACCTAAGGTTAACTTTATTAAATCCTATGTACAAAAAGCTCTTGTATTAAAGGTGTGTGCTAGGGCTCAATCACACCAAACAAGAAATAGGTTTTTACAATTCACAGTCTCAGGAATCACAATGAGATCAAATATCCTGCAACAATAAGGTATTCATAGAATAGTATTTAGTAATTCATAGTTGCTAAAAAAAAATAACCTATAGGATCACATATGTTCATTGTAACCACATAATATGCTCTCAAGCTTATTGATTTTGTAATCACATTGGTTTTTGAGCAACTGAGAGACATTTAGATCTGTCAGTGAAAAAAAAAATCATTAAGCAGACTGTTAATTTGGGGTTGAAATATCAGCTCAGGCTAGACAGTGTGGACAAGATGCCCTGTCACATCTTAGCCATCTCAACCATGCTTTGCCACAGGAGTAAGATCTCAGCATGCATTTATTGGCCAGCTGTTGCATGCAGAGCTCAGAGCTCTGCATTCAGAATACAGCATGCCATTTAGATACTGCATTTGCACAGCAGCAAACCCTCTGAGAGGGGTCGAGTTAGCCACACATCATAGACAAGGCTCCCATGGCTCACGTGACTTCAGTCAGTTGGTTATTGAGTCACCAAATTAAGATGGAAATAGTCCTTTGTCCCTGACTGCCACCTGGTTCTTCTCGCCTTTCTCAACATGTGTCCAGCTAAATGGTCAATGGACTCTTGGTGCTTGGATGGTAACAGTATCACCTAGAGATTCATTAAGGAGAAGCATCTGTCCCAGGTTGCAGCCCAAAAAGCCTGGGTAAGAATTGCATTTCAAGATCCCAGGTGATCTGTGAGCACATTAGGGAAGGAACTGCCCTGCATCAGACTCATTGTGAAAGTGGTACTCAGCTTTGAGGAAACACTAGCGCCCATGAAGCCCCCCCACCTCTCTCTGATTGACAGTGCTTGTACTGATGGCTACAACTGCCATCTTTGAGACTAGACTAAGAGCATACATGCTTACCTTGTAGACTAAGAACGTACATGCCTGCCCTGTCTTCCCACTGCTACACCACTAGCCTGGAAGGGTCAGACTCACACCAACCAGTCGCAGAAGCTGTTCATCTAAGGAAACAGCTCCCAGACAGGTCGTTTTTCTGAGACTGTGTCCTAAGGCTCCAAAAACATTCATCTTTGAATGACAGCCTTACAGACTCTGGGGCAAGCATGGGGTTGCTGTGTCTGAAGAGTTAGTCCATGGCGATTGTTGAGAGAATGAGCCATTCTTTCATGGTTGCTCTCCAGCATCTGGGACTTCCATCACTGACAAATAATGTGAAGATGGGACCTGAGTTAATTTGCTCCTAAGATGGCAACAAGAGAAACTCAAGGTAGGTTTCTTTCTACACTTCACAAAGGAGTGCAAAGGCTTGTCGTAAAACTCTTTTCCAATGAGGAGGAGGGAAGGAAGCCAACTACTGGAGTATGCTAATTAAGGCACTGTTAGGATTCAGGAAGAAAAGCGTGGTCTCCAAACAGCAGAGGCCACGGTGTATAAACTGCCTGAGAGTAGAAATAAAGGATTTGTTTGATGACATGGCCTGCCAAAGGTCTTTTTTGTTGTTTTCCCTCCAAAGAAACAAGAGGAGTCCATGGTCATTTTAGCTTTGGCAAGTTTTATGCAAAGCCACATCTCATGACCTTCGGGCACCCTTGCTTTGCACAGCGTTTAGTCCTGAACTGGGCTTTGTTTTATATTTTTGTATAATAATTCTGAAATGTGGCCACATATGGAATTTCTGTAACTTTAAGCAGTCTTTCACTAGAGAGAGCATAAGCTGAACTTCACAATTCAGCACAGTGATCATGCTCACTCATGCATGGAAAAATGTCTCCATCTTTGACATCCTCTCCTCTAACTCAAACCCAAAGTAAAAACCGATTTTGTCTGGATGAACGTGTTTGGGGCTGGGCTGACCACAGCTGCTGAGGCAGACTGCCGAAACGGGGATCTGATCACTTTGGCCATCTTCCCAAACCCTCCCAATCCCAGAGTCTGAATGCCAGATGGAGTGGTTCAGTGGCCACGGGGATGGGCTCACAGCTCGGTCAATCAACAAGCGACTGACATCTCTCCAGCTTCCCCCAGCTGGTGGGTGAGAGAGTGTTACCACTTACCACTGTATTTGACAACTGTTCCCCGTCTGGGCTCCCCACCTGTTTCTGTGGGCACTCATTTCAGATGCACCTCATCCTCACACTTCTGAGTGACTTTAAGGGTACATCCCCTGAGAGCTGAGAAGTCCCTTGGTTGCCACAAGTGTGTAAAGGTGAAGGAAGTCCACTCCTTTGGGGAAAGAAGGAATAGTTTGCCTCACTTTGAAGCAGCGCGCCAGTCTGTAGCAGCTGAGTGTGTTCTGTGATGCCATTTCCCCCACCTTCCCTCCTTGACAGTTGTTTGTACTGTTTTTGCTCCTTGTTAATCTCCCTGGAGCTCTGTCTCCTGATGAACCACAGTCCATACCCCCCAGCCCATCTCCTCTAGAGCATTAGCAACCAAACTGTCTCTGTCTATGGCAGAATAAACTTTTCTTTCTTGTATCTACCTTACTCAGGAAGAGACCCCAGAGCAGAACATGCAGTCTTCTTCACAGGGCAGTCTCCTGTGATATCCAAACCATTGTCCCAACATCGATAAACTCATAGGGACCAAGAGGATCCAGTGATACACTTTGCTGAACTTGCTCTGTAATTTTCAAAGTGCACAACTCTCTAGAAAAGGCTGAGTGGAGACCAAACTAGCAGTGGAGCCAGTGTGTGGCTTTCCACTCTCTCTCTCTCTCTCTCTCTCTCTCTCTCTCTCTCTCTCTCTATATATATATATATATATATATATATATATATATATATATATATGTAGACAACAGATAGATGACATAGATACCAGGATTGTGATATGGGTTGTCAACTTGACTGGATCAAGATCACCTAAGAGACAGACCTCTAGGCACATCTGTGAGGAAGTCTGCAGATTGAGTTAGTTGAGGTGAGAAGACCTAATAGTGCTGGAGCTGAGGTCCAGTGTTCACCTCACCCTCCTTCCTGACTGTGGATGCACACAATGAGCCACCTTACCTCCTGCCTACATGCCTCCCTCACCACGATGACTATCCCCAGGGAGTCTGAGCTGAAGAAAGCCCTTCCTTCTTCAAGCTCCTTTTATCAGGTGTTTGGTGTAAGAAGAAGAAAAGCGACCAATACCGGGTGCTAGTCCGAATTGCCCACGTAGAGATTGAAACCTAATCTTGGCTTGACGGTGTTTGGCAGGGGAGGGGGCTTTGATGACACAACCATCACAAATACTCCCAGTCCCTTTCTAAGGAAAGATAACCACTTGTGAACCTGTAAGTAGCTCTCACCACACACTGATCTGCTGGACCTTGGTCATGGATTTCCTGGCCTTCAAAACAAAACAAAACAAAACAAAACAAAAAACCTTTACAAACCCTTCCCTTGAGGTACTTAAAGATTGGACTTGGGACCTCATACATGCTAGGCAAAGGCCTCCCCACTGAGCTATGTCTCCCGAGCTTTTTTTTTTTTTTTTAAAGATACAGGCAAGTCTTACACTTGCTGTCCAGGCCTGAGATGCTTGGATGCCAGAGAAATACCACAAATTTTATTTCTATAAAACACTACTACCTGGCGTTTTTATTATGCCAGACAAAACAAACTATATGGATAGACAGAATAGCCAAAGAAAATATGTTATTTTCCGTGAGGGCAGAGGTTAAGCAAACAAACAGAGCAAAACAATGCAGGCTTTACTGCATTTGTGAAGGATAAGGATAACGGAATCGTAACAAGGGAGTTGGGGAAGCCTGCCCTGAGGAACTACCATGGTACCATGTGCCAAGTATTCAGATCGCCTCATAAAATCTCCAAGAAAACCTTGGAAGGTAATTACTATTTATTAACACCTCAGCTTCACAGAGCAAGCAGTCTACAGACATTAATTAATAAGTTCAAAGTCATACAGCCACTAAGTGGTGGATCGTGGATTTGAACCCGGCTTTAAGTTAAGACTGAGGCATGAGCAGAAGTCAATCAAATGGCTCCGCAATGCATACGTTGAAGAATGAGAGGTTACAAAACCAAGGGGTGAGATGGAGATGAAGTCTCCGGGGTTCTGTAGGGCGCTCACTGATGGTTTCTCAGCTCAGAAAAACTCCTAATACTGGAAGGCAACCGAGTGGGTTAAGAGAACTCAATTAAGGAAAAAAGCCCCAAAGCCATGAGTAGATAATAGGATCTTGTCCTCCACAAAACAATCTCACTGCTCATAACTTCAAACATCTCCGAGCAGATCACTGGAGCTTGATTGTCGTATAATTACGATGATTAGTGTTAAGTGAGAGTACTTTTCCTCCCATGGTACTATTAATAAACAAGTGACTTTATGAAGATATTTGTGTCCACATGTAGACTCCAGAGAAAGCAGCACTCATACAGAAGGACTTCTTCCAATGTGTTTACACAAGCTGTGATTTATGTATATGTTCTAACTCTTTATAACCAACCCAAAGGGGCAATAATTTGATTTTTACATGGTTATTCCTCTCTGGATACACTGTGGGTCTGAGTCTCCTTTTCCCAGTCACTTATGACTCCCGAGGCACTCCCCCAGTCACTGATCTTCGGGGCAGAGGGCTTGACACACTACAAATGTTCCAGGCCAAATTCCATCTTTGGATGAACTTGATGCTTGAACCCAGCAGGGGGAAAAAAACACCAATTCAAGCATACAGAAAACAAGGCCAGAAGAGAGCTGTATGAACTAGGGTTAACAATAAGGAAAAGAGACTCTCGACTTTGCCCAGCAGCGAGGCTCATGCAACTGGATTTCTTCTGGGTGGGCCTAAGCTGTGGGAAAGCAGGTAAGGCCTGGAGGTTTAGCATAGCAACAGAGGAGCTTGGAGCAGAACTGCAACTCAGGAGGGCGTCAACAGCTCCTTGCCTAGTGTGGGTTAATTGAATCTTCCTTAATGACAGTGTCTGGGGTTTTTACTTCATTCACTGGAGCTGGTTGCTTTCCTTCTGCATTTGGAGCACCCCTGATTACAAAGAGATTTTCAGAAAGTTGGGGGGAAAGACAGCCTTGATGCCTAAGACATGCAGTCCTCAGGCTCTCTGCAGATACTGAAAATAGTCCTTCAGTGCCTCGGTCGAAGGTCTGCCTCTGGGGAGCAAGCCACACATGGTGTGGCCTGAATGTCGGGTGTGGGGTGTAATGCATGGCCTTGTAGACTGTGTGCACGCAAGTTTCCAGTGTTCTGCACCCAGTAGTGTCAACTACATTCAGCATGAGAAACTTCCAGTTTTTGAGGGTTACTTCTGTGCAGAGCAGTTTGCATTTATCCTGTTTCCTGGAAGAAGGAAGGGCCTGTTTGAGCCAAACCCCACAATCCTGCAAGTCTTTTGCTGTTGCTTCCCTTTTCGAAGACAAAGAAACTAGAGCTAAGGTTAGTTCAATTACTCACCTGGCGTAGCAGCAATCAAGTGGTACAAGGGTTCATCTCGTCAACGTGGTGGGATTTAGAGTTACCATGGAAACCGAGTTCCGGGTAGTCAGCCAGGAATTTCCTAGATGAGGTTCACCGAAATGGAAAGACCTATGATAACTGTGGGCAATGCTGTCCCCTGAGCTGGGGTCCCAGACTGAATTAAAAAATGGGCTGAGTACCAGCATTTTATCACTCCCAGCTTCCAAGTGACAGACGCAATGTGACTGCCTCAAGCTCCTGACACCATGACTACCCCTGCCTGGTGGACCAGATCCCCAGCCATCAGCCAGATTCACTTGCTTGTGTCCGGTGTCTGGTGTCACAGCAACAGGAAAGCAGCATGCGTCAGGGGTAGAAGTCTTCCCAGCACATCCAGCCCTAGTGTCTCCCCATGACACCCACTGCCATGTTCCTGAGAGCTTAGACCAAACCTTTCATTATCCTTTTATAAATAATCACACAATAACCATTTCTGCTGCAGCCACAATGAAGCTGAGCTAGCCTGTGGAAGAGATGTGTGGGACCCTGTGCTAGCCAAGGACCCTTCTACTCAGCCGCGACCCAACTGCAGCACTGGCTTCCTGGTGAGGAGCAAAGATGGCTGACACTTGCCCTGGATTCCTTCACAGGAGAGGGCTTCCAGGAATCTTACTGGAGCCACACGAGAACTTAGAGAGTTTGCGACATTGACCTTTGAAATTCCCTGGGCTGGAGTGTGAGATAGGCCTTCAGGGTAATTAGCTCAGTTAGTTTCCTCTGCTTACAAAGCCTCAAGAGCTTGGCCAGCGAAGCCATGGAAAGTATGAGGCAAGAAACTGAATCCCTCCTGCTCAGGAGTCAGCAGTCAGCGGGCCGGGGTGCTCTTTAATGCTGGCTGCCCTCTGCCTCGCTGGGGTCATGTCAGGAAGTGTCACATGCTGATCTAGCCATTACCTCACCACTCTGGGAGATTCATGACCCTTGCCAGGATGCCAGAACTGGTGGAAGGACTCCAGCTGAGACCACCTGCCCCAAGGTCAAGCAGCTGGGAGCCAAGTCTGCCAGCCATGTCACAAACCAGGAAATGCACTGGCTTGAAGGGAGATGGAAGTTCAGCCTAGTGGCCTGAGTCACCTTCAGGAACTGGCACCTGCGGGCGGACACCTCTCTCCCTAGGGCAGGCACACACATCGATTGGTACAGAATCACTGACCTCATTGTCTTTTAAATAACTTGCTGTCTCTGTTGCTCATTAAATCTGCCATGTACAACTGGAGCTCGAGAATCAGAAGGCAGCTAGCACCAGCTTTGTCAGTTCTAATAAAAACTTGGCATTCCACCTCATCTTCCTGAGAGGACCTCACCCTACCCTGACTTTACAGGTGGGACATCAGTGACATCAAACAAGCAATTTGTCCAACACAGAGTGAGCCTGAGGGGCGATGGGACAGGACCTGCATCCCACCAGGCCGGAAGCTGGCTCAGGAAGAACTTCTTCATCTGTGTTGCTAAAAGTACCGGGGCTTGAGAAGCTCGCAGCTGGTGAGCAAATGCTGATCCTACAAACAAACCTAATGGAGTTTAATGTATTTTTAAGTGCCCTACAACAACTTTGTTTTTTCATAAAAAACTATAAAGACTCAAGGTCACCTGACTCTATGTGGGAGTGATGAGGACTATTATATGGCATATTTTGTTTTACCTTTTTTTTTTTTTTTTTTTTTTTTTTTTTTGAAACAGGGTCTCACATAGTCCATATTGGCCCTGAATTCATTATACAGCTAATGGTAACCTTGAAAACTGGTCCTCCTGCCTCAGCCACTCATGTGAGGGAATTAAAAATGTGTGTGGCCATGCCTCATCCGTGGTGGTGAGACTGAACCCAAGGGCCTCATGCATCTCGGCCCTGGTCCTTCTCTCTCCGGCTTATGCTTAACAGGCAGGATTGCGGGTTGGGATGTTAAGTTGTACCACTCCACTCCTTTCTTTTTGTCCTCTCCAGGGTGAAATTCTAGTCTACAAAGTGGCCTGCTGGCCCTATAGGCGTCTCTGGATGGCCCGCTGTCCAGGCCGCTCGGCTCTGAGCTACCTTGCTGTTGCTTTCTCTGGCTTGGAGGAGCCAGATGTGCAGGTGGCTCCACCCTAGCCAAACAGCAGGCACCTGAGGCACCTGCACTTTCTGAGGACCACACCTCTGCCCCACAGTCTTTGCACCAGCTGTTTCTTAGCTCTGGGATGCTCTTCCTGTTGACATCTGCATAATTAACAGTGATTTTCTTCAGGGTTTTCTCAGCTCTTAAAATGATAAGCTCCTTTCCAACACCAAATCCAGAGAAATAATAGACAAGATATTTTAAAAATTATATATATTTTAAAAGCTGATCTCAGAAATAGAAAGTAAATCAGTGCAAGGGGGGAAAAAAGAAAAAGAAAAAGAAAAGAATCCATTTCAGAAGATAAAGAGCAAAGAACAAAGCAGAAAACATGTGGCCCAGGATGCAAGCACAGTGTGGCAGGAAAACTTGAAGGGGCCCAACTATGAAGCTAAGGAAAAACAGCTCAGACAGAGGAAACTGTCAGAGGACTGGATGCACCATGCAAGTGTTCTTGGAAGGAATAGAAAGGGCTAGAGAGAGTATAGACCGACAGGAGACCCACAACACACCCAAACCTCTACGTTCACCAAGGGAGCAAGCCAGCTGCTGGGACAGTGCTCAGGCCCCCATGTGACAGGTGCTGAGGGCCACCAAGAATGGTGTGTGACTGAGAAGAAGAATCAGCAGGAGACAAAACCAGGCAGCTTAAGTGCGGTGAGGACAAAACCTGCACTTCCAGCTTTTCCAAGAAACTGGAAGATTCCGATCCAGGAGTGCTGGCTTCAAGGTTCGGACTGTAAAGTTGCTAGAGGAGGGGGCCAAGGGTCTGGGGGAAGACAGACTGCCTTCTCTGTGAAGGCGGGTAGAGTCTGGGCCGGGGAGGAGAGACAGACATGCACCCCAGGGAGACAGAGGCCTGGGTTCTGTGAGCAGTGTGAGGAGCTGGGAGTCCTGAAGAGAGGAGAGGACTGCGGAGAAGCCCCCACCGGTGCCTAGGATGGTTCCCGGCACCGTCCTCTGGGCTCTCAGTTCTTAGGTGCCATGAAGGTGAAGCAAGGAAGCCAGTGGCAGGGAGTGGAGGAGGACAGTGGGGGAAATTCTTGCTTTGAGACACTACAAAGTTATTTTACTATAACGGTCCTGTTTGCTTAAAATAGGTGGCATAAGACACACTTAGAATGAACCAAATTATACCACGTTTTAATAGGAATGGTAACATACTACAGGAAAGCAACTAGAGAACGAAATAAAATTGTAAACACAGCAAAGGAATGTCTGTTAAAGGAAGAGAGGAGAAGTCAAGAGCACCACGAAAGGAGCTCCACATATATTACTACTTAATCTCACCCCCTCCTCACACACACTGGCAAGAAAGCCTTGGCCTGCTGCCCTCAGCTGAGTGGTTTTCACACACACCCTTTTGGAAAATGTCATAAAATGACTTTGCTGCCTGGTAATTACGTGGGACAGGATGGACTGGATGGCTTTCTGGCTGATCTTAATGAGGGGCACCTAATAAAGTGACATTTAAAAAACTCCTAACCTCCTGGAGTTACTGTCGTCTTGTCCTCTTCCCTTAGTTTTGGAGTGTCAAGCGATTAGGTTGTTGTCCCTATTAGGCCATTAATTTAATTCTCTCATGTGTTAGCTAACCACCTCTGGAGTCCCAGACACCCCCCCAACACATACTCACTCACACATACACACACACTCATTCACACACACACATACACTCACACACACACACACACACTCACACACACACACACACACTCACACACATACACACACTCACACACATACACACACATACACATATATACACACATTCATACACACACACACTCACACATACACACACACACACACACACACACACACACACACACGACCTATCACAGAAGCCGTATCTTCAAGAAACTTACTGGCTAGAGAGGGAAGACAGGCAATCCCGACGGTTCCTGTGCAAAGCCTTAAACACTTTTATCACAGCTCTCATGAATCTTGAGCGACAGCACCCTGAGCACCTGAAACTGGACAAGGCAGAGTCTTCAGTATCTCTGCCTAATTCCATTAGAATTCACATGGGAATGGAAGAGTGTTGTGGGGGGAGGGAGAATGGATGTGGGGGAGGGGGGAAGGGGTGGAGGAGGGGGGAGGAGGGGGGAGGAGGGGGAGGGCTTGGGTCACATGAAGGCTGAGAGACCAACACAAGGCAGGCTACAGTGAAGCCTGTGTGCATTGCTGCTCTCTCTCTCTCTCCTTTGTGTGGGATCTTCTCTGAGTGGGGAAGCAGAGGGCCTCCTGTGACATGGAGACCCCTTCCTTACTGAAGTCCCCCAAGGATAAGAGGGTTCTGTGTGCTGGCTCCTCTCCCTCGGATCTCGTGAAGAAAACTCACATTGTTCTGTGGCTCAGGAAACATAAGCAGTAAGGATGAAGGCTGAGAGAAATCAGATGAGAACAACTGTTTGTGATCTGTGCACTGCAAGCTGTCCAGGCTCCCCGCCTCAGGATGAGGGAGGGCTCTGGCATCTACACTACACAGATGACGCTGCGGTTCCGGCCCCCCCAGAAGAAACTTCAGAGCCGGTGAAGACAGACACTAACCAGCAAGAGCAGGGAAGTGCCCAGCAGGCTTCTGAAGAAGACAGCAAGTCCCCACGAGGCTCCATTCCCATTACAGCTGAATGCCGTGGCTTGCAAAATTAGATCCTACCTGGACACTATATGTGTTTGCGTATTTCTAGATTTTACTGTTCAAGATGTTATGAAAGCATCTGCTAAGAACTACAATTATAAAGGCTGGAGCGATGACTCAGTCAGTGCAGGGTTTGCAGCCAAGCATGATGGTCCAAGTTTGACCTTCTAGAAACTGACGTGGTATAAGTAGAGCCAGACTCCTGAAGTTGCCCTCTGACCTCCACACCCAACAAATGAACACAAATGCAAAAAAGCATTATTTATATAGATGTGTGTGTGTGTGTGTGTGTGTGTGTGTGTGTGTGTGTGTGAGAGAGAGAGAGAGAGAAGAGAGAGAGAGAGAGAGAGAGAGAGAGAGAGAGAGAGAGAGAGAGAGAGAGAGAGAGAGATGTGTTACTGGGGTAAGGTGATTTAATTCAGGAAGACCAGGAAAACTCTGAGGAAAAGACTAGAAAGGAGTGACATTTCATGGGAAGAAGATGTTTTTAAAAGCTGTGACATGTGAGATGAGGCAGGTAGTTGCAAGGAGTTCAGTACGCCCTCTTCCAGAGGGATTTGTATCAAATCAACAGTATGAACAGAGCAGAGGGATAAATCTTTCCCTTTTTGGCATTGGGTACGGCTCATATTGAAGTACTAGGTCATTAGAAAACACAACTGGGTTCCATCCCAGGCCATAACTCAGTGGGCAACAAAGCTTCCCTTAGATGTGCTGTGGGTTGAAAACTGAGAGCTAAACATGGCCTGCTGGTTAATCCTGATTGTCGGTTTGCCTAGGTTTGGAATTATCCAGGAGATACATGTCTGGGTCTGCCCATGAGAATGGTTCCAGAGAGGTCTCACTGAGGTGGGAGACAGGGCTCTGGAGTGAGTGAGAGGAGAAACCACACTGAGTCGAGGTTTCACACATCATGCCTTCCCTTCCCTGGTGAACTGCCTCACCGGAGAGAACTTTTTCTATTTCTGCACGACCAGTAACTACAGATATTGTAAGGCACATCATGTACCAGCTCAGGTCCCACGGGGGAGGAGTGCAGGCACGGATTGCTAGCCTTCTATTCCAGGTCTCTCGGGGCCCTCTCTCCAGCTCACGTAGGCTGCTGGCAGGATTCACTTCCTTATGTCTCTATGAGCTAGTGTCCCAGCCTGCGGTTGGCTGCAGCTGTGAGCCAAACTCAGATCCTAGCATTCTCGATAATTTCTGTCACCTGTAGGTCCTTGCTACAAGGGACTTCTATAATATGGCTGCTTATGTCATCAAACCTCAGGTAGCTTGTCCCAGTCTGCTAAGACAGCCTTAATAAACATACAGCCGTTACAGGTCTGGCCTTCTGTGACCTTACTCACAGTCATTTGTCTGCAAGCCAGTCACAGGTAGAATGCACTTCACCCACTCTCAAGGGGAGGGGACTGAGTCGGGTCTGGAGACCAAGTGACTGGACACGTAGGGCCAGCATCCATACCTTCAAGATTATGTCTGGGTGGAGCTTCCGGCACGTCCTGCCCCCTGAAGTTTTGTCTTCAACTGCACCCTAGAGAAACTTTTCAGGTCAAAAGGGATACCATTAGCACCAAGTCTACGTTTAATAAAATTGTTATTTTGGAACACAAAGGCATACAGATCGCCTGGGGCTTCCATCACTTTGGCCCCTGCCAGCACCTCATTCCGAATGCAGGCTTGCTGTGTGTCTTCCTGTCTCTCCTATCCCACAGCATCTGTATTTATAGAAACTCCTCTTTCAGGCAAACAATTTCACCATGCTTTCTGGCTTCTTGTTTTTCTTCCTTGAGTGAGCACATACGCCCTCCCAAGGGGCTGTTCCTACCTGTGCTCTTTGAATTACTGCGCGACTGGCCAACTCCTCCTACTTTGGCTCCTTGCACTCTGAATTTTTCCACAAAGACAATTTCTCTTGTGAGACTTTTTTTTTTTTTCCTTTGCCTTCCTGAGGTTTGCCTGCCTCTAGGGAAATTATCAGCTGTGAGTTGAATCTTGCAGTCTGCACTGTGGCCCAACTCTGAGGGCACTGTATTCATACAGTCAACTGGAAAGGTACCTGGCTTAGAAAAATACCACCAAGGACAACGTACGCCCCACAGACATGCCAGTGCAGTTAATGAATTCTGTGTCCCTGGGGCTGGACAGTGTTGTCGCAGCTCCCACACACAGAGCAGGGATTTGATCCCCTCCCCGCCTCGCCTCACTTGCTTCACCTCTCTTTACACATGGTCTGTAGTGTTTGCTAAGGGTTTTTAAAGGCTCAGATCAGGGTTTGTAGTCTTCAGCACCAAGTGAGGACTCTACCCCATCACCTGATGGCATGTGCCACTCACATTAGCCCCTTTGTACTGCAAAGGGACCAATTAGGAAACTATTTTTCTTTCCCTAAAGGAATTAGTCATGGCTCAAAATAACCAGCTTCCCGAAGGTTCTTCTTCCCAGCGTGTTTAGCAGCAGGAAGAATCAAAGGCTCCTTGGGCGCCTATGGCTTGCTCCTGATTTACACAAACAGGTTTGACGAAATTCAGTTTCTAAAAAAAACATTTAGTTAAGATCAGAAAATCCCAACTGTTTCAAGTTGAAGTTTCCACGTCTAACCCAACTGTTTTTTATATCCTGTTGGCTCAGACTAACCATGGCCTGTTTGGAAGCTAGGCAGGGGAGGCTTGTTGACTTTCCAGGCCATCTTTTGGGAAATGACTTTATGGCCCTGTGTGACATTCGTCAGTAATCATGAGCACAGACTTATGTTTATACACAGGAGAAAACCTGGCTTCCTTGTTAGGATAAAACGCACAGGAAAGGATGGATTTTTCTCTCTGTGGGCAAGAATTTTACAGCCTGCAAATATTGCTTTACTAGGCACATGCACAAAATAACATTTATTCTGTAATTACCTATGGCATATAGGTATACATAGGTAATATATAGATAATATATTTTACTACAATACATACATAATTTTACAACCAATGTTTTATCACGTAATTTTTATGCATGTATGTGTCTTCACCTCAAAGTAGTACTTGTAAAAGAGATTAAAAGTCCCAGTGACTTGTTATGACTTCCTTTCACCTCTTCACCAGGTCAGCTATTCACAGATGATAATATTTTTGTTGTTATTTATGTTTTCAGATCCTTCAGTTCTTGTCCCTCGGAAACAGGTTGTCTTGTTGGGGTTTTTTGTTTGTTTACTTGTTTCTTTCTCTTTCTAAACTTCTGGTATTTGGCTATTAGCTTTGCACCATGGTCTAGGAGGGTATGTCTATTGTTTCACCCAGCCCCCGAGAAGTCCTAAGACATTTTCTTAATCTCTGCTGTTCTCAGGTTTTACTCTGATGTGTTGGGACATGTCTATCTTTGGTTAACTTGCCCAGCACTGTGTGGGGCCTTGGTATTAAAGGATGCCCTCCAGATGCCTCTGAGAGTTCTTGAGTGTTTTGCTTTTCAAATAATTACTTGCCTTTTGTTATCTTTTTGCTCTCTAGAATTCCCTTTAATAAAGAGCTCTCCTAGGATTGCTCTTTCCCCTCCTTCTCCCTCCCTCTCCCTTCCCGCCCCCTTCTTCCTTTTTGTACCTGGTTCTGTTTTCTAAGAAGTTCCCTAAGCTCACATTACGTCTTCTGTGGAGATGGTGACTTTTAAATGTCAGCATCTTATCTTCAAGTCCTAAAGCATCTCTTGCTTGTCAATGATGCTTTTCAAGCGTGTTGTCATCTCTCGTCTTTCTGTTGTTTGCGTGCTACTTATTCTGGAGTGTTTCTGAGTGTGCTGAATTAGCGCTGCATGGTAAATTCTCTTCTGTTCCCTAATTGCCTTTTATCTTCCAGGGACAGAGAGCATGTTTGTCTTTCTTGCTGTAGGCTTTCCTCGTTCATCGAGTGATGTCTGATGGTCTCTTAAGGATGAGCAACAGGGAGACTCACACGGTTCCCTGAGGGTCTGGGAGATGAGCCAATGGTAGGCTTTTTTCAAGCTGTAAGCTATGGGATGGTGGTGAGCCAGGTAATGAACGAAGAGAAGCCTTACCTTGGGGCACTGCCACCCAGATTGGCTACTATAGCTCTTCCTTAAACCACTCTATTCCATTAGAGAAATACAGTCTATTTACTTGGCTTATAGACCAGAGTTTTAATTTCTATTATATTTGGAAATGAGGGAGAAGTGTAGCTGGGGACAAGAGTTGTGTATCCAAACCACCCCACCCACTTCAATGTGAACTTCTTAGTTCGTCTTTTGAAATCCATCTGCTCTCTTGATTTTGCCAGGCAGGCTGGTACCCCATGCTGTGATACGCTGCTGCGTGCAGGACTGTTGCCCCTCTGCTCCTTCTAGCTCATCAACTGGCCTTCTTCCTGACACTTATTTATTCGTTTTATTTTTCCCCCCAGGGCTCGGGATCAAACTCCAGGGCCTCACACATGCTAGACTTGATCCAGTGGACTCAACCATGCACTTGTGCATCTTACAAATTGACTGAATTCTCTCAACTTTCTTTCTATTCATTTGGTCAATGTGTTTTGCTTCCGAAGAGAACCCTTTTAGAGAAGTCTCGGCTGAGAGAGGTAACAAGGACAGAAAAGTCCACTCTCCAACTTGCCAGTCTCAGACAGCTTCAGTTAGCCTTCCCTGTGTGTTTCTGAAGGATGACATCATAGGCACGAAGCTTTAAGCCATTGGGTGTGTCCCTGAATAAGTCACCTAAAGGAGAACTGTAAGCATTAACATCCTTTATAAAGGAGTCAACATGGCCACCATGATGAGATTTGTAATCTCCTAGCACAATGGCCAGGTTACCAAAGGGACATAGCTGATCCTGATTCTTTCTCTTCTGCGCAGTCACTGCTGAGTCTGAGCGTGAGCTGAAAACAATTCTGCAGTCCTTAAATAGTGCCACTTTACCTCCCTGGCAAGGCTAAGAGCTGCTGAAGATCTCACAGGCATGTTTCTATGGGACACACTGCCGGGGAGTTAATTACAAGGTTACTGACTCTCTTCTGTCTCTTGTGAATTTTAGATCTAGTCGGGCTTTGCTTATTATAACTCGCGTATTACTTCTTGTCTCTGCTACTTGAACTCAACTCAGGTAATGGAAGGACGTCCTCTTCCTCCAAAATTTTGCTCAGCTAATGGGTTTTTGCAACCATTAGGTTTAGGAATTCTTTTTAGTAGCCTTCACTGATTGCTTCATCTGGAAGGCATCGGCATCTACTGTGCCCAAGTGATGACAGCGAAAGCAGATTTCCTGCAGTGCCAGAGGTGGGGAACTCAGCCTGGAAGACAAGCACTGGGGTCAGCTCATAAATCAGCCTGGACTACCTACTGAAGTGCAGGAACAGCTCTCAGAGCCAGAGTTCGGTGGACACACGCTCTGGGCACATTTTGCTAGTTAGGTATTGCAAAAGTGTGAGGCTCCAGCTGGGCAGAGGCCTTCCTTGCACATGACTCACTTCTTCCTAAGCTCACTCTGCCTGAGTCTCTGCAGAGCAGGGTCCGGCTGAGTAACACTCAGGGGCAGATGCTGTGTCCAACCTTGACCTTTCATTTTTTTGCTTTCCTTTCTGTAGGATGATTACCCCTCCCTTCTCATGCTCTTATCAGTGGAGAAAAGAGATAGTACTGTTTACCATACCAAGTCATGCCAAAGGACTCTCTGTCTTTCTGTCCTTCCTTCCCTTTCTTTTCTTTCCTTTTCTTTTTTGAAGACAAAGTCTCATTACACTGCCCAGACTGGCCTTGCGCTCACTCCGCAGCCCTGGCTGGCATCAGGCTCACACACCACCTCTATTTCTTGGCCTGCACCACCAAGCCCAGAAACAAGACTTAGTTTTAAATGGACTAGTAGTGGTCTCAACCTCTGTCCAGTTGAGCAGTCCTCATTAGCCTGCCCCGGGCACTCTGCGGACACCGAGGAACACACGTGGCTGGGTCTCAGCCTTGAAAAACTCCCCAGCGACCATGTGACTCATGAAGGTAATGGACCTTGGAGGACAAGAAGCACAAATTTGGAACAACTGAGAGAAGAGGACAGTGGATGAAGGCTACTCAGTACAAGCCTGTGGCTTGTTCGTATAATTTACAAACAATTATATTGGACATGTTTTTCTCAGGCTATTCAGAATTTGCAATTATTTTACCTCGGATCCATAGACGTAGCTCTTTTTACTTTTTTTTTTTAGGCTGTGGACTTTTCTCAAAATTGAGTGAGTGAAAGGAAACCATGGACTGTGGGTCAGTCACCCCTTTTAAAAACCAGATGACAAACGTTTTCAAAGGGAGGAACAGTGTGGCATCCAGAGACATGAGTTGGAAGTGATTCACAACAGTCTCTTTCCTTTGTTTTCTGAGCCTAAAAGGAACTGAAACAAACACAAGGGCTAGAATTCCTGGGACACAGAAAGGACAGAGGTGGCTGCGTCGCTTCCCAGATCTCTGCCAGAACGTCTGGGAAGACATCTTCACGGTGCAGAGCTAATGCCCCAAGGACATAGTGACACTTCCCAAGAGGCTTCAGGGTGACTTTAGAGAACCCTGAGGCAACATAACTGAGCCATTTTTCACCACCTCGGAGAACCAGGGAGGGGGCAACTTTGGAAGTTGCCCACTACCTACCTACTCAGAACAGGTATGCCCGCACAGTGTGGAGCCGTACAACCCGCAGCACAGGGAGAAGCCATTAGTGACCTGAATTGGTGGGGTGGGGCATTACTTCCCCGTTTTTTCCAAGTCGAAAACGTCTTTATTGACTGAAGTTTGAGAAATCTGCAAAGCCTACTGCTGCAGATTCATTTGTTGGACCCGGGAGGACGCTTCAGGGGCATTTTAAAACCCTATTATTTTGTAGTTTGTTTGAGTGCATTAGAGGCCGACTTGAGAGTCCATGAAGGCAAAGTGGAAAAGTTCAGACAGCCGAAGAGGACCGGCTGTGGAGAGAAGGAGTGGTCTCTCCCTTCTTGGCTATTTCATCCTTTCATTGAGATTCTACAGGTACATAACCCACAGCCTCGCCTCCCACCCAAGAGAGACGCGGTTCAGGATGCTAACTGTGAGGCACTGTAGCACAATGGTAAAGACAGATGCTCCTCAGTCCACATTCCAGGCTCCTGGCCAGCTAACCACACCTTGACCATAACAGTCTCCTTTTCTCTGTACTATGGAAATGGGAAATGCTGCCTTATTGGATCAATATTTTGTTTAAAAGAGTGGTGTGTCTCAAGTCTGATTAGTGCCTGGGATATAGAAAATATTTCAAAATATGGGCGTCTTCTTGACTATCATTTTGTTCTCATGGCATGATCCCTGAGCAGAAACTATTAGGCTATTTGATTGTCTAGCTAGACTCAGTTACGTTAAAGCCTGAAATCCCATTGTCTCTTTGCCTTTGCTATGAACAACAATCCACACTGATTGTACTGTCCTAACTGAGGACACATCTGGGGACTGGGACACACACAACCATTTCTAGGATTTCTCCTGGATCTTAGGCAACATTCTGAAATCATAGCTGTGACTTACGGCACTCCCACAGTGAAAATGTGTTTATAAATAGCCATAGGAACTTGGGCGAGATGAACACCTCTGGGTGGCTCAGATCCCCTCCTGTCTGAAAGCTGCCGACGTGCAGACCTCATGGGCATGGAAAGGACAAGTGACAGCAGTTTTTGGCCAGCTTCAGATGCTATGGAATCTCCAGGGATTTCTTTCTTCAAGCTTCTCCGGCACTTGAATCCGATCCCATGGTATGACACTTGTGGGCAGCTTTGTGCCAACAGCTGTTGTTTCTCTCTTTCCCTCTCTCTTTCTATGGCCCACACTGGGCTTCTGGGGACAAGCACTGTTTCCTCCAGAGGTAAGCAAGGCAAGGCAATACCAGCTTCCTTCTTCACTGTCTTTCTTCCCTCCTTCCTTTCAGCATCTTTATTCGAGATTCATGAGTTAATGCTTGACCCCTGCTTTGGTGGCTCAGGGTAGTTTAAAGAAGCTAGGAAGAAAAAGAACCAAGGGGAAATGGTCAGGAGAAATTCACTCAGGGGCACATCTTTTCAGTGCATGGAAAATGAGCTGATGTATATGTATAGACAATAATTTTATCATATATGTATATATAATAATTTTTTTATTTTTGAAACTATAATCATAAATTTCTCTCCCCTTCTTCCTTCCAACTCCTCCCATGTACTCCTTCCTTATTCTCTCTCAAATTCATGGCCTATTTTTTCTTTAATTGTATACACACAGACACACACACACACACACACACACACAACCTACTCAGTCCATATTTACTTCTATGTAGAATTTCAGGTATGCCCACTTGGTATTGGACAACCATACAGACAAATAACACAAGACTGAGGCGACTCTTCACTGGAGGAGACTGTTCCTCTCATCTCTGCATTCTTTAGTTGCCTTTGGTCCTTTGTCAGGGTCTAGGCCTCCTGAGCTGCCCCCTTGCACATGTCAAATGGAACCATCTTTGTTCAAGTCTTATTTCAGCAGCCACACTGGTAAGACTTTATAGGTGTAGCTTCTCTGCCATTTCTAGAAGACACGCTTTTACAGCAAAAAAAAAATTCTGTTATTTGGCTCTTACTGTCTTTCCACTGTTTTCTTCCACAGTGAACCCGAGCTTTAGATGCAGGAGTTACGCGGTAGCTGTATCAGATGGGACTGGGCACCACATCATCTCTCATTTCCTGCATTTTGATTGGCTGTGGTTTTCTATAATGCTCTCTGTTGCAAAGAGAACTGTCTTTGATGAGGGGCGAGAGCTACACTTATCTAAAGACTTAGATCTAGGAACCATGGACAAGAGAGAGAGCATCTACAAAGTTTGTCTTTCTGGGTCTGGGTTACCGCAGTCAATATGATCTTTTCCGTTTTCCATCAAAGTTCATGCTTTTCTTTTGTTTTACAGCTGTGTCTATGTATCACATTTTCATTGTCTACTCTTCAGCCAATGGACATTTAGGTTGTTTCCATTTCTTCACGATTATTAGTAAAGCAGCAGTGAACATGGCCGGGGGAGTATCTCTGGAGGAGATGTAGAGACCTTTGGTCATATGCCAAGGAGTAATATTGTTGGCTCACATGGTAGATTCATTTTTAGCTTTTTGAGAGTTCACCACACTGATTTCCACTGTGGCTGTGCCAGCTTACAACCACACCAACAGGGACTGAGACTTCCTTTTCTCCACATCCTTCCAGACTCGTTTGGCTGATGTTCATACCATTCCGACAGGGGCGAGCTGAACTCTCAGTGTTGTTTAGATTTGCATTTCCCTAATTGCTACAGATGACAATGAGCATTTTTTAAAAAAGATATTCATTGGCCATTTTTATTTCTTCTTTTGAGAACTCCCTGTTCAAACCCCAAATCCATTTTTTGAGTGGATTATTTGGTCTTTGAGTTCTTTATATATTACAGATATTAATCCTCTGTCGGATGTGTAGCTGGCAAAAGTTCTTTCCTATTCTGTGGGCTTTCTCAGCTGACTGCTTCTTTCACGGTACAGAAGCTTTTTAGTGTTATAAAGTCTTACTTGTCAACTGTTGCTTCAACTATTGGCCATATGGAGTCCTATTCAGAGAGTCCTTTCCTCTGTTCTCTTCTGGCAGTTTCGGGGTTTCTGGTTTCAGGTTTAGATCATTTGGAGTTAGTTTTTGTGAGAGGCTAGTGTCCCCAGAACCATTTGTTTTTCTCCAGCCTATGTTTTTTTTTCATCATTGTTGAATATAGATAACTGTGCTTACATGTATTCATTCTAGAGTCCTTAATATTATTCTACTGGTCCACACATGTATCTTTGTATGAGTAGCACTTACCACTATGGTTCTGTAATATGTCTTGTGGCTTAGAACTGTGACCCAACAGTATTGTTCTTTCATTTTTATTATCTAGGGTTTTTGTGATTCCATACAAATTTTAACATAGTTCTTTCTTTCTTTCTTTCTTTCTTTCTTTCTTTCTTTCTTTCTGTTTTTATGAAGACTGAGATAGGAATTGTGGTTGAGATTGCATTGAGTGTGTAAATGGGCTTTTGGTAGAATGGTCATTGTCACAATATTAATTCTACCAATTCATGAGGATGGTATGTCTCCTCAGTTTCTATTGTCTGAAATGAACTATTTAAAAATTAACTTTTCAGGAAGCTCTGTGAAACCCACCACAAGAAAGTTCAGAGTCACTTTGGACATGCAAACTGAGGGCAGCAAACACAGAAGCCTAAGCTGAGCCTGCCTTCACCTCACTTATGACTCAAGAATCTTAGATGCAGCTGCGTGGCTCCCCACATCCTTGGCAGGGAAATCCCAGTGCTTCCAGGGTTTACCACCCTGAGCTGAGAACGTTACACTCCCTTACAGTGCAGTTCTCAAGAAGTAACTTGACCTGATTCTGAACTAATGTACGGTCTTTCCGAAAGCTTATGAAAGCAGAGCAAGATGCCCCTAAAGACTTTAACTTGCTCGTTAGCTAACAAGCCTTTAGGTTCTCTCCAGCATGGCCTCAAGTACCCCAGCTCACCACGGCACTCCTCCTTCTCTCATGGCTTTGTTATCTGTGGGGGACATGCTGTTGTCTGGTTCTTCTCTATCTTCATGTTTTCTACTCTTTTTGATGCTCTCACTGGGGACCACACTCTCACATCGCAGCCACGGTGAACGAGGGATGTTCTTGTATAAAACAGTACTGGGGCTGCGGAGCTAGCTTAGTCAACTGCTGCACAGGCATGAGGACGTGAGTTTGAATCCCCAGCACCCAGGTGAAAACAGGCCCCCTGGTGTAGCCCCTGTGCTGAGGGGCAGGGATGGGGGACACAGGCAGACCCCTGGGATTCCCTAATCCACTAGAGCAGGAAGCCTAGCCAAATCAGTGAGGCCCAGGTCCAATGAGAGATCTTGTCTCAAAAAATAATAATAATAATAATAATAATAGTAAGGTAAAGGGCTGGAGAGATAGCTCAGCCAGCAGAGGCGTTTGCCACCAAGCCTGACAACCTGAGTTTGATCCCTGGTACCCAGAGGAAGAACAAGAAAAACCCCTTCCCAGATCTAGCCAATGGTCAGAATATTCTCCACAGTTGAGTGGAGAGTGTGATATGACTTTCTCACGTACTCTGGTGCCTCACATTTGACCATGTCCCCTGGAGGAGGAGACCTGGTGGCACTCAGAGGAAGGACAGCAGGTTACCAAGAAGAGACTTGATACCCAAGAGAATATACAGGGGGAGGTAATCCCCCTCAGGAACAGTCATAGGGGAGGGGAATAATGGGAAAATGGGCGGGGGGGAGGAATGAGAGGATACAAGGGATGGGATAAACATTGAGATGTAACAAGAATAAATTAATTTAAAAAAAAAAAGGAAAACAAATTCTGAAAGTCCTTGGACCTCCATATGAGTGCTGCATACACACACACACACACACACACACACACACACATACACACACACAAACATACCCCTACCTACCTTATTCTCATAGGCGCATGTTGGAGAAGGCTGATAACATAGTAATTGTTTTTAAACTCTTGCAAATACACTTCAGAGGATATGAACATTCTCTGAGAACAACTCTGGCCTTGAGATGACGTTAGGATGGCCTACTCTTCGAATATGTTGAAGCCAGAGGTCATGTGATCTTTCCTTATCCTGGCTTCTCCACTCTTAATAAAAGATCTCTGAACTGTGCTTCTTCCCACTTGGCATTGGGTAGGTGGAGAGGGCTCTGTGAGATTTCTTTCCACCATGAGAAGGGCTATGGCCAAGCTTTTTATTAGCTTCAAAAGGAAGATGAGTGCCACATGCTTTGAAACTGCAGTGTCCTGCGCACTGCTGTCAGAATCTGTTCCCATGTGGAACGCTTACATAAAACACACAGCCATCACACAGCCTGAAGGCTCCCTGGTCTGGGCATGGGTGGGAAAAATGGAGAAAGAACCTTGTCGTCCAAGAGTAGTTCTTTGGTTTCATCCTGATTTCTAGAATCCTGTGAACCCAACATGCTCTGATTTTTAGTTTGATGTAGGATAGAAGTTTTAGGGCAAGGAGCAGAGTGTGGACAGTGTGGGTGTACATCAAGCTGTGAATAAGCATCAGATTTTCCCCCAGGAGTATTTTTTTCTGATAGGGAAAAAGAATTCCCAAATCCTTGAGGTAAAACAGTTAAGAAAGCAAAAAGCAGAAGAGAAAGACATTGACTGACAGTCTGCCCTCCACCAGGCCATGTTTTGGGCTCTTGTCTGTGGAATGTGTCTTCAAAAGCTCCAAAAACATTACAATCCAAAAAACTGTCCTCTTCTTGGTCCACATCTGCAAGATGCTTAGTATAAGAGCCCTTACCTCACTGTAGTTCACGATTCAGCAAATATCTGTAGAATGCACACACATACTGATATTCACAGCCTTGGGTGTGGATCTGCACTGAAGAGCGCCACTCCCAGTGCACAGTTGCCTGGTATCCACCTGTTTAGATGTGTAGTAAAAGAGCTCTATCTGGCCCTGTGAGTGTGTAAGAGATGGCAGGAGAAAGCAAGGAAGAGTATGAAGGTAACAGTGTGGCCTATTTTCTTCTCTGTGTACGTGTGTGTGTGTTTGTGTGTGTGTGTGTGTGTGTGTGTGTGTGTTCACACGTGTGTATTCATTAAGAAATAAATGCCTCTTCTGGTCTACATACATTGCCTCTTCCCTCACATCACTGCAAGGATGAAGCCCATCCTGCTGCAGGGCCATGAGTGGTCCATCATGCAGATCAAGCACAACTGTGAAGGGGACCTTCTCTTCACCGTGGCCAAAGACTCTTTATCATCAGTGTGTGGTATTCTGTGAACGGCAAGAGGGTCTGGAGCAGCAGTCAGCGATGTCGTCCATTCTGTAGGCTGGCAAGTTAGAACTTACAATGGGCTTCATGGACATTTTAGCTTGAAGAATCTAGTGGTTTCCTGGCTGAAGCATTTCAATCATGTGTTAATTAAGACTGGAATCTTCAGTTGTGTGTCTGGGGGGGGGGGAGGTGTGTGTGTGTGCGTGGCCTTGTGCTGTCTCGACAACCTTAGCTGGGATCTTCCTGCTGTCCCTCCACACACCTGGGTCTCACTGATGGAGCCTTTTCACCGCCCACCACGAGGCCTTTACACAGTTAGTGGCCTTTTTCCGGAAACGCTTCCTCCCTCTGCTTAGTTAACAGATTGTTCTCCAGCTGAGCCATTGTCTTAGAATTTCTCACAATCCTCACTGCAACCTAGGCCCACTCACATAGTGTATATAAACGTCTGTTTGTGACTTCTTCGTTACTCTGTTTCTCCTTTCCTAGGCTGTCCTTGGGGACAAGGACTCTTTGGTTTATAGTTTTATCTCTGGTGCCTGGTACATGGGAGACATGCACAAAGGGTTTATTTTAAAGGCAAGAGAAAGACCTGTATTGGGGAGATAGCCCAGCTATACATACATACATACATACATACATACATACATACATACATACTCACTCTACATACTCTACAATATCAGCCTTCCTCTAGTGTAGAGCTTCTCAACCTGTGAATTGCGACCCCTTTGGGTTGGCATATCATAAATTTACATTATGATCCATAACAGTAGGAAAATTACAGAAGTAGCAATAAAGTAATTTCACGGCTGGGGGGGGGGTGGTTCACCACAACATGAGGAACTCTATTAAAGGGTCACATCAGTAGGAAGGTTGAGAAGCACTGCTCTAGGGACTGAGCAGGCCAGATCTGGAAGACTGACTAGCCCTTTGCTCCCGGAGTCTTCCCCACTGGGCTGCAGAATGGAAAAGACCCTGTGGATTTTCATCAGCTCATTAAGAGCAAGGCCTGGTCTTACATCAGAAAGGCAAAGGCATTGTGCTGGGTGAGGATGTGGGTTGAGACGCAGTGAGTTTCGATTCCATGAGAGTGAAGGGGTTAACATTCCCATGTCCACTGAAATGGTAGAGTGTTAGAGTGAGTCCCTAATGAATCTGTCGCCCTTCCCGCTTATGACTTTGAGAGAGGAAATGGGCCCCATCCACACAGGGAGAAATTGGAGCAAATTATCTCTCAGCAAGTTTCCAAAGAGTGCTTGTAAGTTCTTTGTCTCTGGGAAAAGAATGAAGTAAAACCAGAAATGTCCCTGCTCCTGCTCTGCTGATGCGCAGTTCTGCCTTGTGCTCTGCCGATGCACGATTCTGACACATGCTGGTTCTGCTGTAAGGTGGTGCTGTTTCCCCGGCCCACTGTCCCACCTTTAGATGCTGCTGCCATGAGAACTTCTCAGTGAGAGAAGGGGTGCAGGACATGTGTTCTAATCTGGTAATGCTTTGTGAATCCCATGAATCCGATATGCCAGGCTCCAAAGATCGGCTCCGAGTTTTATGAGTCCATCTAGTGCTATTTATTTTCTGTCTTTTTTTCCTTCCTTCTCTCAGGAAGATGTACACTCAGGGTGACTATTACAGAACTGGCCAGAAGTCAGGTTGGCAAATCTGACTCCATTATCCTAGGAGGAGTGGCGTTGGTCAGGTCTCTCCTATGGCATAAAAATGGTGGCTAGACAGCCAGCAACCAGATGAAATTCTAGGAATTGGGGCTGAACAAATGATGTACTATTTTTAATGTAAATAACTCCTGAGGGATGTTTCTAGGTCCGTATGTTTGTAGGAGACCATGCTGAGACAGTTTAATACCTACCCTGGCCAAACATTTCCTGCATGCCACCATGCTGATGTACCCTGCATGCAGACTCCCTTTCTGAGGCATGACACTTTCTGAATGAAAAATAAGCAAAATAGTATGTAGAAGTACAAGAAATGGTGGATTTAAAAGATCATTCAACTAATTAACTTAATAGGCTTAATTGCCTAAATTATATGGCCCAGTAGACTTGTCCCAGCTCCTGAGCATTGAAACGGCATTGGCTAGATCATCGTGTCCACTTAGTTTCATTTTCATGAGACTATTCCAGCAACAAGCTCCAAAGCTACGTTAGTTATCTACAATCTGTAAGTCTGAGAAATTAGACTTGTGTTGAAATCATTTGGCAATGCACAATTTCAACATGTAGGTATCCAATAGAAGAGGACAACTAAATAATCAATTTAACCGAATAAGGCCCATGTTTATGTCTATCTTGAGGCACTCCAAATGGGAAATGACTGCCTACATGGAAAGATCTGAAAAAAAAAAAAAAAAAAAAAAAAAAAGCACTGAGATGTATGCATTAACCAAGGGCACCAGAACACTGGAATGTGAACCTAATGGAGCAAAGACTTAGCCACTGCCACCCCATCCCCACCCCATAGCTCCCTATATTTATTCATAGAGTTTCTGTGTCCCTTCTTCCCTTGAGCACTGGGGGATTTGACCAAGTGAAGCTACATTCTCTTTTCCAGGTTTATGGTGCATTCAGTCAGACTGTTGTCAAACCCCAGTCAGTGATGTCAGTACAGGACCTGAGGCAATGCTCGGTGTTTCACAGCATTCTCATCCTCTGTCTGCCTCTGGAAGGAAGGCAACAAAGTCTATAGGGAAGCATGCAGCTCAGGGTGGGAGGTAGCACCAAACCAAGAAGGGCAATAACAAGGAAAGCCAAGGCAGTGCCATTACTGTAAACAAAGTAGTCTGCAGGAGCTCATCAGGAAGATTGTTGAGAGCCTCCCGAGTCATAGGAATGCTAATCACTGATAAGCCAGGCGCAGGGAGTTGTTGGTGAGGTACCACGTACCTCAGTCATTCTATCACAAGATCATGGCAATTCTCCAAGAGATGGTGACCCAGGGTTACACCTAGGCTGTTGGCTTAGATAACCAAGAAGATAAAGGCATATGTTCCATAATATTAGAGGTATTGAAAGACATATGGGTTTGGAATAAAAATAAAGGTATCTTCAAGATGGTAAACATGGTATTGAGACCTCTACTCCATTCCCCAAGTGGTAGAATACATCTGGAAATTAGGGACTTGGGAGATCACAACCAGAAACAGGACAGAGCAGAGGAATCATGGCATAGCGATGGCTCAACTCAATTATCAACTTGACTAGGTTGACTCACCATGGAGACACACAAAGAAGTTTAACTGCGTATAGAAAATCCACCATGGGCTAGAGTCCCAGACTGAAAAAAAAAATGGAAAAAGGAAATGCGATGCCCTCACTCACTGCTTTTTTGCCGTGAAGACGTTAGAAGTCCAGCCCCATCCTTCCAACACCATGAATGCTCCCATAGCTTTACCACTGCATCCGCTGTGGCAAACCGTTACTTCTGTCAGGCGTTTTGCAATAGCCTGGGCGAAGTTACCAATGCAAAGGCAAGGCTCAGCTAAGAACAGGAACATGGAGCTGCCTTTGCCTTGCAATGTAACCCTAGACAAGTTGTTTCTCTCCTTCTCAACCTTATGCTTTATTTAGTGAGGCAACTATAGTTTTTACCTAATGGAGTCATATTGAGGATTAAATAGGGCAGTATGTGCAAAATGTCTAAAAACCGCAGGGCACTTTCAGTAAATATTGCTACTAAAGATGCTAATTAGCTACCAAGTGCCAGCATCAGGATCAAAACCTATTCCTTGTGGATTTTGTCCAGTGTCCTTTGGTATCAGTCACTACATCCAGAACCTTTACCCATTTGATGCATGGGCTCCTTGCCTAGGAAGTAAGAACACAGACAAGTGCTATGGCTGACTGATACAGCATTTGTTTTACTTGTATTCTTTTTTTTTTTTAAAGTATATTCTCTCAACTAATACATCCTGGTGGCAGTTTCCCCTCCCTCGACTCCTCCCAGTTCCCCCTACCTCTCCTCTCTTCCAGATCCACTCCTCTTCTGTTTCCCTTCAGAAAAGAGCAGACCATTCAGGGATATCAACCGAGCACAGCATAAGTTGCAATAAGACCAGGCATATACACTCATATCAAGCTGGACAAAGCAACTCAGTAGGAGGAAAAGGGTCCCAAGAACAGGCAAAAGAGTCATAGACTCCACCACTCCAGTATTAGGAGTCCCACAATAACAGCAATCTACCAAACCATTCATTCATATGCAGGGAACCTAGTGCTTACCCATGCAGTATACTGTATGATTGTCCCTTCAGTCTCTGTGAGTCCCTATGAGCCTTGCTTAGTTGATTCTGCGGTCTGTGTTCTGCTGGTGTCCTTGACCCCTCCCTCTCCGGCAATCCTTCCGTCCCCTCTTCCACAGGGTTCCCTGAGATCTACCCAATGTTTGGCAATGGGTCTCTGGATCTGCTCACATCAGTTCCTGGATGAAGTCTCTTTGATTATGACTGGGTTAGGCTCTGATCCATGAGTAGAGCAGAATATAATTAGTAATCATTTTATTGACTTCTTTTCCCCTGCCAGTTGTGTTGGTTCTACCCCAGGTCTCTAGACTATCCAGCCTCCAGTTCCTGTCTATCCAGGCAGTGTCAGGTGTGGGCTCTCTCTCATAGCATGGGCCTCAAATTAGACCAGTCATTGGTTGGCCACTCCCACAAGCTCTGAGCCATCATTATCTGAGCACATTTTACAGGCAGATCAAAATGTAGGTTGAAGGTTTTGTGTCTGGGTTGGTGCCCCGTCTCATCTCTGGAAGCCATGCCTGGTCACAGAAGAGGCCTGGTTCAGGCTCCATATCCCCCATTATAAGGAGTGTTCACTAGGGCCACCTTTGTAGATTCCAGGGAATTTTCATTGCACTAGGTTTCCACAAAGTCCCCCAATTCCAGTCATCTCTTCCTGTATCGTCTTCCTCCATCCCTGCTCCCCGATCTGATCCCTTTTGTTCTCATCCCTATCCACCGTGGTCCACCAGGAAAATCTATCCTATTTCCCCTTCCCAGGGAGATCTTTGTATCTCCCTTGAATCCTCCTGGAGAGGCCAAGAAACGAGGACTGGAGAGGCTAAATATTTGGGGGATTTTGTTTGCTTTTACATCTTATTCTTTTATTATATTTCTTTTAAAAACATATACATATATATTATTACACATAAATAAAATAAACTATATACAACAGGAAGAACCAGGAAACAATCAGGAATTATATAAATATTACATTCCCAGTGTTTTGGCTATTTGCACTTGGCAAACTTGATGTAAACATCTTTCCTATCTTGGTGAGTCTAAAATTCTGAATGAAAATCAATATCTATCATATCTCATCTCTGTCAACTTGAAACATCTATCTAGACCTTAAAAACATCTTAACCCCTAACCAACCAAGCTTAGTTGTAAGACCAAAAACAAATGGTCTTTAGCCCCATCAGAGACTTGAAGAGGAACAAAATTTAATTACCTGAACGAACCAGAAGTGCAGGTTAGCAGCTTCCAAACTGAAAAAATGACAGAGACACTTTGCTGCCTGAACAGTCACCCAAAATGCTCTATAACATTGTAGCATCATCTTCAGCCTTCTGGCCCAATATATCTTACAGACATATTTGTAAGGCAGGAACTATTGAAGACTTGTTTACCCTGTCTTGGCAGAGTTTGGCTGTCGACTCTGCCTATATCCAAGCTTGCACATTTTTATGCAGAATTCTGTCTGTGGCAGAAACAAGGACATTTTGCCCAGTGGCTTGTTTGCCACATCTGAAGCCATCTTCATAACGAGGTTCTTTGATGCTCATCATCTTCTTTGAGGTAGGCTGGGTGTTGCCAGGAGTTAACATGTCTTGTTGCCAAAGAATCTTTAGAATAACAAAAACATCTTTAAATGCCATATTCTGTAGGTCTCTGAGGCTTTTGAAGATCTTACCTAACTATTTTACCTTATATATCTATAGAATTACAGCTATCTGTTAAACCGAGGATAGATATATTCTTGTGATAAAAATAGACTAGTAATTGACATGGTCATGATTTGATCAACTAACAATTAGCTTGTATGACTTAATTATCCCAAAGAGCCTGCCTGCAATATCACTTTCAAGGTATTGGAAGTAAACTTTATATTATAATTGGGTTGGATGGGTACAATACCTCATATTAGAGTAGAAATACATATAATGTGTGTGAAGAATAATCTTAAATTTGAATTCTATACCAATGTACCAAAATTAAACTTATTTTGCGTCACTATACAAAATTCTATACCAATGAATTAAAAATAACCTTATTTGTGAGTAACAACTAATGCCTTAAGTTGAGGAGTAGATTCAATAATCTACTTTTTGTTCTTTTATCCCTATATACTTCTATATCCCCCTTTTTTCTTTTTAGCTCCTATCTCCTTACCTAAGAATGAAAGATGAAGGAAAAGAGAGAAGTCCCTGAGTTCAACCTAGTTTTCTCTCTGTATAATAACTTATAACCAACTCCTGATAAAAATAATCATCTGTAGCCCAAGAGACTAAACAAAAACCTAGCCAACCCCCCCCCTTTAGGGGAAATGGGGCATCATTCTCTTAAGGTTTCTTCTGACTGATTTGGGGTGAATAATACTTTTGAAGGAGCCCAAATAAAATTGGGGACAATGGTTAAATAGGCCAGGGATAGCATTTGTGGTCCAGTTTCTAAATGTCGAGAAATTCCAGGCTTAATAGGAGTCCTGTGTGGGACAGTGTGAAATACTTGACCAATTGGGATTGGAAACTTTGTACAATGGTGTCCTGTTCTGTTGAGTAACAGCAACTGAAGCGCGAAAGGCTGGAACAGGAAGGACGCAGAATGTCAGCACCCAGCATGTTAAGAGGAATGAATCCTGTCAGGTCTGATCCAGCATCAACACCCGGTTCTTTTTTTTTTAAACATATAATTTCTTACAAGCATTATACAGCTCTAAAATTAAAATTGTATGAGGTGTGCAGGATGCACAGAACAATTAAGGCTGGTTCTCTGCTCTTCATATGAGCAGAAAAAAATACATCTGCAAATCTTCATTCATGCCATATGAAGGATGGTATCTAACAATAAGTCACAGGGATTCTGTGACCAACAAGAAGCCTTGTCTATGCATAGACATTTGTATCCCAGCCGGCCTCAGAGCTATTCCCATGTAGTGGGATTAGCAATATAAGTTACCTGCTTGTTCTGCAGTTTGAATTCTTTATATCCTGATTGTAGCCCCCTCCCTCATCACTTCCCAATCCCGCCTGCTCCCTCTCTCCCCTAGTACTCAGAAAGGGGAGTCTTCCTCCCCTAATGTCTGACCTCAGCTTACCCAGTGTTATCTGTACTACCTGCGTCCCCCTTCCTGTGTGGCCTGGCAAGGCCGCCCTGCTGGGGGGAAGTGATCAATATTAGGAGGTCCGAGTCTATGTCAGAAGTAGTCTCTACTCACCTTATTGTGGGACCCACAAGGAGACTGTGCTGCCTATGTACTATATCTGAGCAGAGGATCTAGGTCCACATCCAGCATGGGCCTTGGTTGGCACATCAGTCTCTGTATTGCAATGTGGTTATCCTGGATTAAGTAGCTAACATCCGCTAATGAGTGAGTATATGTCATGTCTTTCTGGGTCAGGGTTACCTCACTCAGGGTGATTGTCTCTGGTTCCATCCATTTGCCTGCAAATTTAAAGAGTTCTTGTTTTTCAGATCTGAGTAGTATTTCACTGTATAAATGAACCACACATTCTTTATGCAGTCTTCAGTTGAGGGACATCTAGGTTGTTTCCAGACTCTGGCTATTAAAAACAAGGCTGCTATGAACACAGCTGAGCAAATGTTCTTGTATGGTGGAGCATCTTTAGGGTATATGCTCAGGAGTGGTATGGCTGGGTCTTGAGGTAGACTTATTCCCCATTTCCTGAGATAGAGCCAGATTGATTTCCAAAGTGGTTGTACAAGTCTGCACTCCCACCAGCAATGGAGGAGGAGTGTTCCCCTTCCTCCACATCCTCGCCAGCATGTGCTGTCACTTGAGTTTTTTTTATCTTGAGGCTAAGTATTTGTAAACTATTTAGAACAGCGTTCGATGTTCTAAGTTCTATGGAATGTTTATAGTATAACAATAATACATTTTTTCCTGTAGTAATAAAAGTACTTCCTGTGAAAACTAGCCCTACTGCCTCTCTAAGTGGAGCCTGTGAGGGTGCAGAAAGCCAGCACGGACTGTGTAATGTGCCCTACGCCCAGAAGTGAAGAGTCCTAAGTGCTCTGTGATGGCCAAGTGGCACTGAGTCACTCCCATTCTCTGCAAGGGTACGTGGGCTCAGGAGGCAATGGGAGAGCTCAAATCTTTCAAATGTGTTAATGGCCGTGACAGTGGCCGTATCTGGCACGGGCTGAAGCACACCCTTGTAGGAAATGAATGATACGTTACAAAAGAAAGCTTGGGAGATAGGGCAGTGGGGGCTGGGGGAGGGGGGAGGTCTGGCTAAGAGAACAGAGAAAGCACAGGTCAAAATACATCTGCTTGCCGGGTTCCTGGTCTCTGAGTCCTTGTAGAGCCCTTGGATTTGTTTATGAGCGCTCACACAGTTGAGAGTCCCTGGGGGTTTTGATTGTTTTCTTATTTCAGAAGCCAACACCCCAGGGAACGAGGTTGGTGCTTCTATTCCTATTTCATCTGAGAGAGCAGAGCACAAGGTTTTTTGGCTCTCCCCCCTGCCCTCACTCCCAGCACTGCTGAGATGATTCAGTGCCTCGTAAGAGAAGTAATTTTGAGATAATGACACAAAGGCAGCAATTAAAAAATATTGCTTGTTTCCAGGTCTATAAATTGGCTGTTGGTAATTGAGGACAGAATGTGTTTTCTAATCCACTGAAATGATATCTTATTGCAAGCTGGCAGGGTAATTACTGTATTTGTACAGTACCCGAGGAGCCCCAGCCCGAGTTTGACACGGAGTTGATTAAATCGCCCAGGTGTAATTGAAGGCTTTGATTGCATTGCTTCTGAGCTGATCAGTTTTAGTAATAGCCTGGTTTTCCTCTGTCATGTGCTCTTAGAAACCATCAACAGGAGGGCAGGCCCTCCATCTCCCTCCCAGCCTGGCTGCACCCCTGTGGAGGAAAAAAAAAAAGCAAGACAGCTTTTAAGTGCACAGAAAACCAGAGCTGGCAGACAGCATCCCTCACTGAGGACCTGGATGACATCATCCAGGCAAAAGGAACCTGTTTCTCACTGCCTGCTTTGTTTCTTCAGATGGAGAGGACTCAGACTGTGGCAGCCACAGAGGGAATGTCAGGCCGTTATGTTCAGGATAGACAGGAAATGGAATTAAGCTCATCAGGTGAATGCAAAAAAAAAGTGTTCTCTAAAAACCAGTTTTCATGAGAAGAAATTTAACTTACCCATCTTAAGTGCATTTTGTTGGTCAGGCTTGAAGAGAGACACTGTGAGTCTACACAGAGACAAGCCTTGAAAACGTGGGTGTTTGTGGTGCTCACTAGGAAGCAAAAGCTTCTTGAGTGGCTCATGATCCTCCTGCTTTCAGAGGCAATACTTCAATTTAGAGGATACAGCAGCTGGACATTGCAAGTAACATGGGTATATAAGTATATGCTCGCCATACCCGAGGCCTAACAGAAATAATGGTCACTTTTTAAAGTTTGGTTTCTGTTAAATGAGTAAATGTGGGCTGTAGCAATTTATTTTATTTTATGTGCATTGGTGTTTTGCCTGCATGTATGTCTGTGTGAGGGTGTCAGATCTTGGAGTTACAGACAGTTGTGAGCTGCCATGTGGGTGCTGGGAATTGAACCCAGGTCCTCTGGAAGAGCAGTCAGTGCTCTTAACTGCTGAGCCGTCTCTCCAGCCCGGTTGTAGCAATTTTTATTGTCACTGCAGTAAAGGGAGAGAAGCAACTTAAAACCTAGCCTCAACTTAGCATCTTGACCTGAAATTAAACAGCAACTGTACTTGATTTTGCATGGAGTGATGGAACTCAATGACATTTACTACTAAATAAGAAAGTTTGAGAGAAAAACGATACATATATTATTTAGTAAAATGTGAAGGAATTGCCAATGTCCTTTTAGTCTTTTAAAGAAGAAAATGTATGGTTTTATTTATACGAGCTTTTTATTTATGGGCATTAATTTAATAAATGACAAGCTGTAGCTGTCAAGTCAGAGACCAACAGGAACAAGACTGGACTCATGTTCAGGCTGTCTCTGCTTACAACAGGCGAGCTACAGCAGCCTCTTATCTCCTCACAGCATTTGGTCCTGCTTCCACCACGCGGAAAGGAGATCCCACGCGAATTAGACGGAAAGATGCTACTATTGGAGAGGTATATTGGGACGTTGACTTAAAGTAAACAAACAGCAGGTGGAGAGATGGCTCAGCAGCTGACCGTGAGAGCAGCTTTTGCAGAGGAGCCAAGCTCATTTCTCAACACCCATGTCGGTGTTTCAGCACAGCCTATAACTCCAGCAAAAGGATCTAAGACCCTCCTCTGGCCTCTGAGGACACACACACACACACACACACACACACACACACACACACACACACACACACAAACTCACACACATACATAATTAAAAATAATAAAATAATAACAGATAGATAGATAGATGATAGATAGATAGCCTTTCTGTCGCAAACCATAAGAGTCCAAGTCATATGAAAGTGAACAAATCATTTACTCACCCTGGAAACAGACTCAGATGGGAAGCCTCTTTGCTAAAAGGTAGTGGCAAGTACGCAATACCAGGTCTTGAAATGGACTCCCCATCTCCACATCGTATGGGTTTCCATGGTGTCACTCCATAAACAACCCTCACTCTCTAAATAGTTTTTCAGCTGGCCTATGCCACGCTATGGTTTACTTCCTCTCTATTGCTACTTATCACATGTATAATTGCCTACAGATTTTCAAAGTCTGTTCTGGACACACTGCTTGGCTCACCTGTCTGCAGCTCAGCGCTCTATCATATGCTATCCCATCCTCATGGGAAACCACAGGAACGGAAGTTGTGTAACAATTTTCTCCACACATTACATCCTGCGTGGGAACACTATTACATCTCTGGAAGTGAACAACTCAGAAGCTTCAGGAAGTTCCTGAAACTGACCAGATATCCTAGGCCTTTCCCTCCTCGAGCATTTATATGCAGCGAAGACTAGGGAGAGACACTTCCTGACCAACTGAGATGTCTGGAAAAGTCAGAGACTAACCAATCAGTTGGAAGGAGAAAGAGACCTGTAAAGCTTCTTGGAAGACTCTCCGATCAGCTGAGCTGCCTAGAAGAGGCAGAGAGACAAGACAAGGATCTGGAGAGACAGGGGCCACAGAAACTGCCCGAAAGAGACAGAGGTCAGCTGAGTGACCGGCAAGAGAATTTCACCCGTTGGAGCACCTGCAAATTGTGTGGTGGGTTCCAGGGTTCCAGCTTTCATGCACTGTCGTCACCCATGCTTGCCTGAGCTTTTGGTACTCCAGTGAATGAGCTGTTACTCACACTCCTGTAAATAACCCCAAAAAAGCTCGTTGGTTTACCGAGTTGGATTTAGTTTGTCATTGGTTCCCTCTCTAGAGTTAACAGACAATTGTTTATGTTTCCCCAGGGATAATGTCACGTGAGATTTTTCAGTGATAAGACTGTCAGTCCAGAGTCTTATATGTAATGAAACTACATTTCAAAAATGAAGAGAAAACAGACATTTCTCAGATAAAGGAAACCTAAGGGAATTTGTTACCACAGACCTATCCAAGTGAATAGCTAAATTTAAGTTAGAGGGAGTTATTGAAGAAAGAAAAGAAAGGCTTTTAAAAATAAAAAAGACTCTTCAATATTTTGAAAAAGAAAATATATCTAAGATACAGCAATATTCAAGTTACTTCTTCCTCTCAAGCTTTCTAAATTTTGTTCAGCAAGAATTATCATATGTCTGATACAGTTGTTAACATATGTAAAAAATATTCATGGCAATCATACTGTGTGTGAGTGAGGGCAATGGGTCTTAGAGGCACACAAGATTTCTATAGTTTACTCAGACTGGTAGAACGTTACCACTCATAGACTTTGATGAACCAGATGTGTATAAATACGTCAAAAAAAAAAAATCTGATAGATCAATCCAAGTGGAATCCTGATGAGAAGTAGAAGAAGAACACAGATGAGCAAGAAATAGAGGAAAGGAAACTGAAAATAAAGCTGTAAACTCGAGTCTTTGCCCAGCAGTAACTGTACTCTGTACATGGTGAGCTGCCCTATTCACACAGCACCATTTTTGTCGTTTTTATTGCACTTAGACATGTGCATACATTGATGTATGGTGGCTCCTCAGGCCACCGGACTCACATGGAAGTTCTGGGACAACCTATAGTTGGGTTGGTGCTAAAACAAGATCTCAGAACTGAAGCTTGCTTCTGGTGGAGAGTTCACACCCACTCAGCGTGGGCTGTGAAGTGGGGTCATTAAGCTTGGTGGCAGGTGCCTTTATCCCTGAGCATGCTCACCAGCCCTTGTTTGTTCTTTGAGACAAAGTCTTCCTGTATGTCTCCAAATGGCTCACACTCATTCTGTAGCTCAGCTTGGCCTTGAACTCATGACGATCTTCCTGCCTCATCCTCCCTAGTGCTGAGGCTTGGAGTTTCGTGCAGACAGCTCTCTTGAAGAGAAAAATGTAAAACATAGAGAGCATAGTAGTGACTGTCTGGATTTAGGGGTGGTGAAAAGAGGTGACTGTACAGAGCTATAAAACAGGGTCCCTAGAGGCTTTGGGGGTGACACATTTATACCTTGATCTGCAGGGCAGTAATATGAGTGTACATGTGAGAAAATGCCAGGACTAGCTGCCTCTCCACATACACAGATGATTCTCAATACAAACTACACACACACACACAGCACACACACAACACACAAGCTATATTCAATACAAACTGTGCAAAAACCATATATGCACACCACACAATGTATACTCAATACAAACTAAACTACACATACACACACCACAATCTAGTCTCCAAGTATACTATCCACACACATATGCTGTTACACATAACTTATACACAGTGCAAACCACGTAGACACACACCACATGCAATCCACTTGATATAAACTATACATGGACAAACTATATACACACAAATTCTACACAAAACATTTTATTTGCACATGACTATACATTCATAAATGAGCAAGTGCCTTACACAATGTATACTCAGGACAAATTTTACACACACCACAACAAACTATACACATGTACTATGTACACAAACTACACGTGTACATGCACTATATAAATGCACTGGACACAACCTATCTGCATAAACAAAACCTCTCTCTCTTTCTCTTTCTCTCTCTCTCTCTCTCTCTCTCTCTCTCTCTCTCTCTCTCACACACACACACACACACATACACACACACATACACACGCACACATGCATGCATTGCTGCAGCAGCTCTTTAGCTCTCACATGTAATATAACTGTAAGCTGTAACTGGGGCGGGCAATGGGAAAGGGGGAAGGCCTTCCCTCTGCTGTCCCTGGAGCTTACTGTGAGACTAAGTTTTCAATATAAAAAAGTTCCCTCTTTTTTGCCTTTTAAAAAAACCCACTGCAGAAAATAGCAGCCAGTTAGGGGCCTTATTTTAGTATGCTGGCTCAAAATCTAGAGATAAGCCGGGAAAGAGAGAAAAAACTTGGAGTCCCTGTCATTCCTTCTAGATCTGAGGAGAATGGGGCCTGTAAGGCTCTGATTTGGCCACTCTGAGGTTGTTTGTACTGGTAAAAGCAAATACTCCTGAGAGGCAGGCAGGCTGCCTCCAGATTGCTCTGGGCTAATCCTCAGAACACCATCAGCACAAGGATTTAACCAGCCGTGGCTACTCAATGCAATGAAGGTAACAGAAACACTTTCCCCACAAAACATTCCGCTTTCTTGGGCGTCTGTGCTTTCCAAAGCTCTGCCAGCTCTGCCAGCAACAAGATGTCTCGTCATGACTGGTGAAGTATCCAGCACTTCCTTAGCTTTCCCTTTGTGAGAACATGGAATTCTATTACATTCTAAGAGGGAACCGAGAATGGATGCAACCCTGTGGCTAGCTGTGCTGAGGACATTCTGTGTAACCTACGGTCCACAGCGAAGCTGCCTGCTGCTGTCACAGCAGATCCGTTAGGCTGACTCTTCCCTGGAGAAAGAGCACCCATAAAAGGCTCATGTAAAAAGGACGTCCAAGTGTCATTTGTTGGTTCCCACCCCAGCTCACCAACTGTGCAAGAGATTGTGGGTTTCAGCTGGTGCAGGCCTGGCCCTGCACCACTGTAATCCACCCTGGGTCTTCTCTCCTTTGGCAGAGACAGCAATCTCTTTTTGGCTTCTTGTGTCTCCCCCCCCCCCGCCCAGCCAAGTGTCTGGGCCGCTGGCTGGGAGATGTCCTGGGCGCTGTTCATTGGCTCATGCGTAAGTACAGGGGAAATGGGTTCTTCTTTCTGTTAAAATTACAATGCCTTAAAGAGAAAAAGGAGCCCTGGTGTAGCTGAAGCAGACACTTCCACAGGTCCCTTTCTCGCTTCTGCTCTGCTGTTCCTTTCTCCCAAAAGGGTCTTACCGAGATCCTCCTGCAGAAGAAAGAGTCTGTTGAAGGATGCATGTTTCCCTCCTGTTCCAGGTCTACACTAGCCTCTGCTCATACCCTAAATACATGGATTTCCCTGGGTACAAGGGATCTGGAAATGTAGCCTGTAGCTCCTTAGCTCGGCTAGACTTAAGCTTTGATAGAGGGCAGCAATATGTGTTGCCAGTGGTATGATATCAATTCTTAGGAGGAGAAGAAGGGGGAGGGCGAGGAGGAGGCTGGGGGGGGGGGGCGGGGGGGAGCATGTACTGGAGACAGTGTCTCTTACACTTCCTGTATCTCCATGATTCCCCTAGGATAGCATTCCAACTTCTACCTCAGGAGCTTGTCCGGTCCTGAACTGAGTGTAGGAACCCACCAAGCGAGGAGGGAACAGTCTTTGGATGTGAGTGGGCATCACTCCTCTGGGTGTGACTGACTTTGAAAGGCAAGCGTGGAAAGAGCAGCCACCAGCAGGCCCATGACCAGAGCACATCGCCCCACATGCATCACAATTCCTCCGTCCTCCTGGCATGTCCTTTTCCTAAAGTTTGAAGGCTGAATTCTTCTATTTTGCAACTTTGGAGACCACAAAGCTGAATCAAACAAGGAAGGGTCAGAGGGTTGGAAGATTAGATGAGCCAAGTGGATGACAGAAGTAGGAATGCTGGCTGTCTTCAGAAGTGGGATCAGAGTCTGCCCCACTGTGCCCAGTCAACGTGACTTAACCGACTCGAACTGCCTGAGTGCTGAGGTCATTTGATTCAGTCTCTCATGTCAGCTTTGCCCCTGCATGGGACCTAGCCAGGTGCTCTGTAAGGATGCTTTTATTCTGAAAACCTCAAGGACAAATCAGCCAGACACCAAAAAAATCAGATCAAGATTCTGCTTCCTCGCCCACTCTAAATAGAAGATAAGATGTTCTCTTTTAGACAAATAAACCAGATTAAATTTACTTTGTTATTATAGCAACAACAAATACCATGTTATGCCAACAAGAAACATGTCATTCTTGTTTACTTAATCTCTCCACTTTGCACAGATTTCAAATAAAGCTAAACAGATGTCTTTTAGCCCCATTTTTTTCTCTTATAGACTTCAAAGAAATATCCATTTATACTTTGAAGGCATTTGCTAAGCTTTTAGTCCCTCCCTCTCTCTCTCTCTCTCTCTCTCTCTCTCTCTCTCTCTCTCTCTCTCTCCCCCCTCTCTCTCTCCCTCCCTCCCTCCGTCCCTCCCCTCTCTCCCTGTCCTCCCCCCTCCCTCCCTCTCTCTCTCCCTTCTCTCTTCCGCCCTCCCTCCCCTCTCTCCCCCATTCTCCACCTCCCCCTCCCACACCCAGTCTCACTATGTAGCCTGGCCTGGCAGACAATGGAGATAAAGTTAGCCTTGAAAGCCCAGAAAACCCTCCTGTCTCAGCTTCCCAAGCACTGGGATTATAAGAGTGAGCTTTCACATTTGCCTTTGACCAGCTGCAAACTCATCTAATTTTTTATTTCATCTCCCCAAACAGTCGTGATTTATAAATAATGAAAATGTCCACAGATTCTTATATAGTGTTACTGGAAACGTAGTATAGCATGAACTATTAAATCATAAGCTGAAGCTTTTATATTTTACAAGTGACTTTTCACCTTCATTACCTGGAAAATTTACAGCCTCATAAGGAAGTCATTTTTATTTTCAGCATTTTATAAATGACGACACTAGAGCTTAGGGACCCACCTCAGGTGACACCATAAAGATTTAAGTTCAGGCTTCCTGACTCCACTTATGTCATAGAACTTCCTTCTGTAGATTGTGTTTGTCTCTGTCTCTCTCTGTCTTTTTGTCTCTCTGCCTCTGTCTGTGTTTCTGTCTGCGTGTCTTGGTCTCTGTCTGTCTGTCTCTCTCTCTCAGACACACACACACACACACACACACACACACACACACACACACACACACAGAGTCAAGGTTGATCATGAACATGAGCTGTAGGTAACCATGCCAACTATATCAATAATAAAAGGGCTTCCAAGCCAGTTCAGAGACTTTGAAGGTAACATTCCTGGAGCATTCAAACATACCTCAAATACACCAACCTTTGTGCAATGCTCCAGGCGGTGGGAAACCATCAGGAAGAAGCCCTGAGTGCTCTTCCAGAACCTTCTAGGCCTGTGCAACCAGATGATCAACCCTAAGGCCACACTTATTCTTAATTCAGGCCTCTGATTTGGCTATTTATTTAAATTTCCACCCTGACTATGCTATTATGTATTGTTAGTCTTCAAAAGTACACAAGCCTGAGGGCAGGCATAGGTGGTTGCCTCATAGTTAAAGGTGAAGAGGCACAGGCACCTAAGAGGCTAAGATCTACTGGATACTGTTGATGTAAAATCCAAAGTTCTCCTCTCCCACTTCTTGATTCCCTCTGCAGCTCATTGGCGAGTGGCAGGCAAAGCACTAACATGCTTAATATTTTAGAAGACTGTTATGGCTGCTTTAGAGGGACGCCTCTGTCCCTGCCAGACAGTTACAGAAGGCGGTCAGGAAAAGGATATAGGGGCATCATCACAGAGAAAGACTCTTATATTCTAGGAAGACATTTTTCCTATGGAGTGGTCCTCTGTAGAGGAGAGGTGAGCTCTTCAGAGATGACTGAACTGTCTCGGCTGACACTGTTTCGTTTGTTAATTAGTTTTTCAGCATGCCCTGCCTGCCAGACTGTACACTAAAAGAGAGGAGTGCTACGATGAATTAAACATCAGAACTGGACCCAAAGGTTTTCTTTGGTCCCTGGGGGAGTGAGAAGGGAGTGAAATTTAGGCAGGAGAATGGTTCGAAAGAAAACAGAAGATTCACATGAGAATTTCAGGGAGCTTTGATTGACGGTTGCCATGGTGAGCAGCAATCCCAGCCAGTCCTCAGGTGGATGTCACTGCAAGGGCCACAGAAATATCAAAGCAACCCTGACACAGTGCTGGGGTGGACCACAAAGACATCCAAAGCCAACCCTACTCTGGGCTTGCATGCCAGCAGAGCAAGGAGGGATGGGGGACAGCAGGCTGGAGAGGAAAAGGCCCTGGGCATGAGAGGTCTGCTGTTTTCCAGTGCTGCAAGGATGAGGCTGCTTTTATCTGACAGGACTGGAAGTGCTGTGGACAGAGCTGAGTCAGACTGTGATGGAATCAAATTACATAGCCAACCAGTAAAGCTTCTTATGCCCCAGGAAGTGGGATGCAGAAAGAGGCCGGATGTGTTGGAAGATAGTTTTTTTTCTCTGTTCATCTTTCTTGGATCTTAGATTTTGTGAATATATAGAAGGCACCTTTGAATCCCTGTTCAACCTTTACTGGGGGTCACAGGCAGATTGCCCAGGCATATGGCTAGCTTCCCATGTCTCTTGGCTAGTATGCCAACAGCCACAGAAACTGCCCTGCCTGAAAGCAGATGGGACAAAAACCACAGCCTCAGAAGCAACTCTGAGCAGCCAACGAGGAACTGGGGCTGGTACATAATTCTCCAACTTTCTTTCCTCCTCCGGGGACAAATCTGAGGGATGGTCCTAAGAATTCCCTGAAGTCAGTCCTCGGCTGGTTGCATCTCCTTGCTATAACAGAGACCCCAACCCACCCTATAGGCTGCTCTGTATGCCCAGGACCAGGCATCCCACAAACCCTGCTACGCACCACTCTGCAGACCATAGAATTACTGCCCCTTCTTCAAGGCTCCAACACCATTTCCCTTGAACCAGAAATGTCTCCTGGAGCTCTGGGGCTGTATCAGGGGTTCAAAGCAGGAACTAGTATTTAAGTGGGCCTGACTCCAAAACCCCTAAAAAGGACCAAGCGACAGTTTTCTTGATCTTCATAAGACTTATCGTCTCTACAGCTCATGTGTCTTGCAATTCCCTGAGCAAGTCATGTGCCATTGTTTGTCCTGTGTGAACAGCATAAGGTCATTCCACCGGTGGTCCTATAAGGGACAGTCAGGCCATGCAGCTGCCTAATGAGTACTGTTTAACAGGAGAGTGGCCACCACCCCACGGGCAAACTGCAGGCTCCAACCACAAGGTCTGAGTGTTGTGGTCAGCTCTACGCAAACTCAGTCACTCTAATCCTCAATTCTAATTGGAATGGGCAGCAGCATACCTGTCAGATCAGTATTAGCATATCATGGCTGACAAGCCTTATCTATCTTCTCTGGCTACCAGCAGCATACATCTGCTTATAGCGGCTAGTTTGAGTTATAGTTTAGCTGGGACCCCAGTGACTTGGGTACACCACGGAAATCAGTTCTTCTCCACGACCCGCCCGCTTTCTCCTGGAGCAAGGCTAGTAAATTGCTCAGCCACTTAATTACTCCTACCACTTTATCTCCTATAGGTCTTGATGAGTGGTACCAACATCTGGCATGTCCCAGAGGATGTGGCACTGTTTGGACTTCCTACAGTTGGGGCAGTTTCAGAGGGATCTGCTTGCTTGCCTTACTGTAAAAAACTTTGCACTATAAGCCAAGGATATAAGTATGTTGATTTCAGTTACCCACTCTCGAGTTGGGTAGTTATTTCCTGGGTAAGTCACTGAGTCCACTGATCTCCCTGGGAAGTACATTTTTATCCAGAACGCCATATTAGCTATCGTCCACAGGTATGGAAGGGCCATGACATGCTTTGAGTCTCCAGCCCAAGATTAATTTTACAATGTGTCCAACAGCCCTCAAGATGTGCAAATATTTTAATATCTACAAGGAACAACCACCTAAGTAATTTCTAGAAGTACATTTTTGGGGGTTCAAAGAGTCACTGTGGTCCATCTCTGCCTCCTGGGTACTTGGCTCAGCTCTGGGTTGATGACATTTTATTGGGATGACTGCCCTTGGTCAATCTCTTGCCTCTTCACCCATTTTTTTTCCATTTGATTGTGAATGGCTGGTTAACTTTTCCTAGCTTCTAGGATGCCATGCCTCTCCCCACCCCACCCACCCCTACATTTCTGCTGTGTGTCAAACTGATTTGTCCCTCAGGAAGTAGACATGAAGATAGGGTCGAACTTGCCAGGGAAGCAACCACTAAGAAAATGCTTGCATTTTCTTAAAAGCCATAATTCAGGAAAGTCTTTTTTTCTTTTCTTTTTTTTTTTTTTTTTAACCAGTGAGTAGACTCAGAAAGACATTAAGGCAAGTACGTTCCTGAGGTATGTCAGCACCATCCGAGCTATAGCTTTGCCTCGGATTCTTTACTGTTGAGGTCTAAATTTTCTTAGGATGACACCATAGTCTAGTCTGAGAGGCATGCCTCCTAACGCTTCTTTTTTATATTTAAAACTGTGTGTGTGTGTGTGTGTGTCTGTGTGTGTGTGTGTGTCTGTGTGTGTCTGTGTGTGTGTGGTGTAGTCACATGTACATGTTTGTATATGTGTGGCTATGCACATTTGTATGTGTAGGAGTGCGTATAGAAGTTGGAAGTCGGTGTCAACTGTCTTCCTCAGTCACTCTCCATCTTATTCTTTGAGATAGGGTCTCACACTGAGCCTGGAGTTCACCTATTCCGCTAGACTGGTGGCCAGCAAGCTCTGGGGCCTTCCTGTCTCTGCCTCCCCAGAACCAGGACTATAAGCATACTCTACCACTCCTAACTTAGTACAGCCATCCTAGGGACCAAAACACAGGCCCCATTCTTGGACAACTGACACCTTACTGACTGAGCCAGCTCCCCAGCCTCCTTCCCATGGCCTTCCATAGGAGGGAGATTTGTAATGGAACTGGCCAACTGGCCCCATATCTTCTAGCTCCACTCTGTTTTTCCTTTGCAAGTACTTGGTCCACTAAATTTTGCAGATCTATTCTTTTCCAGGAATCCGTGGTTTTTTTTTGTTTTTGTTTTTGTTTTTTGTAGGACCAAATTAACAAAGTCCTTGTCAGACAGAACACTGGCTGCCCTGTGGTAATTTAATTCTTGGTCTTCACAGCCACCCCTTCATCTCTCTTACAATAATCTACTCACATCCTCATGCTTGTCTCAGAGGTAATTTTTTGTAGAATACAAACATTTTTTTAATTCCCTTTTTGTGTAACTTCTATACATATTTATTAAAACCCCCATTTTGGAGATTATCTTTCTTTTCTGCTTTGTACTCATTTTAAAGTTCTGGTCAGCTCTGACAGAAATCACTTAGATCTCTTCTTTCTAGAGATGGAGAGCCCCGTGTCTGCCCCATCCCCCTATCCTTGCCATAAAACTGAAGGATGGCATCAGCCACAGTCCACATCATTTTCCTGTTGGTGGTAAAGAACAGTGTGAGGCTATATTTATTAAGATCAGGAAGCCTCTGGGTTGTTGTAAGTTAATGGATTTAAGGAAGGGTCTTGGGAGATGGTTCAGAAGTTATGAGACATAGTTCTGTAATTGTGAAGACCAGAGTGCAGAGTCCTCTGCTCATATGACAAACCTTAACAACCTGCTGCAAAACAGGAGTCCCTGCTAGTGCCTGGAGTGGAAGGTCCAAGGTGAGTGAAGACAGGAGGGTTGTATGAGCCCTAGGGTTAGAACAGACCCTTGGAGGTATGTCGGAAGAGGACATTTGACACTGTCTTCTGGGATGATGGAGCTCATTGGTATACAACCCCTCCTAACACACACACACACACACACACACACACACACACACACACACACACCTGCAATAAACATGAAGACACAAATTGATTATCTAATTAATTATTAATAAGAACTTGGGAGCCAGGCAGTGGTGGTGCATGCCTTTAATCCCAGCACTGTGGAGACAGAGGCAGGTGGATCACCATGAGTTCAGGGGCAGCCTGGTCTACAGAGTGAGTTCCAGGATAGCCAAACTATACAAAAAACTCTGTCTCAAAAAACCAAACCAAACCAAAACAGTAACAACAACAACAACAAAAACCCAAACACACAAAATAAGAATTTAGGGAAGAGGAGCCAGGTGTGGTGATGCACGCCTGTAATCCCAGTACTCAGGAGGCAGAGGTAGATGGATCTCTGTGAGTTTGAGGCAAGCTCAGGTCAGAGAAACTGAACAGAAAAGAAAGGAAAAGAAAAGAAAAGAATTTGAGGGAAGAGAAATTTGTAGGGCTGAGTGGCCTTTGTTTTTATGGACTCTAATAAGTTATTTACTCTTGCCTCAGAATTCTCAAAAAACTAAAACAACAACAACAACAACAAACCCCAAAAACAAACAAACAAACAAAAAACCACTTTCACTTTGATACAGTGTTTCTCTCCTACTATGGAACAATATCTTCAGAATTATTACTGGACAGGACGTAACTGTGGCTTGCTTCCCTAAGGGTTAGCATCCAGCTTTGCTCCTACCTCATATGCTTCTCTGAACCTTGGCTTGGGAGTTGAGCTTTGTGTTGGAAAGATTGCAAACCCACCTACCGCAAGACGCTTCCTTTGGAGCCCGAACAGAAAGTGAATTCTTGACATCGCACACGTGATAGCACAGTGTGTATCGGTCAGTGTACTCACAATGCATGTTCTGCCTTGTTCTTCTCGGTTCCAACGATATATACGTAAACACAAAATAATGGAAAAATACAAGAGGGAACACACAAGAATTGAAAAAGAAAGTGCAAAAAAGGCGATAAGATGTAATAATAGACCCCCCAATCAGAGAGGCCTCTGACATATGTGTGTCATGACCTAACTCAGGGTTTGACAGCAACAGAAAGGAGACACATGGAACCCCCAGGAGATGGGGACAGACCAGTCACTATAGACCAAGCCCAAAGCTGTCTGAGAAACACAATAGCAGCCGTGAATACCGCTGGGAAGGTTCCACGGTAAAGATAAAGAGTGGCATTTAATAAAATCCCTTTATTGTTAGGTAAATATAGAGGGCTCTGAAAGTCCCTCTTGGTCACCTTTGTGCTTTTTGATGTCCTCAGAGGAAACATATGAACCTGGTTGAACCGGTTCATTTGTTTCTCCCTCAATGCCTGAGGAAAAGGCAGCTTCGTGATAGTGGGGCAACTACTACCCACGACTCCCCTAATCATCAGGGGCACAGTCGGGGTGGTCAGGGGCATCCGAAGGCAGTGCTCCTGTAGCAGTGCGGCAAGGAACTGGCACCTGGGTGGGGATTCAGAGCTGACAGCGGGGGTGCCAGCTTTGCATGCCTCCCCGCCCCTGTCCCTACTCACACTTTTGCCTTCAGCTACTCATTTATAATAAAGTGTCCTGAAACAGTGAAGCATGGCAACTTCCAGAAAAGATCCTGGCACGAGCACACAATGGCTTCCCATGGTATACGCTATTCCCCAGGGGTAGCAGGTGAGACTCAGAGATGAATAAACACCCCAGGCCTGTCTGACAGTCCTGCTTTCAGGAAGAGCCGGTGGCTGCTCAAGGCAAAACACATCAATCATTTATAGGGATTCTCAGATACAGCCTAAGTCCCTCAGAAAACAGCACCCAAACCCAACCACCAGCAGCAGGCGTTGGATGAAAGCCTTGTTGGGATTGACTCTGAGTTTCCTTTAACCCTTTAAGCATCAACCCTGTCTTCTGGTTTCTGTCATCCTAACCCCACCCACACCTCTCCAGCTCTCACTATAGTTCAAGCACCCCCCACTTCTTACTCCTGACTGATTGCTGGGACGAACACTAGTCCATTTACCAGGCATCTCCCTCAAGGGTGCTGGCTCTCTCTTTGAAATGTAAGAAGAATGGAGTCACTCCTCTGCTGATGACCCTGGGGCGGATTTCCCAATGGCCTTCAAATAAAGCCCAAGGTTTCTCGACAGACTTGTGGTACCCTAGTATGTCCACCCTGGGGCTGGAGAGGTACATCAACAGTTAGGAACATGTGCTGGAGTTCATGTCACAGCACCCATACTGTGCAGCTCACATCACTGTAGTGACAGCTTTGGGGAATTTGATGCCCTCTTCTGGCCCCGTGTGTGCTACACACATGTGCACGTCCATGTATGTGCAAACTCGCATCATAATTAAAAATAAAATCCTTAAAAGAAGTTACTGACCTCATCTTTTGTCCACTTTCTCAACATACTTCAGGCACACAGAGTATTTGGTCTTTTTCTCGTTTTTTCCCTCTCTGGTTTGTTCCCACTTCAGGCCTCTGTGCTTACTACTGCCTCCTCACAGATCGTGTGTGGGACTTTACTCAATTATCTCCTCTTTGCCCTAGGTTTTATATTTGAATGTATGTGTGGCACCGCCCCCATCCTTCTATGTGTGCAATGTGCGCAGTCCTTCTTTATTGCCTTCATGGCACTGCTCACTAGCTGACACCATCGTGTGTTTGTGTTTATTTTCTGTGTGTAATGTAAGCTTAAAGAAACCATGTTATCGTTCCCAGTACCTATTATATTAATAGACACTCAGATTTTATTTGTTGAGTGGATGAACGAGTGAGAGAATGAATGAATCAACGAAGCAATTGAGCATTCAAGTGGAACTCTGTTTTCTGTCCTCTTACAAAAATAAGTCCTGCCATTCTTATTTCATTAGGAGGCAGAACAAATATTTCTGGAGAATATACATGGCAGCATAGCTTCTGGATCATATCACTCTGTAGGAATAAAATTCCCAAGGACTAATGGACTCATGCCAGACTTCTCTCACGGGATGGACGCTCACATGGATCAGTGGGATGTGCTATGTCAACCCAGGACCAGGGGCTGGTGAGGTTTTGAGCGTCACCATGCCCCTTATTTCTGTGATGTCTCCCTGACTGCACAGAAGAGACAAGAAACCAGGCAGGGTGGAGGAGGCGATGCTACGTCTCAGTGTTTGTGCCTCTCCAGCATTTATAGCCCAAGCCCTAATAATTTCTGCAGTAGACCAGGAATGGAAACCTTTGGGGGGCACGATTAGGTGATGAGGGTGGAGCTCTCATAACTGGGCTCCCTTGCCTTGTTTGCTGCCCGAGGACGTTGTGAGCACTGCCAGCTATGAAACAGAAAATGCTAAGTCTCTCAGCCCATTGGTCAGAGCTGTGAGAAACAAATTTCTGTTGTCTATAAGCTGTCCAGTCTCATGTGCTTTGTTGCAGCAGCCTGAACAGAGGACAGAAGGGTTTTAGTCAGGGTTAGTACTAGGATCAATGCCTGCCGTGGTTAGTATAAAATATGGCTAGTGTTTGTTATTAAATTAGCCTGTAATTATTATGACAGTATTATCTAACCTGCTATCAAATAAAGACACTTGACAGATTTTAGAATAGCCTTATCTCACCTGGGGCATGGCAGGTACTACCTCCTGAACTACCCTGACCTCCTGCGCCCCCATATCATGGCTTCTATTCTATTCTAATCATTTCTATCTGGGCTACCTCCCATCCATAATTCTAAAATACTTGCTAATGTTCTCATCTGTACCACTTTCCTCTCTCCATGCTGGTCCAGCCAAGTGCTCTTTTCCACGCTAACCCATTGGGTCAGGCCTGCTTCCTTCCTCCCTCCCCTGACTATCTGTCTGCTTCCCCACCATGATCCTTTCCTCCTCAAAGCCTGTGGACTTTGGCCACACCCACCCCATTCTGCCCTGCCTAGGTTTAGGCCTTTTAATCATCTAATCAGGAATAATTTCTTAGACGAGGTTACAAATGTCATTTTGAGGTGCATTAAGACAGCAAGCTGACCTCGGGTGGGGGAATAATTAGAAGTCAAATACGAAGCAGCAGGCCATGTACCAACAAATTCCTGTGGAAGAGAAGACAAAAATGAATGGGACAGAGGGAGAGGTTGACCTGGGCTCAGTCTCTTTGGAGACTCAACCGCCAAAAGAAACATTCTGAACCTGGGTGACCAGTCAATCTTGTCCCTCAAATGTCACTTGTTCTCTCTTTTAGCCAGGGTCCTCAACCTTTGTATTTCCTCTTGAGCCAGTGATGGGATGTGAGACGCTTTGGAGAGAATTCTGCCTTGGAGCCAGATGGCTCAGCTGAGCTCATCATCCTCCATGGATGTATGTCTCCACCAGTAGCACTGTCAACAGCAGCGAGGGTGGTCAGCCATGTGGAGAAATCCAGGTGGTACAGCCAAATGACCACCGTGGGACAGAGGCCACAGAGAACTGAACTTCATTTCTCTACTAAACACAGAGTGAGTGGGGAACGCTTGCTCTCTCCTTTTAGCCAACATTAGAGAGTATGGCAGTCCGGAGTCAGCATTTAGTAGCCTTGCTTATATTGTTTTATTTTGTTGTTGTTGTTTGTTTTTTTAAGTATAAGGAAGCCAGCTGTTTGTGTCCTCCTGCTCACCTAGGTCCCCTATTTCTTTTTGTACATTAGGCCATGAATTCAGAGGTAATGTGCTCCAGAAACCCAGGCTTCTTCCCATGAGTCCTCACAAGTGTGCTGCTCTGCATGGTACAACGTGACACTTCAGCCAAACCCAGGTGCCTTTCCCCTGGTTTCCACAGTAACACAGAACAGTTCACTGTGAACAGGGCCCATTCCCACTTCAGCATCACCTTCTTGTAGATTCAAAAGTATATGTTCCAAGGAACATATACTCTATGTTCCCTAAAAGGTCTAGGGCAATCAGAGTGGGGGGGCCTCACCTCTCCCCCCAAAGATGCTTTTGTTATCTACTTCTAGAAGGATCATTGCCCCCTCTAGTTTTAATGATCGAGAACTGGCCATGTGAAATGTTCATCACCAGCAAGCTTGTTAAGTCGTCTGTGCCCCTCATGTGTGACTGTCTAGCTCTGTGGTGCTTACTCTTCCTAATGCTGCAGTCCTTTAATACAGCTCCCGTCTTGTGGTGACCCCAACCATAAAACTCTTTTTGTTGCCACTTCATAATGTACGTATTTGATACGTAGGATGGTCTTAGGTGACCCCTGTGAAAAGGTCATTTGATGCCCAAAGGGGCTGAGAACCACTGATCTATTTAATGTGTGTGTGCACATACACATGTGTGTATGTGTGTATACTTGTGGTCTACTCTCTAAACAAATTTCCAAGCATGTCTTAGTGCTAACAATATTTACTGTGCCTACATGTTGGCTCTTTTACAGCTGAATTTGTTTACTTGATAGCTAGAAAAGCTAGAGAGTGAAGAAAATGGGGGTGGTTTTGGTGAAAAGGAACAAACATTAAGCAGCTGCTTATAATGGGGATTTTGCTCTCATTTCTTTGAGCTCCTTTGTGTGTTTTGTGTTTTCCATGCTGGGATTGGAAAGTCCTACCTCCTTTTACTCTGTGTTTGACTATGACCAAGTGATTTTTATCTAAATTCTTGTCTTTAAAATGAAAGTTCTCGGCTCTCTGCTCCTCCTTGTACCAGAGACAGCAGTATCTTCTGGTGCAGTGCCAGCCTTGTCCCTTGACATGATGGTGAAGGTCGCAGTAAATAGATTTGGCCGTATTGGGCACCTGGTTACCAGGGCTTGCTTCTTATCAGGCAAAGTGGAGATTTTGGCATCCACTACATGGTCTACACATTCCAGTATGACTCTATCCATGACAAATTCAACTGCACAGTCAAGGCTGAGAACAGGAAGCTTGTCATCAACAGGAAGCCCATCATCATCTTCCAGGAGTAAAATCTCACTAACATCAAGTGGGATGATGCTGGTGATAAGTATGTTGTGGAGTCTACTGGTGTCTTTACCACCATGGAGAAGACTGGGACCCACCTACTTGAAGGGTGGGGCCAAAAGGGTCATCATCTCTGCCCCTTCTGCTGATGCCCCCCATGTTTGTGATGGGTGTGAACCAGGAGAAGTATGACAACTCACTCAGGGTTGTCAGCAACGCTTCCTGTACCACCAACTGCTTAGCTCCCCTGGCCAAGGTCATCCATGACAACTTTGCCATCATGGAAGGACTCATGACCACAGTCCATGCCATCACTTCTACCCAGAAGGCTGTGGATGGCCCCTCTGGAAAGCTGTGACATGATGGCCGTGGGACTGCCCAGAACATCATCCCTGCATCCACTGGTGCTGCCGAGGCTGTGGGCAAGGTCATCCCAGAGATGAACAGGAAGCTCACTTGCATGGCCTTCCATGTTCCCACGCCCAATGTGTCTATCGTGGATCTGACATGCAGACTGGAGAAACCTACCAAGTATGATGGCATAAAAAAGGTGGTAAACAGACATCTAAGGGTCCACTAAAGGGCATCCTGGGCTACAATGAGGACCAGGTTGTCTCCTGTGACTTCAACAGCGACTCTCACTCTTCCACCTTTGATGCTGGGACTGGCATTTTTCTCAATGACAACTTTGTAAGGCTCATCTCCTGGTATAACAATAATGTGGCTACAGCAACAGGGTGGTGGACCTCATGGCCTACATGGCCTCCAACGAGTAAGAAGCCCTGGACCACCCACCCCAGCAAGGACATGAGAGCAAGAGAGAGGCCCTCGGCTGCTGAGGAGTCCCTGTTCCAACTCAGCCCTTGACACTGAGCATCTCCTCTCACAGTTTCCATCCTAGACCCCAGAATAATGGGAAGGGCCCAGGGAGCCCTGCTCTCTTGATACCATCAATAAAGTTCAAGGCACCTACCTTAAATAAATAAATAAATAAATAAATAAATAAATAAATAATCAAATGAAAGTTCTCTATTTAGGCAGCCCTCTTCAAGCCATGCAAGGACAGGTGGCTGCAAGTTGACACAACCAACAGGAACTTTCTGTAAGTCCAGTAAGGACCAAGCATTAGTTGCAGATGCTGACCTCGTAAATCTATATGAGTCACTTTAGAGAAAGGAAGCAATCATGCAAAACCATGTGACCCATGCTCTGTCTTCTGTTACTATTTCTTTTTTAAAGCCCAAATCCCTAACACAGAAACAATTTCTAATTCTGTGAACCTCACATCTTACTGTCTCTTAGAACAAACCAGCATGCAGGTGGCCCAGGCCATGCTTTAGAAATCACTGACTCGTTTCCTGGGCTGGCAAACAGCATTTCATTAATAAAATAAGGCATTCCATTCACACAAATGCCGCAGAGCCCTCTAAGGCCCTGCTCAAGCCTCACCCTGTCCTCTGTGCTGGGTGCCCCTACCGTGGTGGGAGAGACGGTCTCCACTGAGGAAGTACAAGTGTCTCGGTGTCGATGAAATGCTCACACGTACATTCTGCTGTAGAGACTGGTCTCTTTTCATGTAGAGGATTACAATGGTGCCTCTGTGTCTACAGTCACCAGCTGTCCCAGCTCTGGCCACAGGTGTGTACACAGTCTCAAAATCACCAGAGCAAGGGTACCTTTCACACCCACACCACACCCCCCACCCACACCACACCCCCGCCCAAAACCACATTACCAGAATGCAGCTTTTCCTAATTTCCCTTCCGAGCTCCCCAGGGCCCCACTTCTATCACTCAGGTCAAACAGATGTGTTTTAATGGCAGCAGCGAGCATGGGTTGGGGTTCCCTTTCATAAGTCCTGACTGAGCTCCTCTCAGCTACAAATGTTCCCCATAGTTGCCAAGTTAACGTCTTTGACAGTTCTTGTGAATATTTACAACAAGCCACTAAACAAAATGTACCATGCTATGTCAAACAGGGCTGTTATATAGACTCTCTAAAATTACCATTTGCCCAGCCGAAGACACTGTTTCACATCAGGAAAGAAAAACCAGATTTTTGTGTCAGCTATCCAACATCCCTTCTAAAATGCAGCCATATAAATTAGTCACTGCAAGTAAAATAAAGAGTATTTGTACAAATAGATTTTCAAAAAGCCAGAATTTCATACTTAAATATACTATATAATGTATCAAATGTACTAATTCTATTAACTGGTTTAATCCTCATTCAAAACTCAAGATGAAGCTAGGGAGATGGTACCTGACAGATCCCTAGCGTCCATGTAAAAGCCAGATGTGGTCTCATGCATCTGTCACCTTGGTGCTGAGGTAGGTAGGCAGATTCCTTGCCATGATGGCCAGTCATCTAGCTAAATGTGCAAGATCCAGGTTCGGTGAGAGACGGTGTATCCAAAACTATTGTAGAAAGCAATCGAAACACCTAACATTGCCCTCTGATGTCTTACATACATGTTCCACTACACATATACACGTACATGCACATACACCAGTCATGTAAACACACACACACACACACACACACACATACACACACACACACACCTCAGGATAAGAAGTGTTGATGTACTGCTTCTATAGATGAAGATGCTATGGACAGCTACTTTCTGAAAACCCCTTAGCACATAGTTAGTAGGCCAAAATTTGTACAGGCATGTGAAAGATCAGAATCACACTTAGCCAAGGGGGCGGGGGGAAGAAAAATGAAAACACACTTCTGAGAACACGGGTGAAATCTCTGCATTAAGATTATTCCAGGACCACAGGGTTGTACCTAACCCTAAAAAATATTTCCCCAGCTTTTCCTATCATAAAAATTCTACTGGGAAGTTATTTGGTCTGGGTACCTATTTTCACAAAATCTTCATTAAAACAGGATGGCAGCCTGAAAATGAAATGGCTTCTCCCTGTTCCGCACACGAGTACATTAGGGAATGTTCTGGAGCTATTTTAGAAACCAAATCAGCTCTAATTCCAAAATTCAGAGAGATCCAGAAGCCTCAAGGGTAGAGGAGTTAGGATGGGTCAAGTATGGTGGGGAAAAGAAAGTTCTGCAAACTGAATCACTGATGAAGTTCCCCTAGACAGCTCTGGGAAGCCGTGATTGCAAAACATGCTTTGGGGAGAATTTGATGAAGGGATGTTTAAAAGCTAGGACATACTGTCCAGGACAGGCACAGCCTGCTCATCCATGGCTTTGCATTCTTCTGCGTTGCTTCCTTTCCAATTTATGTTCAGAATTGAATTTGCTACACACAGCTTGCAGCTTTGCAGTGATGTCACAGTGGGCCTGTTTCCCCAGGCCTGGGAAAGAAGCTAAGTTCACAGTGTAGAACACATACAGAGGGAATCAACCCGTTTCTAAAGGCTGAGAGGAGACCGGGTGTTGTGGAATAGGATATTTGACTCTCGGGGGTTTCTCTACCCTGGCTAGTTCCCGAGTAATCAAGACAGAGACTTCTTGGATTTATAAAAGCTTTAAAGCACAGGAACTGGGCAGGTATCAACCCTCTAAGCTGTTTTGCTATTTCCCAGCTACCCACCCCAAGTTACTTGTCATAATAGTTCCTGTCTGGGCTGCTTCGGTTTGGTCAGTCTGTCCCCATGGCAAACTGGCAGTATTCTCATGGTCCTCACTGCCTTGTAGCTTCTTCTTCCTCTCTGGCTTCCTCTCTTCAGGCTACAGCTTCTGCTTCTTCATTCCTCCTCCCAGCCTCACAGTTCCTCTGAGGCCCCAAACTCAGGAACATAGGCTCCGCCTACCTCTCCTGCCCAGTCACAGGCTTCAGCATCTTTATCAACCAATCAACTTTAAATTAGGTAGAGCAGGGTAGCCCACAGGTATATGTGAGGAAGTGCTCGCCTTACCGGCAACTAGATCTTGGGGCCAGTAATTAGCATTAGAATACCTAGTACCAGACACACACACACACACACACACACACACACACACACACACACACACACAAACACACACACACACCACAAAGGGACTTCCTTCCAAAGCACTGAAGCCAAAGGGAGGCTCACAAAAATCTGAGATTTGGACTAGCTCTTGACTCAAAATGGAGATCTCTCCTCACCAAAGCTCCAGTAACTACAGTTAAGGAAGGAGGGAGGGAAGGAAAAATAAAGACCAAATACCACACATCTGAAGCGCAGGCAGCTTCTGAATAAATCTGTGGAGAAAAGTCGAGACAGAGACCAGGGCCGAGAGATTTCTATCCTGAAGAGACTCTGAAGGAGGCAGCATTGCTTAGAGGACAGAAACTCCTCCCACACAGAGCAAGATAACGAAGAACCGGCCTCAGTGTTTAGAAAGCCTGAGTGATGTCATCTATGGACATCGCATCAGTGCCCGTGGGGGATTAGCCAAATGAGATCAAAATTTCACTCGACAATGAACTGACTGCCGTGATGACTATGGGATGTCGTGAGATTGGTATGGCTGGATATGGAAGCTGCTCATCGCTCTCTTCTGGGTTAGGGCCTGAGAAGGATCCTTTCACATGGTAGGATGCCATCGGGTAGGAAATGTGCTGGAAAACAGCAGATCAGGCCCAGCTCCTACTTCTGATGGCCCAGTGTAAAACTGGGCCCTGGTGGTGCCCTTTTCAATCACTTTTGTTCATCGGGGAGGCAGGATTCATGATTTCATGAGCTATATGAATCAGAATCTTTTCTCTAGAAAATTGGTTTTTGAAAGTGCCTGGTGGCTATGACTAAGAGGTTTTGTGCACCAGGGTTTCAGTGAATGTTTGTGTTTTTTTCTTATTATGACTTGAGGGAAAAATCCAAATCTAAAATTAGACTTCAATTTCTCAACTTGGTTATTCGTATGTGTACTGGCAGTGCTCTGTGTGTGTATGTGTGTGCATATGTGTGTGTGTGAGTATGTGTATCTCTGTGTGTGTGCGTGTATATGTGACTGTGTATTGGGCGTATACGTGTATGAATGAGAGAGCAAGTATATGTGTATCTCTGTGTTTCTATGTGTATGTGAGTGTGTATGTGTGTGTAAGTGTGTATGTGTATTAGCGTGTGTCTCTGTGAGTCTGTCTGTGTGAGTGTGGGTGTCTCTCTGTGTGTATGTGTTTATGAGTGTGTACTGTGTGTAAGTGTGTCTCTGTGTCTGTCTGTATGTATGTGTGAGTGACTCTGTGTGTGTCTCTGTGTACGTGTGTGTTGCAGAAGGCAGTATTACAATTTCTTGGCATTTTCATTGCTGTTTCTTGACATAGCAAGGTTTTAAAGGTTTATTCAGAAGTAGGAGAATAAAAGAACAAGGGGAAAAAACCGGCTGTCTTGCAAATCAACATATGTTTCTAATTTCAAATCCAAAAGCAGGAGACAGGACTGAACACAAGCTGTGTGGCCTTTCAGGGGGGTGGCTGGGGGGTGGGGTAGGGCTGTGGGGCTGGGAAGGCAGGCTCTCTTTTTAAATTTACTTTCAACTTCAGCATTATCCAGTGAAACCGATCAGTTGGAATGAAAAGAAAGTATTAGCAAACAATTGTTCAAGGCCACTTTTGTGTAGGAGATTTGGATTAAATCTAGTTAGGGGTGCAATTAAATAAAAAGAAAGCACGTATCCAGATGGGCACAGCTCAAACCTATGATCCCTGCACTCAAGAGGGAGGAAGAACATTATGAGATTGAGGCCAGCCTGGGCTACACAGCAAGTGCTAGACCAGTCTGAGGTATAGCGGGAGACCCTTTAATGCAGCTCCTCATGTTGTGGCGACCCCAACCGTAAAAGCATTTTTGTTGCTACTTCTTGACTGTAACTTGGCTCCTGTTATGAACTATAATGCAAACACCTAATATGTAGGATATCTGATCTGGGACTCTGGGGAAGGGTCACAACTCACAGGTTGGGAATCACTGCCCTGTCCGCACAAACAATTAGCCAGCACAAGATGGTAAAAGAGTGACGTTCGCCCACACTTTCTTCAGCCGTTCAAAAACAAGCTGGCCTAGGCTGAGAAGGATGGGTGGGTGAAGCGGTATTGATCTGGGTTTGAAGAGGGCTAGAAGGACATTCTGGGCAAAGAAAGGGTCAGTACCAGAAGTGCCGTGATGGGGGAGAAAGCTCATGAGGCCATAGAGAGGTTTCCGTGTGACAGAGCTATGTTTGCACACTGGAAGTGTAGGTAGAAACCAGACTGTGGTGGACTAGCATGACAGGCCTACTAAACTGTTGTTGAAGTTCAACCCTGTTTTTTTTTTTTTTTAAATATTTATTTATTTATTATGTATACAATGCTCTGCCTACATGTACACCTGCAGGCCAGAAGAGGGCATCAGATCATGTTACAGATGGTTGTGAGCCACCATGTGATTGCTGGGAATTGAACTCAGGACCTTTGGAAGAGCAGTCAGTGCTCTTAACCTCTGAGCCATCTCTCCAGCCCCCAACCCTGTTTATACTGTATAAATAAGTCTGCAAAGGTGAGTATTGTGGCACATGTCAAGGCAGAGTAGAAAAGGCCAGGTTTTTCATTCACACTACGAGAAAGCTGAGGGAACAGGAAGTAGCAGGGGCACTTCCTGCCTGGCACAATGGGTGGCTTTTAGTTGAGAGCTACCCATTTGGGTTAGGGTTCCCACCATGAAATCATGCCTGTGCAAATGAAAGGCAGTCCTGACTGGCTGATTGTTCACTGTGGGGGGCTGGGTTTATATGGCAGCAGCTGGAAGGGACCAGATTGATTGGCCAAAAGCTGCTGTTTTCCTCTATGGTGTCATTTGAGCACGTGGGTCCTGACAGCAGCCAGTTCCCTGTATTCCAGCAGGTACGATGATGTTTTAAACAGGACAAAGAAATTAGAATGGGTGAACTAAGGACAAACGGCCTAGACCCGCGGTGAACATATAGATGAACAAAGTCAGCCTCAGCTCATATATCATAAGATGTCAGAATGTCCCCAACAAAGATATATTAAGTGAAAGATTCAGAGTAAGAAATCAAAGTAGTTAAAGGTATTTGGAGCCATGCGTGGCAGCCTAATAGTTCCTATTTGAGTAACTGCCCTTTTTAAAAAAGACTCCAGTTCTTGGGTCAAGTCCAGATAAGAAACTTTCTGAGGCTCTAGGACTCAGGGGGACAGGGTGGCAGGAACTAAGGCTCCAAAGCCACATCATCTGTAAGTAACATGTTTAGTTGGAAAAGGGATTTGTCACTTCATGTCGCTGACAAACGAGAACGTAAAGCAGCTTCACACACAGCATGACGCGAGGGCTCAGAGTGTATCTTTTCTTTCTCCATCACACGGCTCGGCTCTGCTCTCCTCAATACCCGGCTAGATTCAGGCTGGTTGTGCTAGTGGTGACAAATACGGTGCAGAACAGCTCCAGGCGTACACTTTTCTATTCACCTACTGTTTGGGTCCGGGACACACTGAAGGAAAGACCTCAGACTCGAATAATATGGAAGCAGCAAAGATTGTTTATTTCTGCAGAAGTCCAGCAGGCAGGGATCACCAGTTAGACAAAATGGCGACCTCAAGGTGAGCCCGCAGGCTCTTTTTAAAAGCATTCAGGGGAATTCCAAGGGAGGGGTTGATGATCTTTAACACGATTGGAACATTCAAACTGAAAAAGTGAGGACAGACTGAAATGGTGTGGACAACCTTAGTTAGTGCTCTATAAAACAAGATATTTCCAGACCAGCAGTAAACTAACCTTAAGCAATCTTATCTTCCTCAGGCCAGGTGGCTAGGCTGTCCCTGATTGGCTGTCCATTTTCTGTGGTATTCCCAGTGACTGCTAAGCTCATTTCTGAGCAATGGGGACTTAGGCCTATTCTAAGCTAACAAGAAACTGAAGCCTTGACCCTTTGGGGGCCTCAGGGTTTCTCAGCAGTCTCAAATAGGAGTCCCTCTGGGGCCCCACACCACCCAAGTGAATTAATTAATGATGTTGTGATTTCTGGAGTAATTTCTCCATTAACACAGCCAAACTCCCAGCATTGTACAGGTCTTAATCCAGATTGGTTTGCACATGTCCCTGAACCAAGCCCAATGTTCAGGAACTTTCTACACAGACACAGAGACATGCACACACACATATGTAGACACACCGTGGCTTCTCATGGGTTTACTTGGGGCTAGTCTCCTGTAGCAGTGCATCTTGGGAGATTCCAGTAGTTTCTGGGAGAAACTGTTCACTGGTTGCTGTCTGGGAGGAAGCACCCTCTCTGCTACCAGTGTGTCACAGACCCTCCAGACCGTTCTTGCCTGTGCGGATTAATATCAGCTCTTACTTAGCAAAGTCATACCACAAGGTCCGTGACCTGATTTTCTGCCCAGCTTTCTCAGAGTGTATGCCAAGTCTTTCTCATGGAGCGTGACTGTCTTTTAGAAAGATATTAAAATGCAAAAATCCCCCAGACAGTTTTGAGAACCCTGATTCACATTCCTTTTTTTTTTTTTTTTTTTTTGCTTCGGTTCAGTGAGGATTAACCTTTTGAAGTCCCAGTTAGTGCGAAGTGTGGTGGTTTGGCCCTCCTTCTGAGGGCTTTTCCATCCCGCATCATGATTCATGAGGCCTAATGGCTTGAGTGAGAAATGTCTTTCATAATCTTCGACATTTGAACACTCACTTGGTCCCCAGCCGGCGGTGCTGTCTGCAGAGGCTGATGGTCAGCCTTGCTGAAGGAAGTACGTCAGTGGGATTTGAGAATAAAAGGTTTCACCTACTACCCCTTCGCTCTCTCTGCTTCGTGGTTAAGGTAAAAGGCGTGGCTCTCAGCATCCCCCTCACACCACCGTGTCTCCCTCTAACCGCCATACTTCTCCTCAACTTGTTATCAGTGTCTGCAGTGACCTTGGAATGGGCCATGTGACAACCTATCTATTTGTTAAGCCTGCCCCAGAGCACCATGGGCCTGTAAGGAAAGAAAGCTATTCTTGACTCCCCTACTGCAGGCTTTCTTTTATTTACTTATTTTTCCTTTTTTGTTCACTCAGACTCTGGCTTATAAATCACGTCCTTTTCTGACAGGCTGTTTGGATGAAACAGGATAGAGTCTTGTCCCTCTGGAATCCTAAGCCTGAATCAACTTTCCATAAGTTGCCTTGCCATGATGTTTTATCACAGCAACAGCCAAGTAACTAGTATGGGATGGCGTTAAAAGATGCCAGCCTATTTCAAGTTCCAGGTCCACCACCACGAGAGTCAGCACCACCTTTTAGATAACCCAGCTTCTTATCTCATGTGAGTGGCCTCGGGGACAGTTCTTGAGAATGGTGACTTTCTGCCCATCCCTTCCCTTTCAGGACGTGATAAATTTAGGGCTGGGATAGTCAGACACTCTATAAGAGAGCCTCCCAAGAGGCTGCTGACAAACTCTTGGCTCCCACTCTTCAGCAGGCAGGACGCTCACCCTTTGTACCCTGTGAGAGCTGGGAGTGTGAGCTTGCCAAACTTCTAGAATGCAGCAAAGCCTGTCTTACCAGCCTGTCAGAGAATGAAATGATTTGTAAGGCAGAGTCTGAGGGAACTAAAAGTAAAAACCAAATAAATAAATAAATAAATAAAAAGCAAGCTTCTGAAAAGGAGAGCTAAGAATAGTTGGCTTTCCTCCCCAGCCCATGAAGCAGCCTGGTGCATCGTACTGTCCCTTCAAACTTGCCTCAGATGCCAGGAGCCAATCAAGACTTCCTTTACATGAGGACCCAATTTTTCTTACCACCCTTCACTTCACAAGCAAGTACTCCAGGAGGCTTATGATCTGAGACCCACACCTCTCAGAATGCTTCTCCAGGACTTTCCTCTGGAAGCTGGAAGCACACTTAACTGCTACCCACATCTCTCTGATTATCTAGTGTTTCTTCCTGAATGGTTTGGGGTTTCCTTGGCCTCAATCCTAAAGCTTTGCAGTGAGAGTTGTCCTAATGTGCTGGTCTCTCTTGGTAACTATGGCTGTGTGGGCTACAGTAAATACACACATGGGAGGGTGGAGAGTGGGAGGGTGGAGAGTGGGAGGGTGGGAAGTGGGAGTGTAGAGAGTGGGAGGGTGGAGAGTAAGAGTGGGGAGTGGGAAGGTGGGGAGGTGGGAGGGTGGAGAGTGGGAGGGTGGAGAGGTGGGAGGGTGGAGGGTGGGAGCGTGGAGAGTAGGAGGGTGGAGAGTGGGCGGGTGGGGAGTGACGAGGTGCGCGGGGGAGGGTGGAGCGTGGGAGGGTTGAGGAAGAGCGGGGAGGGTGGAGAAGAGCGGGAGAGTGGAGGGGGAGAGTGGGAGGGTGGAGGGTGGGAGAGTATTGAGAGGTGGGAGGGTGGACAGTGGGAGGGTGGAGAGTGGGAGAGTGGGAGGGTGGGAGAGTGGGAGGTAGAGAGTGGGAGAGTGGAGAGTGGGGGTGGAGAGTGGGAGGTGGAGAGTGGGAGGGTGGAGAAGTGGAGAGGTGGAGAGTGGGAGAGTGGAGAGTGGAGGGTGGAGAGTGGGAGGGTGAGGAGTGGGAGGGTGGAGAAGTGGGAGGGTGGAAAGTGGGAGGGTGGAGAGTGGGAGGGTGGGCGAGTGGGAGAGTGGGGAGTGGGAGGGTGGGAAGTGGGAGGGTGGAGAGTGGAGGGTGGAGAGTGGGAGTGTGAGAGTGGAGGGTGGAGAGCGGGGCTGGAGAGAGTGGGAGAGTGGGAGGGTGGAGAGTGGGAGGGTGGAGGGTGGGAGAGTGAGTGTGGGAGGGTGGAGAGCGGGAGGGTGGGGAGTGGGAGGGTGGAGAGCGGGAGGGTGGAGAGCGGGAGAGTGGGAGAGCGGGAGGGTGGAGAGCGGGAGGTGGGAGGGTGGGAGAGTTGAGCGTGGGAGGGTGGAACGTGGGAGGTTGGGGAGTGGGAGGGTGGAGAGTGGGAGGGTGGAGAGCGGGAGGGTGGAGAGCGGGAGAGTGGGAGAGCGGGAGGGTGGAGAGCGGGAGGGTGGAGAGTGGGAGGGTGGAGAGCGGGAGGGTGGAGAGTGGGAGAGTGGGAGGGTGGAGAGTGGGAGGTTGGAGGGTGGGAAAGTTGAGCGTGGGAGGGTGGAGAGTGGGAGGATGGGGGTGGGAGGGGGAGAGTGGGAGGGTGGAGAGCAGGGGAGGGTGGAGAGCGGGAGGGTGGAGAGCGGGGAGAGTGGAGAGCGGAGAGTGGGAGCGGGAGGAGGAGAGTGGGAGAGCGGGAGAGTGGGAGAGCGGGAGAGTGGGAGAGCGGGAGGGTGGAGAGCGGGAGGGTGGAGAGCGGGAGGGGGGAGAGTGGGAGGGGGGAGAGTGGGAGGGTGGAGAGTGGGAGGGTGGAGAGTGGGAGGGTGGAGAGTGGGAGGGTGGAGAGTGGGAGGGTGGAGAGCGGGAGGGAGAGTGGGAGGGTGGAGAGCGGGAGGGTGGAGAGCGGGAGGGTGGAGAGCGGGAGAGTGGGAGGGTGGAGAGTGGGATGGTGGGGAGTGGGAGGGTGGAGAGCGGGAGGGTGGAGAGCGGGAGGTGGGGAAGGGAGGGTGGAGAGCGGGAGGGTGGAGAGCGGGAGGGTGGGGAATGGGAGGGTGGGAGAGTGGGAGGGTGGAGAGCGGGAGGTGTGGGAGAGCGGGAGAGTGGGAGGGTGGAGAGTGGGATGGTGGGGAGTGGGAGGGTGGAGAGCGGGAGGGTGGAGAGCGGGAGGGTGGGGAGTGGGAGGGTGGGGAGTGGGAGGGTGGAGAGTGGGAGGGTGGGGAGGGGGAGGGTGGGGAGGGGGAGGGGGGAGCGGGAGGGTGGAGAGCGGGAGGGTGGAGAGTGGGAGGGTGGAGAGTGGGAGGGTGGGGAGTGGGAGGGTGGAGAGTGGGAGGGTGGGGAGTGGGAAGGTGGAGAGACGGACCAGTGAGAGGTAGATATGATCAAGACACATTGGTTATGCCTATGAAGCCATCAAAGAAAAAAAAATTTTTAATTTAAAGTAATACTTCTTGCACAAATGGGCAGGAACGAGAAGCCAAGCCTGATGCTGTAGGATTCCTTGGGGTGCTTCCGTTGCGTAATGTGATGCTTCCACGCGGGGTTTTTCATGCTGTCTCCTGAATCTGCTTCCAGCACACACCCCTGTCATGTCGCTCTCTCTGTCACAGCCACATTCCTTGAAGCATCTGCGCTCACTGGCATCATTTTCTCATTTCTCTTCCAGTTGTCATGTGACTTCCCTGGATGTCCCATTTCCTCTTCTCTATGAATTCCTGTTTCTCTCTCTTCACTTCCCTCTTCCTGTCAGCCCAGGCCTGTCTCATCCACTCCCGTGGCTTTCCATGACATATGCTTGCAGCAGGCTTCCAACTCTGAGCCTGCAGCTCAGAGCCCTCTCCTAAGCACTAGCCTGTTGGCCTGCCTAGGCCCTTCTCTTCTAAACCATTTAAGTCGTTTCTTCCGTGTCACAAGCTTAAGGGCTCCAAGTAATTATTAAATTTCACCTCAGTATCTTAATGTGTAAGTTGTGTCCCTAGGTTTACAGTGTAATAGACGGTCCTAGTTAGAAGGCTGATAAAACATTTAACCTTTTCTCTATCCTTATCGTGTGTACCCTGTCAATCATCATCCAACACCCAGGCACCCACCTTTCACGTCTCCAAGTTTCACAAATTACCAGCAGTGACTGTGAAATTAGAAAAATATCTTAATAATAATATAGTTCTTAAAGTCAAACTGAATCTACTATACTACCCACTCTACCTCTTTAGAAAACTTAGTGTAGTCTCTCCATACAGCCTGACAGTTTTGGCTTCCATAGAGAGAGACTAGGGTCAGAGCCATGAATATTTAATCTGTTTCCCATTGAATTATCCAAAAAAAGCAGAAATGGAAACTCCACCCACTCACTAGCCCTAGTTGCACAACTGAGCATTCTCAAATTTTATGGTCGGGGTCACAAGGGAAAACTCCAAATGAAGCCAGGGTCCTCTAATCGGGTGTGTGCCCCATTTCCGCAGGCAAGAGGGTGGGGCTTTACCTTCCCTTGCAGCCGATAGGCTTTGTTTAGATGCCAAACAAACAGAGATGCGTTCTTGGAAAAGGCTGCGTAGCTGGAGCATACCAAAGGGAGTTTGGGGTGGTTTGTGTGGTTTGTAAGTTCTTGGGGCAAAACTGCTTTCCTGTTGCTTCTGGCAACTGCAGTCCAGATTGGGAAAGCTGTGAACAGCAGGGCCACCCTCACCACCTGGCTTGCTTTTCACTCAGACTTGCTATTTTGCACTAGAGTAGTCCAGCCCTCTAAAGAGCCTCCTTCCATTTTGAAGCTTCCTGCTCCCATAGGACCGGTGGACCATGGGAGGCACCAGTTCATCTTACTTTCGCTTTAGACATGGATAGATGTAGATACCTTCTTCTGTGAAAAGATGTTCCCTTGAGCTCCCCCATCCCCTGCTCCTTTATGCCTGAGAGGGATGGGATCCATTTGGTATTGTAATTAGTTCCTGCCCAAGGCTGACGGACCTGAAAATTTCAGAGTGGTGGCTGGTGCTCATGAATTTACAATAGTCACTTCCACTGTTCCCATCACCTTCTCCTAAGAACCTCTGCTTTCGTTCTCTTCATTCTTGGCTGCCCCGAGGTGGTATGTGTGGTGCATACACACACACACACGTGTGTGTGTGTGTGTGTGTGTGTGTGTGTGTGTGTGTGTGTGTTCAGGTGTGTGGGCAGGTGCCTATCCACACACCTGGGCGTGCCTAGCACCTTTCGCTTCCCTTTCTGCTTTGTTCACTGAAGCCAGAGGCTCTAAGTGAAATGCAGAACTTGCTTATAAAGCCTGTCTCCATCGCCAGCTTGCTCCACTCCATAGATCCTTGGATCTGTCTTCGTAGGCTGGAATTGCAGGTGGCGTTTTTACTGGGTCCTGGGGACCTCTAGTCCCATTTCTCCTGCAAGTGTTTCAAGTGCTGAGCCATCTCCCTAGCCTGGCTTGGTTTACTTTATCCCAAGACTGTGCACATTTGCTTGTGTCTTCTATTCCTCTTGTATCTGTGCACTAATATCTTCCCTCTCCTCTCACTAAACTTTTAGGAGGGTTTGAGGAAAAAGGAGATAATCATCAGACAATAATTTCTAACTGGAACCTTAATTTTTGTGCGTATGCTTGTGGTTTTGCTTCCAAACTCTGGATGAATCTGGGTTGATTAATTTTTCTCCTGACCGCCACGCAGCATGCCAGGCATTTTTTTTGGTAAATCTTACTGAAAAACAGGAAGATGAAATGAATTTCTTCAAGATTCTTTTTTCCCCTAAATCAATGCATAGGACAAAATAAAAGCAACACATAAAAGTTTGAGATAATGATAGCAGGGTAGGTACTGATGTCAGGAAATGCTCAGATAGCCTTTCGAGGTTGGCAGAAAATGCAAAACTCTTTTTTTTTTTTTTTCTAAATTTTATTTTCAAAGATTTGAAGCTTGTGTCTAACTTTTGTGTAGTCACATCCCCAAAGTCACTGTTCCATTCCCCGAGTGCGGAGGCATGTTTATGTGCAAGAAGCCAGGCTGCTATATACTCACACACCAACCACGGCTGCATCTTCTCTGAGTGCATCTCGGAGGGCAAGGTGTGTGTGCCAGTTTGAACCACTGGCTCAGGTGGCTGAAGAGGAGATGTGGGTCACTCAGACTCCCCACCCCACTCCCCTCACTGGTGTGCAGTGGCTGATTTAAGCTCTCCCTTCTCATCAAATGGGAGCTTTTTAGCTATTAGAAACGGCGTGTAGCCCTTTGTCCCTGTTCCACCAAAGGCAAACACACCTTCCACCAGAACAAAAGATCAAGGCTTCTTCCAGAACTCAAAACCAGCTGGAATTTTAAGTGTGCCTTTAAAGGGGCATCTGTTCATCCCACGTGACTTCCAGCTTACTTTATTCTAAATAGTGATGCCTTTACATCCGCTAGCATCAGGAAGAGGAGGGTCTGTAGTTTGAAGTCCAAGGAGTTGCTATTCCCTGGTTTTGCTGCTCTTTACAGATGTCTAAAATGGGCGTTTCATCCCTGGTTCTGACAGGCTGCTCGCCTGACACACTCAGTGTTGACTGTGTCGATCTTCTCAGGGTAAAACATGGCACTCGCACAAGAACTTAGGTTATATATTTTGAGAAACATAAAGCCTTGGGAAGCTTTTCTGCACTGGTATCTTGAAACTCCTAATGCCCCAATTAAAGGGCTTTGCAGTTTTCTGAGCTTCCCAGCTCAGCCTGGTGTAATCGGGATTGGGAGCGTTCCAGGAGAGGAGGTCAAAACAAGTGCACCCTCATACATAATGTATGTAGCTTTTAATAAGCACCCTTCCATGCTGCAGCTTCTTGCCACGGCTGCCCATAAAACCTCACAAGCCATAGGCACAATCACTATTTTTTTTTTTAAAGAGGAACAAAAGGAAATGTGCTACCTCTTGCAGTCTAAGTTGTCCCAGGAATTTAAATGTCTTTATACAGATGCCTCACAACAAAACCATAATCGCGGCAGTGCTCTCCATTGCTTACATGAAGGCTAAGAACTCCCAACATGCATTTCCCATTTAGCAAGTGAAGATAGCTTCATGCCCAGTGGAAAGGGAGGGGGCTAGACAATTACCACCAAACCTAGAGACAAAGAAGGCAAGAAGACACACATCCAATAACAAAGACTAAAAATCAGTTTAAGCTGGAGCTGGCCGCATGTTTGGAATTCCCGACCCTGAGGCATGGAAAGCAGAAGTTCAAGGTTATCCTTGGCTACCTAGAGAGTTTGAGGCCATCCTTGGTTACCTAGAGAATTTGAGGCCATCCTTGGCTACCTAGAGAATTTGAGGCCATCCTTGGCTTCATGAATCTTCATCTCAAAAAGGTTTAAACATTTAACAAAGCAACTTCAAGCCAACTTTATTCAGCTTCTGCTTTACAAGATGAGTTTTATCAGGTTTGAATGGAGGCCTGGAGGAAATGCAGATGATAGCCCAGGATAGCCCAGCACAGAGTCTACTGTGGAACCAAACCGTCTACTCCTTCTCACTCACAAAGACTCAGGCCTCTTCCTCTGTGTCACATGGAGTTGTGTTTGGACTTGACTCACACTAAGAATTTATAGCTCCTACTGTACTAAATGAGCTTTGGAGCCCCATTCTGGTAGATGCAGCTATGCAGGGACTGGATTACTACCAGGGATGAGGTCTTAAGATGGTTTGTTCTATATATAGGGGGAGGAAATCCCCCTCAGGAACAGTCATAGGGGAGGGGAATAATGGGAAAAAGGGGGAGGGGAGGAATGGGAGGATACAAGGGATGGGATAAACATTGAGATGTAACAAGAATAAATTAAAAAAAAAAGGTGGTTTGTTCTTTTCTTGGTCAACACTGAAGATTAGGAACGACCCCTTTTATAAAAAAAACTGAGTGTTAGCTGTGACAATTTCACTTAGAAATCATAGCTCTTCTACTTAGTTTCTTTTGACGTTTAAGAACAGATTAACTGAAAAGCCACCTGTGTTTTTTAGATATAGCCAAAGCCAGCAGTGATGGTGCCTTGGGAAGACTGAGGAACCTTTTATGTACATCATCAACATCTGTTTACAGAGTGGAGGATTCTGAACCATGAAGTCTAAGCCAGCCCAAACCTAGGTATGGGGGGAAAGATTCCTTGCTCTTCAGCCACAGGATGGAACCAAATAAACCGAATTCCTATAAAACAAGAGTGGTTCCTCAATGGAAGGGAGGCAGAATGATGCTAGGTAACCCACGTCTCGATCACCACGTATGCCTACCACCCTTCCAGGCACATGTACAACAAGAAAGAAAACACTCTCCTTTTTACGAAGGCAAAGATTGAGTTACTGGCCTCCTATCCCAGTGGGCTACCCAGCTGGCAAGTGGCACCCGGTAGACCTTAACCTACTACTAAGTGGTAACTTATTGAACAATCTTCTCTTTAAAACAAGTTGTTTGATACAGTTGGGGAATTGAATCAGAACATCCTGTTCCCATGGTAAAGGCATGTACAAGGTGCCCACAGTATGTCCCACATGGGTAGACATTCAGTGGAGACCTCAGGGCCACCCTGGCCAACTCCAGCTCTCTTTTGTCCTGGTCACCTGGGGCCAGTCTAAGAAGAAAATAGAATTGTGGGATTCCTCCATCAAGGCTCATGGGTCATTGTTATTGGTTTGAACTTGGAGATTTAGGGGATTTTGGAGCTAGAGAAGATTAAGTCTTAGAAATTTTCCAGTGATGACGCTCCCTGAAAAGATCAATTAAAGACTGATCAGTCTGCTAGCAGAGCCAGAGAGGTGCTGCGTCATGGTCTCTGAATGGATATCTGGGGTTTAGAAATAGAGTTTTACTTTTATTTATTTATTTATTTGTTGTTTTCTTTTTGTGGAGCTAGGAATCAAATGTAAGGTGTCATACATTCAGGGCACTGCTGTGCCCCAGCCCTCTAGATCCCAAAGGACTGCTGCTGTCTTTATCCTGCCTCTGCACAACTCAAAATCACACCCTAGACATGGGATTGGAGGGGTTTGTGTATTCTTCTGTGTCCTCCTAAGTACCAGTCTTACATCCTGCTGGTCTTCTGTCCTCTGCACCTCACTCTTACCGTCTGCTGGGAGTAGAGCGTTTAAGCCAGCAGTCCTGCTCAGGACAGCCTTAAGACTCTCAGCTACCATGAATCTCTGGGTTTGTATAAAAAGCTGCCTCTTAGAAAAAGTATCTTAAGGGGGATATTGGGGAAGACTGGTTTTTGTGTCCATCAATAATCTTGGCCTTGTGTGAAATGTCAGCTAAGCTAGTCCCTTATCCTTGTGAGAGGTCACTGGACCATATCTGCAAAACCCGGATCAGTAAGGAGAAAGGAGAAACCATTTCACTGGGACTCTAGGGAGCCTGGTCACTTGAGTTCCAAAGCACACCAACTCCATTGTCACCAGTGTCCTTCCCAGGTCTCTCGTTCTTCCTGCTAGGATGCAGAGATGCCTTGCTTACCTGATCTTTCCTTTTTAATTTTATGTTTAAATTGGCGTACAACATGTTAGGTTTCATGATAGCATTTCCAAACATATTTTGTTGTAGTCGAACCCTCTATTTTCTCTGCCAGTTTCAGGCTTTCGAGCCATGTGTGTCCCCTTCTCTTCTCTCCTTTTCAACACCCATTGTTTTCTCACACACCCACATACCCACCTATGTGTGCAAGAAAATGAATATAAGTATCCGTGTGACACGATACACTCCTTTGATCACACACTGGCGTGGAAACCTTCATACTTATGTCCGTATGGCTCTTCCAAGTCACACTCCCAACAGCAGAAAAGTTTTTTTCTTTCTCCATAGCCTCCTCAGCATTTGGTGCTATGCTTTCCTGATGAGAGCCATTCTGAATAGCGTGTCCCTGTTAGGCTGTCGAACACTTTAAAAACCATTTACTGGCCATTTATATTTCTTTTCTGAGAACTGCCTGCTCAGCACTTTGAGATTTTGGGGGTGTTTAATTTTTTAAGTTCTTTATCTATTCTAGATAATAACAGTCTGACTGAAGTATGGCTGGCAAAGGAGGAATGCCTTGGGTGGATGTAACAGTTGTCAGTAAAGAGCTGTTTGGCCAATCAGCTGGGCAGAAGGACAGGAAGTGGAAGGCGGGACTTCTGGAGAGTGGTAGTAGGGAACGAAGAGCATGTGGCTGGAGAAAGAGGCAGATGGAGTAAAAGCTGCCCCAGAGTCGTCACATTGACAAGTTATTGATTTATATGTGGGTTTCAATGGTATTGGGATTAGAGTAGCTCAGATTCTGCCCAACATAATGCTTACAGCTTAAAAATAAAAAATAGCCAGGCTGTGGTGGCGTATACCTTTAATTCTAGCACTTGGGAGGCAGAGACAGGCGGATTGCTGTGAGTTTGAGGCCAGCCTGGTCTACAAAGTGAGTCCAGGACAGCCAAGGCTACACAGAGAAACCCTGTCTTAAAAATAAAAAAATAAGCCAGGCGGTGGTGGCGCATGCCTTTAATCCCAGCACTAGGGAGGCAGAGGTAGGCGGATCACTGTGAGTTCGAGGCCAGCCTGGTCTACAAAGTGAGTCCAGGACAGCCAAGGCTACACAGAGAAACCTTGTCTCCAAAATAAATAAATAAATAAATAAATAAATAAATAAATAATAAGCCATAGTCTCTGTGTCAGTCATTGAGAAACTAGTTGGTTAAAGAAAACTACTGCCTTAATATTTTACTATATTGATTAATGTAAGAAGAATAATTATTAATTCCACACCCTTCTGTAGGCTATCTGTTCCCTCTTCTCTGAGAAAAATGTTGTTTTCATATAGTTTCATTTGTTAAATCGTGGGACATGTAGAAACTGCAAATGCAGCACCGTTGCCTTCCCACAGGAGCACCAGGTCTGAAGAAAAAAGAACCAGAGGATAAGCCTCCCTTCCCTTCATTTATGGCCACTCCCCAAGCAGTTTCCACAGCTCCTCACAGGTTCCTGGAAAGATCTGTTTCCAGGCCCCACTCTAGGTCTTTAAGAAGAGTTCTCAGGGGAAATGGGCTGCATTGGGGTCTTACTTGACACTCTGCCTTTGGGGGGACATGTGCAGAAAACATTATGAAATGAGATAGCACAGTGACCAGTGTGCTAGGGATTTGAACTCAGGTCCTCATGCTTGCACACACAGTGCTCTTATCCACTGAGCGCCTCTCTAGACAGAGTCCTTCTTTTCCGTTTTGTTTTTTCCATTATAATTGTAAATTCTCTTATCCATATTGGTGGTGATTATTTCTTTTTGGTCTTTTTTGCCTCTCTCCTTTTCCTTCTCCTCCTCTCCTTCTCCACCTCCTCTCCTCCTCCACCTTCTCTTCCTCCTCCTTTTCCTCCTCCTATTCCTTCTCCTCCTCCTCCTCCTCTCCTCCTCCTCCTCCACCTCCTCTCCTCCTCCTCCTTCTCCTCCTCCTCCTTCTCCTCTCCTCCTCCTCCTTCTCCTCCTTCTCCTCCTCCTTCTCTTCCTTCTCCTCCTCCTCCTTCTCTTCCTTCTCCTCCTCCTCCTTCTCTTCCTCCTCCTTCTCCTCCTCTTCCTCCTCCTCCTCCTTCTTCTTCCCTTTGGCCCCTCCCCTCCCTCTCCTATTCTTTTTTTGTCAGTTTTTCCTATAGCTCAGACTTCAAATTCATTATCCTCCTGCCTCTGTTCCCCAAGCTGATGATCCTAATTCTCTCAAGCAGTGCACACACTCTTCTGTGTTAAGCAGTGGTGGCTTCCCCCTTTGAATAGTGCTGCTCCTTGGGTGTATGTTTATCATTCTTGAATTTTCGTTTGTTTCTACTCTATCTGCCATGTCATATTTCTGACCCCTGAGTGGGAAATCACTCAGAATTTTGTATTATTTCATTTTACATTTATTTTATTTTATTTTTAATAGATCATTTGGGGATCTCACATCATGCATCCCAATCCTGCTCATCTCTCCACCTTCCCATGTCTGCCCTCCATACTCAATGACATCCACCTAAAAAACAAACAAACAAACAAACAAACAACAACAACAACAAAAACAAAACAAAACAAAACAAAACAAAAACAATTAAGCAAGGTTTATCCTGTGTTGTCTGAAAAGTCACTGCTCAGAGCATGCTCAAATTCCTAGTGATTAGCTCCCCAGAAAGAATGAGTCCTTACCCACCTGCATCAACTCCAAAAGCTATCAATTGAGGAGATCCAGTGCTATGGGCTGGCGAAGTCCACAGGTGCCTCACCCCCACCCCCTACCCCCACCTTGCATCTGCTGGCAAGGGGCGGGCCAGCTCTCTCTCTTGCATGGATGTTAACATGGTTTCATAGGGTAGCCTCGACCATGGACATCCTCGTGGACTTAAGTGGTAACAAAGGCCCCAGACATCTACATGGCCCTTGGTTGTATCAGGATTACCGACCCACTCAGGGCCCTCAGCTGCATGGGCCATTCATCTCAACAAGGCCTGAGATGGCTACACCTGCCACTCACATCAGAATGGCCCCTCAGGGCAGCAAAGCTCAAGAACATTGCCAACTGCATATGTCCACATGGATCTCAGGCTTTGCATGGGCCGTAGTCACCAACACGGCCTCTCATGGTGGTCCTTTGAACTGTTGTCACCCAGAGCCAGGGTGAGCCTTCCACTGGGCAGCAGGCACAGGCCTGAGTCTGCAGCTCTATAAAGCCTGGCTGTTGTACAACATCCAGATGACTTTACTGGGCACTGACAGATGTTGACTTCAGTCCTCTCTCCCAGCTATCACTGCCATCATGTCTCCAGGTTCACCTCTTTCCATAGTGCACAAACCACTCTGCTTTTCTATCTTTTCCACCTCTCCATGGCATATTTATTTATTGTAGTGGTGCCCACCAGGACTGGAGCACGTTACTTGTTTGGGGGTCTTCTGGCCACCCTGGGCCCCTACTGAAGCACTTGCTTCTTTGATTGATTTTTATAAATTCTTTTTTATTTAAATATTTTTAGTTTCTTCTTCTCCCTCTCCTCCTCCTTTTTTTTTAACTATAGGGTTTTTAAGAGAGGGGACCAGGGGCCAAGAGAGTATATCGTACCAAGAGAAAAACCAAGAAGCCAAAGGAACACACAGCGAGAATGGCTGGATTATACTGGGATTAGAAGCTGGGGGAGGGAAGCAACATCTTGGAGCAGTAGAAGTTTAGAATAGGGGTCAGGAAGTTGGGAGGTGAGAAACACTGGCAGGAGCCAGGAGTTTGTAATGGGTACTGGGAGAGCCTGGTGGCCAGCTTCCACTTTGATTTGTGTGGGGTTTTTTTGTTTTGTTTTGTTTTGTTTTTGTTTTTGTTTTATTATTAATTTATTCTTGTTACATCTCAATGGTTATCCCATCCCTTGTATCCTCCCATTCTTCCCTCCCTCCCATTTTCCCCTTATTCCCCTCCCCTATGACTGTTCCTGAGGCGGATTTCCTCCCCCTGTATCTGCTCATAGGGTATCAAGTCTCTTCTTGGCAACCTGCTGTCCTTCCTCTGAGTGCCACCAGGTCGCACCCCCCCAGGGGACATGGTCAAATGTGAGGCACCAGAGTATGTGAGAAAGTCATATCCCATTCTCCACTCAACTATGGAGAATGTTCTGACCATTGGTTAGATCTGGGTAGGGGTTTAAAGTTTACTGCCTGTATTGTCCTTGGCTGGTGCCTTAGTTTGAGCGGGACCCCTGGGCCCTAATCTGCCTATCATAATGTTCTACTTGTAGGTGTCTAGGACCTTCTGGATCCTTCTACTTTGCTATTCTCCCATGCTTCTCTCATCTAGAGTCCCAATAGGATGTCCTCCCCTCTGTCTCAGTTTCCTGGTAAGTGAAGGCTTTCGTGAGACAAATAGACATCTTGATAGGGATTTGTCCCAGGTTTCTTGAAGACCTAACAATATATACTTTCTAAAATCTTTTAAATTTATTTTTATTTTAATTTATGTGTATGGGTGTTTTGCTTGCATGTATGTCTGTACTACATGTTTACCTGGTGCCCATGGTAGCCAGAAGTGAAAACTGGATCCCCTGGCATAGCTTGTGGTTGTAAGTCATCATGTGGGTGCTGAGAGTTGAACCTGGGTCCTCTGAAAGAGTAGTCTGTGCTCTTAACTACTGAGCTATCTCCCCTCCCTATCTTCTAAAGTCTATAAAGTATCCTGAAGTTGAGTTCTTGTTTGGTTGTTGTTTTTTGTTTGGGGCTTGGATTGGTTAGGATTTTTTGTTTGCTTAGGAGTTTTGTTTAGTTTTGTTTGGAGGGGGAATAGGATTTTTCTGTGAAGCTCTGGCTGTCTTGAAACTCTCTCTGTAGACCAGGCTGGACTCAAACTCAGAGATCTGTTTGCCACTATCTCTTGAGTACTGGGATTAAAGGCATGTGCCACCACTGCCACTGAGAGCTTTCTGACCTGGACTGGTCTGGACACTTCATAAAACACCTTAGCTCTCTGTCAGTTTCATGCCAGTGTATAGGCTATAGTTTCAATAACACCAATAAAGAAAACTTTAAAAGTGTACAAGCACATACTGTCCTAACTTTCAAAAGATGGAGAAAGATCTCAGAAGATGTAGGCTGGAGAAACTGCTATAAATTCTTGGCAAAATTCTAAAGTAAATTTTAAGAGATCTCTTGACAGTATGTGCAAAGAAAAATGCCGATTGCTTGAAAACAACATACATCCATGAAGAAAAAATGCAAACCCATCTAATTTTTTCCTCTTCTGCTACTGCTGGACATGTGGAAGAAGATGCTGCTGTAGACTGTGCTGTGTGGATTTCAACGGGGACACCAGGAAATTCCATCCATGGGGATGAGAAGAGAACAGGCCACGTGGCACAGAATAGCACTTTCTAAGCACGGGTACTGGGTGTTCTTGAAGAGCACGATCCGGTCTTCACATCAGAGTGAGGCTGTAAATTCATTTTCCTGGTGAAATAGAGCAAAGAAAGATACATATAGAATGAAAAGCAGATGTCGCTTTCCTCAAGAACAATTAGCTCCTCGAAGAAAGTAGAGAAAGTAAGAAGGGAAGGAAAGAAGGAAGACAAATGCAACCCCTAGACCACAATTAAGTTTGGCTCCTGCAGGACAAGAGAGCCTGCAGCCACACTATGAACACAAATTGAAGCCCATCAGATTAGGACCTGAAAGGCCTCCTTTACAAATCAAGAAAAGAAAAGAAGGCGGCCAAGGATGTAGCTCAGTTGGCTGAATACTTGCCTAGTGTGCATAACATCTTGGGTTGCACCCCCCTCAGTACCTCACAAACTGTGCCTGGTGGTGCAGGTCTGTAACGCCGGCACTGGAGAGATGGATACAGGCAGACCAGAAGTTCAAGATCATCCTGAGCAACATAATAAGTTTGACCCCTGTGTCTGTGTACGTTTAACTATTTTATTGGATTCGTTATACCTCCCCCTCCCTTCTCCACCCCAGTCCTTTCCAACACCTCAGTACCAGGTAGGAGAGAAAGAAGGTTAGTAGGGAGAGGGGGCTTAGGTCTTTATAGCTACTTCCTGCTGTTTAGGGTCATTGGGTTTCTTGGGTCAAGTCCAGTCTTCATTTCAGGACATCTCCAACTTCTTGTCAAACTGCATCAACAGCAACCAGGAGCATCAGGGGGAGCAGCAGCATTCTTCTTTCTCAGAGCCCCCGCTTCTCTTTTTAGGTCTGGAATTTATTCTCTCTCCAGAGTCCTCAGAATTAAAGTATCTACAGCTGGCTAGGAGCTCCTCTCAGAGCCTGCACAAGGCAAATAGTTTGCTGCTGTAGACAAACTGAACCAGTCCCATATCCCACACCTGGGACTAAAACAAAAATATGTTTACATGACTGAGTTTTTATTTTTATTTTTTTATTTATTTTTTATTTTTCTTCTTTTTTTTTTCTTTTTTTTTTTTTTTTTCTTTTTTTTTTTTTTTTTTTTTTTTTTTTTTTTTTGTCTAGGCTGTCCCCATGCTCTCAGCACAGAGTCATCCACATGTAGGACAAGCCTGTTTCCTAAAAGCTGGGGCTTACTGTCAGCTCACCACTGGAATGCACCAGCCAATGGGATGGTCAGGCGCAGTGGTGGGTGGCTGATGACTGAGTTTTTAAAGACACTAAAACATCCTCTATGTTTCCCCCTTTTAGTCTAAAAATACCCTTTTCTCTAGTTCATTGATAATCTCCTTTTAAGAAAGCAACAAGTCACATTCATATTCATACTTTTTCTTCTATAAACTGGTCATTCTCAGCTGCTCTTGTCTGGAATGGCTTGCGCTTTTTGCTGCTGAACTTCCAGCTAGGACTCCAAAGCCATTTCCTAAGGGCAAGAGGCTTCCTTGTATGTTCCTCTTGGACCTACATTCACTAGTCAAATGACCTCTTTTACCACAGTGTCCACAAAACATGAGAAACTTAAGCATTCTTGAAGAGAACTCAGTACTGCCAGAAATATCTCATTCACATCTCTAGCAGAATGTGCCATGTTTCTCAGAGTTAATGCACTGGCCATTTTGTTGGCTTGGCCACAATTTCTTTTCAAATAACTAAATTTATTGCAATTGAAGCACTGAGCATTTTGATACTTAAGGCTTTTAGTGGCCCCAGGGGAAGCTAATGGTGGTAATCTTTTAACTCAAGGCTGCTCCTCCAGCAGCACAGTTTGCTCAAGATGACCATATTTTCTGGCATATAAGATGACTGGGTATATAAGATGACCCCCAACTTTTCCAGTTAAAATATAGAGTTTGGGATATACTCGCTGAATAAGACTACCCCAATTCCAGTGCACGCTCTGTGCAGCAGACTCGGACACGTGTCTATTTGCAGGCAGGCACAGCCAACCAGGTGCTTTATTAAATGCTGGCAGACAGCCAGTGCCAGCCTACACTGCCCCTTTAAGCTGCACTCCACACTCAATCTGAAGACCTGCAGCCCTCTGAGTCGAATGGGCGAGTTTTGGTAGAGAGCCTATCCATGCTTACGTTCTCCTCCTCGAAGTACGGGAAGATGAAGGCAGCTTGCTCCTCCCTACTTCATACTCCCTGCACAGAGTGGGGCGTCACCCTCCACTGTATGCACAGGACATATGAAGCAAGGGGAAGCAAGCTACAGGTAAGTACCTGGCAGATGAGACGACCCCCAACTTTGGCACAGATTTTTCAGGGTTAAAAAATCGTCTTAAATGCCAGAAGATATGCGTAACCCTTTCCCTCAAAACCGACTGTTTCTCTTCAACCCTTTCACCATGTTTAGCCTTCTGCTCCTCCCAGCTCCCCAGCTTGCTCAGGGGCTCTGGGAATTTGATGCCAAAAGTGCAATGGGCCCAGTCTGTACTTGACACTACAAGCATGCAGAGCAGGGCAGGGTGGCAATTTTGAGAAACTCCAGCTCTCAGTTAGTTAGCAGGTCTGAAACCTCTTGTTCTCCCTTTCCCAGCAGTGCTAGTCACCTCCCAAGCATTCCCATCTCTACCTGCAAAGTCTCTCGTTGCACATCCAACTCTGCAATCCTTTCAAGAGAAATGAGGGACACTTATGGTTTTTTTCAGTGACTCTTCCAATCTTTTTTTTAAAAAATGGAATGCAGGAAGATGATGAAGCAAAACCAGAAACTCCCCCTCTGGGAGTAAAGTGAGCGAGAACCCAGCATCAGAAACCACAGTAAACCTTTTGCTCATATCCTGAAATGGTATACTCATTCTTCCATATTCTTCTGTCTCCTCTATGTCATTAGAACCCAGAGTTTTCATTATTCCAAACCCTACATCTCGGGGCCACTTGTAGGTGCTAATTTTTTTTTAACTATTTTATTTGGGATTCCTTAAGCCTCCACCTCCCTTCCAACCCCTCAGCCCTAGGTAGGAGAGAAAGAAGGCTAGAAGGGACAGGGGACATAGGTCTCTTTAGACTTAGTTGCAGCTGGCTAGGGTGCCAGGTTCTTCAAGATATTATCAATCTCAGCCACCAGGATATCTGCCAGTCCAGCAACAGCAAACGGCTTCTTTCTCCTCAGTCCATCTCCTCCAAGCCCCTTCCTCTCTCAGGGCTCTAATATTTATACTCTCCCAGAGCCCTCAGAATCCCACTAACTCCAGCTGGCAAAGACCACACCCCTCTCTGTGCCACATGAGGCTGTTACCGGCTGGCATAGGCCATGGCCCGAATAAAGCAATTATCAGCTGTGGACAAACTGAAAGCAACTCCATATACCACGCTTGGGATTAAAACAAAAACCTGTTTACATAACATAACTGAGTTTTAAAAGAAGTTAAAACTTCCACTACAGACTCCAACTTGATGCGAGTTACTACCTCAAGGTGGGGAGGGGAGAGAGAGAGAGAGAAGACATGCTGGGACTTTAGTTATCTCTGTTAGAGACACATAAAGCTCAGCATTTAGGGGTTTCCTTCATCTTCTCTATAATGTATTTATGTAATGGTAAACCACCCTGCCTCCACCTTAGGCTTAAAAGCCGTCTTAGAATAAAGACAAACTAGGCTCATTCCTGTTTATGATTAAACCTCTGTTTCTCAAGGATTTGGCTATGCCTCCCCCTGGAACTCTAACTACACACGCCTCTGTACTTCCTGTCCCAGGAAACGGCACTATATCTTCGTTTCAAAAAGTTGTAATGACCATCTTGCCACACTACCTTTGTTTCAAAATGTTGTTGTGACCACATTTGCCATCATGTCTTTGTTTCAGGAGTTGTTATGACCAACTTCTTATGCTTATGTTCTGCTCTTGTAAACCTGCCTATTTTGCCTGCCAGATCCCCTATTTGGAAATCCCCTATGCTTGAGCTACAAAAACCTTGTCTTCCTCATGTGCAATGCTGATCTCTTGAACCCCGTTTTTAGGGGGAGACACCACATGTACACAACTTTTTAAAAAGCTTTACTTTAATTAATTGCTTGCTTTAATTAATTTGGTCGTGATGATTGGGTTGGTAGCCTTTCTCTTTGCATCTTTGGGATGAACAGTAACCTGTGTCTCATCTGTATGTCTGCACCTACCTATGTAATCTGTACACATATGCATACAGCTTCTGTCAAAAGCAATATTGGAAATCAATAATATTAGTGTAGAGCTGAAAACAGAAGCCAGTTGCTGGGTGTGCAGTTTGTCACACCTGGTCTCTTTGACACTGACCTGCAGAAGTCTGTGCTACCATGACTTCTCACCTCTGCTATGGCCAGTGAGATTTGTGTCTTGCTTGCTTATTATAGTACGCTTTTCCACTTTGTACTGTTTCTGGGTAGCTCTCGTTAAGTGTGGTTGCATCCAAGGTAACTGCTTTTCAGTTACCAGGTGTCTGGATCTTGTTGTATTTCGGGAAGGGACCCAGGCTGTTTGTTTATTTTTGCACTGGGGTGCTTCAAGGGTTTGACTCTGCAGCTGAGAATCATCTCCTCTCTAAACCAAAGAGGAGAAACCTGCCTGGATTCTGTGGTAAACAGATTCTGTGGCAAGCTGGGAACTCCATAACAACAAGACATGCAGGGAAAATCTGATCCACATACACAACCCACAGACGACCAAGAAAATTACCCAGATGAATACTAGCCAGTACTGTGATCACTTAATAAGAAGCCTGGTTTGAACGCTTGCACGCATGTTTCCCGTTAGTGTGCAGTTCCCAGGTTTCTGCAGTTGAAGGTAGCTGTCTGTCCAGTGCCAGGGTGTGGGGAAGAGTAAAACAGCACTGCTATGTGGCTATGGAAGCCGGCCAGGCAAAGCTGAACACACCCAGCTTTTGCTTTCCCAAGCTAAAAGCAGGATCTCTGGCTTCTACCTGTGACCCTTGGTTCCAGCGGGTGGGTGGGGTGAGGTGGGGTGTGATGAGGAAGAGATTGATGGTCATCAGGAAAAGTGTCTTATGTATATACAGATGCATATTCCTATGTTGATATTAATACCAACACATATAACATTTATATATGTTGATACATACATTATATGCATAACTCTATTCTTTTCTCCTCTCCAACTTCAACCTCAGTAATTCCTCTGAAACATAAGCCAGCTCTCAGAAGTCTGCTCGAATAAACATTTCTGGAGGAAATTTCTTTTGTCTCTTATATTTTTTAATTTAATTTTTTTTAGAATTTCATAAAGGGAGTACTCTATTACAAATTTTCCATCCACCCCTGTCTGTCTCATGTTTCTCTAATTCCATCTTAAACTCATGAGCTGTTCTTCTTTATTTATTACTGTTATATTCTCTCTCTCTCTCTGTCTCTGTCTCTCTCTCATACACATGTATATGTAAAATCAACACTATAGAACCTTAGTATTGGTGCTATGTGTATGTGTTTAGGGCTGACCACATCAGCCTGGTTCTCTGTGTCTCAGCAGCCGTTGAGTGCTAGTAGCGTCCAGAGCTGGGGCCTGGTAAGACTTCTCCCATTCTCATGGGCATACCAATATGGCTGTCATTGTCCTAGTCTTGTATTGACAACCATATAATTGAGATTTCATAGGAATATCTTCCTTGCCGTAGACCAGCAGTTCTTAATCTGTGGGCCACAACCCCCTTAGGGCTTGCATATCACATATCCTGCATTTCACATGTTTACAGTTCATAACTGTAGCAAAATTGCAGTTATGAAGTAGCAATGAAATAACTTCAGGGAGGGCTCACTACAACATGAAGAACTGTACTAAAGGGTCACAGCATTAGGAAGGTTGAGAACCACTGCTGTAGACAGAAAAAACTGTAAGGGACCACCTTGGAATCGGTACAGAAAACATCCAGACACCAACTTCTCAAGACAAAGGAGATTTATTACCCTGAAGAGATGGGGGTCGGGGTAGCGGGTGGGCATGGCTTTGGATCAGACAAAGACAGACAGCAAGCATGCCACAGGTGTTTCTGAAGAAGTGGTTTTTATGGAGAAAAGGGGAAGTGTGTGCTAGAGTGAGCTGGTCAATCCTGATTGGACTAGTGGCAGCAGCAGGTGATGATGTCAGAAGTTGCTAAGCAACCTGGAGGCAGGCTTGTGAACCTGTTTAGAGGCTAACACAAGGTTTTGAGCAAACGAAACTAATATGATGGTCAGTATTGTCAACCTGCCTGGACCTGTAGTCAGTTGGGAGAGGGGCCCTGAGCATGTCAGGGAGAAATTACCTTGATTGATTGGTAGGAAGACACAGCTTGGGTGTGGCTAGACTATTTCCTGAGATAGTGATCTTGGACTACAGGAAATGAGTGTGAGTATGAAATGTGAGGAAGCATCCACGGCTTTCTGTTTCTCAACTGTGCCTTGAGCTCCCTCAAGTGCCTGCCACTGAGGCTTCCCTGCCCAGAAAGGGTGTATCCAACTGTGAGGCAGAGCACCTGGTGCCTTTGTTGCTTTGTTGGGGTATTTTATCACAACAGCAAAAGAAGCTAAGGCAGTGGACAAAATGAGTCCAAGGAGAAGGACCGGTGTCTTGAGAGAAGAAAATCTCAGCACAAGACAGAGAGGAGGGCCCAGCATTGTTTATGTCTCCCTTCATTTCCTTAGCTGGTGGCATCCAGACCCTATGCACAGTTTGGTGTTTCAACAGTTAACTTTACTTAATCAATAAAATTAGTTCCCTTAAAATGAGTTCAAGTCTTAATACTGTTATTATGGTGAAAAGAGGCCAAACAATTCAGGCTTAAAAATCTGCAGGGAGGTAAATGCCTTTTATGTATGATTAGATTATTGAGGTGACCAGCATTAATACTCATAAAGATGGGATGAATTGCCATCTTACTGCACCTGGACAATAGTATACACCTGAGCTGTGATGCCTCCATCCTGTATGTGCCTCAAACAGTGTGCTTTCCCCGGAGATGATGTCAACTCGTACCTGTGTATCTCAGTCACCTGTTCCTACTTGTTCTTAGACGGCATGTAACCTAAGGAAACGGCTATCGTGGCCTCCCTCACTCTAAGGTAAGAAACTAAGCAGCTGAAAATATCCCTCTGGGAAAATGAAAAGGTTCAGGATCTTCTCAGTGTTACTGTAGTGACTCAGAGCCTTGCGTTAGAAAGGCTATCCCACACAGATAGCACCAGAATCCTGTACAGCCATGGGAGAAGAGGTGTACACCCAAAAACGTCTGTTTAGACTTATTTGGTCATCTCCAATAGACATTCTACTCTCTTCTCAAGAAGAAGACAAATTTCCATCTACAGTGTACAATTCCTAACACACACACACACACACACACACACACACACACACACACACACACACACACACAGAGAGAGAGAGAGAGAGAGAGAGAGAGAGAGAGAGAGAGAGAGAGAGAGAGACAGCTAGATAGAATCTTCAGCAAGAAATGGATGCCAAACCCACTCAGAAATCTGAGAGTTCTTGCCAGACTCATCTAGTGATTTTACAACTGTATGGTAAGCTTAAAATTATTACCACTAGTAAAAACTTGATGTTTACAAATTGTTTCTTTTGAAAATGTAGCAGACTCACAGAAATCTCATATACCATTTTTATGAATCTTCACTTTTCTATGCTCTATTTCTGAGGGGAGAAGAAAAAGATCTGACATCTTCATTAAAACAGAAATGAAATATAACCTTAGGTAAGTCTAAGATGAACCCACAGGGTCACATGTACATGCCATTGTTATGTTTGCTAAAGGAAGACAAGAAGTTCTGAGAAAAGGCTGTGTTAAAAGAATCAAGCGTCATGGAGTGACTCACTGACTATTACGTAGAAAGCTACCTGTGTACTGTGGACAATTTTAAATCAGCCTAAACACACAACAAAACAGCTTGCTGATACACACTGTGGTATGTAAATGCAATTCAAGGGATAACGAAGGCCTGTGTCCTCAGACACTAATAACATAGGGGGTAAGTTTGTGGTATATTGTGCATTAAAAAAAAAAAAAGCACTGTTGTCATCTCAATGAGAGAGTTAAAGATGGAAAAACTATCAATATCAAGGCCAGGAACATAGTGTGGTAGAAGATTCCCCTTCTGATCACTTAGGTTTTTGTGTGTTCCATGTTTTTCCAGTGAGTGCACACATTCTATAACTGGGGGCTGTTAAGAATGTTTGGGAAGTAAGAAACAAGGTTCGAGAAATGTGAGTGGGCCAGCTTGCCCACATCAGTTTGGATGGGCTTGAGAAGGCTTCAAGTTCGGGGCAGTAACATGGAGGGGTTTGGCCTCTAAAGAACTGGCCTGGAAATGGACATTTTAACAAGATTTATTTACTTGTGTGTGGGTACACATGATTGTACACGTACACGGCCCAGAAGGTTCCAGTGTTCTTCTCTATCATCTTGGATTATTCTATTGTTTTAAAATTATCTGTATTATCAGTATGCCCAGATAGCAATCAATTAAGACACTGACATTTGTTATATTTTAAAATAGCCTTAGTTAACCTGGGGTAGGGAAGACATTAAACCTCTAACTACTCCCATAGTGAGGCAGGTATGGGATCCCTGCCTCAATCCCATGCCATCTGCTTCCAATAACTTCTATCAAGCCACCTTCCACTCATAATCCCAAATACTTGCTAATGTTCTTCATCTGGACCAGATTCTCCATCCACGCTGGCCATGTGCTTCTCCTCCATCTAACCCATGGCGGCCTTCTCCTTCTCTCCCTTCAGGTCTCTCTCCTGGTCTTTTTCCTTGTGGCAGGTCTTTTTCCTCTATTCTTCTTCCCAGAATTCTTCTCTCTCTCTCTCTCTCTCTCTCTCTCTCTCTCTCTCTCTCTCTCTCTCTCTCTCTCTCTCTCTCTCTCTTTCACCTTAGCCACCTATCTCCTCTGCCCTACCCAGGTAGGATGGCTTTTTATTAATCAAAAGACAGGAGTCACAGAGACAGCAAGCAGTAATTAGCATCAAAATACATTAGACCATCCCCCAACATTAGTTTTTGAGCCCCTGGAACTTGGAGGTTCCATTTTCTCAGGCTGGAAGCCAGACAGCCCCATTTGTCCTACTGCCTGCCCACCTTGGACTTGGGATCACAGGAGTGCGAGGAACAAGAGTGCTGGTTTTGAACTCTGGTCCTCATGACTACAGAAAGTGTTCTTAACCACTGTGCCATCTCTCCAGATGCCCACCGATTGAGGTTTTAGCGTTTTATATTTTTCCTATTTCAGTCATAGCAGTCATGTAAGAATAGGTGTTTTGTTTCTCAGAAATGAAACTGAGTTTAACCTTTCTAAAACTTATCTTTTAATTTTTTTTCTCCTTTGCCCTTTGATTTCGCTTTGTGTTTTCTTCTTTCTCCAGAAAACCCAAAAACGGTAACTTGATTTCTGAAAGCAACACCCTCGGCTAAGGTAAAGTCATTGAAAATGTCTGAGGTAGGCCTCACACATTGCTGAGGATTAATGGCACTGAACCCACGGCTGAGATTCCTTCCTCGGTTTCCTGTCCCTTTTTAGCTCTCTTCATATGTCCCTAAAGGCTCAGTGCCCAGTGGAAGGCTCGGTGAGAGGTGATTTGGTAATAAGAGCTAATTTCCGTGATGAGGAAGCACCACACTGACCTGGCCTCAAACAGTGGAGGCATCATGGACACAACCTCTCTCCGTTAGTTGTTTGTCTCTCATGTGTGTCACAGTATCAACACACACTCATCATCCAACCTTAGTGTTTGGACGCTATAGAGGATTTGACTAACTCCCTGTGTTCACTTCACTCCTTTCTCCTAATAATTCAATTTCTACACAAGTCAAGTTAGAATTCTAACAGAAGGCCTACAGAGACCTAGAAAGGGCTTTGAATCTTTGACATCGTCAATAACAGCAACAACAAAATTAGTTCTTGGCTTTATAAATTAAAAATTAAAGAGCTCTAAGGGAAAAAAATCCTAATTTCTATGAGGATATGGATAAGATAATTTATTAGAAATTTTAACTCATTATAATAAATGCTGTGTGTATATCAGCTGACTCTAAAAGTCATTTCTGCAGGACAATCTGTGGAAAGAAAAACACGGGCTGATGAGAATGCGTGACTTGGAAAACTGGATCTGACTTACTCCAACATTTATACAGTCTATGAATTGAGCATCTCTAACTTGTAGAGATCTAGACGACTATAATATTTACCACTAAGTCCATTGTGACACGCAAATATATTTTAAAAACAGTGTGTGATAAATGCTAAATAAATAGATCCAAAAGTACTAAGAAAGGCTTTATCACTGCTCACAGTATGATCAGTCAGTGAAGGTCAGCAGGGAAAGCTACAGCTGAGGACACCCTCCATGGAGAAAGGCAGGAGAGGAACCACAAAATCGAAAGAGACTGTTTCATTTCCTCTCTTCCTAAAATCCACTCAGAAAGGGGTTTGCTAGCATGGGTGGACACGGGGTGTTAGCTTTCCCTCATCCCAGAAACGCAGCAGCATGGAAACTATGAGCAGACCCAACCCGAGCGAAGATGGCTACAGGAATAACACTGCGAGAGACACAGCATTTGTTTTGGCAAAAGAAGAGATTTCTCATTGTTTTGGTTTTCTCCTCTTGGAGCCAGTCAGCATCTGGCTTTGAGAACTCTGGGCATGGTCACCATATGTCCTACATTTTTCTAGAGCAATCTCAATTTAAAATTTTGAGTCATGTCACCCCCGAAGCACTCTTGCATTTGTATGGCCATGGGACCTTACTTACAATTCAGAAAGCATGGTCAGTGTGACTGTAGACATCAGGCAGGACTGGACAGGGTCTAGTCAGGGATTTCAGGAGAATGGGCTAAGTCATGAGCTAAAGAAAAAGCTGGACTGTTTCTCTTCTTCCTTAGCATAACTCGTCACATTCCATGCCAAGGTCTAGTAGGTGCTTTATTCTAAAGCAGCAAGGTGATGGGTTGCTGGGGGCAGTGGTGACAAGTCCAGTGTTTTTGAGAGTCAGACAGACAGTCTTCAGGAGATGCCATTAGTCTATTAACCTTCTACAGAGAGAGCAGATGGAGCCAGGGGATGGCTCAGCTGGTGAGTGCTTACTGTGTGAGCACAAGAACCTGAGTGCGATCCCCAGAACCCACATCCTATAAAGCCAGTTGTAGTGGCTTAGGCCAGTAATCCTGGTAGGTGGGAGGCAAGACGTAGGCAGCCCCTGGAGCTTGCTGGCTGTAGAGTGTGAGCACCAGGTTCAGTGAGCAACCTGTCTCAGAAAATAATACAGAGAACAGTGGAGAAAGATACTTGCCATTGGCTGTTGGCCTACACACACACACACACACACACGCACATATACATGCACACGATATCATACAAGCATATAGACACACAAGACAAAGGAGAGGAATGTTATGACAGAAACTATTAGGGCTCCTAAGTTCATGAGTTTTAGCATACACAGCATGGCTGAATGCTCAGCATGCACTAGCTCATCCAGCACTTGAAATGACCTTGCAGTGGGATACTGTGATTCTTCCCTGCTTTTGTGGAAAGGGCCTCAAAGAGACTAAGGCCCTTGCTGAGAGTCCCACAGCTGGCTAGTGGCGAAGCTGAGACAGAAGCCAGGCATACCCCAGGGGTTCTCAGTATGTAGACTTGTCATACAACTCAAGTATGTATTTTTTTTAGACAAGAAGATTGAAGGTCAGCGCCTGCAATTTCTAGGGTAACTGTGGAGCTGGAGGAGTAGCAGGCAGGCCACCACTCACAGACAAGCAATTCTTTCAAGGAGTTGTTTTTCAAATTGGAAAAAAAATATCTTGAAATGAGAAATCCGCTCCACGAAAGTAAATGAATCTGGATGGGATTATTTGGGATCTACAAGCCCTGGAGTGCTGGGGGTTTGGCGACACTTCATGCTCTATTTTTCAAAGGTTCTGGGATAGGCAAAACTCAAACCATGTTTCTGCACAGTAATTACCCACTTCAGTTTCAAATCCATGTGTATTTCTAGAGGAACTGACTACCCTTGTCCTGTTTCGTATTTTGTAGAATGCTCCTCCTATGAACGTCTGCAGGACAGGGTAGGCTAAAGCACACTGTGGAAGCTGACAGGCCTGGCTTAGTTGGCTGAGAGCACAGAGGCGAAACAAAGCAGGCAGGAAGCAGTGTCTAGCCCTGCCATTGTAGCAGTCAGTCAGGACAGCTGCTGAGGCAGGGCCAAGGAAGAGGATAACAAGTGGAGCGCCTGCCGTGCAAGCCTTTGTTTTTGATGTGGAGCACTACCTCATCCTTAGGAAAAAAATTATACCACAGTGTGGTTAGGACAACACAGAGACAGAAGTGGGAATTTTTCAGGTCAGCCTTTAGTGATAGCTAGTACTGGGTAACAAATTTCCAGTACCAAAAATTTGGTATCTTTTTTTTTTTTTTAATTTGGTATCTTAATACAACAGCCATTTGTTTATATTTCATTCATTTGTGGGTCAAGAATTTGTGCGTCAGCTAGAGGATTCTTTCCTTCCATGTGGTACCAAGAGGAGTTGTTGGAGGATGGCCTGATGTAATTTAGTGCTAATTAATAAATTAATAAAAAACCATAATCTGACCAGGGCAACTGAGATAGGTATGGCTAAGATTCTCAAGCTTAGAGAGACAGAGAGGATCCTGGGAAGAAGAAAGGACTGGGAGAGGGAAGAGAAGAAGGCCATCATGGATTAGATGGAGGAGAAACACATGGCTGGCGTGGATGGAGGATTTGGCCCAGATGAAGAACATTAGCAATTATTTGGGATTATGGATGGGAGGTAGCTTGGTAGAAAGTATTAGAAACAGATGGCATGGGATTGGGGCAGGTATGGGATACCTGCCCCACTATGGGAAGTAGTTTACAAGATTGGTATCTGCCTTGTCCCAGGTTAATTAAGGCTATGTTAAATATAACAGGTGTCTGTGTCTTGATTGATTGCTAGCGGGTTTTACTGAAGTAATAATAATTATAGGCCTGATAATAAACAATTATTAGGCCCTATTGATAAATTAAAAACAACAAGAGGTCACTAGCTACTCTTCATCTCTGGAGCTAACTTATCTGTAAGATGCATGGCAGCCTCAAAATAGCCAGGTTATATTAGTCAAAGCAGATACAAATATTCCCAGGTCCAAGAAGAAGAGATAGATGTGTGCCTGATCTTGATAGAGGAATAATTAATGTGTGAGTATGTTTTAAAACTTCCACACTCGTCTCTAGTACCATCAATTATTTCATGTTCTCTATATACCAAATTCACATAGCACCTCTTTTTTTCAAATGTCTCCACCTATTCTGGTTACCAGGTTTAGGCCTAGGGTCTAGACTCTCACCACCACATTGACACAGATGTCATCAAGTCTCTTCAGGTCCACTTCCGTAGATATGGCTGCTCTCATCCTGAGTGCCTATAGAGTGAAAGGATTTTTCTTTCTATCTGCATCCCCACAAGTGCCCAATAGACAAGGATGGGGTCGAAGAGGCCAGGCATGCACACGGCCCTGCTGGAGAAGATGCATGTTTACCGGTTCATAGCGCTTTAGCTCAGTCAGGATGTGCCTTTCCTCTGGCTAGGGTGTCATCACACACTGTGACTCACTCAGCAGTCAGTCTGCAAGCTGTTGGTTTCTCCTCTGAATCACTCTGGCCTATGCGTGCAGCCAAACACACCTCTCACTATGCTTCCCACTAGGCTCTGAGATCCAGTCTTGCCCCCCTGGACTGGCTCTGTATCTTTTCGTCCACATTGAGAGAATCCCCTTAAAAATTGTAAGGTTTGTTTGTGCTGCTTTAACAAACTGTCTGAGGGTTGATGATTAATAAACAACAGAAAGCTCTTTCTGGTAAGTCTAAGATTACAATGCTGGCAAGTTCCATGTCAGGCAAAGGCCACTGTCTGTCAGATGGTGTCTTTCTGCTACACACACACACACACACACACACACACACACACACACACACACGCACGCACACACACGCACATACGTGCACACACACACACGCACACGCACACGGAAGCGAAAGGGAGCAAACCTTTAATAAGGGCTCCAGTATCGTCCATGAAGGTCATTTCCATCCTCACGACTCAGGTCAGGCCACTTAGTGCTCCCATACCAACCGTTAGGACTAAACAAAGCAATTTTAGGGCGCCATATTCTGGTTGAGTGTAGTTTTTTGGTATGTTTTTATTTACTCTTTCGGAGGCAGGGAATGCTAACAGTGTGAAGGTCAAAGGACAATGTCTACAAATTACTTCTCTATGGATCCAGGTGCTGACGTGTGGACTTGGTATCATGGAAGGTTCAAAGCAGCTAGACTTCTTACATGGAAGCTCAAGGCTCCAAAGAGAAGGGATTCCAGCAAGAAATGTAGAAGATGCATGTCCTCTGGTGATCTGACCCTGAGTCATTTGGTGTCACGTCCATTGCTTCCTTTTGAGTTAACAAGCCCACACAGATTTAAAGGAAGGGGACTTGGACACCACTTCTCCCCAGGGGTGTCAAAGAATCTGAGGACATAGTTACATCATTCCAAGCATCCATAGAAAATCCTTCCACAGAAAGGGACATTTAGCTTGAAATTTAAAGAACAGAGACTAGGTAAAGTGAGTGTTGGGAGACATTGAAGGCCACTCAGGGTAGCGATGACAACAGAGACAAAACATGAAAGAGACAGACAAACTTGCTGGGGCTGAGGTGACAGAGTGTAGTTAAGGCGTAAGAATCAACGGTGTGGCTGGCTTTCAGAACGGCTCTCAGATGTAAGTGGAGCAGGGAGTTAATTCTGGCATCAGAACCCTCTTGGATTCTCATTTGCCTGTGGCCCTCACCGTGGTCTCAAGAGTCACTTATGAGAGGCCAGAGGAGATGCCCATCTAGGGATTATGTCTTTCTGTAGACCAGGCCTTGGATCTGAGATCAAGCTGGCCGTGAACATCAGAAACTGCATGCAAGAGCTAGCAGACTACCAAGAAGAAACTTGATACCCTAGCATCATATTCAAGGGGAGGAGGTCCCCATCAGTCACAGTCATAGGGAAGGGGAATAGGGTGAAAGCGGGAAGGAGGGAGGAATGGGAGGATGCACGGGATGGGATAGCAATTGAGATGTGATATGAATGCTTTTATTAGAAAACAAAAGAAAACAAAAGAAAGGTGGCTGTTTCACAGAGAAACAGATGGAGATTGGGCGTGAAGCCTGAGGTGTCCGGTGCTGGAGACAGAGGCTTCCTGAGATGTAGTGAAGAGAAAGGAGACTATTCAAGAGCTCCAAGTGTCCCAGGGCCTTACCCCTCCGGAGTGGAGTTCGAGGAGTCGGGAACCTGAGCCAGGCCCTTCCAGAGCCCTGTGGAGTTACACTTGTCAGGCAGGGAAGAGCTGACACGAGATAATCCGGCTTCCTTTATACTATTATCCTGGAAGTCTGCAGTACACGCTGATAAGTTTATACTATGTCCTATGGACAATATGAGCTATTAGAGGATTTCAATCTGACAAGTGGTATTTATTTACTGTAATTGCACAGGAACCTTCAAGGGTGCCTGGTGTGCTGTAGACCCATGGTTCACATATGTGCGTGAGTTGCTAATATCTGAGTTTTGAGAGGGTTACTCTAAAGCAGCGCAAGCACTCCACAAGAGGACGGGACTGAGACTACAGGACACAAGTTAGATTCATGTTGAAGGCTTGGCATCTGGCTGGTGATGCTCTTGGGTAGGATGTTACTTCTGAAGGAAGTAGGTCGTTCACTGTGTGCCCATCACAGGGCCAAGAGCAGCAGACTGAAACTTTGAAACTGAGAACCAAAGTGAAGTTTCCTGTAAGATGATTCCTTCACGTAGTTTGTCACAGCAGCCGAAAGCTTGATATGTGGAAGATGCTAGAAGTAATAAGAGGTGTTGACTAATATCCCGATTTGTGGCTATAATGCTGGAGGTAAGTGTGAAGAAACCCAGAGGTCTGAAGTTGTGTCTGAAACACTGTTCCAGTATTTTCAATGTTATAGTGTGGTTCATCTCCCAAGCCATTTGGGACATCCTGACAGTAAGCTGTAACTTCCTCATCTATCTGTGGGAAATGCTTGGGGTAGGAATATGGATACTCCTTAACAGAAGTACATTGAATTAATTATGCATAAAAGGGTTATAATTAGGTTTTCATGTATACACTGCCTTTATTCAGTTAAGGAGGCTGTCTTGGAGAGATGACATACTTCAACTGAAATCTGCGGGTCTTTAATACAGTCCACAAAACCCTGGCCACACCTCCATGATGCGCCCTCCTATGCTCTTTGCTTTAGTTACACTAGCCAAGCACTGCTTTTCTATCTCATGCCCCCCCAACCCCTACATTTGTAGTTCTCTCTGCTCTGCCTCCAGCGCACTGCTTGGATTACCATTATTGTAACACACTTTTCCAGACGAGGTGTCTCCTGACTATTGAGTCTAAGCTGGACTCAGGGAAGCTCACATCCCACCAAAGCCACTTCGCTTGCTTAACAGCCATGATACCTTAAAACAGCTAGCAGCATGTGTGTGTGTGTGTGTGTGTGTGTGTATCTGTCTGTCTGTCTGTCTGTGTGTCTGTGTGTGTGCACGCATGCTATGGGAGGATTAGGAGATAGTTTTCCAAGACCAAACTAAGATGACAGCAGCCATGAGTACCCAAGGGACAGTTGCTCTGAGGAGTCTGAGAGATCAGCCCTTGGAGGCTTGTGGGGAGACAGGGCAGCAAGGGATGAGCCTGCAGAGCATGCAAATTGGCCAGGTCTTATGGAAAGATGCTTTTTAAAAGTGGTTTCATGGAGTTGGGCAGTGGTGGCGCACACTTTTAATCCCAGCACTTGGGAGGCAGACATAGGAGGATCTCTGTGAGTTCAAGGCCAACCTGTTTGCAAAGTGAGTTCCAGGACAACCAAGGTTACAAAGAGAAACCCTGTCTTGAAAAACAAAACAAAACAAAAAATGGTTTCATGGAATTGGAAGAAAAGACGGTGGAGTGGACTGAAGTGAAGCGTGACTGAAGTGAATGTGACCAATTCTAAGACTTAGGATATTAAAGCACAAAATCAGAAAGCACTCACTGAAACCCGTCCTTCCAATTCCGAAGGCACTAGGTGGTTGTTGCTTCCCACAGCTTGGAAGCCCCATGTCTGGTCTTGAGCTGGATGGGTATTAGGGGAGAGCCCTGATGAGCTGGGGTGGCCATTACAGGAAGAGCCCTAAAAAAAGCCTGGGTCTGGGGCTGTGAGGCCTGGGGCAACTCACCCAACTCTGTTGGGACCTTCTGCCTTTAAAGCTCTGCTCCCTGAGGTCAGCATCATCTGCTAGTCCTCTCTGAGCTGAAGGGATTGCAGACAAAGGCACACTAAACACCTTCTCTGTGTGTTGTGCTCAATGGTATTTGGGAAGATTGGGAAGTCTAGACACAAACTGAGAATAGAAGCAAGTCAGGTTGGATGAAGATATGTCTGGTTAAGGGTCTAAGAAAGGAACAGTATGAGGGAGTTGGGCAGGAGGGTTTTAGGCTAATGTCTCTGTTACGGTATTTGATGAATGGCTCTGACAAAGATTTCCCTGGGAAAGTGTCATAGAGAGTGGTAAATTTTCGGCAACTGGACATTCTTTCTGTCCTCACTCCTCTGTCATACTCTTTGTCCACACTCTTTGCCTGGCTACTTGGCAGTGAACTCACTCATCACCAGGATTGGATACTGACACCAAGTTCATAAGAAGAGCTTCACTCAGTAGTTTCCGGCCCATGCCTGGGTTCATTGCACTTGTTAGTGCAGGCATGATGCATTCTCCTCACTGTATCTCTTACACTGTAGTTAGGCACTTACTCATTACTGGAGAGTCACACTAAGTTCTTTGAATCCTGGAATTGTGACATTTGTGCCAGATATGTGACTTGATGCCTGGCACAAACTGGAGACATAGACGATAGAGAGAAAGAAAGAAAGAAAGAAAGAAAGAAAGAAAGAAAGAAAGAAAGAAAGAAAAAAGAAAGAAAGATGAGAAATGACAGATGATAGATGATAGACAGACAGATGATTGACAGATGATAAAATACCGATCACGACTCCTAACTTGTGGGTGACGACCCCTTTGTTGTTTGAATGCCGCTTTCATAGGGTCACATATCAGATATTTGTATAACAATTCATACATCAGTAGCAAACGTACAGCTATGAAGCAGCAATGAAAATAATTTTATGGTTGCGGGGGATGGGGCGTCACCACAACATGAGGAACTGTGTGAAAGGGTTGCAGCATTAGCAAGGTTGGAAACTACTGATCTAGATGATAAGTGGATAATAGATAAATTGATATATGGTAGATACAGTGTAGATTATGATCAGCATTAAATGATAGATGATAAAAGATAGGTAATAGATTGATAGATAGAAGACAGATAGATGACTTTTATTTGAAAAAATCATCTGAGATGAAAGCTCTGTAAATAACGTGTGCCAGCAGAACGACTTTGTCTTCCATACAGGGGAAGCAGACATGTCGACCTTTTTCTCGCTCTGGCAGCTAGGGCGGCTTGTGGCTAAATCACAAGCTCTCCTTGAACTTCCACAGACTTTAGCTCTTGCTTTTTGGAACCCTGAATAAGCAAAAAAAAAAAAAAAAAAAAAAAAAAAAAGATGCTTGTAACTAACACCAAAGAAAAGTCTATTTGTTCTCAGGACACTGAGCAATGTTGTTCAATGCAGTGAGTTCATCCCTGCATTTTCTTGGAGCTTGCAAGAGTCATAATGGCAGCTGCATTACAAGCGGCTGGTTCAACTCGCAGCCACTCAGCTGCCACAGAGCAATATTACGTGGGTAGCAGCTTTTCTTTCCTTTCTGAGTTAAACAGACTGAAAGAGAGGATTGTTATGACAAAAAAAAAAAAAAAAAAAAAAAAAAAAAAAAAAAAAAAAGGAGAAAAGTGGTAGGCTGGATAGAAATGAAACTGAGAGCAATCACTCTCAGAATGGGATTTATTAAGAGTGAGCCTTGAAACCGTGGGGGTGAGTGGTAAGGGAGGCAAACCGTGGGGGTGAGTGGTAAGGGAGGCAAACCCTGGGGGTGAGTGGTAAGGGAGGCAAACCCTGGGGGTGAGAGGCAAGACATAGCTCTAAATCAGTAGAGCAACTGGTGAGACAGCATCATATCAGAGACAATATAGTTGGGGCCTTGAAGATAGAGAGAGGGTCTGTTTCCCCTTCAAAAACCCAGAGGTGTTAAGGTAGGAGAACATTCTGAACTTTATGAGAATATTAAAGGACAGATTAAAGTAAAAGAGTAAAGAGGAATAGCCTTCATGCACAGTATGATCGAGAGACCTAAGGGAGACACAGAGAGCAAGCCTTCAGAGAAATCCCCAACTAAGGGAATTTTCTGTCTTTCTTTCAAGGAGCAACAGGAAGTTCCTCCACACTGGTTAGTCTGGACTAGTCAACTCAACTCCTGGTAGGCATGGAGCCAGGTACGGGGTAGGACCATGATTATATCTTGCTGAGAGGCGGAGGGGCACGGTTTGCTTTCTCATTGGAGCTTTATGATGTGGGTCCTCTAAACTTCACAACAGTGGCCCATCGGTATGAGGGGATGGCATGGTCTGCTTTACTTTGAGAAAGAAGGATGGCTGCCAGAGGCTATGTGCCCTGACAGGGATATGTACATACATCTGGCTTCTCTGTGCCCTGACAGGGATATGTACATACATCTGGCTTCTCTGTGCCCTGACAGGAATATGTACATACATCTGGCTTCTCTGTGTCCTAACGGGGATGTGTATGTACATCTGGCTTTTCTGTGTCTGTGTGCATTTCAGCATCTCTCTGTCTCTGTCTTTCCTTCCGTTGGTCACCACTGCCTTTTGACAGAGATAACTAGCTTGAATGCAAAGTAGCTTTCATCCACCCCTGAGCTCAGCTTTCAGACAGCAAGAAAATGGAGAGATAGTGAAAAGAACCCAAGTAGCCAAATCTACTCTAGGTACTTAGGAGCCAGGAATTAAATCCCTATTTAATCCTATTACTTCTGAGGGGCAGAATTCTGTAAGCTCTTGAGGTGTGGGGCCAGTTATGGGGACTTATGCTCATAAGGCCTGCCATAGCATATGACCAAGAAAATGAGAACAAAACATCTCTTAAAAAGTCCTGAGTAATGTCCTAGAATAAATATTACCATATTACTTACAAGATATAATGCAGGGAAATACTAAGCATGTACAATAAGAATTTCTCCCCCTCTCTCTCTCTATATGCTTGATACAGTATTTATATTTAATAGAATATTCAGCACATTATACTAAAATAAAACAGTAATGATGTCAAATTAGAGAAAACGTGCTAGTATTTGTAACAGAAAATAAAGGATTATTTGGTTAGGGATAATTTTTCTATGTGATATTAAAATTATATTTTCTCAAATTTTCTAAAAATAAACATACCTAATTTGTGTAGGCAAAATTAATAGTATTTAAACTAAATAATAACAATTTGAATTATTTATATTTAAAATAAATATAATAGTATTTATATTTATAATAATAAATTGATATTATTTCTTATTATGCTGGACTACATGACTAAGGCGATAGCAAGAGGGAATTATTCTTAAACAGTTTAAAAAATCAAGCACATCAAACAACCAGCAAGCATTTGTGACAGGAAGCTGGGAGATTAGTGGAAATGACTTTTATGTACTTGCATCGTAGAATGTGGACCACCCAGAGACAGTGTGGCTTCAGCGTTCAGAGCCTCAGTGTTGTTAGATGCTGGTTCGTTGTGCTATTTGCACTTCAGCTTTTGTCTCTGATGAGATCACAGAGGCCTGTGGTCTGAGGAGCTACAGAAGGCAGGAAGTGCACTGAGGCACGTGCCACTAGTGTATGAGATCCAGATTTAGAAGTCTCCTTCTTAAACTACAGCTTTGCTGTCCATTAACAAGCCCCAACTGTCTCAGCTTTAAAATAGGAATGGTGATGATCTGAGGATGATTCTCTTAGCAAATGTAGCTAATCAACAAGCACTTAGTGAGCACCTACTTTCTACAGTGCAATAGACACTTTCTACCAGAGTGGAGCCCTGGCTTTAGCATAATATACAATCCAGCAGAGCGGGGCAGACACGCGCGCACACACGCGCGCGCACACACACACGCACGCACGCACACACGCACGCACTCCGAAGGCAAAGGAGTAGCTTCCATAAGGACAGCATGCAACAGTGCAGCAGGAGCAAACAAGAATTGTCCCCAATTACAGTGTAGGTAAGGGCACCTGTCTCCAAGTTTGATGAGCTAAGTTTTCAATTCCTAAGACCCACATGGGTGAGGACAACCGACTCCTAAGGGTCTTCTCTGACTGTGGCATATGCACACAGAAAAGTCAAGAAATGGGGTGGAAATATTTTTTTAAATCATCCTGAATGTAGGATAAGTGGTGACATAGAAAATAAAACACAAGGATGAGCAGGGACTTCTGAGCAAAGACAGAGGGGGCAGCCCAGGCAATGCAAAAAGATGGATGTGGGCCAATAAAACGCATAGTAGTTGGAAGTCACTGAACACGGTCACCCAGAATGCACTACACAAGAGGTCCGAAGAAGCAGGATTTTGTGTGTAGATAGAACACACTCAGATTTTAGGTGCAAGGACTAGGAAGATGACTCTACAGTTATAAGAACTAACTGCTCTTCCAGGGCACTGGGGGTTAGTTCTCAGCACCCACACGGTAGCTTACGACTGCCTGTAACTCCTGTTGCAGGGAAATCCAGTGCCCTCCTCTGGCCTCTATGGCCACTTTTGGTACACAGATGCACATGGAGGCAAAACACACAAACATGTATAATAAAAATAAATACATTCTTTCTTTTAAAAGGTTAATTGCTGACATAAACACCTTTACAAAGATTACTTTGAAATGTTTAACAATCATTAATAATGGTTAGTTGAGGTGGCTTATTATATTAACATTCTAGATCATGTAACCAAAAAAAAAAAAAAAAAACTGTCTGAGAACGTCTGATTCTAAGAAAAAATATCATGCTCATTAGAGTCTTCTAGCATCATTTGATTTGGGCATTTTCTTTACTGCTGTTCTCTACAGTCTATAGACTTAGATGAAACAGGGGCTATGTGCCCACTTTGCCTTGGATTCAGGCACATTGTACATAACGGCATAAGCAAGGATTGCCATGGAAACTATGGTGAGGCATCTGTGGGTCAAAGGAGGTGTAACAGTGCTGCCAGTGGTGCCCCAGAAGTAACGTGCAGGACCTAGAGTTTATGTACTCGATCTATTAGAGGGTACGGGGGATGCACATGACCACTTCTCAATGGACATTGAAAATCTGGACCCTGTTCCTGGGAACAAGATGGCACCATCAAGGAATAGTGACAAAAGCAAGAAAGCAATTAATTCAGAGAAGACAGACACAAGAAGAAACTGTCTTTAAATGTAAAAACAGGACGGTGTCAGATTTGCTCTCTGCTAAACCACAAGAGAGACTCAACTGGGCCTCTTTAACTCAATATAAAAGATCTCAGTCTCAACAGCGGCCTCGTGAACAACCCAAACCCACCACCACTATTCAGAGATGTGTCCTCTAGCACAAAAGTTACCAACTCTATGCAGCCATTCAGCACTAGAAATGTCGCTCAGCCAACTCGAGATGTGCTGTAGACATAAACTACAAGCAGACCTAGTAATTACACAGATACAGATACCACTGACTGCAACGATATTCCGAAAATATTGCATTACCTAACATCTGCTGTTAAAATTAATTTCCCCAGTTTCCTTTTATTGTTTAATGAGATTGCTAGACATATTAAGATCACATCTGCAGCTGGTCAGAAAGGAGCCTGCCAGTCTCAGCTAGACCACATGCCCTCTCTCCTAGTCCAGACAGCAAGCTCCTCACTCGTTCACTGCAGGCTGGGGGACCCCAGATCCTGGATCCCACAGTCAGAACTTTGTACCAACTCTGACTATAAACCACGACAGAGAACAAACCATGCTCAATTCAGAAAGAAGCCACAAGACATCAAAAGGTTTTGATTGGCTAAAACACTCAGCTGAAATACAGCTGAGGAGCATCTTCAAGCTAAAGCTGAGCCTACCTATGTCTTTCCTAAAACTGGTAAACAACAGTACCACCCTGAGCCAACAGTAATTGGATTTGGGTCCTTGCTATCATAACCAAGTGCAAAATATTTACCAGCCCTGTGTGTTTTGGCTTCTGGCATAGAGACTGCTTTCAGTGTGAAATGTGTGAGGTCAGCATTTTTTTCTACCAGGCAAGCATAAACGGGTGTTGCCTGTCCACAGGTAGGCGGAACTGCTGTGTCCTCCAGAATACGACCTGAACAGACCAGACCATAGTAACCTTTTCATGCCCAGTAAATCTGCAAGGTCAAAGGCCCCGTGGCCGAAGAACAGAGCACTGAATGAAAAGGGGTCTCCTCTCAGTCACTGCTTTCTCCTTTGACCACCGTGTAATGGTAAGCAAGTCCCAGGAGTCTCCAAAGCCTAGTAGACTTGTTACGTGAGCACAGTGCCTTCATATACTTACGAGGAAGATCATAGTCAGTGAGTGTAAACACTCAGCACTTAGCGTCCCACACTGCCAGCATCATTCCCAATGAGACTACTAGCTCCTTCAGGGTAGGACTGCACCTTCATTTAGTCAATACACAATAGTTCTTACTGAGGGCTGGGTGCCGGGGATGCCGAGAGAGTAAGCCTCTCCGTTCCTGGAGTTGACGATCTATGATCTGGAGGAAGTCACGCTTAAAGTAATCTACACATAAACACACTGTTTCAGCAATGCTGAGTGCCAAGAAGGAAGGCAGAGTAGGCAGAAGGTGGTCATGGTAAGGAATGCTTGTATAGCCAGCATGTCAGGGAAGCGTGCCTCCCTAAGTGGAGATTCAAACGAGGTGCAGAAAGGAGCTGCTGAGGGTCTGACAAATGCTTGGTTCCAGGAAGAGTAAGCGGCAGTGCAGTAATGCAGGGTAGCGAGAGCACAGGGCTTTGAAGGCGAGAACGAATAGGCACCGAACAGCTTGAACACAGTAAAGGATGTGACCAAACTCTTGACTTGGTCACGATGAAAGTCATTAGTGACCTTGACTAGAGTCAAGGAAGGTTGAAGACACACATGAGAGGAATGTTCTAAACCAACGTAGGAGGCTAATGGCTAGACAGATAAGATGCTTAGAAGAACTTCGATTAAAAACAGAGCAGAGAACTGCATTGGCAGCTAAGAGGTGGTGGCACTGGAGTGAATTCCGAGTTAATGGAAATCATTTTGCAGAGGGCAAAATGTCAATGCATGAGACAGGGCCCATAATTTAATGGTGGCTGTGGGAACAAGTCCCTTGGGTCAGTGAGAGAAGAGACAAACCGGCTTATGTTCCTGTCTCCTCTCCAGTGGGACGGCGGGAAGAATGTGTGAGTCTGCACACAAGCAGGACCACTGATTTGATGCTGGGCATCAAGACATCTGCTGCCCTCCACTGCGCGGAGCCTAGAGCAGATAGGGGGAGGAGGCAACGGAAGACAGTACAGCCCTCGTCTTACTTCCTGCACTGACGTGCTCAGAAGTCTCCGCTGACTTCCCAAAAGGATTTAGGGTACAGGCTAACGGAAGGAGCAAAAATGCTCTTACTCTCCTCTCCTGCGGCTTCCTCACACCTCTCCGGGTCTTCTTCTTCTCTCTGGCACCTGCTGAGCTCCTTCTCATCTGTTGACACATAGGTCAAAGGACAGCAAATGTTTCTTAAGTGCTTGAGACGTAGAATTCCTGTGTGGGGTGTTGAATCCATCAACAGACTCCTAGCCCTGAGCAGGATATTGTCCTGTCCAGTCATTTAGAAAGCAACCAAAGGATGATAGGACCGAGGGCAAGAGCAGCAGCACGCGCCCTGAGACGAGGGCCTTAGCTTCCAGTAGGAGCGTGGAAGACTCTGTCCCGCTGTGCTCTTCGATCCCTTAGAGCTCCCCTCCAGCCATCTGAACTGAGCTAGCCTCTACTTCTAAAGACCTTTTCAGTTTCTTCCTCGTCAATTAGAAGACATCTTTTCTGGTCCCCCTCTCCCCCGCCTCTCTCTCTCGCTCTCTCTCTCTGTGTATGTGTGTACCTATGCGTATGTGTACAGTTGAGCATACACACATGGCCTGCGTGGATGTCAGAGGTCATTTCTGAGTGTCTTCCTCTACTGATCTTCACCTTTTTCTCTCTTTTAGTCACTATTGCTGCATGTGTGCAAACACATACATGTATAAATACAACCCGCTCTGAGTCCATTTACCCTTGCTGATAGGTGTAGTTTCAGGGCTGATCACTTGGTATTGGATAACTAATCCAGGGAATATTCCCCAGGGAATGAATCTCCCTCTCTTGGTAGCCATTAACTGCCTGTAGTTCTTCATCTAACCAGTCTTATTTATTTTATTTTATTTTTTGAGGCAAAGTCTCTCACTGAACCTGGAATTCGCTGGTTCAGCTAACCTGGCTGGCCAGTAAATGCCAAGGAACCTTGCATCTTCACCTCCCAGATCTGGAGTTACACACGTGCACCACCATGCCAGCTTTTTACTTGCGTACAAGGTTCCTCATGCTTGAAATAGCAAGCACTTTTGTCAGCTGAATTGTCTTCCCAACCTATGGCCCTGTCTTCCTGAAAGGCATGTAGCAATGTATTTTCCCAGAAGCTCAGTGCCACGCAGTTCCTTCTGAAAAAGAGACACTCGTATCAGCAATTTGGTTCCAAGACAGAACCCTGGGTGAGAATTTATAGTCCCAGGGCCTTATCCTCCTGGATGCTGGGTGCAGGAGCCAGACAGAATCCGGGGATTGGGGACAGGTTAAAGATAAAGGTGGAGCCAGGCTCCCAACTTCATCCAGATCCTCCTGTGTAGCTCATAGGGGGTCTGTTGAGTGAGGAAGTCTCATCTGAAATGCAACCGGAGCTGCTGTCCCCTGGGGAGGCTGTGGGCAAAGCAAACATACTGCTCGGCATACCCACTGGTGGGGGGTTGGGGGGATAAGAGGAAGGTTGCAGTACAGACTGCCAACTGGAGCAAAGGAAACAGCAGTTGGAGCCTTGCAGGATTCCAAAACACAGGAGTGTCAAAAAGGGCCCTGGCTTGTGTTTTGCTCAAAAAGCAAACGTCTGCTGGATTCCTTGGTGGCTATAATTTCTAAAATGCTGGGTGGAAAGGTCCACTCTCACTGTGCATTGGCCTCCACGTAGGCCCAGGTATATGCTCCTCAACTTCTGACCCACATAATGAGGAATCTCTCCTGAGTACATTAGTGAAGGTTCTATCTCTTTTCCTTATCTTCATCTTTCCTCAGCAGAAACCCACAGGCTTGAAACATTAACAATAAAACTCATATGTTGGGGGTTGGGAATAAAGGCCTCCTCTTTTCAGGTCCGGTCATCTTGAGGCGAGAGGGAAGGTGTCTACATTTCTTAAGCCGACGCTGCTATTGTCATGGACTTACTGGCATGGTAGCTCAGGGCTGCAGGCCAAGGGTGAGATCATGCAGTAATTTCTTTATCTTTATGAGAGTGGAGCTAAAAGCAAAATGCAATCCAACTCACTTGGATAAATAGGCTGAGAGGATGGCATGGAGCAAGCCCTTCTAAAGCCATCACGACTCTGACCAACCTCCCCTCACAGGACAGATGAGGACAGGAACTCCTGACCATCCCCAAAGTTCAACTAACCAAAGCGTATTTGACATGCTGGAGCTAAGAAAGAACTTCTCACTGGATGTGAACTAAAAACCTCACTTCTCTATCTTATTTTGAAACAATAGAGAAAAGGCAAGAGTTGCCCACCCTGACAGACACCAAAGCCCACCATTTCTATGCTATCCAAGCACTCCAAGGTCTCCTAACATCTCAGGCCCCGAAATTTGTAGAAAGCCCCAGCCTGCACATTAATCCCATCCCTCCTGACACAGGAGGCGGCCTGAAGGCAGCAGATGTCTGCTTCCCACTTCTCTCTCCACAAAGACAGTTGACAAGCTTCTGTGACTGAATCAGCAGGAAAAAAAAAGGGACAAAATGTGTGAAGTGGGGCTTTCCTCATAGTCTTTTTCTAAGGAAGTCTTTGGCTGTCTTGAAATTTGTGGCTACCCAGTAGAGTTTTCACACCGTCCTGTTACCACTGCAGTGGAAGGCCTTTGTATTTCTAAGATGTCTTCCTGCCAGCTGTCTCCTGTGGAACCAAGCATCATTGGAACCAAGGAAGCTAAGCTAAAGAACCTGTGAAAAACGAGACATCCTGTCAGCAAACCGTGGAACAGCCGAACACAGGAGTGTACGCACTGTCCAATGTTAACCTCAAATCATTTGATGTTTGTTCTTTCTGAAGTGGAGTAGAAATGAAAAGTAAATATTCGACTTTAAAGTGCCTATTCTTAGATAAAACCAAGACTACGAAGACCAACCTGTATAGATAGACATCCAAGGTTTGGGACATGTTCTTGTTTTCTTTCTGTTGCTGTGATAAAACACTGACCAAAGGCAACGCCGTAGAGGGATGGGTTTATTTATCTTACGGAGTACAGTCTGTTGTTAACGGAACTCAGATCAGAAACTCAAGCAGAATCTTGGAGCAGAAATAATGGAGGAAATTTGCCTGCTGGCTTACTCGTTAAATTCTGTACATAGTTCAAGACCCTCTGCCTGGGAATGGTGCCGCCCATAGTGGGCTGGGCCTCCTAAACCAATCAGTAATCAAGACAATCCTTCATATACCTGCCTGCGAGACAACCTGAGAAAGACAATTATTAAATAAAGATTTTTTTTCCCCCAGAAGATTTAAGGCTGTGCCAAGTTGATAACTAACACCAAGCAGGACAAAGTGACATGAGTTGCGCTGCACTCGTCCCCTTACATTGTTGTGATGGCTGCTTTCATGTCGTCACCTTGACACAAGCTATAGTCATCTTAGAGGGGAAAGCCTCAACTGACAAAATGCCTTCAGAAGATTCAGCGTTAAGCAGACAAGCCTGTAGAGCATTTTCTTAAGTGGCAGGGGAGGGAAGGCCCAGTCTGTTGCTGGTGGGGCTGCCCCTGGGCTGGTGGCCCTGGGTCCTATAAGAAAGCAGGCTGTGCAAGCCATGAGGAGCAAGCCGGTAGGCAGCACTCCTCCATGGCCTCTGCAAGAGCTCCTGCCTCCAGGTCCCTGCCACATTTGAGTTCTTGTCCTGATTCCTTCAGTGATGAACAAGTGTGAGCGTCATGAACTGTTGGAATTCTCAACTCGCTTTGCTCACGGCGTTTTATCACAAAAGCAACTCTAAGACAATGTTTTCTTAGGATTCTCAGCAGAGCTCCAAGTGTTGCCCTGCTCCATCTGCTCACTTCTGTGTCCCTAGTGGAGACCACATGAGGGTCTGTTCAACAGTCACTTGTCCTTCCTGGATTTACTATAATCCCCATTCATCTCAAGGTCAGAGAAAGCTCGGACAGAGCAGCTCTGTCTGTCTCTTTCAAGAAGCGATATGAAGCCTACTGAGCATTTCATGAGCCCATGAAAACAGTCTTGCTTCTGGCATTGTTTGTACTCTGTGACATCTCCCTTTCCACACTAAGGATAACTTGTACACAGTGGATGGACCAGGCCTCTAGAATCCCTCAGATTTTACCTGTTGCAAGGTGTGGCTGGTATACCCCGCCCTCAGCCCTGAACTCTTCAGCCCAGGGGCTGGGCTTCCCCTACCCTAGAGACTCTTCCCTATATAATACAGACATTTAGTGCACTCTGGCGCTCTCTCTCTCTTCTCCTCCTTCCTCTTCTTTCTCTCTCTCTCTCTCTCTCTCTCTCTCTCTTTCTCTCTCTTCTCTCTCTCTCTCTCCTCTCTCTCTCTCCCCTCTCTCTCTTCCCCTCTCTCCCTTTCTCTCTCCCTCCCTCTCTCTGTCTTTCTTCCCCTCCCCACCCCTGCATTTCTCTTTGCCTGCATGTACACCCCCTCTCCCTGTCTGCATGGCAATTTCCCTGGCCCCATTCCTTGGGACCAGTGAACCCAGCCTGAGAGATGGTCCTCATGTATCTACTTATTAGTAACCAATTTACTCCCTATCTCTTCCTCAAATCTCCCCGTGTAGATTGGGCATGAGTTTACAATGAAAGATAAGCCTACCTCTTCCAGTCTTCTACTCTGGCTCCCAGAAAAGTGGAGAAAAAAATGATCAGAGCCATGCTGTGGGTGCGTTAAAAGAGCACATGAGACAGAGCAAGCTCAGAACAGACCAGCTATCCTATCATTATCATACTTTTAAGGAAGGGACTCAGCCCGATACTCAACAAGCCAGAGCTGTAAGTGTACCCTACCACCTCATGCCTGTTAGTGGGAACACAGGGTTTCCTCTCCAGACTCACCTGTTTAGGTTTAAACATCCCCTCAGCCCAGGTCACACTCTTCTCCATGCCTTTACCTTCAGGATTTCTCAGCTTCCTATGATCAACCTGTGAACTCAGAAACCTGAGCAAGCCCAGGCAGCCCCTACTTCAAACACCAGCTGCCCCTCGCTGAGGAGTCTCCTCTCCCCCCTCAGAAACAGCTTGCTATTTTCCCAGAGGGTAGAGTGCTAACCAAGCTGTTTACCCGCGGTAGTCACTGTGACTACGCCACAGGCTTCCACTCAGCAGTTTCCTCCCCACAGTCTGACAGAGCAGGCCCAGTCTGCAGGTCCATTCCTCTGCGGCATCCCCCCACACCCCACCTTAGATAACTGATTCGTCAGCAGCCAGCCTTGTACTTTCAGTTGTTTTTCCAGTTTGAGTATAAACGAATACGTCTTTACCTATGCTGTCATATTTAGATTCCCTTGTGAAAAAGAGATAGAGCAGCTTTTTCATGGTCAGAATTCTACCTGTCCATACTGCGTTAAGTCTCCTGAGTCCCAGTCAAATCCAGTTAGGGATACTGAAGGCACTGTGCTTACCACACCTCCAGACCTCCACAGAGGCTTCCCCTCCCTCTGCTGGGAACCTCCCTCTCTGCCGTAACTGCCACCCATGAACCTAGTGAACGTGAATTTTTCTTTTGGATCCTGGTAGCGTGTCATCACTCCTGAGACCACTTAAGGTCTTACCGATTTCCCCCCATTTGGGTCCCTTATACCTCCTGGGTTTATATCTACTAGCATACCATGTTTAATTTATATTTTATCTCCCTTGATAAGCTGAATTCCTTAGCTTTAACTGTGTATATCTACTAACTATATCAACACATCGCAATACGTTAATATTAAGGAAATAATTGAACCCAGGAAGAATATTTAAGATGACGGCTTTATGGGTTAGTTCTGTTGCCTTGCTGGGCAGATCATTCGTTCAGTAAAATGTGTGCTTTGCAAGCATGAGGATGTGAGTTCAGTCCTCAGAACCCATGTGGAAAAGCCAGATGTGCTGGCATGCATTTGTAATCCCAGTGCTGGACAGACAGAGACAGAAGGATTGGGGGCAGGCAGAGGTGGGGGGAGGCATTCAGAAGCCAGCCAGCCAAGTTGAAATGGTGAGTTACAGTCCAATAAGAGACCCTGCCTGAAAAAAGTCAGTGTGGACAGTTCCTGAGGAACAATGGAACATCAGCGTGTCACAGCTGGCCTCTACAAGGGGGAGGGGGAGATGAATAACTAAAAGGGAACTGATAGCCACAGCAGTTAAGAGTGTGCCCTGGGTTTGCAGGAAGAAACCGTCCTCTTGATGTAAGAAGGAAACTCAGCTCAGTACAACGTAGTCAGCTGGGCTGGGAGTCTGACACTGAGCAGCTTATTTTTGGTATGCTTAAACACAATAAAACTTTGGAAAAAAGTTTCCTCATTGTAATTATCACAACAAAACATAAGGCATGGCCACATTGAAACTCCCTCGCTAAGTACCGGTGACCTCTTCCAGCATTATTTCTCACCCAGTAGGACCCATGTAAGCCAGTACTCTCCGCAAAGGATGCCATCTTGGACCTAACCATCTGCCTCTTAGGAGAAGGTTTCAAATGAGCCAAGGTTCAAGTGACAACTCTGTTCCTCAGGTCATACACATTCATAGAAGACAGCTGCTCGGACATACCCAGCAAGCACAATACATATTTATTATAAAAGAAAAAACAGACATGGCTTTTTACCAGGGGCCTCCTCATGGACACAGGTTCCCAGAAGAAATCCTGGTTCAAAGCTAGATAGTCTAGCTGAAAGGCATTAAGAGGCACGAGAGAACACCGCCACCAGAGGCTGGTTCTAATTCTATTTTTCTACTCATCAGTTACGCAGTCTTCAAAGACCAGTTTCCCTTTCCAGTAAATTAACAAAGCTTAGATATTATAAACAAGGAAACTCAAAAGGAACCCACCATGAAGTACATGTGCAAAACAAAGCTAAGATCTTGAAAACGTGGAGAGACAGGGACACAGCACCCACAGAGAAACAGTGGCCCAGTGTTTTTCAAATAGTAAAAAATAAAAAAATGGGATTTAAAAGTAGTTTTCTATCCCTAAAGAGAACATCCTTCGGGGAAGAAACTGTAAAATGAGGCATCTCGACAGGGAAGATGGAGTCAGTTTACCAAGAGCTGCTGTTGTGGAAAGTGATGGATGAAGAATGTGGGCAGAGCACAGAAGAGGGTCATGAAAAGAGGGTCCCAGGGCCTGTGCAGAGAAGGCAGAAGGGAGGGCTCCAGAAACCTATAAACATTCTGATGATCAATAACCTTAGCAGGGATATGGGAAAAGGTCAAAACAAAGACACGGTACATTTATAAACTCACAGAAAGTTCACAGAAACCAACAAAAATAAACCGTGGCAGAATTATGGTCACTCTAGAGTAAAGGAAGTGAGTGAAAGCTATCAAAGCCTGTGCTCTGAAGCTACGAGACACTGATAGAACCTACCAAGGGGCTCTGAGCAAACGCTCTTTACACTTGAGAGAATTCGCTACGATGATGATGGCAGTTCTACGTCAGTGGATACAAAGGTTCAAAGCAATTCCTGTCAGGCCCCAGCAACTGTTTTTGCAGACACAAATAATAAAACTCTAAAGTTTATACAAAAAGGCAGCCTGGTTTGCTAAAATACTTTTTAAGTTTTTAATTAAAAGGGTTATTAGGCAATCCTCCGGTGTGCACGATGTATGCTGGGCAACCCCACTCCCACCCCTTCCCACCCCCGTCCACTCACAGTCTTGGCCCCACCCCACTCCTACCCCCTCCCACCCCCGTCCACTCACAGTCTTGACTCCATCTTCTTTCTCTTCCACACTTCCTCTGCCCTCCTCTGACATCCCCCCATCCCGCCCCCGGAGCCTTCAAGAGGGTGGCATAGTGACATGTTTGGAGCTGAGCACGTACTGATGCTTATTCACTGTATGGTGGGCAGACCTGACTTTCTAAGTCACCACCATTCACTGTAAAGAGAGGTGTCTCTGGTTCACCCCATAGCTAGCCTGTTAGCTGGCCTTACAGTAGCAGTATGGACTCCCCTTCCCCTTCCTTCCACGGAACAGGCCTCAGATCCAACCAGAGGACAGTTGCTGATCCCTACCACAGCCACAGTTGCACTGGTGGACCTTCTGGTTCATGAGATCAGTGATGCCCTCTCTCTCCCTGAAAGCCTCCTTGGTACCCTCTGGTATATTGGATGCTAGCCATGAGGGAGGATGTTCCCAGCTAAAACCCAGCCTGTTTTCTCTATATTTCACAGTCGCGGTGTATGGTGTCTTCGTGATATGGCCTTACTTTGTAGGGCTGGTGGGCAGCCGCAAGGATCCGCAAGCGCTTATACAGCACTTGGCTGGACTGATAGCGAAACAGACTTGACAAGCTTGAGTTTTGACATGTTGTGTTAAACACTGAATGCACGTATCCCTGCTTCACTGTGTGATGAGCACACAGATGCCCAGCACAGTCCTGGGGGCTACGGATTATATTACAAAATGACCACATTATATACGCACTTTTGAGGTTGAGCTTGGATGTGTCGTGGATTAGCGCCTTGGCTCCTCTTCCTGGGGAATTTAGTAAGACCCTCCCAGTTCAACAGACACTTGATAAATAGTTTTAGTTTCTGCTCAAGAAGAAAATGACCTGCAAATGGAGCTGAGGTGAGAGATACAATACGACTTCAAGTAAATGTTTGTATGGTTCTTGGCAAACTGCAATTGAGTTGGTGAAGTAGGTCACTGGAATCCTCACTGGAAACCGTAATCCTGCAAGGGGCTGAGTGGAGAGGACGTTTCTCTAATCTGTTCAAGAGGTCTCACCAGCCTCCTGGGCTAGCCACCGGCATTTGAGAAAGCACATCACGGGGTTAAGGGTGCTGTCTGTGGCGACAAAACAGAGAGAAGCTAAGAGGCCTGAGAGGGGATTAAACCCATGACCTGCCCCTCATTAGTGCAGTGTGGGAGCAGCCTGTGAAATAACACAGGCTCCCATAGTGTCAGCAAACACTGACCTACTTAGACAGGAGTGGTGAAAGCGCTCCTTCCCCTCCGACATCAGCACAAGCTGTCTCTGGGAATTGAAAGGACAGAGAAAGCCCTTTTACAGGGAATTTCTGGGTCAATAACTCTCATCTCTTGTTCATACAGTAATTATTAGATTATGTTGCCCAATTATCTGTGCATCCAATAACTTTTCCTCTTCCTGCCTGCATACTCATGTCCCAATAACTGCAGCAAGTATTAGGCAACACGTTAAGGCCATTTGAGGCCGTGTGACATCGGCTATGTCCCTACCATTACGCCCCTGTCTGTTGAGTTTTTTTCCATGACCCTCACTCCTACCTCTTCCTCCAGCTCCTTGACTATCGTGTCCTCCGCTCCTTACATATATTCACATGGCTCTCACACAGTTATTCCTCCGACCCTAGCAAGCTGTCCTAGAGGCTTTCAAACCTTCTGATGGCTGAACACAGACCCACCTGCCTGCTCAACTCTATCATAGCACTCAACCGCTTGCATTGCCACGATCGGTGTCCCTTCCTCCAAACCCTGCACTGCAGGCATCTAAAGAGCAGGCACTGACTGGGCCAGGTAAAAGCCATGTTTTATCTGCTCTGTGCCCCGTGTAAACCAGGAACTCAATAAATGTGAGGAGCAGTGATGGAGGATGACTCTGGTTTTCCTCTTCTATATTACACTTCCCCAATTCTGCTAAGAAACATCTAAAAGTGACGTCAAAGCATCCTTAAATGCATCACCTGTGCTTGGCATTTTCTGAGGCAACTCACTACACTGAAGTTCCTAGGCATTTGCTTACTACCTCCCTCCTAGTGTTTCTAAATGCCACTGAGAGGAGATTCTGGGAGGATGCAGGAGAATCATGTATCTAAGGGTCCTTCCTGCTGCTCAAAACATTAGATAACATTTTGTATTCTCTGGCCATGATTATATTTTCCTAAATTCCCTTCTTTGTTCATTAAGCAACAAATATGGTTTTATTTCCATGTGCACACAAACATATACACTCACAAGCTAACTAGAAAAATGAAAAAGAATTAAAAGCTGGGGGCTCAGCATGTTACTCAATAGTAGAGTTCTTTCCTAGAATGTGTGAAGTCCTGAGTTAAATCCCCCAGTACAAAAAAGAGTTAAAAATTGAATACGGGGGCAGGATCACCATCTGTCCCCATGATAACCACTAGTCTATCCCCATGGTGCCCAGGGGTAGAGAGAACCTGAGATGCAGGTCCCAGAGGGCACACTACTGTACCTGAGATGACCCCTGCCCCATGTCACACTGCATTAACAGGGGATGGCACTCCTGAGAGGAGTCCAGAGACCCCAGGTACCACTAAGAGGAGCAAGTAAGTGATGGAGAAATGGAGGAGAAAGAAAAGCAGAAGGATGTGGGCACAATGAAGAGCATCAGGACTGGAGAACCGAGGGTAGTGAGGAGCAGCCTGATGTGAGTTGCTGGTGATGCCACCTAAGCCCATGGTACCGACCTGGCCTGTGCTGCCACTGAAGCCGATGTCTGGGTCTGTGGCCCTGTAGCATCAGCAGTCTATTGGCACCAAAGTCCAGGTGGTCATCCCTGGTCTGGGCTGCTGCCTAGAGCCATGCTGATGTCTAAGGGTTGTGCAGAACTGGCCCTACCCCTTACCAAAGCATTGTGGAAGAGCTAGCCCTGAGGGTATGACAGCAGGAGAGCTGACCCCACCTCTCATCAGCTGCAATGCTCAGGATAGCAGGCCCTGCACATCACCCAGGAAGCACAGTAAAACTGGCCCTGTTTGCAGGAGTATTAGGCAAGACAGTCCTGAGCTTGTGAGTATGGGAGAGCTGGCCCTGCCACTCTTCTCCCATGTGGACGCATGGACTGGGGAGAAATCTATAGCAGGTGGAAGGGCTGGCCCCAGGGTCATGAGAGAAGGAGAGCTGGCCCTGCTGCAGCACTCAGGAGAGTGGGCCTACAATTCGCCTGGGCAGTACAGTAGGGCTGTCCCTGGTTATAAAGGTTGCCAGCCCAGAGGGCATGAACATAGAAGAGCAGGGCCCGTCTTTTATCTGCTGTGTGTGATATACTCAGATCCCAAGACCCCCAAAAAAGACCACCAGGACTCAATACTGATACAATACACATGAGGACCTTTAATTTTTCAACCCGAGTTGGGCTCTGAATGGTCACCAACACAATGGTATCCAGAAAGAGCCCCGAACTCTGAGCTGAGGGTAAATTTGTAAGTTCTTATCATTCCCAGCACCCCAGAGCCCAAGAGTTCCAGCCTGGCAAGTGCCTATTGGTTGAGTAACATAAAGAGGCCTAATGTCTAAAGGTGACAGGATACAGAAAAATACTCCAAGCCCCCCATGGCTTAGCTTTCTTCGTTCTCTTTGTTCACTACCGGTGGGCAAACTCTGTCTCCAGTGGGACTCTTCAGGTCAGTCACTAGGCAACACTATCTCTGGCGGGGCTCTTCAGGTCAGTCACTAGGCAACACTATCTCTGGCGGGGCTCTTCTTTGCAAATGGCCAGATTCTCTCCTGTAGGCCTATTTCTTAACCTTTGCCCCGGTAACCCTGAAATCCAATTTTCTTTCTTCTGGTATCTCATGTGGTGGCATGGGTGAGAGAGAGATGCAGCGGGTGGTAGAGATGGCCCTCCTGCAGCACTCAAGAAAGCAGGCCCTGGTAGCAAGGGCGAGGGTGAGTCAGCCCTGAGGGCAGGAGCATGGAAGAGCTGGCCCTACCACTTGTCTTCTGTGAAGTGGCACGGAGGAGGGAGAAACACCTTTCCCCCCGCCCTCTTCAACACCTATGGCAGGCAGGAGAACTAGACTGGGGATCATGAGAGAGGGAGAACTGGCCTTGTCCCTTACCTGCTATAACACTTGGGAGAGGGTGCCCTACACTTCACCTTGCCAGCAAAGTGGAGCTGGCCCTGGTTGAGGGAGTTGCAGGTGAGCCAGCCCCAAGTGTGTGTGATGGGAAGAGCTGGCCCAGCTCCTCACCTGTTGCAGCACTTGGGAGAGTGGGCCCTGCACCTCACCTGAGCAGCAGAGCAGACGGCATGGGGGCTGATGAGTCAGCCTTAAGGGCATGAGTGCAGGAGAGTTGGTTCTGCCTCTTGCTGCCTGCAGCATCAGATGACCTAGCAGGGGCATGGCTGGAGAGCTCACTCCAGGTGTGGGTTCAGGAGAGCTGGTAGTCTGACTGGATCATATACCTCACAGGCCCAGGTCCAAGGCTTTGAATTGTCCCACACTAACAACTACCCCAGTGATGGATGAACTGCTGGAGCACATGAAGGAGCCAGACCTACAGACCCAAAACTACAGGTTCTCCATGACACAGAGAAATATATCAGGATATTGAGAAGAGTCCTCATGAGGACCCAGTATTGATAGTATAGCAGAAGCCAGAGGCCTTGAACCACACCAACGACGCATTCCAATGAATATTTGAAAGTAGTGTGGACAAAAGGGTATACTGTGGGATATTCTGTGACACACTACAGCTTCCACAGCAAGATTTTTCCTGAGAGGAGGTTGTGAGGGTGGAGGGTGGGTATGGACGGGGAGATGAGTGGGATTAGGGTGCATGGTGTGAAATTCATAAAGAACCAATACAAAGTTTTTAAAAATCAATGTAAAAATTGGCTATGCTTCTTTTCAAGCTGAAGTAATTCCAGTATTGTTTATAGGGCTGCCTTGATGACCATAAATCCCTTTAGTCTGCTTTTATCAAAGGAAGTGTTTCTTTCCCCCCTTTGATTATGACAGATGGTTTTATTCGGTATGGTAGTCTGGGTTGGTGTCATAGTCTTTCAAAACTTGTAGTACCATGGTCTAAGACCTTCTGTCTTTGAAAATATCCATTGAAAAATCACCAATTGCCAGGTATGGTGGTGCATGACTTTAATCCCAGCACTTGGGAGGCAGAGAAAAGTGGATAGCTGTGAGTTTGAAGCCAGCCTGGTCTACAAAGTGAGTGTAGGACAGCCAGCACTACACAGAGAAACCCTGTCTCAAAAAAGAAAAAGAAAAATCACATATTATTATGATAAGCCTTATGACTTGGTCTTTTTCTCTCTTGTATCTTTCATTTGTTCTGTACACTTAGTGTTTTGACTACTATAATATATGGATAATTTTCTGTGTGTGCATATGTCGCAGGTGTATTATAGGTGATAGGTCCTTTCACATTGTTGATAGATGGAATACCTTAGGCCACCAAAAAAAAAAAAATTACAGGTTTTGCCATTACTAATGGTAACCTTCCAGACCTGGTGGTAAGGCCCCATTGCTGAAGACAGCATACTTGAATCACAAGATTAGAGAAATGAAATCAAGGTGACTTGGAAGCTTTCATCACTATTGGCGAGCTTTCACAGCACTGGAAGGTGCTGAGCACACTATCAGAGGAGAAGAGTAGTCATTAACCCCACGCAGCTGTGCACCGTATGAGCTACAATAATAACTGGCCTAGCAAGATATGCCAAATGGTGCAATAGTGGCACAAGCGTTATGGTAGCAACCAATCACATTCTGCTTTGCTTTAAAGTCTGTTTCACAAAAATGAACTCAGACCTGTTAACTGGGCCAAGAACCTGTGGGCTGAATTTCCTAGGGGGCGAGGGGGAGGGTGTGGAACTACTATTATTCTGCTAAATGGACGCAGTGTTAACCTGTTTCGAAGTGCTTGTCTCTGTACCGATAGGTTCTCAAATACATCACTGGAGAATCTTTTAGTGGTAAACATACAGAAAATAAGAGACAGTGGAATGCTCAGCTCCAAATGGGGCATCCTTACCACACTTCCTCCCACAGGGCTCAGAGATCACCATGTCAGTGAGCAGATATATTGTAAAAACCGGAGATAGTAAGCAACTACTGTGAAACAGTGTTTTCCAGACATTACAGGGGTTTGCACACATGAGCTCACAGAGGCCAAACTGTATGGAAAAGAGCTGCACAAGACCAAGCCACACACTGGTGGGGAGGGGCTTGTGAAGTCTATTGGCTATAGATGGCTGCTGGGGTCAGGGCGTCAGCCCCTGATAAGCCGTCCATGCTCCCACATGGTCCCACACACACAGTCAGTACTAAATGGACTCAGCTCACTTAAAAAGAAGTGCAATGGCGTTGGGAGGGAAAGGTGGCATGTAAGGGGGTGTGAGAGGGACTGGAGAGGGTGAAGAGTAGATTTGACCAAAACACGTTATGTACAAAAATCTCAGTAATAAAAATTAAAATGGAATGTGGGTCTATAGATGCCTTAATCATTCACATTCTCACCACGATTCATTTATATGGTTGGATTTTGTTGTATTACCTGATTCTGGTATTGTTGCTTATTTCCTGTCTTGAGTTAAGTCTGATATGTCACTGCAATCAGTTTCTTCATTTTGTATATCTGTTGTGGTTTCTCTAGGCATTAAAATATTATCTTTAACGATATGTGAAGGGGTAGCATTGCACTAATTCATACAGAGATCCTTGTACATAAAAGCTCTGTCCTCACCTGCAAGTTTTTATTCTTTTTTTCCCTCTGTAGCTGAGTTCACGGTGAAAACGCTTACACTAAAATGTAACCTTTTGCATCTTAAGCAATTTTTCTTTAAAATCAGTATGCATTTTAAGAGGGTGTGTGCGTGCATGCCTGTGTGTGTGTGTATGTGTGTGTGTGTGTGTGTGTGTGTGTGCCTCTGTGTGTGTGTGATTACTTGTTTTCCTTTGCTCTTTTTGTGTTTATTGTTCCTTCCTACAGATCTGAGCCTATGCATACGTGTATTTGTGTGTGTGTGTGTGTGTGTGTGTGTGTGTGTGTGTGTTAGAAGTATTAAAGCAGCCATAAGCATTTTTGTAAGCAGGAAAGAGGAAGTTGGTTGTAGTCACGAACCATTTAGTTCAGCACCGAGGCAGTTCAGACACTTCCAGGCACGGTTGTTCTGGTTGTGAGGACTATGTTTGACCAGTATTTCTGAAATGTCTTATCAAGGTGTGAGATGTGTTGTGTATGAAATTGATCCGCCAGTGCCTGGTATTATGTGAGAAGAGGAGGAGAGATCAGCTTGAAAGCATATGGTGAGTCTTTGGGGAAAATTTCTAGTCATCAATGAGGAAATCACAGAGCTGACATTTAATACTCTGGGCAAAGCAGGGACCCCTTTCTACCAGAAGGTGCTTAATAATGAATGCATCATATAAAATTCTACACTTATCTTACTTATTAGCTTTACTTCCTATGAAGTTGGAAAAACTAAAATCTATCATAATTTCTTAGAGGTCACAAATCTACAGCCACGGTGCAAAGCCAAAATGCACAGCACCACTGGAGCAAGTCAAAAAGGATGTACACAGTCGTGAAGAGAAAAACTAAATGATTTTTGCCTTTCCTCTATAGAAATGAACCTACAGCTGGGTATGATAGCACATGCCCATAATCAAAGCAGTCAGGAGGCTGAGCAAGAGGCACTGTGTTCAAGGCCACCCCAGGCTACAGAGAGAGTTCAGGGCCAGCCTGAGTGACATGGTGAGATCCTATTTAAAGAAGAAGAGAAGAAGAAGAAGGAGAAAAGAGAGGAGGGGATGAGGAGAAGGAATAATTGAGTTCAGAGATGGCTCATCAGGTACTTCTTCAAAAGAATTTAAAGAAACAAGTGACAAAAAATAAAAATCAGAACAGATAAGGACAGTACCCCGCAGTTACATGAGGGGTTGGCAAACACTTGGTGTGTGTGGAAAACAAACCATGCCGCACTTTTTGTGCTGTTATGTTCAGTATACAGTATTCATCAGGTAGAAGCAAAGTGTAATAATTAATCAATTCTCTGTTTTTAGTGCACTTTTTTTTTTTTTAACTTGTCAATGCTCACTTTTAAATAATTCCAGTAAGAACTTCTGGGACTTGAAAGATGGTTCAGAGATTAAGATTCTGCTTTTGTAGAGGACCTGAGTTCTGTTCCCAGCGACTACTGGTGACTCCCAGTCACCCAACACTCCAGCGTCAGGGACTCAGATGTCCTCTTCTGACTCTGAGGGAGCCTTGGAGCAGGTGGGAGTTGGGACCTTCTGTGCTTCTATGCTGATCTGTGGTCCTGGTTAGTGTTCAGGGTCTGCAGAGTCATGGAGACTGTGACCCACTCTGCCTGTGACTACTGAAGCCTCTTGCTGTCACCCGATGTCAGTGACTCATAACGTATATACAATGGGTTTATAGTAGGAAGATAGAAATAGCTCTATAAAATAGCTTTCTTTCAAACTGCAGTGAAGGACCTCATAGGCCAGAATGTCTAAGTAATTACTTTAATGTCACACCGGTCAAGTAAAAGACTGACAAGTAGGTGCTCTGGGGGTTAGGGTTCAGAGGAAATTCTGCAAGCCACAGATGGCTTCATGTTCTGATCATGCTCTCTGCTCTAACCCAGATAAAGAGTCATTCTTGTGCTGTTTGCCATGTGCGTTCACCACACACATCCCTGAAGCCTGTGCTCCACTGAGATTTCCTCTCAGAACTCCGTTATTTCTTTCTCATCAACAAGCTTGATTGTTGCAGGCAAGGTGGGAGTTCTCAAACAAAGAAACAGAGACCGGGCTCTTCCGAGTCTACAAAGCATCCCTGAAAACTGCAGCCTTTATCTCTATCTGGCTTTTTAGGAGGCTGGCAATGGGACATAGTGCTCCCTCATGAGGATGCTGTGGGTGGCCGTGCCCACACAGCTCCATGTCAGCACTGGACTCAATGGCGTGCGTGAGCTCTGCCAAGGCAGGCAGGGAAGAAAGGACTGAAGACTGTCAGGTGTTGAGAATCCGCCCACTCCTCCAACAGGGCAAGCAACCAGCTTGCCTCTTTCTCTGAGTGTCTTCAGGATAAGTTATTTAGCCTTTGAATTAAATAGACCTCCACATGTGACCTCTTTTTAACAAAGCGTCACCTTAGTTCCTGTTCCCTTCATGGGTGGAGGCTAAAGTCAGAGAAGAAATGTGGGTAGCAGTTTACACTGTGAAGACAGTGGCCTTTATGAATTAGCACATGTCTTGGCCTACTATGTGCCAAGCCCAGCTCACCAGGCAAAAACCATAGCAATCGCTATTGCCAGGACACTATGTGTCTACACTTTCTGGCCGTGCTATATGGCTTGTGTAGTTTTTCTTTTTTCTAAAGTGTCAACACAACCTTAAGTTGTTGTGTGATGATGTTACACCATGTCCATCATGCACCGTGAGGAAAGGAGGACAATATACCTGTGGGTTCGTGAAACAGCAAAATGTTTTATTACTCGCACCACATAAGCAGAGGCGCCGATCAATCCGTGCTGCCAGACGGGAGCTCCAGAGCCTTATTTCTTCTAGCAGCCCCGGGGACGGGCAGAAGCAAGGTGTATAAGCATCAAAACAGCAAGCACTAGGGCCAAGTTACAGTTATAATTCTCGTCAATCAGAAGTCAGGGATTAGGGACTTTCCCGAGTGTTCCGTCATTGTCAACGGACAAATTTGCCTACCCAATCAAATGCATTCAGTCTTTCTGTTATTAGGATCAGGCATTATATGTGGAAGAAGGAGTTGGTCAGCTTCGGAAAAATGGAGTCTGAAGTCAAAATGACAGTATTTAAGTTCTTTTATCTGTTCCAACAAGGAACAGAGAGAGCTTTGAAGGGTTAACAGCTTATTGCAAATGAAGACAGTAAAATAAACTGGTTGAAAACCAGTTTGCTTGGTTCTAATATCTGCTCCAAATGTCATTCCAAGCTTTTTTTTTTTTTTTTTTAAGAGACAAAGTGGCTTCTGACCTCTAAACAATGCGGTTTTCAGTCCAGTTAGGTACTCAGCAGAATGAAGTCCCAGACAGACAGACAGACAGACAGACAGACAGACAGAGCCATAGACTTGGCCTCACAGAACCCTGAGACCCTTGGGTTTTCACACCTCTTGTCTACTGCAAGTCTGCAGTGCTCCTCTGTGCTCAGGGGAGCACTATGGGGAACGAGCTGCCCTTTGTAAATAAGATGATTTGACTGTGACATATCCTCACCAGTCCATGTTTTTGAACATTTGGTTCTTGGATGGCGGCACTTATTGGAGGCTGGAGAGCACTTGGGGGTGGGGCCAGCCTGGAGAAATTGTTGCTATGGGAGGTGAGCGCCTTGTGGGTTATTCAGAGCCTTGGCTCTCTCTGCTTCATTGGTTCTCAAGGCAACAGAGTTTCCCCAGCTGTGATGGCTGGCAGCTCTTTAACCAATGCACCAAGGGAGACCTCTCTTGAGGCTGCTTCCCTCAGGTGTCCCACCACACCGAGGAGAAAAGGAACCAGCACACCACAGTCTCTTAATCTCTATAATTTTACATTCAGCGTCTTGCCTTCTCCTCAGCTCCCTGAAAGTCCAGCCTGCGAGAAATTCCACAACCAAAGTTCATCCAAGCCAGAGAGTGAATCACCTCCAAAAGTTAGAAGGATACACTTAGAGTGGAGTCTGAGACAGGCTGGCACTAGTGGGAGTTGCTGAGGTTTGCACCTGTCTTGTTAATAGCTGGCCTGACAGCTTACCAGAAAGATGCTGGGCTTTGCACAAATTGTATTATAATGTTAGGAATACTTAGTAAATTGCACATGCATGCATATTATAAATATCCAGGCAGGCAGAAGCCAGCCAAACACATTTGCAAATACACTTAATAATGAGTTATAGTGATGAAATCCTTTGGGACTTTGTATGCTATATACATGTTTGCGTTATTATATCCATTCTTTACCCAGCTCTGTGCCTTGGCCCAATATAAAGCTTTAAAGGTGAAAATGAAAAAATGTACTGTTTCTAGGGCTGGAGAGATGGATCCGTGGTCAAGACACTTGTTCTTCAGAGGATTGGGGGGTGGGGGTGGGGGGTTCAATTCCAGGCTGAGAGAGAAGCCAGATTGACTAAGTCAGCTGGGAGAGGAGTTTGAGCCAGAACAAGTGAGTTGAACCAGCTAACCTGGATCTCAGGAAAAACAAGAAAGGGTGAGCTTATTAAGCAGCAAGTCTTGGAGGCTGAAAACGTTCTAGGCCTAGATTAGATTTTATAGAGGCTATAAGCTTCCAGGACTAGGCCTAGGCTAGGAGACAGAGGCCGTAATAGGAGAATAAAAGTTACTTTTATAAGAGAGAGACAGGAGACACAGCGAACAAGCGCTGGTTTAAAAGACTTTACTCCCAAAGGTTCTGAAGCATGCACATCAAAACATGAAAGATGTTGGTACTCACAGGACAGACTGAGAGGCTTCATCCCATGTAAACTGGAATACCGGAAGGAAATTATAACAAAAATGAGACAAAAATGTGAAGAGATTATTGAGGATTTTCCAGAAGACAACATCTCAGATTGAAACATGGCGACACAATCCCCCCCAACAAAAAGCGCTAGGACATGGAAAGAGTAGGAAAGAGTAAGGAGCAACCAGTAAAGAAACGCCAACTTGCCTTTTGTTTCTCACCTCTAAACAACATAGTAAAGCTAGTTGGGGTGACGTGTTCTTGGAGTCCCGGGAATGGAGGCAGAAGGACTAGGAATTGAAGGCTATCCTCAGCTAGCCAGAAAGGAATTGAAGGCTATCCTCAGCTAGCCAGGAAGGAATTGAAGGCTATCCTCAGCTAGCCAGAAAGGAATTGAAGGCTATCCTCAGCTAGCCAGAAAGGAATTGAAGGCTATCCTCAGCTAGCCAGGAAGCATGAGGTCAGCCTGTGCAAGCGAAGGCCCTGTAGCTGGGAGCCTGGTGATTGTTAGTACACACTGTGCTTGCAGAGAAAGCATGTTGTTTTCCCAGCAACCTAACTTGGCAGCTCACTACTGCCTGTATCTCCAACGCCAGAGGATCTGATACCTCTTCTGGTCTCCGAGGGCATCTGCACACATCTATCTGATTAAAATCAAATCAAATCACTGTTTTTAGTGGATCTCCATAATATTTTAAGTAAATGAACCATATCTAGCAGATACAGGACGGAGGCCTCTGGCTGCAAAACCTGTATATAAACCTCATAAGCATAACAAACAAAAGGAAATCTTGGCTTTAAGAGGTTCCTGATTCTATTTCTGTCCATGGGTTTGTCCCCTTTCACCCTGCCCAGGGGTGGGCACTTGTGGATTGAATGCCCCACCCAGGCACACATATTTGAACACTTGGCCCACACTGTTTGGGGAGTTATGAAACGTTTAGGAATGAAGATAATGGATGCTAATTAACTCTTTTGTTATGTCATCGATTGACTCCATCATATACTTCCAAACACCGCATCAAATGGCTCCCCAAACTCTGCAACAGTGGTACCAACTAAAGTTCCTACATGCCAGTGGGCTTAGATCTACATGTGTACAACCTGGGACGGTCCTGCTATGTGTAGTTCTCTCTCTGCTGTAAAGTGGAAGTAATAACTACATATGAACTTTTATTTGTGGGTAAAAAAAAAAAAAAGATAACATATGTCGGATAGTTTGTGAGCTTGAGTTCAGAATAAATTATCACTCACTGGCTAACGGTGTCAGATAGTCATTCTGTTTCTTCATGTGTTACCTTCGACTGTTCTCAGCCACATCCCGGCTCGTCTTTGTGGTTCTTTCTGCCTCCTGCTTAAAAACAGGTTTCAAAAGTTTCTGCACCATAAACATCAATGAATCTAGTAGGCATATACATTCCTGTGCCTCCTATTGACCCAGAAATTCTGGAGATGGAGTGAGAGGTGTGTGTGTGTGTGTGTGTGTGTGTGCGTGTGCGTGCGCGTGTGGTGCATGTACACGCCCATACTCATGAACTCCTTGGTCATATGGAGATGTCAGATGCTCTGTTCTATCACTTTCCACATTATTCCCTTAAGGCAAGATCTCTCACCGGACCTGGAGCAAAGCTGGTGGCCAGGAAGCCCCAGTGATCCCCTCACTCCTCCTCTGTGGCATGCATACACAGCAGCACTGGGATTGTAGGCATAGAGACAACACCTGGCTTTTTTGTATGGGTTCTGGGATCGAACTCATGTCCTCATGCTTGCACAGCAAGCACTCCTATCCATCAAGACATCTCCCCAGACCTGGGTTGTGCCTCACACTCACGAGGCCTCAGCTTCAAACCTTGTATACAAGTGGCTCAGAAGGCAAGCTCTTACAATGCTGGATGGAACCTTCTAGCAATTGATGAAGGCTGGGATGCTAAGTATCAACAAATATTCCTCCACTGTCATCTTCCCCTGAACCTTCTGAAACTCTACATCTTTTCCAAGGCATGGCTCCTCTCCTGCCCACTGGATCTTCATCATCCATGTTATCCTAGACCATATTTCCCTTAAAGCTCATTGTATACTGCATAGTCTCTCATTTCAATGCCCTCAAAAAGGATATTTTACTATTTCTCTTCTGTGAAGGCAGCACTTGTGTAGCAGTTAAGAGCGTGGACTGGGTGCTTCAGAGTTGGGGAAGCACGTAAGAGCACTGGCTGCTCTTCCAAGGAACCTAGGTTACATAGCCTAGAGCCCATATGATGACTCCAGTCCCAGGGAATCTGCTTCCTTGTTTTGGGGATTCCGCCAGAGAAGACCACTTAAACGTGGATTTAAGCCAATAGAAAGTCTCAGAAACCTATCCTGGGTGTTGGGGATTCCAGTGTGGCACCGAGCCTCAGTGTGAGCTTTTAATCACAAAAACCATGTCCTGGGTTGACATACCTCAGTTAAGAACAGCACTTGAAAGGCAGAGGCAGGCGGATCTCTGTGAGTTCAAGACCAGCCTGGTCTACAGAGCGAGTCCAGGACAGCCAGGGCTACACAGAGAAGCCCTGTCTCGAAAAAAAAAAAAAAAAGGTTCTGTTTAAAAAGATGTTTGTTTCCTCCAACTTCTGATGGCTGCCCTCCACTACCTGTGCTGTCTATTTCCAGAAGGCGATAGGCCATTAGCCTAAGTATGTGTCACTGGCAGTGGTCCTACCTCTGTTGGCCCTTAGCTCAGTGTGGCTGATGAAGTGCTCCTTGGAGCCTGCCCATCCAAACATTGAGGCATCCAAAGATGGAGGTGATGACACAGAGCCTGCCAGGAAGGAGCGTGAGGTGCCTGAACTCATTATATAATAAGGCAGGAAGAGGAGGTGCTTGGGCTGGAGAAATGGCTCAGCAGTTAAAGAGCACTGCTCTTCCAGAGGACCCTAGTTCAATTCCCAGCATTCACATGGCAGTTCACAACTGTCTGTAACTCTTGTTCTAGGGGGTCTGACACCCTCATACAGACATATGTACAGTCAAAACACCCGTGTCCATAATATTAAAATTACTAAGTTATATAGGTGCTTGAAGGTGGAAAGATAGGATGTCATAGGCATACTGGAGTGCTCTGGTTTTGTTTGGTTGTGTGAAGGAGGCTTCATCGATTCCGCAGTATCAAACTAGTCAAGGCAGCTAACGGCCCATCCAGAAAAGCCCTTGCGTCCTTGAACTCCATAAGACACAGTTTGAGAACAACCAGCAAGGCCCTAGCCAAGTTCAACATACCAAAAAACTGTAACACTCTCTTGCTGAGAGAAAGGACCCAGGCTCAAAACGAAACAAAACAAAAACAAACTTATTTTTATGGTATCCAAATAAACGCCCCTGAACTAAGGTCTGGAAAGGAAGCCTCCAGGGTGTTTCATAATCACTGTGTAGAATTAACAGTTTTCTTACCACGTTAGTAAACAGGTCTCCCCAGGACAACTCAACCCTGCACAACCTTTGCTTAAGCAGCATCCTCTCCTACCCCAGGCATCCTTGCCTCTCCATTGTCTCAGGCTCCAGACGACCCTGCCCTGCCCTGCATCCTACCACAGAGGAATCTAATTTCTCTGGTGTGTCAATAGATCCAAGGGTTTAATTGTGTTAGCAGATTTATGCACCACCAAGCTTTATAACTTAGCTTTGAAAGAGTCAGTTGAGACACATTTTCCAAACCTGTAGTAATTAACAAATGTTAAAAATTTCTTGTCCTCATGACAAGTCCATGAAGGACAGACACACCACAGGGAAGGAAGTCTTTATGGAGTTCCACATCAAATTCTAAGAAGCACTGCTCATGTGGGACACATGTAACCACTCGCTCATCGCCACAGGCTCGTCACCTCGGGTTTATGGTCAGAAGGAACCTGTCTCGGCTGCATTCACACACGTCTCTCCTCAGGATCCCCCGTCTTTCAGCTAGCAATCCACACGTATATTAAACAGTGAGAAAGCAGTGGCACTCACACTGCAGTTTTAGATTATTTTGCTTTTCCATCATGAGCACAGTGTTCCCCACCCCCAAGGCAGGTGTCTGTGCTTCAATTTCTGAAACATATAAATGTGAAATGTGACAAAAATAAGAAGGAGGGGGGTGGAGGGAAGGGGAGAGGGAGAGAAAGGTTGTGTGCTAAACCAAGATTATTAGTGAGCTGAATGGAAAAGCAGCAAACTTCTCCTGGATTCCTAGGTAAAGCATCTTTGCTTCAGTGCACTATTTGTTGATTTATTTTACTTTGTGATTATTTAAGTAAAATAAATACATAAGTAAAAGACAAGATAAATGACATTTCTTAATTTCTTTGTATGGGAGGGGCTTACAGTAACTCTGCCTGTGGTTGGAAGGCATGGGGTAGAACAGTTTCTTCATAGAGAATGCCTTGCTCTGACAGTAGGTTCAGACATAATGAAAATTCAGGAAATGAAATAACATGTAATTCCTATTTTTCTGTTCATCATTTCCAAAATTTTCATAATGCCTGTATTTTTATAAATATGGTCGTGTAAATATCCCAAGATAGCCTTGAATTCCTTATCCATCTGTCTCCATGTCCTGAGTGCTGGGATTTCAGCAGATGCCACCACAGTCCACTTGGTCATCTGTACCTTGTCATTTTATAGACGAAGAAACTGACTCCCGGAGAGGACACGAACAGCCCTCTCAGGTTACCTACTGTCCTATGTGGATTTGAACTCAGATCTCAGGTCCCCCCTCCCCCAGCACTATTGGATAGTCCCTTTGCATTCAGAGTGCAGGGTTCTTTGTTCACTAGAATGCTCTCTGTTACTTACTTGTGTTGTGTTTCACATCAATTAGAAAACAAACAACTGCTGATTGCCTGTGAAAAGCCGACTGGTGTGCAGACCTAGGTAATTCAGCTGATTGGTTCCAACAGGCTTAATTTACCAGCTTTTTATCAACTTCCTACCCCACAGCTTAATGAGTGTAATTGTACAAAACGCACGTATGGTAGGAGGACACAAAGATAAGAGGCAAAGGTATGAAAATATGTATATTAATGACACATTTTATGGAGAACTATTTTAAAAATATGTGTTAGTATTATAATCTTTACAGATGTCAAAACTAATACTTAAATTACTGTGACGAAGAGGCATCATGGATTAAAGAATAAATGTATGCCCTTTTCAAAAGTGCCCATTGATTTACCGTCAGTTTCCCTTCTCCTTTTACTACCCTCTAACTAAGGACTAAAAATACTTGAAAGGGACAAAAGAAGGGAGCTGAGGCACAAAGAGGCTGGTGGCAACAAGCAAGGAAACAGCTGGTGGGAAGGAACTTTGAAAAGCCAGTGGAAGAAAGGAGTCACAGAAGAGAGAGAAAGGGGCTTCTTCTGCCTTCACCATGCCTAAATGGGAAAGGCTGTAAAATGGGAAGAGTCCATATAAAGACGTAAGGTGGGGGTGGGGTGGGGTTGCTGCACCCCAGATAAAGAATAAAGGGAAATGAAAGGGTTAAAATGTAAAGCAAACCTGGAAGTTCATCTGAAAGAACAGACTAGAAAAGGTCTTTAAAGTGAGGCCTGAAGAACTGGTGTGATACAGTCATTATCTAATGGTCTTGTGCAGATGGCTGCTGCGAATACACACAGTCTCATTCTAAAGCCGCAGGAACACTCCTCCAACCCCAGCCCCACCCTCACCCTGCACAATATGAAAGTTACATGTGTTTGGTTTCCAGGCTTTCTCTTCCTCATTTCTAATGCCTTCCCATGTTTCAAATGCAGAGATACATAGGGGGTTTATTTGGTGACAGAAGCGAAATGGGTGAAAAGGAATGCTGCATACTAGGTGAGTCCAGGTTCCCAAAGCTGTCACCTGATTGTCTGGAGACATGCTGACCAAACCCAGAGCAAAGTCAGTGTCCAGACCCCACATAAGGCACCAGGGACAGAGCTCTCACATGTCTGATCGCTCGTGGGCAACCTTGCTTTGAGCCCTTTATCCCCCACCACTGTGATTTTATTCAACTAAACTTTTATTATTAATTAGGACTTGGACTCTGTGAAAAGCTAACTGTTAACTTGACAACTGATAGGCTGTAAGACCATTGCGCCCTAGAGATAAGTATAATAAACACCCCATTAAAGAGATAACCTGGGGGACACCGTGTCATTGGCTCCTTGAGACACTGACAGTTTTGCACACAACTTAATTTCGTTTCAGCATCCTTGAATCACACAGGAGTTACTGACAGGCACCCAGTAGATTGTTTTTCAATCAGTGATAAAATATATAGTTTACAAGGAAACCTGTGTAAATACCATGCGAATATTAACAAACCAGAAGGTCAACTACAAATGGAGGAGAATTTGGACTCCGGAGACTGCGTCTTCCAAACCAAGTACAGCAAGCAGATGAAACCCACACTATCTCATGAGTATTTTAAAAACCAGCATTTCTTCTTCCATTCCTTTTTCCAGCATCTCCATCACCATCTTCCTGCTTCCTTCATTGTTAGTCTAAACAAGCCTTTGACGTGTACTATAAGGACTTGCATATACATTTAAATGTTCAAGATGTATAGTTTAGGTAGGAAAGATGACTCAGCAGGTAAAGGTGCTTACAACGCAAGCCTGATGGCCTGGGATCAATCCCCAGGGCCCACATAGAGATGGAAGAAGAGACCCAGCTCCACAAATCTTCTCTCTGACCTCCACGTGTACGCCACCATATGAGCTCTAAAATGCATATACACACTAGCAAATAAAAAGTTTAATTAAAGTAAAAATGTATACTTTGACAATACTAGTAAGTATTCAACAATGTCTTAACGTAATATTAAGTACTCTGTGAACAGAATTAATCCTCACCAGTAACTCAGTTTGAGTAAACTGAGGCCCAGAGTAGCTAATCTTTGAGTAGAAAACTTGAGAGCCTTGTGAACTGACTTGCGCCATGTGTTTTTCTTCTAAGGTTCAAGACAGCGCCTTCCCAGGGTTCTTAGAAAATCATGAAAGCTAGAAGGTAGGAGACAGCCATGGATAGAACAGGGGGCAGCTGTTAGAGAACTAATCTGTATTGGTCTTGTAAAAGGGCAAGAGTGTGACGTTCCCCATTTACAGAGGAGCCTGAGCCACAGAGAGAGCAGGTTACTCCTCCCAGGTCTCCGTGACTGGCCGAGGTCAGGGAGACCCGGCACCAGATCCCCAGCCCGGTGGCTTTCTGAGTCTCCCTCTCCTCCCCAGCAGATGGCCAGCCTCATTTGTTCCACTTCTTAGCTCCAAACTATACTTCCAGCTGCCACTAGTTCCTTTTGTCCTAGATCTATTTGGCTTTGAGATTTTTATCTCCATACTTTTGTCTCTGACATAATGATAAGGCAATGTTTAATTTGGACTCTGGTTCTCATTTATTTTTCTGGCACTTGTCCCGGAGATCAACTCCAAAGAACAACACACAATCATAAGACGCCAATGGCTTGATTCATATCAGGGACACCTGACACTGAGGTTCACAGTTCCCTTCCTAGCCACCAGCCATCTTCCCCGTCACAACAACATACGGACCCAACCTCTGTGGCTATGCCCCTCAGCTTGCCTGTCCTATGAGTTTTGCATTGCAGACTGAGATACAGTTGATGGTAATACTCTAAAAGTAACCATAGGAAGAACAGCCCCAGGGAACGGTGTCCTCCTGACCCTTTCACACTGGGAGTCTTGGTTTTCAGAAATGGAGAAGCTAACAGAATGGGCCCAGCGCCTGCACCTTCCTGGTCAATTGTTGTCACATGAGTGCCACCTCCCAGGCTTCAACAGGAGTCCTCATTGCATGAACCTCAGGGTAAGTAAGCTCCTTAGGGGCGTTCATCCTCTAGACCCTCCCCTCTTTCTCTGGGGCTCTGGATAACGAACTGCTCTGAATTGTCACGCCTCACTACAGTGGAGGCCTTGAGTCTTCTCTCATCCCACCTCTCCTTGGTTTTGTTATCTCTAGGTTCATGTTTTAGCTGTGGCCTTAGAGAAGGGAACTGTTTTTTTTTTTTTTTTTTTTTTCCTGCATTACAACTGTACTTATTAGTGTGAGAAGGTGACCAAGGAAGTGGAGAATGGAGAGGTAAGTGGGTGAACACAGGCCGGGCAGCATCTCTGCAGCCCTTACTGTACTTTAAACACTGCGTTAAGAGCTTTATATATTAACCCCATTGGCTTGTCACAACAACTCCAGAGAGGAGCTATTACTGTCTCTACGTTCACACCGTCACTGACACCTTGAGACTCAGAAAGCAAACAGCCTCCCCAGGTCGCTCAGCTAATAAGTGAAGACATCGCAATTTAAACCCACATTTGTCTGGTGTCAAAAGCTCATGTACCATCAAACACTTCTGTAACTTTACTTCCCACTAGGGTCCTTTGAAACAAACACTGAGGAATATTTTCTGTATATATTATCAGCTTGCTACATCTAAAGAGAATTTAAATCAGTACTTTTATGGTTCCCCACTATGAGTGCCATATTTTAAATATACATCATACATACTGCATGAGTGTATCTATATGTGTAAATGTACATATATATATATATATGTGTATGTATATTGTATAAATTTGCGTGTTTATAACTGACATTACTATCTTTATATAGGTCAATATTTAGAGTAAAAGCAAAACTCCTAAGAAGCTAAGTTTCGTAAGAAGAAAGAACTCTCTGAGCCTAAGAGAAGGGACTGAAACGAGTTCTAGGAGTCAGGAGAGGGCACTGAGGAAGGGATCTGAGCTGACAGATGAAGGAGAGGAAGTTAACCAGAAGTGCGAGGGGTCACTCCAGCCATCAGGAACAGCCTGGGTAAAGGTAGGAGGTGAAAGGACAATATGTTAAGGTAACTCCCACAGCAAGTCGGTATGTTGGGTAGTTAATAGGTACAGCAGGGAATACATTGAACGTTGAACACTGAATATATTGAAGAAGTTAAAGGGGTACGTGTGCTCACTTTCACATAGTCAGTGTTTTGTTGTTGTTTGTTGTGTTTTGTTTTGTTGGCACTCACTCGGGTTTCAATCCAGAGTCCCATGAATAATAAGCATGCCATTTGCTACTAAGCTGCACCCCAAGGCTCTAGTTTAATTTTAGACTGGCTTTATGTTGGGTATATAGTGCATACCTGAGTATATCCCAACTCGGAGAGGTGGGAATATCACTTGAAGTCAGAATTCAGAGCCACACAGAGAGACACTGACAAACTAAAATATATTGGCCAAGGATCAAAGTGAATTTTTCACAGTGTATTCATAATGTCGGGAATTGAACCAAAGATCACCAAGCTTATAAAGACAGGCAAAAATATGGCCCATGATGGGGAGAAAAATCAGCCAGAGCCAATTCACAGTGATCCAGAGAAGGACAGTTAAACAAATCTAATAACTACACTCTAGATTGTTGGACATTTAAATTGAAGCAAAAACTACTAAAAAATTTCCAATGTAAAGAAGACTGATGGGCTGAGATGAAAGCCAGGATGGATCAGAGTACAAGAACGAACGTTGCAGATGCAAGAATGATGGATTTGACAGCAGACCATTAGAAATCATACAAAATGCACTTCAGATAAAAGACGAAATGAGTACCCAAGAGCTGTGGGTGAGCTGCAGACGGCCCAACACTAGGAATTCTAGCCCTCGAAAGGGACGCATTCAAGAAACTCAGTAAATGCCTTACACAAGAAACCTGAAGAAAGTAAAATCTAGGCACACCATCCACAAATAGCTGAAATCAAGGACACATAAAACTTAAAAAACAGCCACACAAGGAACATGCTGTGTACAGAAGAAACACGAGAATGACAGTCGATTCACTGTTTGGGGCAACGGAAGTGAGAAGATAGTGAAAGGTCTTCATAGTCCCAAAAGAACATTATTAGAAGTCAGGGTGTTTCCAGACAACAAAACTGATTTGCTTTATAACTTTGTTAAAGGAAATTCTTCAGGCGGGAGGTGATACCAGATAGAAACCTCATCTATGTAATGGAATGAAGAGCAGCAAAAATGGACGTCATATGGATAACATGTGCAATTTGCCTATTCAAACATCTTTGAGAGCTAACTGAACAAAATAACAACATACTCTGACACTTACCGCACATCATCACTACAAGCTTATGCCTTTTAAAATCCACGCTGGCATTGGAGATGCCAATGGCCTGTTATTCAGAAGTGGAGCCTCTGGGAGCTTCTTAGGGCATGGAGATGATGCCCTAGTGACGGCTTGAGTGCACTTGTAAGAAGAGACAAAAGAGAACTGGACTCTCTCCCTGGTCTCTGTCCTTTGAAGATACAAGCGAGGTAACTATACAAGGTTGCACTCCCACCAGCAATGGAGAAGTGTTCTCCTTTCTCCACATCTCGGCAAACATGTACTGTCACTTGAATTTTTTATCTTAGCCATTCTGATAGGTGTAAGATGAAATCTCAGAGTCGTTTTGATTTGCAAATCCCTGATTGACTAAGGATGGTGAGCGTTCCTTTATGTGTTTCTCAGCCATTCAATATTCCTCTGTTGAGAATTGTCTGTTTAGCTCTCAACCCCATTTCTTAATTGGGTTATTTGGTTTGGTGGTGTGGTTTATTGAGTTCCTTATATATTTTGGATATTAGCCCTTTGTCAACTGTAGGGTTGATGAAGATCTTCTCCCAGTTTGTAGGCTGTCATTTTGTTATATTGACAGTGTCCTTTGCCTTACAGAAATTTTTCAGTTTCATGAGGTGCCATTTATTAATTGTTGCTCTTAGAGCCTGTGCTGTTGGTGCTCTGCTCAGGAAGTTGTCTCCTGAGGGGGGGGGGGGGGGGGCCCTCTGGGGAATTCTGAATTAAGTTTTTTTTTTTTTTTTTTTACTTAAAAACATTTGGTTTGTTGTTTGTTATCAGTAAAGTCAAGTTTTGTGTGCAGTCTCTCTTTTTGTATAGTCTGCTCTATAATTTTGATAATGCAATATCTATTGGCCCTTACCGAATACCAGCTGCCGTGGCAAATTACTTAATCATGTGTGTGCATGTGTGCTCACAGTCTTTCTCCAAGGTAGAGGTTTTTTCCTAATTTCCCATACACATGTCAGATGTTATGGCTAGCTAGCACATGTTAGCTGAATAGGCAGCAGAAGAGGGCAAACTGCCATACAAGCAGCTCTGCCATGAAGTTGTGTTTTTCCAAGCTGTGCCTTCTGGTTCCCTTTGAGAGTGCAGTTCCTAAAGCATGTTTTGAGTTCTTTCTGTACATTAGACCTAGAGAGTCCTGGGGGTATAAATTTGCTTCCTGGATTTGATAGAGCTCTCTGGCTAGGCTTCCTTGCCTTCTGTGACATGGGGGACTAGACTAGACTAGACTAGACTAGACTAGACTAGACTAGACTGCTGGTTATGACAGTAGAAGAATAGACCTTTTGCAAGGACAGACTCCTTGCTTTGAGTTCTTCACAAATAAAAGCTGTACATATAATCATGCATGTCCAGAGTGGTATAATTGTTTTCAGTTAAACATTTTGGTGCTTCCTGTTTCTGCATATTCATTATAGCTTTTCACTAGCTGGTTAAATTTACTCTACTAATAAATCTATGAGCATATCCTTTGAATGAATGAGACAGTGAGAGAGAGAGAGAGAGAGAGAGAGAGAGAGAGAGAGAAGTGACCACTCTTGCTGAGCAATAAGTGCTTGTAGGTGCTGAGCAAGTCTTAATTAAAGTTATGGCTGTCTTTAGTAGTAATAGCCACAGAGTATAGATGGAATTGACTAGAAATTGTCTCCAAGATCAGGGCATTCTCAAAGAAGGCTAGAAGGGCCAAAGTCAAAGTACAGATTGGGTCAAGGTCATGAATGAAATGAAGGAAACCCTGTGAGAATACAACCAGGATCCATCAGACACAAGGGCTGCCATCTTGTTCATGAGCATGTACAGCCCCCATAACTACTGAGAATAAATATTTGTCTCTGCAACAGAAAAGCTAAGAAGGCAGAAATGAAAATATACTGTCTGTTTGTTTGTTGTTTTTTCGTGCAGGGTTTCTCTGTGTAACCTTGGCTGTCCTGGACTTGCTTTGAAGACCAGGCTGACCTCAGAACTCAACAGAGATCCACCTGCCTCTGCCTCCTGAGTGCTGGGATTAAAGATGTGAGCAACCACACCCAGCTATGTCAGAAAGTTCTTAAACAATCATAATGTTAATACAGTGACACTGACTAGTAGCATGTGGTCAATTAAAAAATATATATATATCCTATAAAATCTGAAGCAATCATTATTAAACCTTAAAGCAACCATTGAGCCCACAAGGCAATCACTGAACCCTAAAGCAATAATTTATTAACCAATTAGCAAACAAAACGGAAAACTGGAATCACAGGAAGCAAGGTTAATTAATTCAAAATATGGCAAAAGAGGTAAAAAAGGAAACCAGGAACAAAGAATAATCATAACAAATGGCAAGATGACACAAACCAAATAGGTCAATAACTACATTAAATGTAAATGTTCTTCACACCCCAAGTAAAACTAAAAATTCAGATAGCTTAAAAATCCAACATCCAACTAATATATTTTATATGAAAAATAATTTTCAACATAATGATATAAGTCAGTTAAAAATGAAAGTTGGGCAAATTTTTAAACATAGCATGAGTGACTTGATTTGAAAAAGCAAACTTCAAAGTAAAGAATATTTGTAAAGAATAAAACGGCATGCCTCACAGGAGGATCTCTGGGAGTTTGAGGCCAGCCTGGTTTACAAAGTGACTCCAGTGACAGACAGGACTACAAGAGAAACCCTGTCTCAAAAGAAAAAAAAGCATGACTCAAAAGAATGAAGAACAATGCATCAAATGCTATAATTCCAAATAATTATGTTCCTGATGAAAGCGTTTTAAGATAGGTGAAACAGGAAGGACAAATAGACAAATCTAGAATTATCCTCAAATATTTTAAATATCACCATCAATATCACCCTTGATGGAAGTTAGACAGAAACTTGCAGACATTTATGCTCAAATAGCAACAACAGCTTCCTGGGTCTCGTGAGTATTTGCAGAGCATCAACTCCAGAGTATCAGAATGTATATTCTTTTTGAATGTGTAATGCTGTCATCCTCTGAGTCTAAAGCCCAGGTACCCTTTTCTTCCCTCTCCCCTCTCCCAAGAAAAAGACATAAAAGAGCTAACATTTTGGTGGGCTGTGAACAGAGAGTGAGCAAAAAGATGGTGTAACAGTTCTTCGAAAAGGCAGAAAAAAGTACAAGGCTGGAAACACTCTTTTCAGGAATTTCTATTCCAACACTAAGCTTGCCATCCCTCAGAAAATTGATAATACTTCATCCATGCATCATTTGGCTCAGAAATCCAGGGCACCATGGTATACACACCCTCTGAGACGTGTCCCTGGGCTAAGGTGGAGGTATATAAAAGCTATACTGAGCAGCACTTCAGAGCAGGAGTGGAGGGATCTGGGCACAGATGGTGCTTAGGGACAGCAAGTGAGATGGAAGCTTCTGGAAGAAGAGCACCCCTTCCCTAGAGATGAACAGACTCCCCAAGCAGATGCCCACAGTTGACAGGCTACCCGCCCACAAAGCTCTCAGCAGAAAACTAAACAAAAGATGGGCACTGGGCTTCATTCTCTCTCGGCCCAGATGAGGAGTCTACTAAGTCTTCTTTGAAAGAAATATGATCTCTTATTTAAATACTAAAATCCCACTCATTTCAGAAAGCGAAACTTAGCTCCAAGCCCATTGTTTTCCATCTAAAATAATAATAATTTAGCATACACCCAGACATTAAACACCTGGGCAGCATGATAGGCAGAGAAGAGGATTTTTTTTTAAAGTGCTGGGAGACCTACTCTGGAGTCTAATGGACTGTCTCAACATGGACAGGCAAGCCATGTGGCTTTATTTAATAGTGCTTTTTTTGTTCGTTTGTTCACATGGCTTTGGTCTCTCTCTTTTCACAGAAAATTTCAAGTCAACAGTAGTGCAATGAAAGCCTACTTGGAACCGGTGAAGACCCCTCTTTCAGTGGGACTCCCCACCCCCACCTCTGGGTTTGAACAGCTTCCTGTCAAACCCTGTTTTCATCTTACTCACGCTCGCAGGTCACCTTGAATGCACACATTCACTTTCAGCTGACACGTCTACAAATCCTTCCTCAACAGATCCAAAGTGGTTCCCTCACATTCAAATCATGTCAGTGGCATTCACGTCTTCCTTGTCAATCATGCTCCACCTTCTTGTCTAGGGCACCTCCAAACCCACCTCATTCTAGAAGCCGTTTCTATTCTTATTTCTTGACGTTTTTATGCTTTTATATTTTAGGGTGATATCACCTGTCTTTGTCAGCATAGATCACTTATTTTCCCCCCACGGTGTTTTAAATCCTTTATCTGGAAAAGTATGGTTCCACTTTCTGTTTCCTGTTTTGGGGTGTCCAGACACACACCAGCCAGGAAGAAAGAAGCCGAGTCCAGAATGAGCAGAAGGTGTTCTCTGAGGATTTTAGAGTTACAGCTCTATTGTCTGGAGAGAGAATGTCCTCTCCAAAACAGCCCTTCACATGTTTCAGCCAGCAAAACAGCAACTCTGAGACGGTCTTCGGCGAAGCAACTTGTGCCAGCTTTTTCAAGGTAAGTAAGGACTATAACACTTGGGGCGTGGGAAGGGATTCCAGGATGGGTGCATGTCATTGGTTGTGGCTAGAATGCTGGTGATGCTCTACTTGCATCTAGGTGCCAGGTACCTGACTACCTGTGACTACCTTGCAAAGTTGCAGGTCACCATGCTACGTACCCCGGGGGAAGGATAAAAGGACCTAGAGGAGGCAGGAGCTCCACAAAAACAACAGAGCCAATCTACCAGGGCCCAGAGGAGCTTGTGGAGATCAAAGCACCAACCAGTGACCATGCATGGACTGGACCTAGGCAGCTCGGGCTTCCTGTGGGTCCTTTAGTAAGGGGAGTGGGAGGGTGGGGAGATGGAGCTGTCCCTGACACGGACTCTGTTTGCCTGCTTTTTGATGACTTCCCGCTGGTGGGACTGCCTTGTCAGGACATAGGAGAAGAGGATGTGTTCAGTCCTGATGCAACTTGATGTCCTTGGATGGTGGGTAAGGGGCAGGGGGCTCCCAATTTATGAGGAATAGAGGAGAGGGAAGAAGGAGAGAGGGGGTTGGTAGGGGAGGCGGGAGGGGGATACGACCAATATGTAAAGTCAATAAATTAATTTTTCAAAGATTTTAACTTCAGTTTTGCAAGTTCTGATTACAGTTCATCTACAAATAAGCAAACTACATTTACAGATCATCTCTAGAAAAACCTATAGTAATTATACTAAAAAAAAAAAAAAAAACCCTCTGAGATAGCAAATGACTGCATTGTAGGTAAAAGCACTTACAATAATACAATAAACATATACTACTGTTCAATGAGCTATACTAGTTTAACTGTATCAATAGTGGTTTTATGAGTTTGTGAACGTACATGTGTGTGTCAGGGGTGTCATCCTCCAATGTCACTGAGATTATTTTCTGACAGTTTCTCTCACTGGCCCAGAGTTCACTAAATAGGCTAGACCAGTGAACTGTCAAGCCTCAGAAACTTGTGGGGTCCCCACTCCCAGCACACACCACCACATTCAACATTTTCCACATAGGTTCTGGGGGTCAAAGTCAGGTCCCCAGGCTCACAGGGCAAGCACTCTGGTAAATGAGCTGTCTCCCCAGCCCCCTGCAGCACTATTTACATAGGACTTCTAGAAATTAGCCTTTATGTCAGGATCTGAATGGATAAACTACTACATAACTGAAGCATGCTGGCATTGGCATCTTGGAGAATAAATTCTACTTTATCAGAAATATGACAGAGGCTGCCACTAAGGCACAGGGTTGTACTTCCTGTGTGAAATCAACACCTGCAAAGCTGTCTTAGGAACTCTGTGACCTGCTGCTGGTGTGTAGGCTACTTCTTGGCAAGCAAGGAGCCCCATTAACTGACAGACCACCAAAGGCCAGAATTCTCTCACAGAGACTCGAACTCAAACTCAGTTTGGGTTTTAGCTCCTGAGCCTGAGAATGGGTGACTTAATAAAAGCCATAAAAATAATCCTTGATATAATAAAGGCCACAGAAAGCACAGCTCCGGGCCCTCAGATTGTTTTTATGACCTCCAGTTAGAAATTAAGTAAGCCCATTTTCTATTTAGTTTTGCTGACAATACAACAAAAATGCTGATGGCTCAACAGCTGTTGCTCCACTTATGTAAGTAAATTGGGCTAATAGAACAGCCTGTAAACAACACAGAGGCACAGACCAAGGGCTACACTTAGTAGCTGTTATTGAATTGGTGTCATAATATAAATTAGGGCACCATTAGTGTTGACATCATGGTTTGTCTATAGACTATGGATTGAGCTTATGCATAAGTCACACTTGAAAGACTGAACGAGGCAGTTAATTAAACAAATTCAGTTAGCACAAACATACAACATTGGCTCTTACATGAGTGTGAAAACACGAACATATATTTGTTATGAAGAATAACATTGTTCATTTGTGACAGCAGAAGTAGCATTCAGTAAAAATTTATCCAGACAGGCCATGCCTGCTAGAAAATGAGGTAGGCTGCCCACAGACATTCTCCTGTCTTCATCTCTCAGACCCAATCCCGAAGTCTGATCCCCGGAGCTGCAACAGAACACCAGATGCAGCCCCCCTCTCCCCTGCCTACACCTCCCGTGGACCCCACAGGCCACACCCCCCCTACTTATGAGTTCCTCCCCCAACTCATCAGCAATAAGAGGGCTCAAGGCAGAACCACACCCCTGTCTCCTACTGCTCCTGACACCCAAATCCTGAGTCTTATCCTCACCTCAATAGCTGAAAACCTGCTGTGGGCTCACAAAGACTTTTTCTCCCTCCAACTTATCCCAATTACTCAGCCTCCACCACCAGCAGGCATCCCCTGTGAACACATCTGCTGAACAGGCCAGGAAGACAGGCAATACACAGCCATCACAGTTTCAGGAAAGCCAGACAGGAAAGAGGAACTGAGGAACAAAACATCCACCCAACAAGACAAGTCCAGAAGTTAGCACCTAGAAGTATAATCACCCCAACCCCAGATGCTTAGACACCAATGTAAAAACAAAGCTCAGAGGTTAAGAGCACTGTCTGCTCCTGCAGAGGTCCTGAGTTCAATTCCCAGCACCACATAATGGCTCACAACCATCTATAGTGTGATCGGATGCAAATTGTATACCTAATAAATAAAAATTTTTTAAAAAGTCAATATGTCTCCACTAGAGTCTAACTATCCAGGAAAACACAAAAAAAGGAGTGTAAGAAAAATATTTTTTTAAACTGTCTGGGCAAGGTGGCATACACCTACAACCCCAGTACTCAGGGAGGCAGAGGCAGGAGAGAGCTCTGTGAGTTCAAGGCCAGCCTGATTTACAAAGCAAGTCCAGGGCAGAAAAGGCTACAGAGAGAAATCTTGTTTCAAACAAAGAAAAACCTATTCAAGACCTGAAGTTGGGAATGGAATCAATCAATAAAGAAAACCCAATCAGAGGGAATTATGAAAATGAAAAATTTAGAAATTTAATCAGGAACTACGGAAGCAAGCTTCAACAACAGAATACAAGAAATGAGAGAATCTCAGGCATTGAAGATATGATAGAAGAAATCGATACTTGACTTTCCCTGTCAAAGAAAATGTTTAATCTAAGAACTGCTGACACAAAACATCCAGGAAATCTGGAAACTGAAAAAGATCAAATTTAAGAATAATAGTTATAGAGAAAGAAGAAACCCAGCTTAAAGGCTCAGAAAATGTTTTCAACAGAATCATAGAAGAAAAGTTTTCTAATCTAAAGAAGGAGATGTCTATAAATGTACAAGAATCATAGAGAACACGAAGTTAATTGAACCAGAAAGGAAAATCCCTCACTTCATAATAATCTAAACACTAAACACAGAGAACAAAGGAAGAATTATTAAAAGCTGCAAGGGGAAAAAACAAGTAACATATAAAGGTAGACTCAATGGAGACTCTAAAAGCTATAAGGACCTGGAATCTAAGAGACCACAGATGTCAGCCCAGACCTACTATACCCAGTAACATTTCAATCATGATAGATGGAGAAAATAAACTATTGCATGATAAAATCAAATTTAACAATATTTATCTACAAATCCAGCCTTACAGAAGGTACTAGAAGGAAAATTTCAACCTGAGGAAGTTCATCACACACATGAAAACAGGGGAAATAAATAATCTCATACCAGCAAAATCAAAAGAAGGAAAGCGCACGTGCGCGCACACACACACACACACACACACACACACAACCACCACCCCACCACTACCAACAACAACAACAGCAGCAAAAAGAATCAACAATCATTTGTCATTGATATCTCTCAACATCAATGGTCTCAATTACCTCAAAAGACACAGATTAACAGAATAAATGTGAAAACAGGACCTGCCCTCCTACTGTATCCAAGAAACACACCCCAACATCAAGGATAGAAATTACCTCAGGATGAAGGGTCGGAAAAGTTATTCCAAGCAAATCAATATAAGAAGCAAGATGGTGTAGCCATTTTAATATCTAACAAAGTAGATGTCAAACCAAAACTAATCAAAGCAGATAAGGAAGGACACTATATACTCATCAAAGAAAAAAACCAGCAGGAAGGCATTGCAATTCTTCACATCTGTGCACCAAACACGAGGACAGCCACGTCTGTAAAGGAAATACTACGACAGCCTTAATCACATATTGACCCTCACACACTGAAAGTGGGAGACTTTGATATCCCCCTTTCACCAATGGACAGGTCAACCATACAAAAACTGTACAGAGAAACACTAGAGGTAACAGATATTTTAATCCAAATGGACCAAACAAATATTTCCAAAACATTTCACCTAACCACAAAAGAATATATTTTCTATCTGCATCCCATGGAACATTGTCCAAAATTGACCACATGTTCAGGCACAAAACAAATCTCAACCGATACAAGAAAATTGAAATAACCCATGTATCTTATCTGACCACCATAGATTAAAGATAGATATCAACAACAGCAGGAACAGCAGAAAGCTTAAAACTCATGAAAACTGAGCAATTCTCTTTTTGGGTGACTTTTCAGATAGCAAACTATCTCTGTTATTATCTTATTTGGGAAGCTACTAACCTGCACTCCTGGTTTAGAATTTTATTCATTCTCAAGTCTCTGATGGGGCTGAAGACCAGATAGTTTAGTTTTACAATTAAGCTTAGTTGTTTAGGGGTTAAGATGTTTTTAGGTCTAGATAGACGTTTTAAGTTTATAATGATGAGATATGATAGAGATTGATTTAAATTCAGAATTTTAGACACACCAAGATAGGAAAGATGTTTTCTTCAAGATTGCCAAATACAAATAGCCAAAACACTAAGAATGTAACATCTATATTATTCCTGATTGTTTCATAGTTCTTCTTGCTGTTGGTAGTTTATTGTATATATGTGTAATAATATAGATGTATATGTAATAAGTATTTTAAAAATTAATAAAAATTAAAGAAAGAAATTAAAGACTTTTTAGAATTCAATGAAAGTCAATACACAGTATATACAAACTTATGGACCCAGTGAAAATGACGCTAAGAGGAACGTTCATAGCACTAAGTGCCTATATTAAAAAAGAAAATTCAGAGAAATCTCACACCAGCAGCTTAACACCACTCCTAAAAGCTCTAGAAAAAAATGAAGCAAACACACCTAAGAGGAGTAAATGGCAGGAGATAATCAACCTGAGTGCTGAAATCAATAAAAATAGAAGCAAAGAGAACAATACAAAGAATCAATGAAATAAATATCTGATTTTTTTTGTAAAAAGCAACAAGATAGACAAAGCCATATGCAAACTTTTTTCTCCGCCAAATTGGAAAATATGAAAGAAATGAATAGTTTTCTCAATAGAAGCCACCTACCAATATTAAATCAAGATCAGATAATGAATTCAAATATATCTATAACCTCTAAAGAACCAGTCATTAAAAGTCTCCTTCACCTTAAAAACAACAACAAAGAAGAAAAAAATGAAAAAAGAAAAAAAAAAGCCTAGGGCCAGATAGTTTTAGTGAAGAATTCTACCAGACTTTCTAAGAAGAGTTAATGCCAGTACTCCTCAAACTATTCCACAAAATAGAAACAGAAGGGAAATTGACCAATTCATTGTATAAGGCCACAGTTACCTTGATACCAGAACCACACAAAGATTCAACAAAGAGAATTACAGACCAATTTTCATCATGAACATAGATGCAAAAATACTCAATAAACTACTAGCAAACTGAATCCAAGAACACACCAAAAAGATCATCCACCATGGTAAGTAAGCTTCATTCCAGGGATGTGGGGCTGGTTTAATATGTGAAAATCAGTAAATGTAGTCCACCATAAAAACTGACTGAACGACAAAACCCACACCATCATTTCATTATACGAAGAAAAGGTCTTTGACAAAAATCTAACACCTCTTTATGGTAATACTCTTAGACAGATTACGTATACAAGGGACATCCCTAAACATAATAAAGGCAATTTACAGTGAGCCCATAGCCAACATCAGTTTAATCAGAAATTCAAAGCAATTTCACTAAGATCAGGAACAAAACAAGCCTGCCCAGGGTCTCCATATCTATGCAATATAGGACTTAAACTTTTAGCGTGAGCAATAAGACAACTGAAGGAAATCAAGGTGTTACAAGTCAGAAAGAAAGAAGTCGAAGTATCACTATTTGCAGATGATATGATAGTCTACATAAGCGACCTTAAAAATCCCACCAGGGAACTTCTACAGCTAATAAACACTTTCAGCAAAGTGATGTAATACAAGATTAACAAAAAAAAAAAAAAAAAAAAAAAAAAAAAAAAAAAAAACCAACAACAACGAAAAACCAGTAGCCCTCCAGTATACAAATGACAAGTGGACTGAGAAAGAAATCAAGGAAACAACACCTTTCACAACAGCATCAAATAATATAAAATATCTTGAGGTAACCCTAACCATGCAAGTGAAAAACTTGTATAATAAAATTTTCAAGTCTTTGAAAAAAGAAATTGAAGAAGGTATCAGAAGATTGAAAGCTCTCCCAAGCTCATGGATCAGTAGGATTAACAGTAAAAATGGCCATCCTTCCAAAAGCAATCTAAAATTTTAATGCAATCTCCACCAAAATCCTAACATAATTCTTTAAAATCCTTGAAAGGACAATTCACAACTTTATATGGAAAAAACAGAGAAAAGAAACAGGATAGCTAAAACAATCAAGAACAATAAAAGAACTGCTGGTGGTATCACCATCCCATCCTTGATTTCAAGTTGTGCTGCATGGTATTGGCATAAGAACAGACACATTGATTAATGGAATTGAATTGAAGACCCAATAACAATAAGACAACTGAAGAAGATCAAGAGGGATATAAGACCATAAATCCAAACACATATGGGCACCTGTTTTTTTATTATAAAGCCAAAAATATACCCTGGGCAGAAAAGACAGCATCTTCAGCCAATGGCACTGGTCAACTGGATGTCTCCATGTAGAAGAATGCATTGACACAGGAAGACCTTCTGAACAGAACACTAAAGGCACAGGCACTGAAATCAACAATTCAAAACTGTGACCTCATGAGCCTGAAAAGCTTCTGTAAGGCAAAGGACATCAGTCTGGCAAAAATCAGCCTGCCGTGGAAAGATTCGACACTCTTACAGTCACAAGGCAAACCCTCAGAAGTCCCTTAGTCACATAAGTGAAACACTGGCACACATCTCTTTTATTAAAATTGTAATAACACTTCATAATGAGGTCTGCCCATCTCGCAGTTTGCACGCGTACGGCGGCAAGGCAGACAGTGTTCATCGACCTCCAGGATGCGCTGGTGCTGCACAACCACTGAAGTGACCAGTTTACCTTCTCCGTCTGTGACTGCCGACTTGAGCTACTGCCACATGGCCCCTTGTGTACCCTCTGCTGCTCAGTGACTGTGTCCTTCACCCAGCTAATACCCTCATTGTCTTCGCGGGCTGAAAATATTCCACTACGTCATCACTATGCTTCGGCATTACTCGTCCGTAGGGGCCATCTGGGATGCTTCTGCGTCTGGGCTTCCACAGTGAACATGCAGAGCACAGTCTGAAGACCTGCGTTCTGCTCTGTTCTGTTTGTTTGTTTGTTTGTTTGTTTTTGGAGTTTTTGAGACAGGGTCTCTCTGTGTTAGCCTTGGCTGTCCTGGACTCGCTTTAAAGGAATCCCCAGAAGCAGAACTGCTGCATTGCGTTGAGTCCCGTTTGTATTTTCTCCCTAACCGATGCGCTATTTGCCTTAGTAATAAGTTAAGTTCCATCCTCACCATAGTGTACAGGAATCCAAATTCTCTATAAGCCAGGAAACCTTCCCTCTCTTCTGTCCTCCCTTATTCCCTCTCTCTCTCCCTTCCTTTTCCATCTCTTCCTCTATCTCTACCTCCCTCCCTCCCTCCCTTCCTCTATTCAGTCCTTCCTCTGTCTTTCCATCCTTTTCTCCTTCTCTTTCTTCTTCCACTTTTTTTTTTGTCTCCTCCCCTCGCCCCCACTTTCATGCCCGTTTGCTGTGATTTACTTTTCTACTTGAAACCTGATCCTGTGTATCTCGGGCTGGCCCCAATCCACCTATTGAGTTCTGAGACTACAGGCACGCACCACCATGTCCGGTTTATGGGGTGCTGAGGAGAGCGACTCGGGGTGGGCCACATACTGTGCAAGTATTTCTTTAGTTGGCACACCTTCCCACCCCAGACTCCTGTTCCGGACACTCAGACCACAGCTTGTGGTGCTGGCTGAAGGCTGTGGGCCTTCGGGAGGTTTCTGGCTGGCAGTAATCGTAGGGTTGAGCCTTTGGAAGTTATAACTGCTCCTGATACTGCCCAATGTTTCTATTTCCCTTTTCTGTGCCTTGTTAGGAAAAAGTTGTGACTCCACACCCTTGCCACCATGGACAATGCCCCGCCTCTCCCACCATGATAGGATGAAATGCCTCAGTAACCAGGAGCCAAGGTTAACTTTCCCTTCCTTTAAGTGTTTCCTCCCAGCAACAGAAGCTGCGACTCCCACGGAGAAGGAGAGGGATGGCTTCTCCTGTGGACTGCCACTTCCCTGGTGATAAGCAATGCAGAGCTAAGAAGGAGTCGCATACATGTTTGTCAGAGTTGAAAAATTCAAACGCTAAACTGAAAACTTTGTGCTAAGTGTTCGACAGCAGACACACTGGAACAGAAGAATCAATGAACTCAAAGATGAGTCATCTGAAAGGACTCAGCTAGAGACAAAAATAAAAAGCAATGAAACTTTTAAGAAAGCGTAGGGACTTCTGAGACAGCACTTAATGGTGACTGGCACTTTAGCAGTTTCTCCAAACAAGAAAAGATAAACAGAGGGAAAACTAGGAGACAAATCGCTCCCATCCCAGATGCAGGCTGCCCAAACAGAAAGCCCAAAAGTCCAGATCTCGCGGCACTGAAATCAGCGTCTGAAAGCACAGTGCACAGGACCCTCCTCCAACAGAGATCAAAACTCAATCATACGAAAATATAAGAATAAATATACAGATAATCACAGAATAGTGTAATTTTGTAAAAAAAAAAAACAAAAAACCAAAAAAGGTGTAAACCACTTTTAATTCTAGCATCAAGACTAAAGTACAACAATTTCAAAACAATCACAATTACAGAGATATTTCCACAGGTATAAAATATGACCTCTTTGATGTCAATAATAGAAAGTGTAGTGAGGAAAAACTTCAAGTGCACAGTTGTAAGCAATTATTGAAGTTACCATCAACATAAAATAACAATGCTACAATTAAACCACAGTTTAGATAAGCCCTAAAGCACCCACAAAAAAAATTCTGTTGCAAGGAAATTTGTAACTTGTCATCTTGAAATTCAGTTACAATTTATCACCTTAGCTTAGCACTGAAACTGTGCAAGTTATTTATTTCCTGTCAATCCTGTCTGGCCATCTATACACCAAGAGGCCTGATGAGAGTGACTCACACATTCTTCTAAAGCTAAAGTCCCTGTAAGCCCTCTTAAATCTTGCAGGCATTTGCTTTAGCTAGACTCTACAGGTCAGAGGGAATAGAGATTTGCTCAGCCTATCTGCAGATCAAAATTCTCTGTAGAATCCTTCCGCGCTGGCTGGCAGTACCGATGCCACTCTGTCTGGTCTTTTTCTGTGTTTTCTGTGCACTGCTTGAGCACACTTCTTAGCAGAATCATTCCAGCTTACCCATGGGGCTTGAGCTTAAAGTGGCCAGCTTCTCTGGGTGTTTGTGCAGCTCACACTGACTGGGCGCAGAATGTGTAGCGTCTACGCTATATCAGTCATGCACCTCACATATTGCTGCAGAGAAAAGCACATTTTCATACATATAAGGATCTTGGCACCGTGATGCAAGGAGCAGTATTTGCCTTGCTGTTAAATTCACAATGGTGAGTATTATATATAAGGCAATGTGCAAATATTTGCAGAACAAAATACAGATAAAGAAGATTTATTTTCTTTATCTGCACTCTGAACAGCAGAGCCTGACATGGCTTTGTTTCAGGCACCCATCTCCAGTTGATTGCACTGAGGCAGGGAGAGAGGGGCAGAACCAAAAAGGAAACATGTTTATTTAGATCTCTTCTTTGGCAGAAGAACTTTTTCTTGATGAAGTTTATGGTAGAGCAACGAACATAGTGCACAAATATGTATGAAAGATAACCGTTGTGATTGCTGCTTGTTGGCAAGAAAAGGAAATGGGCAATGAAAACTATCCAGGTCCTGTCTCATCACAAATTACCCTTTAATGGTGACAGAATGAATGCTCACCTCCTTCCATTCCTGAGCAAAGTGGCACAGAACATCTGATTGACTGGCTGGGGCTCACACATCCAGTCAGTTTCCAGACTTAACCCTAGGGCTTTGTCGGATGGGCACCCCCCCCCCCCATTTCCTTTTCAATATGCAGAACACTTACTCAGGTAAGCTCAGTATAATTCAGACTTATGAGAAAGAAACTGAAGATGGAGGTGACAGAGAGAGGCCCCTAATGATGTGGCTTCAAGCTTCTGTGGTTGTCCCCAGCACAGTCCAGTCCTCACACTTGCTACCTCTCAATAATAAATAATCACAACGATGAAGACATAACAGCAATTTCTCTGCATTTATTTTCCTTCTGACCACAAGAAGCCTAGTTGGGGGTGGGGTTGCCATGGAGACAGTGGTGTCATGGGCAACACAGTGCACTGCACTGAAGCCCCAGAGAATCGATGTTGGGGCTTGTTGGAAATGTTTCCTGGGCAAGTGTATTGTACTGGGTGAGAAAATGGGAATCTGACCTGAGTGAGGAAAAACATTTCAAAATGTTGTGTCTGTGGAGGGGCAATTAGGTTGGTCACTGCTTTGCAGAGGAAAATGCCCATACTGTTCAGACACATAGAGAGGTTCAAGTGAGAGAAAGAAGAGTGTAACTCTGGCCAGCTGCTTCAGAGATCACAATACCTCTTTCAGCAGCATAGCAGAGTCTTTTTTTTTTTTTTTTTTTTTTTTTTTTTTTTTTTTTGGACTTTGCAGCCATGTTGAAATTCACTCTGATATTAAATAGAAATAAAAACCTCCTAGACTAAATAAATCAGATTGAATGGGGCTGAGCAGAGGTTTTGAAGCACTTGGGATATCTGCGCTATGGTGGTTCTCATCGTCAGATGGTGGTTTTCCAAACCCAAGGCTTCTTTGTACTTGTTTTTTCGTTCCAGTTTTTCTAATGGATCACCATAGGCTCTTTTTCCTCTTCTTATTCCAGGAGTCATACGGACCATAGCTCTCTACAGAAGAAAACATATATTTTCACTCTCAATCTCTCTGTCTCTCTCTCTCTGTATGTGTATATATATGTATGTACATACAGATCCTATATACAAACATATACATATAAACATATAAAACATACATAGACATCATACATAAGCATATATAATTGTACACACACACACACACACACACACACACACACACACACACACTCGCGCGTGATCTGGGTATAACAGAGCTGAGATGCTGAACGCCGCACTGTGGAAACAGGTATAAATAAATAATGCAGGCTCATTGTGACTTGCACATCAGGGACTTGTGCTCCCAGCTATCCCAAGGTTCTCAAAGAATCACAGGAACTGTGACATTTCAGTGTAGGACTTTCAACCATCAATTCCACAGGGCAAGGATTTTCAAGCACATGGAATTATATCCTAACAGCCACTCTGAAACAAAGAACTACCCAGGCGCATGAACACCTGGTTACCTCCTCATTCAAGGAACGTTCGGTGGCATTTAGCACATCCACAATGCTGTGTGAACAGCTGCCCCATCTGGCTCTGAATCACCCTCATCATATTAAAACAAAAGCTGATGTCAGGCGCAACGGAGCACACCTTTAATCTCAGTACGTGGGAGACCAAAGCAGGCAGATCTGCTCAATGTCCATAGCATGCCTGCAACAAACCAGGGCATGTTCTGGCTTACAATCTCTACGGAGTTAAGTGATCTTTTCTAATGATGATTATGATGCCTGTGGTAATTGATCTTTGTTGGTAGTAACCTGCAGTTAAAACATGTGGGCCAGGCCATAACAGTATAATGTGCCACTGCAAGAAAGACTTGTCCAGTCAGCCTGGCTTCTGCCTGTCTTGTCTTGTCTTGTCTTGTCTTGTCTTGTCTGTCTGTCTGTCTGTTGATTTAGGCACTTGTATAACCCAGGCTACCCTCAAACTCCCTATGTAGCTGAGTAGGATTTTGAATTCATGATCCTTCTGCTTCTGCCTCCCAGGTGTTGGAGTTTCAGGTATGGACCACCAGGCTGGGCTTTCGGAGACCAAACTTAGGAGTCAGTGATAAAAATGTCAGTGGTTAGGATTTGGACTGGGACAAGTCAGTCAAATTCTATTAGCTTCATTTTCTTTCCCTGTAAATGTCAAATGATGATGGGTACCATCTAAAACTTTGGTAAAAATATGATGGCATACTATAATGGAAATTCCTATAACACACTGGGTGCTGGTACTGAATAGGTGAGAGTTTATTAAGTAAAGTCTCACTTCCATTTTTTTTTTCAGCATAAGCAGAGAGGACATCTGAGCTCTCAAGGGGTATGCAGGCTCAAGACACAGTTGGTGTGTCCACTCTCTCTTAGACTCAGGACACAGTCTGTGTGTCTACTCCGTCTTACAAGGTGAGCATGACCCCTCTCACCCTTCAGATGTGCTGAATGCCATCCCAGAAACCCCTTCTGTACCAGACCTGCCCTTCCATGCCCAGGCCGGCTTTTTGCAGAATGCCATCGGATTTCTAAACTGCTTCAGTTCATTAGAGGAGAAAAATGCTTGCTTCTTGCTAGCCTCACAAAAAGGTTCCAATAGCAAGGTTGGCTGACTTTTCCTAATAGCTCTGAACATTTGCCTTTTGACTCTGAGTTTTATACTATCGGGTGTCTGTAGGATTCCCTTAATCAGGCTGCACATTGCTCAGAAAGAAGAGACATAGTGTATTTAAGAAATACATTTTAAGCATCCTACCTTGGGCCCTCCTTGTTACTTGGCTTCTTTGGGTCTGTGAAGTGTAGTATGGCTATCCTGTAATATATGGCTAAACCCTGCTTATAAGTTAGTACATGCCATGTGTGTTTTTCTGGGTCTCAGTTACCTCAATCAGGATGATCTTTTCTAGTTCCATCCATTTGCCTGTGAATTTCATGATTTCCTTCATGATAGCCAAGCAGTATTGCCGTGTGTAATGTACCACACTTTCTTTGCCCATTCTTTGGCTGAGGGACATCTAGGTTGTTTCCAGATTCTGGCTGTTACAAATAAAGCTGCTATGAACACAGTTGAGCAAACGTCCTTGTTGTATGGTGGAATATCTTTTGAGTATATGCCCAGGAGTGGTACAGCTGGGTCTTGAGGTAGAGCTATTCCCAATTTTCTGAGAAAGCACCAGATTGCAGATAGAGCAAAGATTGAGGGAATATCCAACCAATGCCTGGCCCAACCCAAGACCAGTCCCACAGAAGAGAGCCAACCCTTGGCACTATTAACGATACCCTGCTGTGCTTGCAGACAGGAGCCTAGTAGAGTTGTCCTCTGAGAGGCTCCACCCAGCAGTGGTTCCAAACAGATGCTGAAACTCACAGCCAAACTTTGGGTGAAATATCTTATGGAAAAGTGGAGAGAAGGATAAAAAGTCCTAGGGGTGACAGGAGCTCTACAACAGAGCCAATTAACCAAGGCCTGGCGGGCAGGGGGGTGGGGCGGCTTGCAGAGTCTGAAGCACCAACCAAGGACCATGCATGGACTAGACCCAGATCCTCTACATAGACATAGCTGATGGGCAGCTCAGGCTTCATGTGGGTCCTCTAGTGAGGGGAGCAGGGGCTGCTCTGACATAGACTCTGTTGCCTGTTTTTTGATCACTTCCTCTGCCTTGTCAGCAGAAGGAAGAGGACACATTCAGTCCTTATGAGACTTGATAAGCTGGGGTGGGTGGACAGGAAGGGGCTCCACTTCTCTGAGGAATAGGGGAGGAGGAAGAATGAGGGAAGAGTGGACTGGGAGGAGAGGAAGGAGAGAGCCAGGACAAGGTTGTAAAGTGAATAAATAATTAATTTTAAAAATAAATAATGTTTTTAAAATCCACTGAGATTGGGATAATTAAGTATTACAAGCTAATTGTTAGTTGAACAAATTATGGTCATGTCAAATACTAGCCTAATTTTATCACAAGGATATACATCCTAGGTTTAACAGATAGGTATGATTCTATAGATAGATAAGGTAAAATAAGGTCTTCGAAAGCCTCGAAGACCTACAGAATATGGCATTTAAAGATGTTTTTATTATTCTAAAGATTCTTTGACAAGACAAGTTAACTCCTGGCAACACTTAGCCTACCTAAAAGAAGATGATGAGCATCAAAAAAAACCTCCTTATGGACTTGGCTTCAAGTGTGGCAAACAAGCCACTGGGGAAAATGTCTTTGTTTCTGCCACAGACAGAATACTGCCTAAAAATGTGCAAGCTTAGATGCAGGCAGAGTTGGCTGCCAAACTTTGCCAAGATGGGGTAAGCAAGTCCTCAGTAGTGCCTCGCAAATACGTCTGTCAGATATACTGGGCCAAAAGGCTGAAGATGATGCTCCAATGTTATAGAGAGTGTTGAGTGACTGTTCAGGTAGTAAACTGTCTCAGCCATTTCTTCATTTTGGAAGCTGCTGACCTGCACTTCCAGGTCACTCAGGTAATTACATTTTATTCCTTCTCAACTCTCTGATGGGGTTGAAGAACAGATAGTTTAGTTTTACAACTGAACTTAGTAGGTTAGGGGTTATGATGTTTTTAGATCTAGATAGATATTTTAAGGTAATAGAGATGAGATATGATAAATATTGATTTTCATTCAGAAATTTAGACCCAACACAAGATAGAAAATATGTTTACTTCAAGTTTGTCAAATACAAATAGCCAATCACTATGAATGTAATATTTATGTGATTCCTGATTGTCTCGTGGTTCTTCCTGCTGTATGCAGTTTATTATATTCATGTGTAGTAATATAAATGTATATGTTTAAAAATAAACATAATAAAAACCAATATTTTAAAAATTCACTGAGAGCCAACTTGGGAGAAGATGATAAATTAATACAAACTAAAACAGCAGCAAAAAAATTAGCAACAATGTTATAAAGGTAAGTTTGGTACAAGCAGATAAGGTGGGGGCAGATTGACTATCAGTTTGCAGATGGTGGAGACAGCATTGACAGGTTTAATGACAAGACCCTGGAGTCAATCTCTGGCAAACCCGACAGCCTGCATGAGTCTCCTCCACAGAACCCTGTCTCTCTGTGCAGAGCTGAGAGCTTTCTAGAATCTGAGCTGTGCAGCTCTGTGGTCAGAAAGGCTGCTGGAGCCTGTTCTAGAGGTCACATCCCTGCCTTCCACTCAGCACAGTGGCACAGACTGACCTCCACCTGCCCTTTCTCTCTTCTCCTTGCTTTTCAGATTTAGTTAGTATCACGGAGGCTTGAATGTGAGTGGCCCTCATAGGCTCTTATATCTGAATACATTCGTCACCAGGAAGTGGTGGTATGAAGTGTGGCCTTGGTGGAACAGATGTGTCACTGGGAGAAGGGTTTGGAGTTTCAAAGACCAAGCCAGTCACAATCTCCCTCTCTCTCTCTGTCTCTCTGTCTCTCTCTCTGTCTCTCTCTCTGTCTCTCTCTCTGTCTCTCTCTCTCTCTCTCTCTCTCTCTCTCTCTCTCTCTCTCTCTCTCTCTCTCTCTCTCTCTCTCTCTCTCTCTCTCTCTCTCTCCCCCTGCTGCCTGTGGATCCAGATGTAGAACTCTCAGCTCCTTCTCCAGCACCATGTCTGCCTTCATTTTTCCCACCATGATGATAATGGGCTGAACCTCTGAAACTATAAGCAAGAGGAAACTAAATGCCTTCCTTTGGAAGAGTTGCAGTGGTCATGGTGTCTCTTCACAGCAATAGGACATCAAGACAGTTATTTTTGACAATGTTATACATGTACACAATGTATTAAATCATGTTTTCCCTTCAACCTTTCCTATTCTTCTTCATTCCTTCTTCTAATCAACTCTACTTTCATGTGTGTGTGTGTGTGGGGGGGGTGTGGGTGTGGGTGTGTGTACATGTGTGCACATGTGTCTATGTGTATGTGTAGATAGCCTCACTTCTGTGTGCTTACGATTCAGTGGCCATGTCATATTCAGAAGACAGCACTTCACACTTTTCTTCCCCACCCTCTGGCTCCTACAATCTTTCCACCCCCTTTGGTGCGCTATTCTCTGGGCCTCGAGGCTGCCAATGCAGATGTCCTCTGTTACTCTCAGCACTTTCGCCAATCCGAGGCCTGTGTGTTACCTGTTACCCACTGCAGATCTCAGCACTTTCGCCAATCCGAGGTCTATGTGTTACCTGTTACTCACTGCAGATCTCAGCACTTTCGCCAATCCAAGGTCTATGTGTTACCTGTTACCCACTGCAGATCTCAGCACTTTCGCCAATCCGAGGCCTGTGTGTTACCTGTTACCCACTGCAGAGACAAGCTTCTCTTCTTAGGAGAGCAGAGCTAGTCTAAAGGTAGAAACATAAATACGTAGAAAGCAATTCGACTCCACATCCATTTAGCATAACATCAGCAGTAAGCTCCTCGACCCTTGGGGTTGTGACCTCTCTGGCATAAGCTTTGACCAGATTATAGAACCAGGTGTGTGTTGATTCTCACGGATCAGTCCTGAACCCAAATCAGAAAGTAATTGGTTACTTAAACAACCATGCCACTATTGCTCCAGAGGACACATCTTCCCAAGCAGGTCCGTAATGCAGTACATGGCAGACACGCCCAGTAAGACTGTTGATGACTTCTCTCCTCCAGCAGCTGTGTAGCATCTTCTGTGTAGCACTATGGGAGGAAGGCTTCCAGCTCGGTTCCAGCTTGATTTGCCTACGTGATATCTTCAACAATGAAGCCTTCCCATCTGTTTCTGATGGTTTACCAAAACCAGCTCCTCCCTTAGCACTGGTGTGGTAGAAGCTGGCTCCTCGGGCGCTTCTCATGCGTGCCCATATGCCTTTACCTTCAGCTGGTTGAGAACAAGAGCCATATTCCTTGGATCGTGGCACTGTGCATGTCTTCACGGTGAGATCACATTTTACGCACTGAACATTGGTGTAGTTAGGGCTGCTGTTAAAACTGAGGTGACACGGAAACGCCCGCCAGAGCTTAGAAGGGAGGCGTCCTTCTAAAGAGCTGAACTGCTGTACCAACTCTAAATTTGTTAGTTTCAGAAAATGTGGCACGTAGCATTGTGCTCTGAAAGCAAGAAGTCGGGGAAAGTAAAAAACAAAAAACAAAACTTAAAACCATATTCTTGACAAGAAAAAGATCTTGGCACCCAACCAGAGCTGCCATTTTAATTTATCTTGAAGTGCAGTGTGGACACAGGATGACAGTGCCTCTGGAGCTTGGAAAGACAGGTAGGGAATGAGAATCATTAGTGTTACCCCATTTTCCAGAGAAGTGGATCTGAACATGGCCTCTAGAACATTCTGTGAGTGTCAGCTCCAAGTAGGAGGAGATTCCTGAGCTCACCATAGTGTTCCCAGCATTCGGCATGCAACGGGTCCTCAAATAAGTACTAATTGGATTAGTAATGAGTTTCTGTTTTTAAAAAAGCACTCTAGGTTAATTTGAAATTAAAACTAAACTGTATAGACTAGTAAGTGAGATACTGGCTCTAAATTGAGGAAAATAATTTCTCCATATAACTCAACCCCCCTCCCTTGAACCTTGATTGATTTTCAGTAAAACAAACCTCTGCTCTCCTTTCTCCTGGATTGGGCCATGCTTTCTATGATCCTCTACCCGTGCCACTCTGTCATTTCTTTTATTTTTATTTTGAGAAAGGGCCTCATATAGCCAGACTATCTTTGGTTTAACTATGTAGCTGAGAATGACTTTGAACTCTTGATCATTCTACCTCCATCTCCTGATGCTAGGAGCACGTGTGTGCACACCCACATCCCATTTATGCAGTGTTGACTGAACCCAGAGCTTTGTGCAAGCTAGGCCCCATGAACTCAGCCACACTCCAGCCCTCTTTTGTAATTTCTAAGAAACAATGTGCTGAGTACATCCCACATTTTTACGTCTCTACCACTGGCGAGCATCTTCCACTGAGATCACTGAGTGTAATACAGGCTTTTGTTTTCCATATGTGGCAATAAGCCCACAAGTGTGCCACATCACCAATTTCATCCTAAAATCCTAGAAACACATTCACTCGGCCTCCGTAACAGCAAAAACAGAAGACGAAGACATACTGATAGTCACATAAATTCAGATACGGGTAAGAAATAGCTCTTTTGCAGATGAATAATTCAAACTATAATTTACATATTTGCCTCTGAGGGCTCTGTGGTTTTGATTAAGCCCTGGGAGCCGGAGCTGAGAGGCAGGCAAGTGTGAGGTAATGAGCACACAGCGCTCTAGGGATGCAGCCCAGCCTAGGCCAGCCCAGACCAGGCTTCTGCCTCACCTTTCCATTTGAGCATCAGCCTTCTCCAGGCAAAGCCTGAGGGTTCTGACTTTGGACTAAACTCTGTCTATTGTAAATATGCAAATAAGATATTTCCCAGTACAACTGCATCAAAAATATTGGCATAAATACACTTCTTTGACTCAGGTCTGCACAACGAATATCCAAAACACACCATCCTGTTCAGAGTAGACATATCTAGGCATCCTCTCTTGTACCCTGTCACCTCCATTGCCACCCGGCTCCTGGGGCCAGGCCACCAACGTCATAACGCTGCTCCTACAATGTAAGGTACAATCTCCCATGTTCATACTAAAGTCCCAGCAGCACAGCTTCCTCCTGCTCACTTGTGTGTTTGAATCCATCATCTAAGACTGTCACTCACCTGAGGGGAGCGTGCATGGGCCCCTCTCTCAGTGCCAGGAGGTCTCTGTTCCAGTTAGGATGTGTGTTGTCCCACCAGGCTGAACACACCCAGGTGGCTGCAGGAGGTTGCACCATCTCTCACCATCAGGGTGGAGGAACAGCAAAGGGAAGTAGAGTGGACGGGTGAGTGCCCGTCCTTCTCCCCCTCAGCAGAATGAAGCGCCCTCCCCCCCCCCCCCCACAACAGCTGAACAGTGGAGAGGCTGTGCTGGTCACCACCTGCCATCCCCTGAAGTCCTTCTCAAGCTGAAAGCTGCCTGCAGGGCCCATCTGCCTCAAAGAGCTCAGACTAGTCTGCATGGGACAGATATCTGCAGCGCCTCCTCAGAAATAACGAGAAGGGATGTACAATAAAACGAGTGGCAGGAAACCAATTTCTTTGATTTACTCGTCATTTATTTGCAATTGTGATTGCATGCAAAGGAATAATAAGTGAACTCAATGAGCTGGGCTCAGAGCTGGGGACAGAGCTAGGAGGGTGTGGCGTTTGCTATTGGTCCTGTCCACTCACCCTCTCTCACCCTCCAGGACATCTCTGGTCACCTTGGGTCTTAGGCTTCCTGCAGCAGTTGAGAGAAAGAGAGAAAGGAGACGAAAGATGAGGTCTCTGTGGCGCTGGCTTCCTGCATGTGGTGTTGGCATGGTTGACTGGGTTCCCGACACAGGAGGATGCCTGCCAGGGTGCCACCTCACACCTGTTTCTCTGCCTCACTGGGGGCGAGTCCTCCCTCCCTTTCAGCTTTATCCCTGCTGGTGTCACTGTCCCAAGTGTTAAGCCCAGCTGAGAGTGCGTTGAGCAGGTGTCATGTCTCTCTGTCTGAAAGAATTTGTTCTTAGAAAAGTTCCTGTCCCGTAGGAGGGGAAGACAGTAGACTAAAGCATTGTTATAAACCGTGATAAGAGCCAGGAAGGTACCAAAATGGTTGATGACCTGAGATCACATGGAGAAGACATTTAACTCAAGTCCTGGGGAGTCAGGCACGGCGGGGGGGGGGGTTTGGGCAGTGGAGGAAGCATGTGCAGAGGAGGGACATCAGCATGAGCTCAGGGAGAGCAAGGACAGACTTTCACTGTCAGGGACACAAAATCAGGATTTCTCCTATCGGCTGTGTTGAGAAACTGTGTCTCCATGTATGGAAGAATATAATTAATTGGACCTTGTGCTGGCACCAGGTACACAACTCACCTTGAGATGGGTTAAAGACTGAGAGGGGAGAGCTGGCACTACAAAACACTCCAGGGAGAATCCCACAACCTTGTTTTTTGACTTTGACTTCTTGGGACCCAAGCCTAAAAGCAGCAGCAGCAAAGCCCAGGTGCGTCACAGGCAAACAGTGTGGGTTCCACAGACCGAAATGCTTCTGCAGTCAAGGGTGAAGAGATGAACTGCTCTCAGGGGGGCTGGGAAGCCAAAATAAATACAGAATATGTCCTACAACTAAGGAGTTATAAGGCTGATTTTTTTTTCTTTGATGTACACAGGACATTTCAAAAAGCTAGAGGGAGGAATCTGAAAGCTTTTCCCCATATGGAGAAAATCCTGCTAGCTTATGCTCAATCCAGTCCCTTTCCCCATGCTCACCTCCTCTCAGCACTTCCAACTTCAGGCATTCATTCAAATGCTGCTAGCCATACCCTCTGAAGGCCCATCCCCTTCTGAACAGCTGAAATCTCAACCCTCTGGCACTGGTTGGCACCAGTGATGCTATCCTTGGTTATCATTATAGAACTTGTAGAATTAGCATTTTTAAAGAACAATAACAAAAAAAAATTGGTGGCTTTGGTTGAAGACTCCAAAGAACTGACTTCCTCTCTATAGTAAAGGCTCCTTGCCTTGGGCCTCAGTCGGTTGGGTGGATGGAACTAAGCAGGACTGTGGCTCTACATCAATGTCCTAACTTAGCCATCTGCATAGGCCCCTCAATGTGGAAATCAAGGTAGTCGAGGCTCAGGATGTGGACATTGCTGGGGTCCACCAATCTGTCTAGTATGCCATCCAAGGGCTGGACACTGTCCTGGCCATCCTGAACCCCACATGCCCCTGATCATGGACCCCAGCCCCTTTCTCTGTAATTTACATATGCAACACTTTTGTGGAGTCTTCGTTCACTTCCCATAACTGTCTGTTAAGGGGAAAACATCGTTACTTGGAAGTCACACACACACACACACAAACCTAGCTTCTCAGCCCAGGTTTCTCTATTCCAAGACTCAGAAAGTTGGACCGCCATGTCTCAGCAAGGCTAGGATTCACAGTACTCTCATTCCACCTTAATACACAGGGCACCAACTTAGATTGCTATATTTCACCATGAAGGTGGTCAAGGTATTGACCAGCCATTTATGTCAATCAAAAGTGTCAGCCAGGTAGCGTGGCCATTCCTCACTGCTTTATCTTCTTCGGAGAGTGTGACTACAGATTTCCTTAATCAGGAGTCATGAGGAAGCCACACTTTGTTCTCACTGAGTAATTTTCCTTTCACTCCACTTGATTCCCAGCTGTTTATTTCCCACGGAAAGAATAATCCATAACCCTTTGGCCCTCACAGAGCCAAACGCCGGCCGCACTTCCCTGTATTGTGTTGCCTGTGTGGTTCCTGATGGTAACATGAGCCGCAGCTCAGATGAAGCCGCCTGTATCCTCGATGGAAATTTCCTATGATTCTCAGCTGCCTGGAGCTGGCTCCATCAGACAACAGAGAGACTGACCCTATCTGAGCTCATGGTCACAGATGCCAGACTATCTCTCCTCGCGGGACAAGCTTATGCCCACAGCAAATCTTCTTTGGAGACTGACTCTTCCAGACAGCTACCCACGGCCATTCTAAGTTAATAAACACACAGAGTTTAAGTCATATACCCAAGACAGTTTCGCTTTCCATCAGTACACTTTTCTCTGTCTTTGACCACTTCCGCTGTGTGCTTTCTCATACTTTCAATAGCAACCCCCACTCCCAGCTATATTCTACAAAGTCTAAAGTCTTCAAAAGTTCCAGAGAATCATCAAGTGTTCATTAGAATGGCTCTTATTCTGATGCATTTGCCCCCTTTCCTCTCAGCTTTCTTGGACATTTATTCTTCATTTCTCCCATTTTCTTTTCCAAACTGAAGAAAACATGAATCTTTTCTACGAAGCCATTGGATATGTCAGTGATTTTTGTCTGCCTAAATTCCCCTTTTATTTTCATGTAACTGTTTCCTCCTCCCCCACCCTCACCCTCCACCCAGCTGCAAACTAAAATATTTGTAGGGACACTGAAAATCATAGTGCTACACTTTCCCCTACACCCTACACCCTACACACACACACACACACACACACACACACACACACACACGACTGGACAAGTGACCAGGCCCAGCTCAAGCACAGCATGGCATGTCAATGGGATAGACTAATGGCCTCAGCTGAACCAGTCAGAATCTCTCAGGAGATCTACAGGGACTGATGCTAGGAGCAGGTCCATGGACACCGAGATAGACAGACTGCCACAGAGCCAAGGGCCTGGATCAATGACTACGTCATATGAGCTTCCTGCTAACACTGCCTGGTGAGTAGAGCATCTCAGGCAGAGGAACAAAGTAGAGAAGACAGAGAGAACCTTGGCATCCTGCTGACAAGGAAGCCAGCTGCCATGCTTCCAGTTCCTTTAGCAGCATAAACCAGTGAGCTCTTTTCCTTATGCCAGTTTTGGTTGGGTTTCTAGTGCCATATTGGAACAGACTGCAGCTCACGTCACCTTCCCTCATCCTTCATGCTTCCACTTATAATGCCTTGATGCTTTAGATAAACCCTGCTTCTTTGCATCTTGTTTCAAACCTTAAATTATTTTTAACAGATTTTTAAGATCCTCCAAAGTCTGTAATGGAGACTAGAATGGCATCTTTTTTTAAGCAATAATGGCCAAAAGTCATATTCTTTCTAACAACTACACCGAGTCTTCCTGGAAAATATAGCCTCTAATTCAGGCCTGTGTATTCTGTTGAACACGCATGTTGAATATTAAACACCATTACAATAACTGATATACAGGAAAACCATGCTCATCCTTACAGGAGACTGCTGGAGCCGTTAGGAGTTTGGAACAAATCCAGATACAAAGCTGGCTGAGAAATTTTAAACAAAATAGAGTAAAATTCCATCAGCAATAGAGAAGCTGTTTCTGAGAAATCCAACACCAAGAAAAGGAGCCCCCAACACTGACCTCCAAACCCACCCCCATGACAGCATAAACAGAGGAAACCCGTTGAGATTGGAGAGGGCTCCGAGGGTAAAATGCCTGACGGTATGCCTGGCAAGCCAAATCCGGCCCTTAGCGCCCACATCAGGGTGGAAGGAGAGACCCCACTTCACAAAGTTGTCCTTTGAAATTCACATGTATGTTATGGTGTTCACATGCATGTTTGTGTACACACACACATATACAGATAATGATGATAATATATAAAAATTTAAACTCTCATTGCATGCATCTCATTACATGTCATTGTCTAAGAAACATAGAGGCAAGAAATGGAAAAATCTAGAAAGACAAAAACTAGAGGGAAATGGGAACGTGGAACACAGCCGTCAGTGGAGGCAGTGGGTGGAGTGGGAATGCCACCAGCACAGGGCTCAGCAGAGGTTCTAGTGTGTATACAGTGCCCCCTGGGAGACAGGGAAGAACAACCATAGTGAAGGGACCCAAGGAGCTTACAGAGGCCAACAGTCACCTACATCCGCAAAGACCCTCCACCTGCTATGCAGTATGACAGTACTGGGGATTCATATCTCTATTCACTGAATTGATAATAAAGCTAACTATACAACTGAGCCTTAACAATACTAGGGAATCAAACCCACAGCCTTGAGCACACTAGAAAGCTCCCAGAGGTTTACCCCTACTCCCACCCTTAGCTTCAGACTCACTCTGTAGCCACAACAGTCCTTGAACTTGCAATCCTCCTGCCTCAGCCTCTCCAATAGCTAGCTTTCATTCATTCTTCTTTTTCTCATTGCTTCTACTACTAGTAAATGTAAATGTGGCTTCAAAGGCTAAAGAATTTGAGAGCACAATGTCCACACTGAAAGGACAGAAGAGTATTGATTGGAAAATGCAAGTAGATCCAGACAAGCCTGTGTCTCTGCCCCGTGATGTTCTAGCAGAGAGGAGGCAGTGACAACAGAAGCCTGCAGACAGATGCTGAGGGTACATCCTCCATGACGCCGGCAGGCAGACAGTGAGGGTACATCCTCCATGACGCCGGCAGGCAGACAGTGAGGGTACATCCTCCATGACGCCTGCAGACAGATGCTGAGGGTACATCCTCCATGACGCCTGCAGGCAGACGCTGAGGGCACATCCTCCATGACGCCTGCAGGCAGACAGTGAGGGTACATCCTCCATGACGCCTGCAGGCAGATGCTGAGGGTACATCCTCCATGAACTGAACAACCCAAGTGCCATTCTCTGCATCTTTATCCATATTACATTGTCCTCCTATTTCTTGTCCAATGCTCGATAGAGAAAGCAATTCATGAATAATGAAGTGAAAAGACTCAGGGTTCATTATTATATTCCACAAAAGATTTGGTGTTTCAAATCAAGGTATGATATAAGAAAGAAAAATGCACTTGGGGAAGGCATGATTAGGTCATATCCCATAAGAAAAAAAAAATTACAAGTGTGTCAGTTGGGAGTTGGAGGGGGGACAGAAGGAGAATGGAGGTGAATAAAACCAAAATGCATTATGCATGTATAAGAATGTCTCAATGAAAACCACTGTTGTGTATAATTAATATATGCTAATTAAAACGTTAACGTTACAAGTGGGGGAGGATATTTGCGAGATAGTCTTACTGTTAGATACAGAAGCAGTACAGTGAGCTGAGTACGTATTTTCTCCCTATGTGTGCAGTCAAACGTGATTGCTCTATAAGTGAAAAGCACCCACGTTCTTAAAACATTCCCCACATGAAAAGGGATAAACCTTCAAGGTCAAATTGCTGTTTCACCTTTTCCTCCTGAAGCTTCTCCAGCCAGGGACAGCACTTCAGGTCTCCTTCCTACTTTTCACAGGAAATGGAGCATTTGTGACAGCAGTTTCACATAAATACTCTTCCTCCAGAGCAAGGTTCCTGTTCACGGCACTAAGGGAAAATGGCACCTAATGTTGGTGCAGCTTCCTCCGGACAGTCATTCCTTCCCTTGCCCTGGACATCTCAGAGGCAGGAGGGTGCCTCCGTGAGCCAGAACTGGATTCTCTAGTGTACTTCTTCTCAAAACCCTTCTCAGTGGAATTTTTCTTTGCTCCAGGTTTTCATGGAAAAAAAAAAAACAACTCAGAAAACCTGCCTGTTAGGTTCCTTCACTGAAGAGGGGCTTTCTGCAGGGGCCAAAAACAATGCTGGAGGAAGAACAGAACCGCTGTCATGTGACTGTTCTCTGCAGTGTGGCATTTCACTGTCCTCAAAGTCACAAAGTACATCAAGTTCCAGTTAATTGATATTCATTCACTCATTCATTCATTCATTCATTCATGCATTCATTTCATTTATTGGGACAAGCTGTTATGTAGCCCACTCTGGCCTTGAACTTGCTATGTAGCTGAAGATGACCTTGAACTTCTGATCCTGATGTCTTTACCTCTCACTTTCTGAAAGTGGGATTGAACCCAGGGTCTCAGATACTCTACCCACTGGGTTTCACCCCGAGTCCTGACTTGACTCTAATGAATGATTAAGAACGATCTGACATCAGGGTGTTTTCAGGAAAGCAGTGTCAATGCTGTCATGGTCCTGGCACACACTTGACCTCCGATTTTACACATGCCCATCACTGCTATGTTAAGAAATCACAGAAATGATCTATTTATGGTGTTGACAGCAAGCTTTAAAGAGTGTGTTCCACTAGTGGCGTTTCCAGTACCCATCTCTTGGAAGTTTCTGTTGTGCACAATGTTTTAAGCATCTGTTTGACCTCCTTCATAGCAGGGCCTCCTGCAGATCTCAATAGGTGCATCTCAGAGTGCAGCAGCTCAGCGCAGCTACACACCAATGTTCTAGAACTGTCTTAGCTGCAGAACTTGGACACAGCCAAAGTCTAACCCACTCTCAAGATCATGAGGGTTTTTTTTCAGGTGCCTCTTTTAATTAGTAAAAAGAAAAATTGTATCTTTTTTCATTAAAAATATTACTTACATCAATAAAAGTTTAACCATCACACATCAGGAAGACAGCCATCTACGAGCAACTGGCAGCATCCACCCTCTGCGTGCCCTGGGCTATGCGGCTTGGACCAGTGGCTCTCACTGTTCCTAATGCTGCAACGCTTTAACACAGCTCATCCATCCTATTGTAAGGAGCCCCAACCATAAAATTATGTTCATTTCTACTTCTGCAATTTTGCTACTGTTATGAATCATAATGAAAATATCGATTTATTTTGGTTGTTTGAGACAGCGTTTCTCTGTGTAGCCTTGCCTGTCCTGGACTCACTTTGTAGACCAGGCTAGCCTCTAACTCACAGCAATCCACCTGCCTCTGCCTCCCAAGTGCTGGGATTATCAGTGTTTTCTGATAGTCTTAGGTGGCCCCTATAAAAAGGATGATTAGCCCCACCACCCACAGGTTGAGAACCCCTGGCTTAGGAGCTCATATTTGGCAGATTTTGTTGCACTGCAAGGCTTTATGAGGCCTGGGAGCTTTCTGTTTTTCTTCTTCTCTGTCTCCACCTGTTTTAAACTTCAAGGTGCTCTGCAAAACCACTTGTTTCCAGTGACTCATCTTGAAATCACTGACCTCATCTTCCTGGCTCTTCACAAAGCCAGAAAGGAAGATCAATACCACATTGTTTTCTCTCCAAGCACACTGGCCCTGCAACCCGAAGACGCCAGAGCTGTTGCTGTTAATTTACTGAACAGCGTATTCTTTTTTTCATTTCTTACAGAAGCAGAAATCTGCCTGGAGAACATGGCTTCTGCCTGCTGTATCCACACAGGCTTCCAGAATGGGAAGGCTTTGCCTAAGTCGGTCCACCCATAATTCTGGACCATCTACTTTTGCAGCAGACAATGGTTGCCTACTGGGCATTCTGCTGGGAGATGGATGAGGTCCTTTCTCCTTGGAGTTTAAGCTCTACTAGGAATAAGTGTGTGTGTGTGTATACACACACACACACACACACACACACACACACACACACACGGTTGATTCAGATTGAGAAGTGGTTTTATATGGAAAATAAAAGAAGACGGAATGGCATGGAGTGCCAGGTGTAAGAGATGTCATTGGCTGAGTGTCAGAGGGCAGCCCTTCTGAGGAAACTCCTGGGCTTGAGGTCAAAATAAAGAGACAAGATCTGGGGGCTGGAGAGATGGCTCAGTGGTTAAGAGCACTGCCCGCTCTTCCAACGGACCCGGGTTCAATTCCCAGCACCCACATGGCAGCTCACAACTGTCTGTAACTCCAAGAGCTGACACTCTCATACTAAGGTACATAAAGAGAGAGGGGGGGGGGGAGGGAGGGAGGGACAAGATCTGAAGTGAAAAGGTTCCAGGTAGAAAGAGCATCCCAAGGTGAGAAAAAAACGGTGCCACTGAAAGTCGCAAGGGAAGTGAGAAGTGAGTGAGGTCAGAGGGTTCATCAGTCCAGACCGGTGGCCAAGAATGTGAGAAGACACTGAAGGAGCCTGAGGCAAGTTTTGGAGCATTGGTATAGACCAGCGACTATGAGGCAGAAGGATCAGTTAGGAATGACTATAATTTCCTTGGGGGTGTGGCCACTGTTTGGTCCCACCCCTATGCACATACAAGTAGCACTGAAGGGACATAATTGGCTGTACTTTTTAAAGGAAAGAAAAAAAGAATGTTTGGAGGGAAAAAGGTTGCAGAGCCTACAGGGAGCTGGAAGGAAAGAATGAGAGTATATAATCAAAACACATTGTCTACATATGAGAAGTTTTCAAGGAATAAATAAACTTTTTAAAATAAGGAATGATAATTCAGGGCTGGAGAGATAGCTCAGAGGTTAAGAGCACTGATTGCTCTTCTAGAGGACCAGGGTTCAATTCCCAGCAAGCACATGGCAGCTCACAACTTTCACAACTATAGGATCCAACCCGCTCACACAGACGTACAGACAAACACCAGTAAAAATAAAATTTTAAGCAAAGAAAGAAATGATCATGCTTGGGCTAAAAAGTCCAGAGAAGATGGGAGGAGGCAAATGTCTTTCAGGAGAGAACTGTGTAAGACAAAAGCAAATGACTGGAATTTCCCCTAAATATTTAGTCAAGACTTGGTACCATTTTCTGAGCCTTGGAAATGTCATGGAGGCAAAGGTTTGGGGAGAGACTAGGAATTGAAACAGGGCCGACATTTTAGTCATCTAGACAGGAGTGTCAAGCAGGCAGCGGAATATACAATAAAAGAGGTGGGGGGGAGATTCCCAAAAATATATGGAACATCCCATAGTGCTCCTGAGAACAGGACCCTTGCCAAGTGCCAGCTTAGCATTCAAACCTGATCCTGTCCAATTTTCTGTGTGTTTTTATGCACCTAGCTGTCACCTAGTACCCCTATCACTGGGGCCTTTGCGGTCCCCCATTCTTTTGTTTTCCCTGTCTTCTTGAGAAGCCACTCGAGGCAAACTGAAGGGCATCACAAACCTTCCTCAGTGTGATACTCACTTGCTTGCTCTGACAGTATAGGTGACTTTGAGAGGATTCATGGGGCAGTGGCTTCTGATCAGACACCCAGCCCCTGGGCCCTTTAGGGTCCTTCTCTTCACTTCCCTTATACTCTTCACCTTCTTTATCCAGGTGCCTGGCTGCCTCCCCAACCCCATGTGGAGCCTTGATTTCCTTTCCTAACCTGCCAGTGCTTTGATGTTTAAAGGTTTACATATCCCCAGGTACATTTGCTTTTTCATGTACAAGCTTGAAAGAACAAAGATTTTTCAGGTTCGTACAAATGATTCTCAAATGGGAGATGTCACACAGAGCCTTCCGATCTCAGCACATGGAAGGACTCTTTTCCTGGGGCTACACTGTCCGTGGCTTTTCACCTTTCCATCCCTTTGCGGGGGAACTTGGAAGCATGCTATAGTGTGGATAAAACTGAGGTTACTATGCAAAAGGAAATAAGCCAGGTTGGCAGGACAACCCCATGTACTTGCACGTGGGAGGTATTCAGATAATTAAACTCTTAGAAACAGAAAGTAGAATGTGGTTTCCAGAGAGTCATGGGGGTGTAGGGGGGGAGGCAAATGGGGAGAAGTTCAGAAGGGGATGGTTTCGGTTCTGTAAGATAACTATCATTCTAGATATAGACTTCAGACCACTGTGAATTTAAGCTGTGGAGCCATGCACTTAATACTACTGAACTATGCTTAGGAACCGCCGAGAAGGTAACCTGCGTGTTATGCTAAAGCACAGTCAAAACCTTAAAACATTGAAAGCTGAAAGAACAAGTCCAAGAGATTTGTACAAGAGGATAGAAAACATCGCAGCTTTGAAAACTATTTCTCCAAAAAGAAGAACACAAGAAAATTCATCTAGGCATCAATAACACAATCCTAATAAACAGACGCAAATATAATTCTGCCAATGACACTGAATTCTGTTGGTTATTCTTCATACAGGACTCTTTACATAGAAAAACCAGCCTAAAAAAAGAAAAAAAGAAAAAAGAAAAATCAACCTAACTGCTATCTTGATTTTGTCCATCTTGAGCAGAAAGCCCAGTTAAGTCAAGCACCAATATTTAAGTCACTAAGGAGAAGCCTCTTCTTTGCCCGTAAACTCCTCCTTGCCGTGATCCATGAAGCCATCTCTTGCATTAATAGTCATGCTAGCCAGGAGTCAGTGTCCAGTTCAGCTCTCCCATGACTCTGCAGGCCCCAGAGTGTCAGTGAGGCCTAGAGCCTCCAGCCACATGAGCGTTTCAAGTCCTCTCACTCGACCTGTGTGACCACTTTTAGCCTTGACGAACCATTTTCTCCTTTGGGTTCGGTAACCATTGTTCTCCTATTTGCCTTGTGAGTTCTAGTCTCCTTGGTAGGTCCTCCTCTGCCCAGTTCTCATACAAATGTCTTCTCTTGATCCTAGGTTCGGTTCCTCAGAGAACCTCACCCCAATGTACAACTTTCTGTCTTACTTATCAATGCTTTGTTGGCAAGCAAATGTTTTTCTTTGACTGTGCCTTGTAATTGTATAGACACGGATGGGTGGGTCTCTGCTTAATGTTCCAAAGACTGACCCTCAGACTCATCACACCCAGATCATCCCTTTATTCCTGAATTGGAAACTTTTCTTGCAATTGTTGCTCGGTATCTTCCAGAAACTAGAAGGAAATGGGTGTGTCCACATATCCCACCCCTTCATCCCTGCCCACAAGTCTTCTTGACCCTAGCCAGTCCTACCTCTAAATTCATTGTGGGGACACACACACACACACACACACACACACACACACACACACACACACACACTCACACTTTTCTATATCCACTGTCACAATGTCACTACACGCTTACCACTTCCCAGTGGAGGGTACCCACTCCTTTCTGATTTGCTGTCCCCTAACCATGCACCTTGTTTTCACACTTCCTTCTCCACTCTGGACTGGTCTTTCTAAAATGCCAGTCAGACATAGTCACTTTGCTTAATGAAATCTGTTTAACGACTCTTGGTTTTTGTTTTTGTTGTCCTTGTTGTTGTTGTTTTGTTTTTGTCATGGGAAAGTTCGAATTCCTTGTCATGTGGTAAGGCACTTGCCTAACTGCCCAAGCCCCCCTCTGTGCAGCTTATGTTTAGTAACCTGTCAATGTGCTGCAAATTCAGTAACGCATGGAGACATTTTCACCTTTGTGCTTTTCTTTTGGACAAATTGTTCCTTTTGTACACGACTCACTAAGTGCCTCTTCTACTCTAAAAAAGGCATTTCCCCTTCAACAGCCACAACATTTCAGCCCATCCACTGATTTTTCCCATTACATGTACACACCTGGGGATAAAAGAAATGAGCCTACTCAGCCCATGCCCTTAGTGCCTAATGCAGGACCACTACAACTTTTTTTTTTTAACTTTTAAAGCAATGAGTATAATTACAGCATATTCTCCCATATGGTCATTGTACTTTGATTATTTAAAAATGAATTATTTTTATTTGTGTGGATGTGTGTGCACACGTGGGGCGGGGGTGTGTGTACAAGAGCGCAGTACCTGAAGAGGCCAGAAGAGGACATCAGATCCTCATGGAGCTGGAATTACGGGTGGTTTGCTGTATGCCACCTAATGTGGGTGTTAAGACCCTAACTTGAGGCCTCTCCTCATGCCTCTGACTACCTTCCTCCCCTTGAATAGTCCCTGTCTCTGTTTTCATGTCACATGTACTCGGTCGCTATCTGCCCTCCTACCCGTCACCCATCCCTATGATACAATGATTATACTTTAAGGTGGGCATGCACAAACGAGCTGTCCCTTGGTAATTGTTAAGAACAGATCATATTTGGAAAGACCAACACAGAAGCATGTTGCCAGCCTGTTAGCAATAAGAATACTTACTACTTACTCTGCTCTGGGCACCATACCACTTTGCCTTTGGGGTTCCATTTCAGTTATGATAGCTCGACAACATTTACAGAGGTGTCAATACTACAAATGCGTCAAATTATAGATGAGTAAACAGAAGCCAGAAGAAACCAACCAGTTTTCCCAGCAGTCCCCACTAGAGAGCCCTGTGTCCATTTTTCTCCATTTTGCACATACATTTTACATTGTATCTGGCTGCCAACCACAGACAGTGAGCTCTATAGACAGCCGAGATTTCAGTGACTCTATCAGACTTTCTGCCCCAACAGAAGCTTAACTTAGAAAATTCAGTCCTTGTATCATTACATGGTGAATATATGAAAACTAAGCCATAACTTACAAATCAATGCTTTCCGTCATTTTCTCTACAACAAAGCCTGATGTGTTTGTGTTGACGAGAGTGCAAACAGCTAATTCCTGGATGGTCCTACAGGTGTATCGATGTGTGCACACACAGTACAACCGCGCACATTCCAGTTGACCTTCTGAAGACAGCTTTTTCTTAAGCTACTCTTTATTTTAAAAAGGTTTTGTGACATATTGTAATAAAAGTCCCATGCATATAAGAGGTGCACAACAAATGTACCAAAGGCTTCCTAGGTCGGGTAAAGGTGAGGAGGTACAAACTGAGCACTCAAGACGTAGAGCCCTCGATGCAATGTCTAATTCTGTGCAACCATTTTGGTCTATCTCATTGAGCTTACAGAGATTTTATTCAGAAAACAGTATTTCCTTCTGCAAAGCAACACCTTTTTTTTTTTAACTTGGATTATTTAAATCCATGGAAACTGATTGTCTATGACTTTGTTCATTAGTGTATTTCCCAGGAATTTTTCTTCCTGACGAATTAGCTTGTGAAGCGCTCTGTGTGCTCCTTGAGATAAACCTTCCTTCTTTGGTCAACAGAGTTGCTCAGAACTTGAAACCTGAGATGTAAATCAGATACGCCCCTCTTGATTCTAACTCATCCTGTTAGATCCAGACAAGACAACCTGCTAGAATTGTTTGCGTGGGATTCTTAGGTGGACTATAGCCACCTGTGAACGAAACTGTGTTCCTGCCCCAGCTCTGCCTCTTTCTCATTGTGTAACCTCCAGATAAGTTCCTGACCTCTTGGCATTTCCTCATCTCTGACATGAGGATAATAAGAGAAGCCACTCTGCAGTCCCCTGGAAAGGATGAAATACATCTGCACACATAGAACTCCTCGAGGAAGACTGGCATGCCCTGAGTTCAACAGCTGACAGGTGTCATACCGCCCCACAACTTACATGTGGTCATCCGTGTTTAAGATTCCTGGGGTTACCTATACAGATCCCTGATGCATATGGGGGTGCAACAAATGTGTCACTGCCATGAGAATGAGAATTCATCCCTCCTGCTGCTCCCTCAGCAGCTGAACACAACGCAGAATGTCTGTTTCTGACCACCGTGGAGACTAACCAATAGGCCTGCAAATGCGTGCCTCGGCAATCACTGTCCAGCTAGTTGCTTAGGAACACAGAGGTTCCCAGAATGCTCTTGTCCATCTCTCTACTGCTTCTGTGCTGTTCCCTACCAGGAAGTGCCAGGTTATCTCAGGAGTCAACAATGAGTAGGGACATAAATAGCCCTGGAAGAGATCCAAACTAGAAGGGACAACAGTGAAGAGAGATTGTGATTACAATGAAACAAAGAATTACGATACTGCTGGATAGTATTTGAATAATATAGTAATTATCTTCTCTTTCATTTGACTGTGTTCTACTAAACCAGGAACCGTTCCTCTGAGAGGACTTTGTCATAACTCAATAGCAAAGATGAGCTACCATTCAGCTTTGCATTTGGGGGAGAGGATCTTGAAGCCCAGGACAACTTAAAGCCATGAATGTGTTTGCTTACCTTTCAACTGAAAACAGCTCTATTAGAAGCTCCAGATACATGGATGTGGAGGTGTGTGTGACCTATGGAGGGTCCACATTTATCAAAGGATCAAGAAGAAATTGAGAAGAACGTCTGACTTGAGGCATAACAGTCAGACAAAACGATCTAGAGATAAAAGGTGAATGAAAGAGAAAGATCGAGGATCTCTGAGCACATTCTCAGCACTGAGGCCAGGTGTCTCAGCACAGGAGCCAGGTGTCTCAGCACAGGGACCAGGTGTCTCAGCACAGGGGCCAGGTGTCTCAGCACAGGGACCAGGTGTGTCAGCACAGGGGCCAGGTGTCTCAGCACAGGGGCCAGGTGTCTCAGCACAGGGGCCAGGTGTCTCAGCACAGGGACCAGGTGTCTCAGCACAGGGACCAGGTGTCTCAGCACAGGGGCCAGGTGTGTGTGAAATAGGCAGATCTCATCATGATCTATAACACTACAAAAATCTCAGATATGCTGAGGTAAAACCCACACAAGCAGCTCTTCTATCCTCTGTTCTCCAAGGCTGTCTGGTTAGCCTTGGAACAGCAGAGCGACAAAATGTGGAAGAAGTATTTGCAAAGATGAGTGCAGTACTATGCACCCAAACTTCCCTTGGCACTTGGGTGATGTGGAGGGATTGAGACAGCTCTAGGTGTTTCAGAAAATGCTGAATAATGAATTTATTCTAACTATTGCCAGACCTCAGATGGAGAAGTCTCTCTGAATTTGAAGCAACAAAAAGAGACAACATGAGGTGGAGCCCGGTGAACAGGAGGCGATGGCCATGCTCTTTGAGAGATGTCATCATGCATGACATCTTGGAAGGGCACAACCCTGGTTCCTAAAGCCAGACAGATGCTCAGTAGCAGACCTTATGTGAACAGAGACTACTTTGCAAGCAGTACCAGATGACACAAACGGTACCAGATGACTCAAGCTGTATTATGATGCAAGCGGTACCAGATAATGCAAGTGGTACCAGATAACGCAAGCGGTACCAGATGATGCAAGTGGTACCAGATAATGCAAGCGGTACCAGATGATGCAAGTGGTACCAGATGACGCAAGTGGTACCAGGTGAGGCAAGCGGTACCAGATGACGCAAATGGTACCAGATGACGCAAGCAGAGCACCCAAACAAGCGGAGGACAGCATAGTCATTTACCTCCTCAGCATTCCCAGGACACTTCTAGTTACTGGAGCCGTTCCCTGAAGGATTGATTATTAATCTAAAAGACAGTTGTATTGAAGGTAAGATGTATACTGTTTCCTAGCACTGGCATAAACTCCAGAGTCAGAAAAAAATAATCATGTAAAAACTAAGCGAACACACATAGCCTCTGTGCACAGTGGCCAAGCCAATTTGAGTATTCAAGGCCTAGAATTAAATATGCAGTGGTAGGGGAACAACAAAATCAGAAAGTTCCCAGATGTGGAGGGGAAGAAGACTCTTCCCAAAGAAATAATATTTGGGGTGAATTTTGAGGAGCAAACAGAAATTATCCAGTCAGAAAGAAGTTAAAGTATACTAAAGGATATGGGTAAAAGCAAGCACAAAGTTCTATGGAAAAGCAGATCCACTTTAGCAAAGTACTGAGGGTGAGGAAGGTGGTTTACGTGGGAAAGCGCTGTGCAAGTGTGAGGTCCTGCATTCACGCACCACACCCATGTGAAGAGATGGGCGTGGTGGTGCACACCTGTAATCCCAGAGCTTGAGGAGTAGAGATAGGAGAATCCCTGGGGCTCTCTGGCTAGTCTAGCAAAATCAGTGAGGTTCAGGTTCAGTAAGAGACCTTGTCTTAAAGAATACAGCTGAGAGTCATTGAGGAAGACACCCACACTGACCTCTGGCCTCCACACATGCATACACATGTGTGTGCACCCATGTCTGCATGTACACACATATGTGAATACATGCATAGATACACACCAAGAGAAAACTGCAAGAAAAAAAGAGTTTAGGAGCAACAATTTTGAGCAGGTAGAGGGCAATACATTGCCTTAGCTGTTAAGTTATTACTCTTCAAGGACCGTTAAGTGGTGGGGGAGGCGGGAGAGGCAGAAACCAGCCAGGGTCCTGTTCTCCGGGCTCTCTTCTGCAGCCGGGATGCAGCTTTCTGTTACAGCTCACACCAAAGTGTGATTTACTCAGTAAGGCATCCTAGCCAGGAGAGACCATCTTAATTTCACACACAAAAAAATCATGTAAATTAGCAGAGAGCTTTTAAACATGGTCAGCTCTGCAAGGCCATGTGCATTGACGAATTTGGACTTTAAGAACAGAAAGGAGCCCCTGGAGTTCCTGAGCAGTGGGTGATATAACAAAAGGATTCATTCCAGTAGCAAGCTGTACACTGGCTAGATTCGAGCCAAGAGACTCCACAAGTTACTGCGGCTGTCCAGGCATGAAGCAAAAGAGGGAGATTCGATGGTATCCATGGCAACAGAAAGAGAAAGATATGAAAATTATTTTGAAGGCAGAAACAACAGGACTTGATTGCTGATTGGATGCGAGTGTATGGAGGAGGCAGCGGTGATAAGTGACTCAGGGGTTTGTGCTATGGGAATAAGTCTGAAATAGGAATGCTAATCAGAAACACCGCTTTGAGAGGGGAAATGGAGTGGCTGGTTCAAGGCATGCTGAATTTCACATAATGACGGAATACATAAGTAGAAGTGTGCTTGTACTTCCGAAAGTACGGAGGCCATTTTATTCTTCTCCCCCCACTGCTTCTTTAGCCTTAAATGCATATGAGAAGCCCCTTTGGAAGGAGGGGGCCTGGGGATGCATCCACCTCACTTACCTTTAATAAACTGTTGAAGAAGGCCATCACCAGCACCTTGGCATTGTCTTCACAAGTGGTCACAAAGAATTATCCGGCTTCTATTTGTGCTTGCCAGTTGAACAGACACGATGCACAGGGACAGATTCTGAACCCCTGAGAGGTTTCCAGGCTGAGAGAGCTGACATCTACAAGGCCAGTAGTCAGAGATGACAGAATGGGACACTGATCACTGAGCCATGGCTGTGTGGGGTTAAAGGTCATGGTCATATGCTACATGGGGAAACCATAGAGAAGAAGCAGTGGGGACTCGGGGGGGGGGGGCAGTACTTGGAGTTTGGGATAAAGAGAAAAGTATCTAGAATTCTTTTTGGACAGTGCTAACTTGAGCCATCCTTTCTTTAGGAAAGAAGAGCAGGTTGCGGTGCTACGGTGTTAAGACTGCACTAAACTGAAATAAGGGGAAGAGGAGTGAAAGAGAAAACCCACCAAGCCTTTCCCCCTCTCTTTTCCCTTCTGTAAGTCACTGTCAGTGCAGCCTGTGGAAGCACAGAATTCAGCTGAAAGAGCTGAGTAAGTCCTTTGTGAAACCCAGGAACCCAGCAACTGAGGGAAACAGCAGTGTCCAGGGGAAGGCATGGAGAGGGGCACACCTGCTCAGCAAGCGGCTTTAACCCTGTCAGTCCGAGCTGGGACCGCAGCTGGAATCAGGACCTGTCATTCATCTCCGTTCCTCTGTCTACTGTGCTGTTAGGGAGGGCTGCTCAAGTCTATGTGGATGCTGAGTAGATTACAAAGCTCCATCAAAGTGCCACAGCCAGAGACTAGGGATGAGTGATGGTCCCACTGTCCTAAGCTGGTACCAGTAGAGTTTCCAATCTCAACTAGGAACCAGTGGGATTGAGTTTCTCTGTAAAACGTAGACATCAAATCTTCACACTTACCTTTTATGTAACATGTTTTCTTTCACTACAGAGGAGGGACTTTCCTAAAGCCAGGATTGTTATCTTTGTAGCTAGCTCGATGTATGAAAGTTGGTTTGTTTCCTTTCTGCCTGGCAGTTTCCTCCCGAGCCTGAGCCTTCCCAGCATCTGTGAATCAGAAATGAATTGGTTTCATTTCTCTTAAGTCGACGCTGAGTGCTGTCCTGGACTCTATTGCAGTGGTGGATTAAAATATTCAAGGAAAAAGAAAAATAACCAATACAGTTACACTTGAACTATGTGGCTGTTTCCCACCTACCCCTGCCCCCCGCCACCCCCCCCCGCTACCCCCCTCCATTTTTTTTCTTTCTCTTTTGCTTTCAACCTGCTTGTCACAAACAGCAGTTGTCAACCCGTCAGATAACTGTTCTCTGTAACTCTCATTCTCCACAATCCCCTTATTAGAGGAGGAGGAGAACGAGTTGGTGGCCCCCCCTCCCCCCTCACACTGATTTGCCTATTTTACCCCACATGCTGCCTTTCCCCCTCTCTTGTTGATTTTTCTTCTTGTAATAGCTGGGGTAGCCAGGCCTTACCAATACCCCTCTCCCCCTGCCCTACTTACTTCTTTCCCCCAGCTTTTATGTACTCTGCTAATGTCCTGATTGCAAAGAACATGGTATTCCTCAAGGATCGTACCCCACAAAAATAAAGATGCCATGCCTAATCCCAAGCCTGAGGTGAAAACAGAAACTGCAGACAGTGAGACACAGCATGTGGAAGTTCCGGTGGAAGAGCCTAAGTAAGCATAGACGCCACAGACTCCTTCTACAGTTTCCTGAAAGACTCACTAATCCTGACCCTGACCCTGATACTGACCCTGAGCCTATCCTGACTCTAACCAAACCCTAACCATAACCCTGACCCAGAACCTGACCCTAACCCTAACAGTAACACTGACCCTGACCCTAACACTGACCCCAGCCATAACCCTGACTGTGACCCTAATGCAGACCCTGACCCTGACCCAGACTCTAACCCTAACCCTCATCATGACCCTGACCCTGGCCCTAACTCTACCTTTTGGTAGCAGAAGCACGGGCCTCTATTGAGCAGTCTTACAAAGGTGTTTACAAAGAAAGCACTGTCAGGAGGTCAGCTGTCGGCCCAGTGCCTGTGAAAGGCAGAAGTGCTCACTCCCCACTGCAGTGGGTTAAGGTCTCTAGTGCCCAAGTTACACAATCTACTGCATGTGCAGCTGTGGCCCAGCTATCTTCTTCACATTCTCTATGGCTATTCCGGCTCAATAAGCTTACTCTCTGTGTCTGTCTCTCTGTCTCTGCCTGCCTGCCTGCCTGTCTGTCTCTGTCTCTGTCTCTGTCTCTGTCTCTGTCTCTCTCTCTCTCTCTCTGTCTCTCTCTGTCTCTCTCTCTCTCTCTCTCTCTCTCTCTCTCTCTCTCTCTCTCTCTCTCTCTCTCTCTCTCTCTCTCTCTCTCCCCCCCCCCTCCCCTCACATTATTCTGATACTTATTTCTAGGACTCTGAGTGATAATGTCCTTTGTTTAGTATGTTCTATGAAAAGCATCTAAGAAACTAGCCTGCTAATGTATTCATTTACAAGTAGGGGGAAAACTCAACCCTTCACAGTTCTTGACATTTTCTCCCCAGCTGTCAGTAAGAGCATTAGGCAGATGAAAACTTAGAGGCTAAAATGTCTGCTCTATCAACATTTTGAAATAGTTAACTTCCCCCTGCACCCCGCCCCCCAGTCTCATCTAATGCAGCTTCTTGGCCTCCACAGTGATGGGCTGTGATAGACCATTTATTCAGGAGAGTGGGTTTCTAAAACCTACTTCCAGATTACAGCTGCCGCTCCAGGACTGCATTTGTTCTCATTAGTGCAGAAAGGGTGAAGCAGCCTGGTAAAGCTGACTTTTCAATAGCTCCATCAGAAACTGCTCTGGGTTCCTTCTCATTATGCACCTAATGCTGCCCAGAGGCTGCTGAGCTCTGCAAACATCTCACTTCCTTCATGCGAGTGAACAAAAGTGTCACCATATAACGAACCTCATTGTCCAGGCCCCTCAGTCAGACTGCAACCAGCAGAAGCATCGGAACAGGCTTGTAGAACGTGTTTCTCTCCAGCCTGGCACTCTTCCAAACAACACAATCTCAGACTCCATGCTCTCTTGACTCTAAAAACCTCTGGCCTTAAGAAAACTCAGACTGTCCTTCATTGTTGGTGGGAATGCAAACTAGTACAGCCACTTTGGAAATCTATCTAGTGCTATCTCAGAAAAATGGGAATAGGGCTTCTTCAAGACCCAGCTATTCCACTCCTTGGAATATACCCAGAAGATGCTCCAGCACACAACAAGAAAATTTGCTCAACCATGTTCATAGCAGCCTTATTCATAATAGCCACAACATAGAAACAGCCTAAGTGTCCCTCAGTAGAAGAATGGATAAAGAAACTGTGGTACATATACACTATGGAATACTACTCAGCTTTTAAAAACAAGAAATTCCCGAAATTTGTGGATAAATGGATTGAGCTAGAAATGATCATAATGAGTGAGTTAACCCAGAAGCAGAAAGAATCAAATGGTATATACTCACTTATATCTGCATACTAGCCCAAGGGGCATGTCCCACGAAAGCCTTCACTTACCAGGAAACTGGGACAGAGGGGAGGACATCCTATTGGGACTCTAAATGAGAGAAGCATGGGAGAATAACAAAGTAGAAGGATCCAGAGGGTCCTAGAAACCTACAAGTAGAACATTATGATAGGCAGATTTGGGCCCAGGGGTCCCACTCAAACTAAGGCGCCAGCCAAGGACAATACAAGCGGTAAACTTTAAACCCCTCCCCAGATCTAGCCAACGGTCAGAATATTCTCCACAGTTGAGTGGAGAGTGGGATATGACTTTCTCACATACTCTGGTGCCTCACATTTGACCATGTCCCCTGGAGGGGGAGACCTGGTGGCACTCAGAGGAAGGACAGCAGGTTGCCAAGAAGAGACTTGATACCCTATGAGCATATACAGGGGGAGGTCCCCCTCAGGAACAGTCATAGGGAAGGGGAGTAAGGGGAAAATGGGGGGGAGGGAAGAATGGGAAGATACAAGGGATGGAATAAACATTGAGATGTAACAAGAATAAATTAATAAAAAAAAATTTAAAAAAAAGAAAAAAGAAAACTCAGACTGGCCGGGCGTGGTGGCGCACACCTTTAATCCCAGCACTCGGGAGGCAGCGGCAGGTGGATCACTGTGAGTTCGAGGCCAGCCTAGTCTACAAAGTGAGTCCAGAATGGCCAAGGCTACACAGAGAAACCCTGTCTCAAAAAAAAAAAAAAAAACAAAAAAAAAAAAAAAACTCAGACTGAAGAGCCTGAATCAATCATGCCAGCAGCAGTTTAATATGACTGATTTACAGGGATAATCCGATGAAACAGATGTCTGTCATTTCAAGGTAACTCAAATCATAATAATAATTATGTCTTGGATGAAAAAAGGAGCTGTGAATCGTGACGACTATTTAAGAGATGGCAGAGGAGCTCTTTCAACACACAGATACACATCACATATGTATATCCACACATCGTATATACAGATACACACACATACACTATTTATACTGCATGCAGACATACATAGCACATACATCTACACACATACATACACACATACCATAATCAGACACATACACACACACACATATATAATATACACACATGCCACACATAAACACATCACATACATACATATATACATACCACAAACAAACAAACAAACAAACAAACACACACACACACACACAAACACACACAATCTCACAGATGTTTAAGCTGTAGTTTTTCCAAATATAGTGCTTGGTGGCAAATGTTCTTAGAGCTCAAGAGAAACTTCCTCCTTCTCGTCTGGGTAATCCTTCCAAGGCCCTGTGATCCAGGTTCATGCTCAACTCTAACCTCTGAGCCTACACAATACTTGCAATTTCTACTTTTACTATAGTCTTCAGAGTTGGGGGTGGGAGGGTGGGGCAGAGAGTGCTCCAGAAAGCTGATGCAGCTTGGCTACCGGATGGGGAAGAAGTGACGGGGAAAACTCCCTGGTCCTTCTACCAGTGCATCCAGAAGCCAGTTAGCTTGCAGTAAAGGTCTGTGGAAGAAGGAGAGCCTGAAGTTGTGTTTACTAAGGAGGTAGGGAAAACAGTGAAGAAAACCCGAAATACATGCTTTTTCCAGCTTGGTATGGGTGTGAAATGTCTCCCGGAAGCCTTATGTGTTTGAATCCTTGGTCTCCAGGAGGTGGCACTGTCTTGGAAGGTTGTGGAACCCTTAGGAGGCGGAGCCTGACTGGAGGAAGTGGTCACTGGGGAGGGACTTGAGGCTTCATAGCCAGGCCTCTGGCTTCCTGATGTGATCACCCACCTCACACTCCCTCCCTCCATGCCCTCCTGGCTAGGATAAACTATATCCCTTTGAGCCATAAAGCAAAAGAATTCACCCCTTCAAGTAGAGTCTTGACAGGCATTTTATCGTAGCAAGGAGAGGCATAACTAGCACAGTTTCCAGGGACACACCCTGCCATTCTTGCTTATTATTTTGAGCAAGACTGCCTGCTTCCTTTGTGTTGGTCTCCCTTTAGGAACAGAGCTACGGACATTCAAATGATAGGATACGTGCCATGCTACACTGTTGTGCGTGACACCCTCACCCCAACCCCAGGGTAAGATAGGACTTTCTCACTAGATTTACATAACTGGATGAGGAAAAAAAATTAAGACCTCCATGAACACAGCAGAGATGGAGAAACAGCCGAGAGTTGGTGGCAGGGTCCTAATGGAACGACTTTTAGATGCTCAGTTAAAAGCTAGAGGTATTTCTATAGCTGTTCATGCTGCCTGCACTGACACTCCTGAAAGAGTTAAAAGAAGATGATACAGGAAAGACTTCAGCCATCAGGTGACCAGTGCTGTTAGCTGACTGAACAAAAGAAAATCTCCAGAAGTCCCAGCATTACACAAAGTCAGAGCACAGGAGTGGGGACACTGAAGATAGAAACTGGTCTTACAGGGGTGGCCACTATGCAGTCATGGACCATAGAGAGCACACACATTCACAAGTAGGCTATGGGTGCTGATGCAAGAAGGGGCCACTGCCACACAGACCTACCGGGAGCACAGAATAGCATGCCATATAGAGTGTGCAAAGACAAAATCCTAGAGTTAGGCCAGAAGCTGAGATGAAGACGATGGGAGTGGCTTGAAACTGACGCATTGCCGCTGAAAGCTGTCATTGATTTTTATACATGTTGATGATAACCAGTTGGGCTGGATCTCTCCTGCAGACTCTGATAGCCTCGATGCTGCAGGTTTGAGCAGATGAAATGTTAGCGAGAGCCCTTCATGGCTGTTACACCCGAAGGGCTTTTCTTGTCCTGAAATATCAGTAGTCACAAGCCTGCTGAAGGGTCCTAACAGATTGGGTTGGGGTACATAACTGTCTTCAGAGAAGGTACAGTTTGACCCAGGCCCCAAAGCATCTCCTTTGTCAGCCCCCGCCTGCCTGAGGTTCTTCGCAGCTTTGGTTAAAGATGGCATCGCACTGAAAACACAATTAGAAGGAGAAGATAATGGGTGCTTTCAGCCCTGGGTTTCTGCTTAACCACCGCAGAGGCCATCTCTTGAGGTTAGCTAGAAAGCAATCTTGAACACGGTGCGTATAGCTTGCAAATCCAAAATTGGGTGAAGCGATTGGACACATTAAAATGTAATTAGGAACTTTGGGGTTGTTTGTTTCACCTCAGCAGTACGAGATAAAGTGGGACAGTCAGCACCCATGAAACAGCCGCATTGGTGGTGGAGGAGGCAGGTGACCCTATAATCAAGCAGAGTGGACAGGGTACAGCTGCCTCTGCCGAGGAGCACCATGGATGTCACAAGGGGAAGGAGAGAAAGAAGGTGTGGTGGTGTGAGTGAGAATGGAAGATCTTACATATGTTCCCAGTTGTTGGCTGTTTAGGAAAGATTAGGAGGAGGCGCTTTGCTCTAGGAGGGCTTTGACGTTCAAAGCCCTACAATAGGTGCAGCTTCAGTCTCTTTCTGCCAAGGGCTTATGGACCAAATATAAGCTCTCACCTACTGCTCCAGTGCCTGCCTGCTCCCATGACGATCCTGGAGCGACAAGCATGCTTTCTTATATACACTGCCTTGGTCGTGGTGTCTCTCCACAGCAACAGTAGCTAAGGCGAGGGGAAATCTACTGGATGTGAAAGACATGATGTCACAGGGCCACTACTGGACCTGGTGTCTCTACTTAGCTAAAATATTTGCCACAGTCTCCAGGGTAGGCAAAGAAAAGGGGGAAATGAATAAAGAAAATATCCTCTTTTCTAGAGCATAGTCTAGGGATGGAGGGAGCCTTCAAGTCGGTATTTGCCCAGTCCCCACTGAGTGCGAAGCCTTCAGCCAGATGCTGTCCCTTTACTGGGCCAGGAAGCAGCTATGGAATGTGTTGCCACAGCGACGCTAAGCAAACCTGTCCCACTTATGCTGAATATTCCAAGGGTTCCTCTAACAGAAATAGACTTTTTTTTTTTTTGTCACACTTCCAAAAAAAGGTCTGTCATTGTTGATTATTTATTTATGTATCACCAAAAAGTTTGGCCATCGTCCCACATGATATGCTGGGGACGAATGAGGCAGCCTCCCACACCGGACCAACATTTTCTCTGAAAGATTATCATTGACCTGACATTCAGGCCGACTATCAATCCAATTCTTTTTTTTTTTTTTTTTTTTTTTTTTGGTTTTTCGAGACAGGGTTTCTCTGTGTAGCCTTGGCCATCCTGGACTCACTTTGTAGACCAGGCTGGCCTCGAACTAACAGCAATCAGCCTGCCTCTGCCTCCCGAGTGCTGAGATTAAAGGCGTGCGCCACCATGCCCGGCTCTATCAATCCAATTCTTAATTCCATCAGCCAAAATAAGTTTTAGTGACATATTTAGGTAGTCCATTTCCCAGCTTCCCCGAGCTCTGCAGTCCTGAACACTTCATGAAGGGGATAAATGGTTAAAAGAAGTAAGATTGTGACAGAACCAAAATCTGGCCATTCCTGTAAACAAGCTAGGAAGCCTCCTCTCTCTTTAAACTTCAGGAAAAGAAGTTGCACTCTGACCTTTCCAATCCCGCTGGGCATTGATGGCTGGAGAGCGCCACCTACCGCTCACCCTCCGCAACTCTCTGTACAAGAGTCTCTTCGTCAAGCGCCAAGCATCCCTCCCGACGACTGCCCAGCGCCAACTCTAATATTTGTAATTACTAATCAGACAAGTGTGTCTTGGACTGTGAGATCAAAGAAGAGAAAGAAAACCAGGCTCCGACCTTGGGAAGAGGGCAAGGCAGAAGGCTTTGAACTTCCCTCCACTTCAGACACCAGCTCCTAAGGAAGCTAAGGACTGGATTCAAGGGCAGATGCAGCTGGCACCAGAGTTTCTTTACCCCTGACCACACAGAGAAGTAATAAAGGGGAGTCAGAAGAAAAAAGGCAAAGCGGGTATGATAGCGCAAAGAGACAACAAAGAAATAGCAAAGGGGAGAGAAACTGGCCACGGTGTCTAAGGAAGAAGTTAACGAAGCTCTACTGCATCTCTACCACGTTCATTCCTAACTAACAAGTTTTAGTCACTTAGATGGGACTCCTCATTAGAATCTGTCCAGTCTGGTCAGTGTACCTTTCCCGCCATATTTAGATTTAGCCCTGGACGCCGTGGCTCGCTGCAGGGCCCGTGGCTGCTGGCTGTGCAGATAGCTGTCCCTACTGCTGTTTTCATTCAGTAGTTTGTGGGGCAGTTGGGTTTGCTGCACTGACCGGGCTCTTTGCAGGCAGCTCTTGCACACTACCCTGCTCTCAGCGCTTCATCAACATCTTTTTTTTTTTTTTACATTTATTTATTATGTATACAGTATGCATCTGATCACATTATAGATGGTGGTGAGCCACCATGTGGTTGCTGGGAATTGAACTCAGGACCCTCTGGGGTCAGTGCTCTTAACCTCTGAGCCATCTCTCAAGCCCTATTAACATCTTTCAGAGTCAACAAATGTATCAGGACTAAGACAAAAAGAGCATCCTTCTCACCTAAAAACAAACAACAACAATAAACCCACCTAGACAGTGAGGTCTAGTCCCCAGAGGGATCCAGGGAAAGACATGAGGGTAACACTTATCGAAGATATTAGGGAAGAGAGCTAGAGGGTTAGGTCATCAATACTCCTGATACCAATGGAGTTAGGAAAAGCTAAAGCATTGCCCAAGGCCAAACAGGTAATGAGCAGGATGCGACCCCATGGCCCCCAGAGCCCTCTGTCTTTCCCTGTATCTTGTTTTGCCAGAATCCTGGGCCTCTGCCCAGTTGGCTCCTTCATGGCTCCTCCATGGCTTGCAGTGTTGCGCTAGCAGAGTTGTGTTGTATTTACTTAAATTCCATGCAGCAAATGCCCTCCTATAACTACTAAGTGAAAACTATGAAAGTGTTAAGAGAGACTGTTTGGAGACCACTCTACAAAACTCATTAGGCCATTGGGAAGAGGCCTGGCTCTTCTGGAAGCTCTGAACAACCAGTTCTTAGAGGGGGGAAGTCCTGACCTGTAGTGTTTGTGTTCTGTGGTGTGAATTCTGCCAGAGTGCCAACTTTAAGCTATCAACTGAACACAGAGCTGGGATTACGCTACACTGTCCACCAGTGTCTCTCGGCCACATGAGCTGACTCCACCATACCACAGTTCCATCTGTGTGACCATCATGGGACTCAGCCTATGAATTTCCAGGAGTGGAGCCTGAAGCGAGTAACGGGACTGGTGGGGTGAGGTTGAAAAGGTGGGCTCAGGGTTGAGTTTTTTATGTTGGTTCATATTTTACTGATGTCAGTCCTGAGTTTATTTTGTGTTATCTTTCCCTGTGGTAAGAGGTGCTTCTGTCTGCCTGAGAGCTGCCGCCTATACCTTCTTCTTTCCTTTGGGATTGAAGAAGAGGAGTCCTTCAGATTGCAGCTAGAGAGAGCTCCCAGCCTCACAGCTCTGCACGAACACTCCCCTGCATCATCCGTCCCCTGAGGCCAGCAGCACTGCATCTCCAGGAGCTCTTGGGATTTGACAGGCTCTTAAATTACATGGGGTAAATCTTTTTATTTTCTTCTTTTTTTCTTTCTTTTGTTTGTTTTGTTTTGTTTGTTTGTTTGCTTGTGGTTTTTTTTTTTTTTTAAGACAGGGTTTCTCTTTGTAGCCTTGGCTGTCCTGGAATTTGCTCTGTAAACCAGGCTGGCCTGGAACTCACAGAGATCCACCTGCCTCTGCCTGCCTCTGTTGGGATTAAAGGTGCATACCATCACTGCCAGGCCATGTTGGCTAAATCTCCATGAAATATTATTCTTTTGTTAAAACCTCTTGGTGTCTCTCTGTGTGTCTGTTTCTCCCTTCCACTATCTTTGTCTCTCTCTTTTGTCCCTTTTTGTCTTCCTATTACTCTCTGTCTGTGTACATGTGTATGAATGTGTTTATTTAAACACGTGCTGGAAGGTTCTTCACAAGCTCCTGGGGGAGAAGAGTAACCATCATTCTTACTTGCCTGCCACAGCGATGCCTGTTCTGGCAATATGTGACTACTGATACAATAAAGACACCAGCATCAAAGGAGTACCCAGCCTCTTTCTGAGTGGGTTGAGGGCCTGCTCCACAAGATGAAATGTGTTTGTGGTACCTCTATTGAACTAAGAACTCACGGGTAAAAATCTCAGGATAAAGGTCCTACGGGAGACTTTACTACTATTGCTCTAATTGACATATGCGTATACAATATATATAAATAATACATATATACACATAGATATATACTTTCCAAATTAGATGCTTTGTTGTATCTAATAACACACACACACACACACACACACACATATATATATATATATATACACACATATATATCAACAGTTAATAAAAAAAGAGGCCATGAATTTGAAAGACATAAAGGAGTATATTAGAAGGTTCGGAGGGAAGAAAGAGAAGGTGAAAATCATGTGACTATTTTATAATCTCAAAATATAAAAGAAATGTTTAAAAAATAAAAGAAGGTGGTGCCTAATTTAAAAAAAAAAAAAAGGAATGTGGGCTCCAGGGCCTGGAGAGATGTCTCAGCAGGACCTGGGGTCAATTGCCAGGACCCTCACGGAGGCTCACAGCCATTTGCATGGTTCCAAAGAATGCAGTGCTTTCTTCTGACCTCTTCAGACACCGGGCATGCATGTGCTGCACATACATACATGTAGACAGAAACATTCATACCTATAAAACAGAATAAGTAAATTTAAAAAGATTTATTTATTTGTTTATACAGCATTCTGCCTGCATGTGAGCCAGCAAGTCAGAAGAGGGCATTAGATTCCAGTATAGACGGTTGTGAGGCGCCATGTAGTTGCTGAGAATTGAACTCAGGACCTCTGGAAGAGCAGCCAGTGAGTGCTCTTTACCTCTGAGCCATCTCTCCAGCCCAGAATAAGTAAATTTAAAAAGTGTGTTGAAATAAAGAAAGAAAAGGAGTGTGGTCAGTGTGCATACAGGTTCCAGAAGCTCGGCATTCTCAGTACCAAAAGGGAAACCTGGGCAAGTTGCTTGAATAGCCCACATCTCGGGACACTCATAAAAAGGAGGAATCATACACATAAGGTTTCTGGAAGAAATCACAGTACTGATACGTAAATACTGTGGGTACAGGGTGCAGGGTGTTGGGCTGTGAAGATGTTCCCTCAGTAAAATGTTTGTTTTGCGAGCACGAGGACCTGAGCCTCATCCTAGAACCTGCATTTTATAAAACTGTCAGACATGGTCACACAAGGTGATGCATTGGTTCCCAGTGCTGAGGGGGTCAGAGACAGGTGGGTCCCTGGGGCTTGCTAGCCAGCCTAGCTGACTTGGTGAACTCTAGACCAATGAGAGAGCCTATCTCCAAAGAAGTGCGTAACGAACAATCACGGAGGTTGATCTCTGGCGTCCACGTGCATGGGAATCGTACATGCATGTACAAACACACATGCATACACACAGATGTATATGCACTGAATCAGTTAGTAACAAGCACATGTTATCTGTTAACTATTTCGTGTTTCATAGTGTTAGATATACCACTAAAAGCCATACTCCCAACATCCCTGGCAAGGTGCAGGGAGAGCAAGAAAAACTATTGCTGTAGGCTCGAGCAAGTCAATGGTTGTGATGAAAATTCTGTCACCTGGAGAATACCTGTCCACTTACTTTGGAAGTGAGCTTCCCGACAGGCAACCCCTCTGTCACTTCCCCTACTGCACAGACAGGCATGGTGGCTCTGTAGCCAGGGTTGTTCAGACAGGAGGGCCTGATGGTGATTCAGGACAGGCCTTCGCTGGGTGTAGAGGGAGTCAAGCACTTTGCTGGCTGCATGACTTCCAGAGTACATTTCTTGTTCTTTTTGAGATGGGCTTTCTCTGTGCAGTCCTGGTTGGCCTGGAACTCACAGAGATTCCCCTGCCTCTGTCTCCTCTGTCACCCTGCCTGGCATTTCTGTTCTCCATAGCAAAAGAATCTATGTCACCCTGTCCAGAAAAGTGTGGCTTCTCTAATTTTGGCAGCACTATGACACAGAGAGAAAAAAAAAGCAATGAAACAATTAGATATGTGACAGACTTGATCTTTCTCTCACTTCCATCTCTACTTTTTGAAATTGCATGTGATTATCTTTTCAATTCTGTCTGGCTCCCAATAAATTACTTTTAAGATGTTATTACCTCATGCTTAGAATAGCATATCAGCTGTCAAAAATGTTGTCTAGATTTCAGTTTTGTTCATCAGTTCTTTTTACTTTTTTTTTTTAAGTTTCCCTTTTATTTATTCTAGTGTGACCGAGTGCATGTGTATTCACTCATGCATGTGTGCGCATATGCATGTGTGTGTGTGTGTATGTGTGTAGGTCAGACAACAAGTAGTGGTAATCAATTCTTTCTTTCTTCCATGCTGGGTACAGGGACTGAATTCAGACTTCACTTGACAACAAGTGCTTTTACCCTTTAAGCTGCCTCGCCAGCCTCTGTTCATTGGTTCTTGTAATCTTCTGGTGTGACGATGGGCACAGTGTCTAGCACCCCTTGCGATGCGCTGCACACGTAAGAATCCTGTGGGAAACAGCTGTGTATCATCCTTGACCTCACAGCTCTGCCCCTGCATCCAGACAGAGAAGCACCAAGCAAGTCTACAAGAAACAAACATGATCATTTTGCACTGCTGTCATTGTGATGCAGGAAACAAGGAGAGTGACATGACAGAAAAGAGGCGGGGCTCCTAGCTGAAGTCTGGTCGGCACTTTGGGAAGGAAATTGAAGAGCAGGAAGAAGTGTGGAAGAGAAATACAGGGTGCAGGAGCTTACCAGCAGCTAGCAGTGCCCTCCTTAAGCATCCCCATTTTTCTCCCCAAAATTTCCTTTAAGTTTCTCTCTCTCTCTCTCTCTCTCTCTCTCTCTCTCTCTCTCTCTCTCTCTCTCTCTCTCTCTCTCTCTCTCTCTCTCTATTATCCTGGTGATCCCTCCCTTCTTCCCAGTTTCTTGCATTTTCACTCACTCCATTTCCATTTTACTCCCTTCTCATTGCCATGCCCTCACCACACAGACCACTCATGCGTCACTCAGGGAGTGATCACGGACAACATCTTTCTTCCTGTATACCTCCTTCACTGTCTTTAGAAGTCCTCCACCTCCCCTGGTCAGTAGCAATTACTGGCCAGTGGACCTGCCTTTTGATCCCTCAAATAAGTAATAACCCATGCCTGGTTCTCTAATGGCCATGCCCTTTCCTGCCTTCCTTCCTCCCTTCCTTCCTTCCTCCCTTCCTTCCTTCCTCCCTTCCTTCCTCTCTTCCTTCCTTCCTCCCTTCCCTCCTCTCTTTATTCCTTCCTTCTTTTCTTCAGCAGATTCCTAACCCTCTGGAGTGCAGGAGTGAGAGCTAGTATGTAATCCACTCACACAGCAGAAAGAGCGGTCTTGACGCTAGGAGACATTTTCCCTGATGCTGCCAATTCTCCAGGACAGTACACATTATCCCTCCTGTCTGCTTACCCTTGTGAGGGTGCCCTGGATTTACCCCACACTCCATATTTTCCCGGCCTCGCAATGTGAGGGCCACAGGGATGGGCAGATGCGAGGAGCCCTGGTGTGAGAGAAGCAGAAGAAATATAATGTTCTTCACTCTCGGAGAGTCCTTACTACCCAGAAGTCGAGCCAGCCATGCTACAGAAACCTCTGGAACCTCTTTTTAATTCATGTGAAATGGAGGTTAATTCCTTTAGGTATCTAAAAAGCAACAGAAAGTTTAAGATCATAAACTTTAGAGAAGGGGCCTGGAGAGATGGCTCAGTGGTTAAGAGTGCTTCCTGCTCTTCCAAAGGTCCTGAGTTCAATTCCCAGCAATCTCATGGTGGCTCACAACCATCTGTGATGTGATCTGATGCCTCTTCTGGCCGACAGGTGTATATGTAGGCAGAACACTGTATACATAATAAATAATTAAATAAATAAATAAATAAATAAATAAATAAATCTTAAGAATTGCAAAGGGAAAGGCAGCTATTTAAAAAAAAAAAAAACACTGTAGAGAAGGAAGACATTTAGCTCACACCTCCATCCCATGCAACCGTTACTGTGTCGCTCACACCTCCATCCCATGCAACTGTTACTGCGTCACTCACACCTCCATCCCATGCAATCGCTACTGTGTCCTCCACTGTGAAGTTCGTTCTTCCCGTACAATGAGAAAATGTTTAGCTAAAGGGATTTGTGTGAAGACACAGTCCAGGACATGCTTGCAGGTCTTAAGGAAGTGCCTGGAGTAAGAGTCATTGTGGTGCTGGCTCACGTTCGCAAGGCCTAGCAGAGAGCTGGAGACAAGACTGAACTGGATGGCCTTGCCTCACCTGGTCCCTGTCACCAGGTCGGGTGTTACTCAGCCACTGGCATTAGGAAAACACAGATGTCTACCCCCAAGAGCCAGGTCCCACTTTCCTGGTAAGTGAAGACTTTCATGGGACATATCCCTTGGGCTAGTGTCCAGATATAAGTGGGTATATACCATTTGACTCTGCTTCTGGGTTAACTCATTATGAAGAACATTATGATGGGCAGATCTGGGCCAGGGGTCCTGCTCAAAGTATGGCACCAGCCAAGGACAATACGTGCAGTAAACTTTGAACCCCTACCCAGATGTAGCCAATGGACAGGACATTCTCCACAACTGAGTGGAGAGTGGGGTCTGACTTTCACACGAACTCTGGTGCCCCATATTTGACCACGTCCCCTGGATGGGGAGGCCTGGTGGCACTCAGAGGAAGGATAGCAGGCTACCAAGAAAAGACTTGATACCCTATGAGCATGTACAAGGGGAGGAGGATCCCCCTCAGTCACAACTCATAGGGGAGGGGAGTAAGGGGAAAGTGGGAGGGAGGGAGGAATGGGAAGATACAAGTGATGGGATAACAATTTAGATATAATATGAATAAATTAATAAGATATATTTCTAAAAATCAGTTCCCTCAGATAGCTAGCTGCCTCTTCTTCCTGCCACATCTTTTCTGGCTTTGGGAACTCTACTCCCAATTTCCATCCCTGAACCCTTTTGTTCTAATGGCCTTGAGGGACACTGTACATCCTGATCTGTCCTTGTGGTTTATATGGTCTGGGTCCACACACATTCCATTGTCTCCTTCCCATCCTGTCCAGGAAAGACCGTCCCATCCCACTGAGGAGAAAGAGGTAGTCCACAGTGTCCACATGGAGCAACGCAAACAAGAGCATCCGTGGGCTGCTTGGAAGGAATCTGTCATCACGTTAGTGTTTGTACTTTTACTAGCTACTGAAAAAGAAATTATTCCACATTTTAACACGAGGCATCTGCCTAACCACTCTTGGAGGCTCATGGTCACTGTTGCTAATTATTTAACACAACCCAAAATATACAACCTACTGTTTGGTTTCAAGCATTCTTCAGTCCCTACTTGCTGTAGGGCGTGGCCAGCATGCCCTGCCCTCTATCCTTAACTTTCCAGCCCAGGAGAAGGGGCTTCCCGTCTCTCATCTGCTCTCTCTTGCGTGCTCTCTCTCTCTCTCTCTGTCTCTGTCTCTGTCTCTCTGTCTCTGTCTCTGTCTCTCTCTCTCTCTCTCTCCTTCCCTCCCTCCCCACCCCCTCCCTCCCCACTCCCTCCCTCCCAGCCCCGGGGGAGCTGCTTCCCACCTGCATTTACATATTATAACTTAGTCTTGCAAATAGCTCATTCCACCATTTCAATCACCTACAAATGGCAAAGGCTCTTGCAATAGATGACCACACACAAATGGAAGATAAAAACAAACAAACAAAAACACACAAAAAACCTGAACTTGTCAAAAATTTGTCCTTGGATTTTTCTTTAAGTGCCATCTCCTGCACACCATTTCTGAGATCTTCTGTCTTCTTTACTACTTAAGTTTCAGCTACTTGCCAATGATTTTCTCTCTACTGTGGACTGACATTGTCTTGAAGTATTGAAGGTGGGGAAGAAAACACTTGAGGCTTTAAATATAACACCCCAGTGGTATTTACACCTTTGTAAGAAACTCTTGAAGGAAAACCCAGAGGAATGGCTCTCTCAGGGTTAGATTTCAGATATCAAAGCTTGAAAATTATCTCTGTTCCTGAAATTACATCAGTTGTGAGGTTGTTTTGTGCATCACCCACAAATGCTAAAACCCAGACAGAACAGACAAAAGCAACAGGAGAGGTTATGTGTGACATACACAGCCCTCTTCTTTCACGTGACCTCTGAGGTTAGAAGCACCCTCTCTTCCCAGACGCTTCAAGATGGATTTTTGAATAATCAAGGCTGGATGTGAAAAACCCCCTCTGGATTTGGAGGCCACTAGGCAGCAGTGTTTCTGTGAAAAGTCCCAGCTCCTCAGACAAAGCCCAAAAGGACTGTGCTTTCTGTAAAACCCAAGCTAGCCAATGACTCTGGAAGAGTATTATTCTAATTCCATCAACACAGAAAAGGCAGACATGGCCATCCGAGTGGCAGCATGGCTCAGAGACTGCACAGGACGCTGTTTAGCTCAGCCTTCCTGGGTTGTTTCCAGGGAACTAAGAGACCTCACACTCCTTGAGTGGGTGCCCTATCAACCTAGTACTGTGTCTTTGTGTTCATTCTGACTCCACAAGACTCACCACCTCATCCATGACAAGACAGAGACTACCAAGGAAAATCAAAGCAATCAGGCAACAGGCACAGAACGTGAAGCACGGTGAAGCTTGTCTGTGATTTCAAGGCCTCAAGAAGAGTAGAAGTTGTGGTAGTTGGTGAGCGTGGCTTCAAGACTAGAAATGACTGCTGACGAGAAAGCAGGGGACCCACGGCAAGGGACACTGGAAGGGGATGCAGACTCCTCCGGAAACACACCTGAGAGCCAAGGAGACAGGGGCATCCGGGTTGCGCCAGGGAGGTGAGTTCTGCTATGTTCGTTCATTAATGTCACTGAAGATCAAAGACTCTCACCAAGTCAGAAACACTGATATTACGTCAGTTAACACCAATGCTGAAAAACTAAGAAAACCTCCAAAGATCCAGGCATGAACAGAAACTGCAAAGTTCTGTAGATCCTGAGGAGGTCCTCTGTCTCCCTCCTCCCAGGCACCTTGCCCTGCTTGGCTTCAGTTCTGAGAAAAGAAAGCAGGGGAGGTGAATGAATGTCAGTGTGAGTTTATCGCTGTCTCTTTAACGTGAAGGTGGCAGGCTTTGCCAACTGTTTCTCTTCAGCTTCTGTGCTGGCAACACACTGCTGGGTCATTTAGCCATGGTTGAAGATATCGGGGAGAATCAAGGACTTGGAAATCCTCCAGGGAGAAAGCTGAAGACATTTGTCACCAGAACAGTAAAAGAAAAGGGAACTGTGCTAGCCTTTGGCTTCTTGGGCTCCACCCTCACCTTTGCTTTCACTTGGTAAGTAGCGCTCAGCATCTGTCTTGGACCTTCCATGAGGGAATGCCAAAGGAATAGAAACCAAACCTGTTCACCTTTTTCATCTTGAGTGCACCAAGAAAGTATGACACAGCTTCTGTCATATTTCAAGATGCAACTAAACATCACACTCAGCTCCTTACCCTGTACAATCAATGCCTGCTCATCAAAAACAAAGTAAAAAGACAGGCTGCGCTGGATGATGAGAGACCACAGGGGCTGAGCTCTCCCACAAGCAGAGATGACTTTTTTCTGGATGGTTAAAAGAAGAGGGACATAGATATGTCTTGTTTAAAGCATGAAAAATGTAACAAAACAAAACATCTGGGAGTTGAAATGTTGACTTACTAATAAAACATAATTCTTAGGTCCACAAACTTTATCTAAACAACTTTCTTCTCTGGAAGGAAGTTCCTTCTCTGACAGAACAAGATAAATGTCCCTCACGTATTCAAAGGCAAAAGGTCATTTTTTTTTTTTTTTTTTTTTTTTTTTTTTTTTTTGGTTTTTCGAGACAGGGTTTCTCTGTGTAGCCTTGGCTGTCCTGGACTCACTTTGTAGACCAGGCTGGCCTCGAACTCACAGGGATCCACCTGCCTCTGCCTCCCAAGTGCTGGGATTAAAGGCGTGCGCCACCATGCCTGGCTCTGCAAAGGGTCATTTCTAAACCACCCATTTCACAGTAAACAAATGAAGACTCATTGGCCTTGGCCTGAGGCTACTTAGTAGAATAGCGTCTCCTTCCCTACTCTTGGGATTTTATACTTCTTGTTAACTACATATTCCCAATGCCAGAATGTGTGCCAGGCACATAGCACTGTCTAAGGGCGATGAAGAATTGAACCGAAGCAAGTCCTGGTTCCCACTCCCCTTGAGAAAATGTGGAGGTCACTGTTTGTCCACTGTGAGAGGAAATTCAAGCCCGAAAACGTTACCTGCTCCTGGTTGTGCATCTTCGTTTCCTCTGTCTTCAGATGAGGAAACCAGGAGATGGGAGAGTCACACCACTGCCTCAAATTATATAACTCACTGGAAGCGGAGACCGGATTTGAACTCAACCATGCCTAAATCTGAGACCTTGCCTCTTACTGCCAACCAAAGCTGTTGTGCATGCCAGATTGAAACCTTTGACTGACCTCTCACAGCAACGGGAGCTGCTTTAGTTAAATGTAAAAGGAGGTTTCTGAAAAGCACAATTTATCAACTCCACATAGCTCCACTACCCTAGGCAGCTTTGAAACGAGAAGATGCCACATGGAGGCTCCCTTTGGAGTAGGCCTACCTGGCTGATGGGTACTGAGAGGTGAGAAGAGTGAATCTTGGGTTTTCTCCCATACTGTGACTTTAAGGACCAACAATAACAACAAGAGCAACTTTCCCCTCAGTTTTTCCTGGCATTCCAATGAGCAGAAACCGATAAAGAGACTGGAAATAAAAGAGGCTAGCAACGTCCTAGAGAAAATACACATGAACTTTAAAGAGTTGAGGAGACGGCAGTGCGTTTTCAGGCTGGTGTTGAAGTTTAGACAAAGGTGTGTGTTTGTGTATGGTGACTAAGCCTGCGTGCTCGGGAAGCAGTCACTCCAGATGGCTGAAAATGTGGTAGTGTTGGAAGACACATGTAGTGATTGGCACCCTGAAAGAGAAGCAGATGTCTCCTCAAAGGAAAGATTTTCGAATAAGCTGCCTGCTGACCTCTGAAGACCTCATTAACTGGATCTCTGAGCCACTCACACAGAAAGACGCTTGAGGCTTCGATGCACCTCACAGTGTCCCAGGAAAGAAACGGAACCCTAGCAAAAAAGCAGCATGCGCTCAAGTGCACACACACAATAAAAGAACAAAAATAAATATGATACAAAACTGGAAATCTTCTGCAAATTGCATAACATGTAAGGCTCTCACTAATTTTTTTTTTTTTTTTTGTCGTAATCAAACAGGGATTACCACAAACCCAAAATTTTAACCTAAGAACATAACGAAATCAGTTGTGGCAGGCAGCAGAGCTGTCTGGGAACTGCTCTGTGCTCACTTTCCCCAGGTGATGCTCCCCAGGAGCGTTAGCATAAATTTATGTCCTTTTGCTTCTAACTTCCCATCTGGGTTCTGAACACTGGACACTAGGTTTTGACAGGAACAGAAGCATCTAGGGTTTGAGATGATTTATATAACAGGGTGTCCGGTCTACCATTCCCAAGAGGCATGCGGAAGTGGATAGATAGCAATGAGTGTGGCCCAGTAACAAACTATAAGCTTCCTTTAAAAATGATGAGATTTGGCCGGGCGTGGTGGCGCACGCCTTTAATCCCAGCACTCGGGAGGCAGAGGCAGCCAGATAGCTGTGAGTTCGAAGCCAGCCTGGTCTACAAGGTGAGTCCAGGATGGCCAAGGCTACACAGAGAAACCCTGTCTCGAAAAAAAAAAAAAAAAAAAAAAAACAAAAAAAAAATTATGAGATTTTTTTTTTTAAGGTAAATTTTTTTGTAACTCGACTGCATGGTTCAAGCACGAACTTTATACACAACAATGTTGTATGGCTGTGCCATGTCAAATAAATACATGTATGATCTCCCATGCCATGGATTAGCCACCCATGGATTTAAGATACTTACTTGTCCAGTGTGTCTCAGAGAAGCCATAGCATTGAACAGCCTTGGTGGACTCTAGATACGCAGTGACACTGCATGGAGGCAACTGTCCATGTATTTTATTTAATGAGGAAATGGCATAAATGATGGAGAGCTTGTTGGCTTTCAGGATGGTCCGGCCTCCTAAACCACTAACTTGCTTCCCAACTAACAAATGTGGGCTGACTCCACTCAAGTAGATAACTGAGTGATAGCCCTAGACATGAACAAAGCATGTTGCTCATTCCCCTGCACTGGGACAGCAGTGAGAAACTGTCAGAGCACAAAAAACTATCCTGTTTATTCAGGGAAAGTTTCACCATCAGAAAAGATGGGAACTGGCTCCAACTGAAGCTATTTAAAGACATCCTGACTTTTAAAATTCTTCCCTGCCTTTTCCCCTTCTGTCCTTCAGGTCACAGAAACTGTCCAGATGAATCTGAGGCTGTCTAATGCTGTCTAATGGGAACAGCATAAGAAAACAGCAGGAAGCCCCGGAGGAATCCGACCTGGTGACCAGGCGTGCCTTGTGCTTTGCTTGATCCGACTGTAGCCTCCTTTGGGACTCGCGTGCTGAGTTCTAGAATGTCAGAGAGACCACTGGGGCATGTAAGTGAGAGACTGGAGGGTGGGCTGGGACCAAGGGAAGACATAACAAATGCAATTGTAGAAGGGAGGAAGAGCTCAAACTAGAGTTGGTCCAAGGGAAAACTGGAGGTCAGGAGGAGGGCCTAAGCACACTCCTCTCTCATTCTCTACTGCTCTTCCATGGACACCAGCTCCCATCCCACCAGTTCTGTACCCCCATCCTCTCAGCCAGCTGAAACAACAAACCCTTCAAAATCACAACTAAGTCTTGTGTATACAATGGACAAACTCATTGTGCATAAACACAACACATTCTGACTTTTGAAACTAAGACTGAGACTAATGCTTTCTAAAATATTAAACCATAAATAATCATTAGCATATGTTAAGGTGGCTTCATAATAAATACCAGGATAAACCCTACAGCAAGTGTTAGAGTTCACACCTACTTTTCTACTCTACAATGACTCCATAATTACTTCAAGGTCATAATGCTGCATGGGGCCACATTACCATTCTATATGCATTCTTTTTATTCCATCTTTAGTCTAGATAAATTGCAATCCAATTTCAATATGTTTGATAATTGCTGAGAGAAAGAATCCTCAAAGACATTTACACCATATTCCATAGGTGAGTAAGCACTTTTAAGAAAATTTAAAAATATAAATCATGTATTGTACACATGGCAAGAAGAAAAAAACCCTGAAGCATTGAAACTCCTGTCCCAATTCACAAGGGAAGTCACAGATGTCTACCTGGTCAAAGTGAGAAATCTACAGGCTCTGTCTGTGCTTTGGGGATGTTTTTGGGTCTCACTCTAGAATAGCTTTCTGCAGAGCAAAGGCCATAACCTTCCCATCACCACATCCTGGACCAGACTGAGTCTTGTGTGTGGTCCAGCTTCAAGGGTAAAGGGAAGGAAGATGTGAAAAGCCACTTGTGTCAACATTTGCACTCAAAGCATTGACTGATTCAGAACACAGGGCAATTATGAAAGAAATATGGAGAAGATAATATGCAACTTGATGCAGAACCTGTGAAGATGCCAGTTAGAGACTGGAGAGACGGCTCCACAGTTATGAACACTTGCTCTTCTTCTAAGTTATGAGTGAACTTGCTAGTTCCACTTTCAGCACCCTCATTAGGTGGCTCACAAATGGTTGTAATGCTAGCTCCAGGGAGTCAGATACCATCTTCTGACCTTGGCAGGAGTGTCCTTTTCTACATAAACTGTCCCTATTTCTATGACTAGACTAAAATAAGTGTGCAAAATAAGTTTCTTAATGGCATTTTGATACATGTATTCTACATTTTGCTCATGTGCTCCCCTCTTTACTCTCCCTGTCCCTGCTCCCACTGGTATCCCTTCTAGTTTTATGTCAAATGTGTATTTAAAGTCTGGGCTCCACATACGACTTGCCTTTCTTGGTCCTCCCTCTCATTGGTCTATTCCCCTTTCTTGAGGTAGTCCCTCTGTTGGCTCTGTTTCTTAACAATTAAACTTTATTATACAACCCAACTAGCTTACACAAGAGGGAAAAGAGGTTAAAGGGAAAAAAGAGTGAACCTTCTGGTATCCGTTCCACGGGACAGGTCTCTTGGTGTCTCCAGCCTGCGCACTGGTCCGGCCTGTTCGCGGATCCTCTTCCCGATCCACATGAGCTCAAGCCAGGTCTGAACCTGCTGCTCTCTGTGTCCTCTCTGTCTGTCTCTCACGTGCAAGGGCTGGTCTCCTCCTCCCATCAAGGGTTGATTAGAAACACAAAATCCAAGTGGAGTCCCCAGTCCGCTTCCTGAATTCCAGGCCCAGGATGGCTCCACCCAGTCTATCTCAAGGTTAATCTCAGGGAATATCCATGGTGTGTCCAAGGGCAAAGCCTGGCCAAGACTGCTTTCACCTGTGACAAAGTTTACAATCCTTCCCACATCCCTCCTTTACTCTAATGTTGTAGACAAATCTATATCCCCACTATTGGAGAAAGCGTATTTGGTAGTTGTCTTCTTGAGTCTGGTGAACATGAAGATCTCCAGTTCCACCCATTGTCAGGGTCACATGATCTCATCCTTTTTTATGACTGACTAGAATGCCATTGTGAGGAGACACCACGTTTTCTTTACTTACTCATCTCCTGATGGACGTCTAGCCTGCTTCTGCATCTTGGATATTTCCACCAACCCTTTAGCAAGGACAAGAGTAAATATTAGCCCTGTCTCCACTCTCTTAACCATAGAAAGTTACTGAGTACAATATTGGAATCTCTAGATATTTATCCATAAAGTGCCCAGAGACGGGGACTTGTCACTCATCATCATGGAGAACACATGAGGCTTCAGCCAAAGCTCCTGCATTAGTGCAGCTTCAGTGTTAGGGCAGACAGGGAGAGCTGAGGGAAGAGCCCTGGACTGCAGTGGTTGCTTATTTAGGAGCAACCCTTCCCTTAGGCAGCAATGCTGAGACAAGAGTAAGTGATAGGTGTGTGCATCTGTGTCTGTGTGTCTGTGTATGCCTGTCTGTGTGCATGAGTCTATATGTATGTGCCTGTCTGTGTGCATGTATGAGCGTCTCTGTTTCTGTGTGTGAGCATGCATGCATACCTGTCTGTGTGTCTGTCTCTATGTGTGTGTTCTAGTGAGATATTTTGAAGGTCATTCTAAAGTAGTCCATAAAGATTTAAATGTAAGAGTAAAGGAAATGTTTTAGTCAGTGTTGTTCTGCTGTGAAGACACACCAGGCTTTCTTTTATAAAAATTGTCTGCTTACAGTTTCAGAGGCTTTGTCTATTATCATCAGGTCAGGGAGTGTGGCATCATGCAGGCAACTGGAGCAGTAGCTGAGAGCTGCATCCTGATCCACAGATGTTGGTGACACAGGAACAAGTCGTAGAAGCTTTGCTTGACAAGGTTCCAGAGATTTATGACTGTTCAGCATGATCTCTAGACATCCAGAATAGCTATTGAGGATTTGTTTGACAAAGTTTCAAAGATCTCTTGCTGATCACTACTGCCCATAAATATTATGTATGGTCCAGGTGTAGTTTTGCCTAAAAACTACTTTGAAATCTACTTTTTCTCCTAAAACTATCTTTCTCTCTTTATTTCTCAGCCCTAGTGAAATTTACACTGGAAAAATTTTTTTCCCACAGAGAATGTTGAAAGAAGGCATCTGGTCTAAGGCTAGAGATAATAAGAGAATCTTGGATCTGACCACTGTGAGCAGTCAGGCAGAAACTGCTTGGCAAGAAATTTAGGACCTTGACATAACAGTACCTGGCTAGATACTGTTAGGTGTAGAAAGGCTTCTTTACAATCTGCTTTGAGAGTAATAGAAAGTGGGCTTGGAATGTCATGCTTTACAGATATTTTATAATAGAGGATCCCTTGGAAGTTAGTCTAGGCTTAGATAGCACGCCTGTTGTCTTGGGACTGGGAGTAGGTCAAGTTATTTTTTCTTTATTAGAGAACATTTAGTTTCAAGCTATGTTGCTAAGACAATCATGTAAACACATGGCTTAAAGCCTGGGGAAATTTAGGATTAAATTTTCCCAAGTATTGTTTAAGAAATAATAATCAGATCATGCTGACCATTGCTGGGAAATTGATTGATTTTTGCTGTTTGCTTTATTGTAGATTATACAGAACTGTTTGTATTTCTTTTCAAACTGTTCTCTTGCTCTGTTGATTGTAAAAGATGAGAAAAATCATGATTTAATCTGTAATGAAAAAAAAAATTGAACTTCACTTGAAATAAAGTACTGGGGTTGGCCCAAGGAATAGGAGAAATATGAAAAAGTAAGAAGTAAGAAACAAGGACAACAGAAGAAAAGGAAAGTGCTCCTGGGCCCGAAGACCTTTCAGTTTGTACAGAATATGCCTGGGTCTCAGTATTTCTGTTTTCCTCTATTCTTCAACCTCTTTTCAACCACTAGTTCCTATAGCTACATTACTGCTCAATTCTCCCTACCACAGATCCACCAAGATTTCCTCTTCTCTCTTCTTCACTGGTTCCCAAAGCTGGTCTTGGGGTTAAAGGCTGGGAAGGGGGTGGGGCTGGTGTGTGCTTTTTAAACCTCAAAGCCTACCCCCAGTGACACACTTCCTCCAACAAGGCTACACCTCCAAATTCTTCACAAATAGTGCCATTCCGTGATGCGTGATGGCCAAGTGTTCCAGTATAAGAGCCTATGGGACCATTCTTTGTTGTTGTTGTTGTTGTGGTAGCAAGCAGCCATAAAATTATCTTTATTGCTACACCATAACTTTAATTTTTCTACTGTTAAAAATTATAATGTAAATATCTGTATTTTCTTTTTTTTTCTTTTTCTTTTTCTTTTTTTATTGATTTATTCATATTATATCTCAATGGTTATCCCATCCCTTGTATCCTCCCATTCCTCCTTCCCTTCCATTTTTCCCTTACTCCCTTCCCCTATGACTGTGACTGAAAGGGACTTCCTCCCCCTTTATATGCTCATAGGGTATCAAGTCTCTTCTTGGTAGTCTGCTATCCTTATTCAGACCACTACATTCCAATCCCCAGCCCTCAGAGGCTTGTAGCCATATCACAGTACAAAAATGCATTCAGCCCAACTTCAAAAGTCCCCATTGTCTATCACAGTCTCAACATTGTCTAAAAGTTCAGCCAGGCGTGGTGGCGCACGCCTTTAATCCCAGCACTTGGGAGGCAGAGGCACGCAGATCGCTGTGAGTTTGAGGCCAGCCTGGTCTACAAAGCGAGTCTAGGACAGCCAAGGCTACATAGGGAAACCCTGTCTCAAAAAATAAAAACTAAAAATAAAAGTCTAAAGTTCATAGTCTCTTTGGAGACTCATGGCAATCTCTTGCTCATGGCCCCTTATAAAATCAGAATAAAGAAGCAGATCACAATCCTCCAGCACACAGTGGCACAGAATATACATTACCCTTCCCACGGGAGCATAATGCGGACACACTGGACCAAAGCAAGACCAAAACCAGCTGGGCAAACTTCAAACTCCGCATCCCCATGCCTGATGTCAAAGCACTCTTCAGAGCCCCAGCTCAGGGATAGTCTTGTAAATTACTTCACCACCCAGATTAGTGTTTTTAAGCTGGGCAAATGCAGAGCTTTCTCTCTCATATGTGCCGCCCACATTTCTTTGTTTTTAAAGAAAATGGCATTTCTATATTTGACATGCAAATATAAAAGTTAGAAAAGTGCAGCACAGGGGCTGAGGACGAAGCTCAGTTGGCAGAGCACTTACCCAGCATGCATGAAGGTCACGGTTTGATCCCCAGAACTTCATGAAGTCAGGTGGTGGGGACGGTAGGAGGGTAGGAATCACAAAGTCATTCGTCCTCTCTCAGGCTGCACAGCAAGGTCAAGGACAGCCTATCTTTTAAGAATACAAACAAAAGATGAGAGTTGATGAGATGGCTTAGCAGGTGAAAGCCTGACAACCCAAATTCAGTAGTGGAAAGAAGGAACACACACACACACACACACACACACACACACACACACACACACACACACTCACACACACACACTCACACACATACACACTCACACACATACAGACACATACACACTCACACACACATACATACATGCACACACATACACATATATACACATTCACACACATATATACACACACATACACATACAGACACATACACATACACTCATACACATACACATACACACGCACATACACACATTCACACACATACACACACATACACACTCACACACATACACACACACTCACACACACATACATACATGCACACACATACACATATATACACATACACACACACACATATATACATACACATACACACACACTCATACACATACACACACATGCACACACACACAAGCACACACATGCACACACATGCACACACATGCACACACATACACACATACACACACATGCACACACATGCGCACACATGCACACACACATGCACACACATGCACACACATACACACACATACACACACATACACACACATACACACATGCACATACATACACATACATACATACACACATGCACACACACATACACACATACACACATGTACACAATTCACACACACATACACACACATACACACATACACACACATACACACACGCACACACATGCACACACACATACACACACATGCACACACACACACACATATACACACATACACACACATACACACACATGCACACACACACTCACACGATGATAATAGATAAGTATATTCAAGAAAAACACTACAAACCCCAGTATTACGGTTTGTACTTCTAAGCCATGTTTTTGTATTACCATCACCTCCTGTCAGTACTGTTTAAAGATGACAGCTTCTCTTCAGTTCTGAATGGAAACGTCACCAGGGACTGGAGAGATGGCTCTGTGGTGAGGAGTGCATGGGCTCTTGCAGAGGACCCAGGTTTGCTTCCCAGCACCTGTGTCAGGTGGCTTGTAGTGGCTTCTGGTGTCTGTATACACATGGCCTACACATATGCATACACATAGACAAACAAACATCTCTAAATAGTAAAGAAAGAAATCTTAGCTGATGGGATGTGCCTTTCTTCTTCACTCAAATAGTACATCCGGTTTCAAAGGATGGCATTTTAAATAATTTAGAAATTATTTAAAAATTTTAAAAACTTTTTAAAAAGGCAATGAATTTCCAGAGTGGATTTCAGATTGATTGCTTTTCTTCTTCACAACACAAAGTTGCACAGATGCTGTGACCATTAGTCAGTGTTTGGGGTTCAATATTTGTATTTTTGCAGATGCAGAATGGGCCTCAGATCTGCTGGGCGCCAATGTGTTTCTATTGCAAGGTCTATCCCAAGAGAAAAATTAGGATAAAGTTTGCATGATAAAGTCTCTGCTTTGCATTCCCCAACCTTGGCTGCTTTCTACACTAACTTGGAAGAATTGTAGGAACTTGTTTCTGGAGCACGTCCTTCATAAAGCTTCCTAAGAGAAAACTGCTTAGCATGTTAGAACAGGAGCGGCCTCGTGTGTTCCTCGATGCTGAGAACGCTTTGTGTCAAACACAGGACGTTAGATCTTATTTTTAGATTTTCATTAAATCTCATGAAGCAGGTGTATTCAAATCATTTCACTGACATCATGTTCTGCTCATGGAAAGAATTAATTCGCATCTTCTTTTTCGAGTGTTTACCTTTAACATGGTATTTTAATAACTTTAAAAAAAAATCCTGATTTCAGTGCAGCTCACATGGTCCAATCCTGTTCTTTCAAAGGTGGGTTGAAAAGGGAACCATGACTCTTTAGACAACCTTGGCTTACCTGCAGCCCATGTGTGTGCTAACATTTATCTCCCAGTCCTTCAAATCAAAAGACAGAATTGGAGAATTGGAACTCTCCTTACGGATCACTGTGCCCCCAGCCTCGTTATGTTAAGAAGGGCAATTAAAGCTGAGCACTGCCTCTTCGGTAGATATCAAAGCTTCAGAAATCAGCACTATCTGCTTTGTGATCACTCACTCCTGTGGATGCAATCGGTTACGTCTTAGAGTCCCTGGCTTGATGCTACCTGAGCTCTTTAATGGTCTTCATGTTGTTGCTGTTGCTTCCTAGCACAGTATGGACTCTTTGCCAGGCTGGGGAGCAGGCTCTCTCTTTGTGTCATTTTGCTGCCAGAGCTTTATAGGCACTTTCACATCTTGGATTGTCACAGCTGGATGCTGGCTGAGTGTAGAGGCCCAAGCCTGGAATCCTAGGACTTGGGAGATGGAGATAGCAGAACCAGAAGTTCAAGGCCCTCCTTAGCTTCATAATGAGTTTGAGGCCAGCCTGAACTATGAAAACAAACAAACAAACAAACAAAACAAAAAACAAAAACAAAAGCCTGTCTCAAAAAATCTGAACGAAAGAGATGTAGAGATGGCTTAGAATATGCCTTTAATCCCAGCACTCGGGAGGCAGAGGTAGGTGGATCTCTGTGAGTTCGAGGCCAGCCTGCTCTACAAAGTGAGTCAAGGACAGACAAGGCTACACAGAGAACCCTGTCTCGAAAAACCAAAAACCAAAAACCAAAACAAAAACAAAAAGCAAAACCAAAAAACCCCAACAAACCATTTGTCTCCCTTGCAGAGAGGACTGGGGCTCTGCTCCCTTTTAAGATGACTTTCTCTAGTATTTTGGGGAAAAGGATTAACATAAGGGTTATAACAGCTTTTGTAGTAGTATATTCTGGGAATGGCTTCACTGCCATTGACTATAGATCAATCGGGGTGAACATCAAATTTTAATTCTGGTTCTTAGCTTTCCTAGTCACATTGATATACAGTATGTTTGACTAAATTTACCTTAGATTCACCTTTCCTCCACACTGGAAAAGGGGCCCTATGTCTTCCATGCTCTCTGGCAGTTGCTCTACCACAAAAGTGCATCCCAGCCCTAGCTTTGCTATTTGTAATGTTCCACTGAAGAGTTAGTGTGATGCATAGTAAACAAGTCCCAACTAGCTTTTAGACTGTCTTCCTTTGTGATAATTTATGTTAAACATTTCCCTGTTGAACATTTTTTTTAAATAGTATATTCTGGGTTTGGGCTTTAACACAGTTCTGAATACTATCCTGCATAGTGCCCTTCTTTGTATCTTTGTACAAACAAACTGATAACTCCAAGCCTCTGGTCATGTGAAATAAATTAAAAAATGGTACCACTCCAAAGGGTCACAAGGATAGTTTAATAAAATACAGTTCTGTAGCAGCACTGAACGTATGTTGGCTCCTGTTTGTCCTTCTAATTTCAAGTCCCCAAGAAGCAGCTTGATTTTCATCCAAGGAAAACACACAAAACACAAACATCATGTAGGCAGAAAACCTAAAATAGCCACTCAATAATTAGCCCAGTCGTCAGAAGTAAAGACGGTTTCATGATGAGAGAAGGGAAAAGAAGAATTTTCAGTATTATCTCAACTGGGGCAGCTGAATGAAGGCTCCCCTGATCTCCTTAGGGCGTCCAGCTGCGCTGTTCAATTTTTACAGCCCCCCGCCCAGATTCTGGATGCATGGGGTGACCTAGGCCATAAGCTGCTTAACAATCTAACCAACCATTTCCCATGGAACAGTGAGCTGCACAGTCAGAGGAAAATGTGAAAGTCACCAGGACATGTTTGTCCTGACTGACAGGTGGGAGAGACTGATGTTTTAAGTTCAAGTTTCTTGCAGCGGTTGTCTTTTCTAAATGTATTGTGATTAATATACAAAATACAATTTCAAGCTAATCTAAAGGGTGACATCTTCACCGACTTAAAGAAGAAGGCTTGGTTTAGCTCAGGGTTCAAGGTACACTCCTTCACGTGGGGAAGCTGATGCAGTAGGAAGGAGCTGGAAACAGCTGGTTACACCACATCAGAAGAGGAGAGCAAGGGGGTGGCTGCTGCTGTTTAGCTCCCTTCCTCCACTTGCACGGCCCAGAATCCGAGCTAGGGAATGGTACCACCCACAGTGGACAGGTCTTCACTCAACACGATAATGCCCCATGAAGCCCATCTACTGAGTGATGCTAGATTCTATCATGTTGACAGTTAGCATTACCCATCACATCACCCGTGTCAGTTGTACAGTTTGTCAATATGTCTTCCTGTGCTGTGTGTGGTTGGATCCTATTTGATGGTGCTCTGTGGAGTACTTTTGTGTCTATGCTCATCAAGGCTGTTGGTCTACAGATTCCTTCTGTTATATTTTTGGCTTGCTTTGAAAGCAAGATACACCTGGAGAAGAACATCATGATACTGGCTCTTCTGGAAATGTTTGGTTGAACCAAGCAGTGGATCTGGTGCAAGCTCTTCACCAATGGGTGGCATTTAAGCAACCAACTCAAAAGTCATGGCTTGCTGCTGCTCCATCCAGGCTGACTGTCTCTTCATCACTCAATGTTGTTAGAGTCTATGTTCAAGAATCTGTCGGCGTCTTTAGGTTATTACATTTTTAGAACCATCCATAACAACCCCTAATGGCCATGCGTTTGTATGATACCAATTGTAATGTGTCCTTGCTCTCATTTTCTTAGTAAGCCTAGCAAAGAGCTTATTCCATTTGTCTTTCAAAGGACCAGCTTTTGTGATGAATCGTTTGCATTTTGTCTCTGTCGTTGTTTTAATTTCTGCTCTAGTCTATATTACACCTTTCCTTCCACCAACTCAGGGTTTGGATTGTGCTTGCTTTTCTAGTTCCTTGAGATGAAATGCCGAGTTGCTTGCTTGAGGCCTTTCTATTCTTTCGATCTGAACATTGAGACTTATAATGTTTCCATTTAAAAACAAATTATTGAGACTTTTTTTGGACAGCTTTTCTTGGAGAAAGCTCTGAGCATTGATGACATGTGTATTTAGGAGTAATCTGATGGAATGTCCTGTAGATCCCAGTTAGGGTTGCTTGGTGAAAGGCACAGCTTAACGCTCTGCTGGGTTTTGGTAGAGTCTCTTTCTGCACCTTTGAGCAGGTTGTTAAAGCCTTCAGCCATAGTTATAAGGGATCAAACTCTTCTTAGGTTTACTGAAACTGTTTTAGACACTTAACAATCTGTACTTGGAGTTCTTTCTTCTTGCTGAATTGATTCTTTTATGATATAAAGTACAGTTTTTGGTGTGATGGTGTGTGTGTGTGTATGCCTGTGTGTGTGTGTGTGTGTGTGTGTGTGTGTGTGTGTGTGTGTACTCTAAATAAGAAGGCGACTGCTGCTTGCTCTCTGTTGCTCCTGGTTGCTGTCGCTGTGGTTGGTCAAGTGGTTGTGAGCAAAGTGATGAGAAGAAGTTGGAGATGTCCTGACTACAAAGACCATAATTAGATGAAATTGAGGTCTATGGCCCCTTTCTCCCATCTAACTTTCTTCCTCTCCTACCCAGTGTTAGGGGATTGGAAGGAATTACAGTGGAATAAGGGTTAGAAGGGTGATATAAGATATAAGAACCCAGTAAAAGAGCTAAAACAATATGCCAACACTATGTCAGTCAAACAGTCAAATTAATCCATTGATGTTTGTGGTATTATAGGTAAGTTAGCAGCACCGTCATTGAATGACTTGGTGTCTAGTTTTATTACAGTTGCCCTTTTCCCCTCTTGTTTTTCCCATGTTGTTAAGTGAATTATTTGTTACATTGATATGTTTTGATTGCTTAGTTATTGTGATTTGGTTTGTCTACCACTGGATTTTATATTCTTTGGTGGTTTCAATGAGAAATTTCTCCCATGGGCTCAGGTGTTTGAACATTTGGTCCCCAGTAGGTGGTGCTGTTTGGGAGGTTTAGGAGGTGCAGCCTTGCTGGAGGAAGTACATCTCTGGGGTTGGGCTTTGAGAGTAAAAGCTCATCACATTCAGCTCTGTCTCTGTTTCATGCTTACTTACATGTTCTCTCCACATTTGTTGTCCTGGGAGTGCCTTTATCATACCCGCATTGCTCTGGTTTTCTTTCTGTTGCAGTTTCACCAATACTGGTCCTGGTCTGTAAGCTTCTGCCGAGGAACCCTAGGCTGCTGGCTCTTTTCTCTTGAACTTCATCTTTCATCTTTGAGAACTCGGTTCTAAAATGTCTCAGGCAGGGGCTGTAGAGATGGCTCAGTGGTTAGGAGTGCTTAGTGCTCATTCAGAGGCCTGAGCTCAGTTACTAGCACATGGCACATAGAACATATGTACAGAAAACACTCATACATACACATATACACATTTCTTTTAATAAAAAAAAGTCTCAGACACACTTGGTTAAGTTTATGTGGTTGGTGACCTTTGGGCTTTCCTGTTCTTGTTGCTTGTACTTTTTCTAGCTTGGAGATGTTTTCTGGATTATTTCTCTGAGTAAGCTTTTTACCACTTTGGAATTCCCAGGCCCTTCTAACCCTAATAAGCCAAGTGTTTGGTCCTGTCCCAGATTGTCCATTAGCATTTTTCCCTTCATTTTTTTTTCCTTCTCTGTTCCTCTTCACCTGTGTCTCTAAACTGCCTGTCTTTGAGCTCCCTGACTCACCATGCCACTGATGTCTTATGTTACGTTTTTATCATCTGTGTTTGCTTGCTTGCTTTAGTTGCTTCCATCTATGTGTTAAGTTCTCTGTTATAATATCAAAACATTGATGCTTTCTTCAAGCTTGTTGAGTTACCTCATAACAGTTATTTAAAAGTCTCTGGGAGTTCTCCCATGTTGATTAGTATTGGTCACTTTGTGGTAGCCCCCTAAGTAAAGATATGGTAAGACAGTTCTTGATGAGACCTTGCTGACGTGTACGTAAGATCTGGAATTGAAGGTGAAGTGTTTACTTATATGGTCCTCACCTAGCTTTATCTGTGTCAGCCTTTATAGAAATTCTAGCAAGCTCCGCCCCTTTTTTTCTGAGTCTGAAGTCCCTTTAATAGCACTGGGTGGTGTAGAGGCCCATGTTCACTGTGAATCTGTTGTTGCCATGTTATCATGAGAGAGTAATTCAAACTCAAGGCCATCCCTAATGCATTATATGTATATTATTTAGCAAAAGCACAGATAAGAAGAATCATCTGTTCCTTGGGGCAGAGCACACCATGTTGGTAGTTACCACCTTGTGACCAAGAGGCAGGTGTGCCTGGATCTAGACAGTCACCCTGCATGGATACTGGGCACTGGGCCCCAGTCCTCTGATGGAGCACTATGTGATCTTAACTGTTAAGCCATACACTTATTCCCAACATTTTCTTTTTCCCCCATGAGAATATTTTCATAGCCGGGCGTGGTGGCGCACGCCTTTAATCCCAGCACTCAGGAGGCAGAGGCAGGCGGATCACTGTGAGTTCGAGGCCAGCCTGGTCTACAAAGAGAGTCCAGGACAGCCAAGGCTACACAGAGAAACCCTGTCTCGAAAAACAAACAAACAAACAACAACAACAACAAAAAACAGAGAATATTTCCATGCTAAGCTCCTTAAAAGGAACTAATTCATCACATAAAAACATGCATTTAAAACATAGATTGGAGCCAGAGAGATAGCTCAGCGATTAACAGTGTTTGCTGCTCTTTTAGAAGATCAGAATTCAGTTCCCAGCACCCATAACTCCAGCTACAGGGGATCTGATGCCCTCTTGTGGTCTCTACGGGTATATGCATGCACGTGGCATATCACAAAGCCGGGGCATGGGGGGATGGGAGGGAAGAGAGGTAGGAAAAGTAGAGAGACAGAGAAAAGGATTGAAAACAACAAGAACAACTGTAGCATAGAATGCATGCCCAGGATACTTTGATGAACAAAGATGGTCTCTCATAGTGGAGCTGAGGGTAGAACTAAGATGGAAAAGGTCTTGACCAGTTGGCACGAAGCCCTAGGTTCAGTCTCCAGCATCACATAAGGTAGGCGTGGGGGTGCATGTCTAAATCCTATCACTTGGGAGACAGAGTCAAGAGACCCATAAGCTCAAGCCCATTCATCCTCAGCTAAGTATGCAGTCTGAGGCCAACCTGAGATGCATGAGACTCTGTCAAAACAAAGAAACCAACCAACCAACCAACCCCGGAAACATGTGGTGTTATAGATGAAACCACCTCTGGAGCAGGACCAGGAATCCTGGACTGGGGTTGAGGAGAGGGCTTGAAAGTTCCACCCATCATCATGGCAAAGTGAGCTTTTAAAGACCCACCTAAGCACTGTGCTCCCAGCTCACTAAACAATATTCTGCCTTCTGTATCTAATGAGTCAGCCCAGAGTTAGGGCCTATCCGAGCAAAACATGTTCTCTTTATCTATAGAATTCCCTTTCTAGTGTGATCTGTAGGTCTTTGTATAAGCAAGATCCTTCTTAGGAAAAAAAAAATAATAAAAGGGAGGAAAGAGTACTGTGGTCACAGTGTGTTGTCCAAACAAAAAGCCTGTGTTCGAATCCCAGCAAAGTTGTTTGTTCTTTATGAGCCTGGTTATCTCACTATGTACACCATACCATTACCAAAATAAATAAAGTCTGAAAGTTTAAGAATTGTATTACGTCTCTGCATAGAAGTTCAAAGCACTCTAACAAAACCTGTACTAGAAATGCATTTAACTTTAATAAGCAGTGTTGAAAGATTATTAATATTTATTTATGATTTTAGTAAAATCAGTGGCTTCTCTCTAACCAGCTATATACCCAAATAACCACACAGACAGACTAGGATTCATTTAATTGGCCTAGAGCACAATGCTGAGCAATAATTCCTCCATCCTAAACCTGCAAGCTAGTATAGCTTCCTCCAATTCAGATTTCCCACATTATATTTGCATTTTACTCATATCCTTTGAATGAACAAGAGTAAACTGCATACAGTCCACAAGAACATTATGCCAACATTTCTCCCTTTTAAGTCCAACAAAAAGCTCCCTTTCAAAAAAAAAAAAAAAGGCTCCCTTTCTTTCAATAATAAACTAATATACAACAATAATTATGAAAAAAGTTATGAAAACTATGAGGTAAGATTTACATTTGCAATGCCCAGTCCACATGCATTCGGCAACGTTGGGAAAAGTATTCTTCTATCTATCCTATCTTGATGAGTTTAGAGTTCTGAGCCTAAATCATTTTTTATCCTTACATTTTTATCCTTACCTATTTAAAAGCATCTTCTTTAGTCCTAAATAACTTAAGCTTAATTGTAAAACCATAACTGTCTGGTCTTGAACTCCATCAGAGACTTGAGAAGGAAATGAAATAGGAATCACAGCTTGCTGCCTGGAAAGCCACCCCAAAACTCTGTAATGTTGGAGCATCATCTTCAGCCTTCTGGCCCAGTATTTCTGGCAGACATACTGGCAGGAACTACTAAGGACTTGTTTATCCTGTCCTGGCAGAGCTCGGCAGTTGACTCAGCCTGCATCCAAGCTTGCCCATTTTAGGTAGAACTCTGTCTATGGTAAAAATGAGGGCATTTTATTTTCCCAGTGGCTTTGCCACATTTGAAGCCATCTCCACAAGGAGGTTCTTTGATGCTCATCATCTTCTTTGAGGTAGGCTGGGTGCTGCCAGGAGTTAACCTGTCTTGTTATCAAAGAATCCTTAAAATTATAAAAACATCTTGAAATTCTGTAGGTCTCTGAGGGTTTTGAAGACATTGTTTCCTTTGGTTTTCTGAGACAGGGTTTCTCTGTGTAGCCTTGGCTGTCCTGGACTCACTTTGTAGACCAGGCTGGCTTCGAACTCACAGCGATCCACCTGGCTCTGCCTCCTGAATGCTGGGATTAAAGGCGTGTGTCACCACACCACACCCAGCGACATTATTTATTTTTATATAATCTATCTATTGATAGAATCATATATACCTGTTAAACCTAGGATGTATATTTTTGTGCTAAATTAGACTAGCATTTAGCATGACCATGTCTCTCATTGACTGTCCATTAACTTGCATCCCTTAACTATCCTAAACAGCCTGCAATGGCAGTTTTAAAAGTACTGGAAGGAAACTTTGTATTATAAATGAGTTGTATGGATACAATACCTCATACCATAGTAGAAATATTGAGATGGGTATCAGAGGAGGAAGAAGGAGGAGAATTGCCATGGCACAGGAAGGAGCCACGTTGGCCCAGAGAAGGAACTCTGAAGTTTCACATGAGAAGAAATGGGCCAGATGAACAACCTCAGCCAGTATTTAGGGATTATGGGTGGAGGTAGCCTAAACAGAAATTACTAGAAGCAGATGACATGGCATGGAAGCTGGGGTATAATGGAAGGTAGCTTAGGAGTTAATATCTGCCATGCCCTGGGTGATAAGGCTATTCTAAAATACATCAGGTGTCTGTGTCTTTATTGATAGTGAAAGTGGGTTAAATAATACCGCTGTAATTATAATCCTAATGATAAACATTTATTAGTCCATACCATCAAATTAACAGCAACAAAGCAGCACTTTCTAAATGTATTCTGCAAGGCATCACTTGTATGTATGCATTTGCACATGTGGACGCATGTGTGCAAGTATGTGTATGTTCATGCATCCATGCATGCTTGTGTGGAGACCAGAGACCAATATTTGGTGTCTCCTCAGTCACTCTCCACTACTTCTTAGGCATGTTCTTTCATTAAACCTAGAACTTTGCTTGCTGGCTGTAGAGTTCCTGGGATCCTTTTGTCTCTGTCCCCCCAGTGCGATTACAGGCATGAGATGGTACACCCAGATTTTCACGTGGGTTCTGAGGATCCAAACTGAGGTCCACCTGCATTCATAGAAAGCACACTACCCACTGAGACACCTCCCTAGCCTCCTAAGAATTTGGTTTGTGTAGGTTTATAAATTATTTTTTAACATAGATACAAACATTTCAGATACCCGGTGCAGAATTGTAAAGTTAGCTGGTAGCCACACACCCCTAGTACCCAAATGGAGGTGAGGGAAGACTGAAGTAAATGAATGGTTTCATTAGTCATTTTTTTCTGTCTTGTGATAACCACCACAATCCACAGCAACTTATAAAAGGAAGGTTTTACCTGCCTTATGGTTCCAAAGGGGGGGGGCTCATAATGGCAGGGGGCATGGTAACAAGTGGCTGGAGTGGGGGACAAAAAGGTTGATCACATTTTTATAGAAACACCGAGAAACAGTGAATAAAGTGAAAGTGGGGTGATGCTATAAACACCCAAAGCCCACTTCCAGTGATGTACTTCATCCAGCAAGGCTGTGCCTCCTAAAAGGTCCATAACTTTCCTCAGTAGCACCACCAGGGGGGCCTAAGTAGTCCAGTGTATGAACCTATAGGGGCATTTCTCATTCAAAGCACCTTTCTGAGCATAAGCGACCATTTGGTACTGCTCACATTTGTTCTCGGCCCCTTGCTTCACCCCAAGGGATCCTCACGTTCTCAAAAAACAGTCGTTTTTTGGCAACAGGCTGGGATGAGTCTCTCCGCAGGCTTCTCATAGCCTTTTTCTGGTTCCTTGTTCTTCAAGATTTGAGTATTCCCACCTCCTCAAACTCTGCCTTCTGTGTTCTCCAGACAAGACTAACTGGTTCTATTCAGAGTCCCCTTGAGTTCTGCCGTCCCTAAGAACAGAAAGCTCAGGTGCCGAGACACCCGCACTGCTTGTTTTCGTCCTCCTGGGGACCACGGTCTCGTACTGCTGTGCAAAATCTGAACCAAGCTGTGGCCAATTTCCTGTGCTCTGGGTTGGGGACCAAGTCCAGCTTCAGTTACTGAGTTACATCTGGAAATGTTATGCCAGAACTGTTTTAATCACTATTATACTTTAGGCAAAGCAGCTTTCCAATTAAATCAAGAGTCACATGAATCCACAAAAGACGTAGCCTTCCCCTTCAAAGTCCAGGGTAGACCCTTTTAATCACTGAGCACAAGCCCCTAGGGTGATGGGGTTAGTACGGTTTCTGAGCCCTTTCCACTGAGCATCCATCACTGCCAAGTCACCCTTCTCACCTGCAGCCTTGGTTCTGAATGCCCCACTTCCTTCTCAAAAGTCTCATAATAGAATATTGTGCCTAATTATCCATCTGCTCAGAGTCCAAGTTCCCCGTTCAGAGACTGTACCGATGCTTACACTCCCTGGGCATGCTGGGGAGACCTGTCCTGTGGTGATTGCCTTTCCCCCCGCTTAAGCCAAGGTAAGAACACCTGTTCTTTTAGGAAAATACTTGCTGGAGATATAAATTCTAACTTTATTGCTTAATACAGAAGAGACTGTCTAACCAATCCAGGGAGGAATGGCGGCCTCTTTGCCTGTCATTTAGGGTGAACACTTTAATTAGGTTTGGACTTAAGTTCATCTCCAGAAAGGTAGCTAATAATATTGGAGAGTTTTTAATAACAACTAACCAGCACATGCCTCTCTCTTTCCAGTAAGTAGAAGAGCAATGGAAGGGACCATTCAAAATGCTGTCTATCTAATTGACCTCTGGAGAATGATAAATTACACCTGGCAAGTATTTATAGGTTTTTAATTTGGGTTTGTTTTTACTCTTTAAAGTAATTCACCAGGGGATATGGGTGGAAGCCTTGGATCATTAACTCAAGAATTGTTTACTCTTGTGTCACACCGGTGCTGGCTATTCCCTGGTGATGAAGTGAGTGTGGTCCAGTGGCCAAGGAGGACACAGTCTCCAGAAAGAACAAGGTAAGTAACTGGATCACAGTGAGTGATTACCACAGTACGTGTAGCCGAAGATGGAGTGTGGACGCTTTCATCTAAAAGAGACAGGCTTAGGCAGATCCTGGAATATAGGGAAGATCACTGGAGGTGGTACCGTTCCACTAGTAGACCACGGCCAACACATCTGGGCCAGATGTGAACTGGAGACAACAGCAGAGAAACACAGAGCCAGGATGAAGTGGAGCCGGAGCAAGAGGCCATGTCTGACAGATGCCTGGAGGAAGGAGTCAGCCTCAACTGTCTGAAGGCTGAGCAGCAGCGAAGAAGGCGGAAAGTAACTATCACCTGAGTGCAGAAGGGCTACCTCAAGGCCAGAGGTCAGACTTCAGATGACAAGGAGCCCTCTCACCACTCCCCCCAACCTTGCCTTTGCATTCAGGGAGTGAGAGTTTCCATAGCTTCCAACTGAGCATCAGAGTGTGAAGACCATTGCTGTGGTGACATGACACCACTGCATGACATGATGCAGTGTTAGGAGGCCAGAGACTCACAACCTCCTCCTGCAGTGGTGTGCCCTTGCAATTCTCCCAAAAACAACAATGACAACAATAACAACAACAAAAATCCGGCTTGGGAGAATGCAAGTATTTTATGGTTTATTCTAAATTATTTGCTCCTCTGAGTTCTCTGAGGTGGGCATGGTGATGCAGGCCTTTAATCTCAGCACTCAGAAAGGCAGAGGCAGGTGAATCTCTGTAAGTTTGAGGCCAGCCTGGTCTACAAAGGAGTCCAGGACAGTCAGGGCTACACAGAGACACCTTGTCCCGAAAAACAAACAAACAAACAAATAAATACAAATAAAAAATAAATTAACTAATTATTCACTTCTCCGTGAAGAGTGGCAAGTCCTGTCTGGAGGTTAGGTCCTATCTGTATGCATGTACATGCGTGTATGGGCTTCTGTGTAAGCGTTAAGATAAAATGTTTGGTGTGAAAGTTTACAAACATACACAGAAGGAGAGGAAACCATTCAACAATTCCCACATGGCCATGACTGCTTTCCATAATTATCAACATATAGCCAATATTGCTATATTCTTATCTCCGCCTCCATCCCCTTCTCCCTCCTCTTGACCGTTAGGAACCACATCCAAGATATAGTATTATTTCATTTGAACATATTTTACCATATTTCTTTGACTCATTCTCCCCTTTTCTCACACAGCCAAGGCTGGCCTTACACTCGCTGTGCAGGTGAGGATGACCTTGAACTTCTGACTCCTCTGCCTCTGCCCTCAGTGCTGGGATTCCAGGTGTGGCCCAGGGGCCTGGTTTATGGAGCACTAGCAGGAGGGTGGGGGGATTTGTGTACAGTAGACAAGCACTCTGCCAACCGAGTTAATCCCCAGCCCAAAGAACTCAGATGAACAAAATGAAGCTATTATTTTAAACACAGAAATACCACTACTGTCCCCCAAGTATTACAACCAATGCTCTGCTTCAGCAGTGTTTGAATCTCCCTGGTTCTTTTCTTCTTTAAGACAGGGTATCGCTGTGTATCCCTGGCTGGAGTGGAATTCACTATGTAGCTAGCCTGGTCTCGAACTCTCAGAGCTCCAGCTGCGTCTACCTCCCTTGGGCTGGGGTTGACGGGTGTGCACCACACCACATCTGGCCCTGGTTGTTTCCTTAAGATGGAGTCCAAACAAGGGCTCCTGAACTTTTGCTGTTGGGACTCCACAAGTTCACTTGATCTTGGTCATTCCTACCATCCAGGGGCCCCAGCTGTTCCCCTGGGAATCCCCCAAATCTGGCCACGGGCTGGGGCCTCAAGGACCAGCAGGTTCACCTGCCTGGTTTTGCTTTTATCTTCTGCCTTGGTTTCCTAAAGGAGATCCTGACTAGTTGACTATATCTTTCATGACTCCCTGTGGCGATAAGTCACTTGACATTTCACCTTGGATAATGTGTTTAGTTTATGCCACTATTGTGCCTCCATGGGTTGCTATGACCAACACAAAACAGCGAAATTGACAGAGTATGACACACATAGGTGACCAGGAAGCTTCTGACCTTTTTTTTTCTGGACATGTCAACCATCACATGAAACTCAAACTACACAGAAACCTCAGGTAGGAACTCCAACTGGCAGTCCCAGCAGAACCCAGTCCTAATGCCACCCCCATTAGCTTCTATGCCTGCGCTTAGAGATGCTTCTGTCCTTCACTATTGGGGTGCTCCAGATGACTCAGTTCTCTGCTAAATCTCTAGGTGTCGTGAAGCAGGTAGGGAGCCTCGTGCTGTCATATTCACTGCAGCTTGGCAACGCACTGATAACCACTCTAATTCTTGCCTTTCCTGTTTTGCTTGGAGGATTAAATCCCCCCCTCCCAAACTTATGACTCAACACAACATACTGAGTGTCTATAATCTGGCTGAGAATTCAGTAGATAAGTGGCCTTAGCGATCTCACCCATCTTTATGCAAAATGTAATCTCACTCCCTGATCTCCCATGTTGACTCAGTCTGGCCTTTGGACATGTCTGTCATCACTAATTGCAGAGTGTGTTGATTTAATTTTTCTCTTGAGCAAGCGTCTAGATGAGTGCCTTGAGAGGGATGGGCAGAAGGCTTCAAATAGTTTAATTTAAATCTTCAAGGTCTTCCATCCAGCTCATGTCCCCTCTTGCTCTTTCCTGGGCCCTGCGGAGCGGAATCGCCACCTCACAACTGCTTCTCCTGTGCAGGCATCATAGCTCGGGTCTTCCAATGCTGTCAGATCCCAACCCAGCCACTCTCCCTCTTCTGAAATAGTTACCTGCATCTCCTATCTGCCACGCTATCTGGGAAAGTGGAGGGCGTGTCGTGACTTTCCTGATGCCCTTGCTCCCTGCCACCCTCTCATGTCAGCCATACACAAAGTCTTAGGCTCCTTTTGAGTTCTCCTGCTGTGGCGTTTGGATCAGTCTTCTCAATTCGGGCCCCTCTGTGCTCCTGGCGCTGAGGTGCTGAGTCCTGTGTGGTTTCTGTGAGGGTCAGCTCATGCTGTTCCCCACTTGTAAAACTCTCTGAGTCTGCTGGGGACACCCAATATAGCTTGCACACTGGTGAGTATCCAGGTTGCCCTGTGCCAACAACCTTCAAAACACTACAAAAGTAGGGGCATGTGCGAGGGTCAGTTTTGTCTTTTACAGATTCAGAAAGACTTCTTTTCCATGCCTGGTCTGCAGCTGGACTAGTGCACGCAAAGTCCTGGGTTTAAATCCCAGGCACAGCAGAGAAAGGGGGTTGATTTCTTTTCCGTGCTGGAAAATAAAAACGGGAGTCGAAATGCATATGAAGAAGGTTAATATCAGCACTCAAAAGCCATTAGTAAGTTTACACTTTCCAGCAACCAGTGCATGAAGGAAAAGAAGTAACTTTAGCTCTGGGCCTGGGCAGGAGTGCTCAACATAAACAGTGCACTATCCTCAGTTCTACTGGTACTTACACACACACACACACACACACACACACACACACACACACACACACACACGCACCCGTGAGCATACATACACACGTTCTGTATGCCTTCTTAGGGACTGAGCTATTGCGTCATTGCAGTGACTTTCTAAAACATCTGCTGTTCAGCTCCGCAGGGACTGTGGATGGTAAAGCTGGGCAGGATGTCCAGTTTCACAGCTAGCGGTGGGGAGGCTCCGTGTGCTGCTCCCACAGGTTATATATGGGCATTTGGAACTATTTGATTATGAAGAGGTTGCTACTTTATTTTTCTTATAGGGTTCTTTTGTCTGTGTATTGTCTGTTTGAATATATATGTGTGCACGTGTGTGTGTGTGTGTGTGTGTGTGTGTGTGTGAGAGAGAGAGAGAGAGAGAGAGAGAGAGAGAGAGAGAGAGAGAGAGAGAGAGAGAGAGAAGAGAGCATCAGATCATCAGATCACCCGGAGCTGTAGGGACAGGAGAGTGAGCACGCAGAATGCATGCTGGGAGCCAAACTCTGGTCCTCTGGAAGAGCTGCAAGGACACTGAGCCATCTCTCTAGCACTGATTTTACATTTTAAAATGCTGTTTTGCATACAGACTTCAAACTTAAAAGTGCACTTTGCGGGTGTTTTTTGTTTGTTTGTTTTACATTGTATGCACTCTAAGTTGGACAGCCTTCATAAACTACACTTTACAATTATGCATGCTCTGCTACTCAAAGTCAGTCAGCGCCACAAATCAACAAATATCAAATCTACTAAATGGAGTCGGACCACACCATGTGCCCATCCCTATGTTTCCTAAAATTGCCTGTTTATCCCTGAAAATATCACCTGCTCAACATCAGACACTCTGAGATGTTGACTTACATTTAACAGAACATGACAAAATATTCCCTGGAGAGATACACGTCTACTCACCCCAGATGGGGAGCCCGTGACAGAGCAAAATACAAAGACCACCAAAGTCTGGCTTGGTGAACCAGTGGGCTTTCCTGGGGCTAGTTACAGGGGCACCACCAAAGTCTGGCTTGGTGAACCAGTGGGCTTTCCTGGGGCTAGTTACAGGGGCACAAATGACTCAAAGGCAGCTGGACTACCAAAGCCCATTCCAGCATGGGTGACAGCTCACAAAGCCGGGAGCCTGGAGCTCACTGCACAGCCTGCAGGCAGCTCAGCAGGATGGAGAGTGTCCCAAGGGATCTTGATCTAGCAGGCAGCTCAGCTGGTTTCTGCTTCTTCCAGACAGCTAGTCTAGTTTTTGTGGGAGGGTTCTCAATCTTCTCAGTGCTACAGTCCTTTGATACAGTTCCTCCTGTTGTGGTGACCCCCAACTATAAAATTATTTTCGCTGCTACTTTGTAACTGTAATTTTGCTACTGTTATAAATTGTAAATATCTGTGTTGCCCAATGGTCTCGGGTGACTCAGAGAGTCTTTTTGCAGCTTGGCTTATTTTGGGCAGGAGGCACCTTGAGAATTGGGTCAGTTGCAGGGACTTCTTGGAGCTCTTTTGAACTGTTTGCTTTCCTGTTTAAGAAGCTTCCCCACAGGATGGAATGTTTCTATCTCAAGGAAACTGCTACACAACAGTAGTCATGGGTTGCTAATATGATTTCCTGAGAGGATATATGTACCCATCCGAATTTAAAACAAAACAAGTAGAGTAATAAACTTCTAATGTAATATATATTTTCTTTACAGTGTAAATATATCCTAAAGTATACTTTGGAAGTCTATGAGGAAAAAAAAATATTCTAAAGTTTGCTCAAAACAAGTTAAAGTATGTATTGGAAGTTGACACATCGTTTGTGGCCCCCAGAGTGGCCACACCAGCAATGCCAGGACTGCTCACATAGTTGAGCAGAGGACTGGTGGTCATGCTCTCACTGCAGAGGTATGTGCCCCTAGCCATAGCTGAATGGATCTGCAACTGATGCTTGGCACAGCTCAGTCGGGTAGATTCTCCTGAAATTTGGACTTCATCTGCGTAGAACAGACTAAGAACACAAAGCTGAGACGTGAGTAGAATTCCAGTGTGGAAACGAGGCCCAGCTGCCTTGATGACATCCTAACTTTTGCTCAAGGTGACTGCTCTGGATGAGTGGTGAGAAAGCCATGGAAGAATCCATCAAAAAGTCTTCATTCCAGACTCAATAAACAAGCTGAGCCTCGAGACCAGCAGAAGGCCACTGGGGTAGTGCATGCCCACATCACGGAGAAGTAAAACATCCCTGGCGTGTTTTAGAGGGGGACTCCAGGGAAACTCAGAGCAGCTCGCACAGAGCCACGTGTCCCATTTTAAGAAGTCAGCTCTAGACATCTGCTACGTCCAGAGAGTGAGCAGAGGCTGTTAAGTGAAGCCAAGCTTGGTGGGGCATGCCTGTAATCTCAGGGCTTAGCAGGCAGAAGCCGGAGGATCTGAAGTCTAATGTCATTCTTGCCTGCACAGTGAGTTCAAGGCCAACAGCCTGAACAGTCTCAAAAACAAAGGGAAACTCAGCTCTTCCTGCTCCAATCTCCCCACTTCAATACAAGCTGAGCTAGAAACCGTGTAAACCGAAAAAAGATGGCAGATGCTAGCTGGAGAAGGCTATGGCCTATGAATCCCCGCGACCAGCTAGAGGCAGCCATTCATTTAAGAAGATGCTAGGTGCTGGGCTAAGAAACCTATTGGCATTAGGAATATGTGCATACACATCACTTATAGTGATCTATAAGGCTGAAAGTCATGACTGAGGCACCAAGGCACACCAGAAATTAGGCAGCAAAGGGCCTTGGCTCCATCTGCACATCTGTTCCCAGACTGTCCTATTAGCAATGCATAAAGGAAGTGTCATTGTGCAGGGAAAAGCCTGTCTTCTGAAATGTGCAAAAACAAATAACCATCTAAAGTAGTGGTTCTCCATCTTCCAGGTGCTCCACCGTTTAATAGTTCATGTTGTGGCGACCCCCAAGCACACAATTATTTCATTGCTCCTTCATAATGACAGTATTCTCGCTACTGCTGTGAGTTGTAAATATATGCAGAATGGTCTTAGGTGACCCCTGTGAAAGCGCATTTGACCCCCAAAGGGTCATGACCCACAGGTTGAGAACCACTGATCGAAAGGAAGAAAGAGCTTAATTTAAAGCATGCCACTTCTAACTCAGTGGGCACTGAAAGGGTGGAGACGCCTTCATGGCTGACCAAGCCATGTGCTGTACAGCAACCAGGCTGCATCCACAGAAAAGCAGCGATGCACAATCCATGCCACATCTCCCCAGGGCACACTGTCTCTGTTGGAAACGCCAGCTTCTAATTCAGAACTGCTATCTCCTACTCTGCCGTGTTGCCCTCAAGTCAGTAAGAACAGGAATATCTCTGCGTGCACATGGTAGGGAGAGAAAAACGAACATTGTCCTCCAAGCATTCGTGGGACTGGTCAAAGGGAAATTAATGTTCAAAATATTCAGTGTGGTGTTCTTAAAGCAATGTAAAAAAAAAAAAAAAAATACTAATCCTGAATCCAAAAGCAATCCATCCAAAGAAAAATGGTATTTTCAAATTCACTTTGATAGAGCTTATCAGTTGACTGGACTGGGGTGGGTATGATGGAATTGTCTAAAACTGATTGCTTCTGAAAAACGTATTCTCACATATAACAAAACGTTCACCTGTGAAGTAAGTAGATGGCTCAGCCCCTGAAGGCTAGACTCACAACCCAAACCATGAACCAGCCAGAGAAGCTTGCTTTTACCACAGTGGGTTCCAGGGCTGGGCTGGCTGGCCTGGAAACCCCCCCCACCCCCCCCCCCCACACACACACACAAAGGAGTATGGTTTTGTAGCAGAGGCCTCCCTCTTGTGGACAGTGGTAGGAATTTTAACAAAAAGGGTAAAATCTAGGATTCTTCATTGCCTCTTAGTATGCACAGAGTTACTTATGAGCCAATGATCTGTAGTTTTGTATAAGCTGTCTTAAAGTCCAGGTCTTTTGGGCTATTGGAGTGAGATGTTAACCCATTTTTGAGGCTTCCATTTAGAGGAGTCTGTATTTGTTGTCGCTACAAAACTCTTCTGCTGGATCACTAACTGACCGGCGCAAAGCAAGGGAAATAGATCATGCCTTAGGTGTGAGAAGACAGCTGGGCCAACTCCCTGCTGGCTGAAGATATGATGACAACCACCATCTGAGAACAAGTCCTCTCCACAACTGCAATCAGCAGTGCCTTCATCACATACTCTGCCTGGGGAACTGTGAGAATCAATGCTACTAATACACGAGTCTAAGGTGTACTAGGTCAGGAGATCTTAGCCTGGCCTTGCAGCCATCTTTACTAACAGTTCTTGCCTATGAAGGCTTGCAGCCATCTTTACTTATAGCTCTTGACTAAGAGGCTTGCAGCCATCTTTACAAACAGCTCTCGGCTGGGTAGGCTTGCAGCCATCTTTACGAACAGCTCTTGGTTGTAGAGGCTTGTCTGTTACAATGTGAAGGTAGACCCAGGTAATCACACCTGTCCTGATCATCAGAAACGTCTTCAGGAGTGATGACTCCAAAAAAAAAAAAAAAAAAAAAAAACCAAAACAAAACAAAAGCAGGCCACAAATAAGGTGACCTCATTCAATAGGCTCACTCTGAGAATTGACTAGAGCCAAGTGACATACCAGAGGAAAGTGTGTGTGTGTGTGTGTGTGTGTGTGTGTGTGTGTGTGTGTGTGTGTGTGTATGTGTGTGAAATTCTGGTTATATTTTGAAGTTAGACCTGGCAGAAATTTTGAAAGAGTGGTCCAGAGTGTGAGAAAGAGAAGAGTCCAGATTTGGGTCCCAACAAATCAAATTTAAGTTTCCATCAATTAAGTGAGAACACCGAGAGAGGCTGGCTTGGATGGCATTTGGAAAGCTAAGCACTAGGACACATTTTTGGACATATCAAATTTAAAAGGTTTGGACTGGCAAGATGGTTCAATAGGTAAAAGTGATTGCCACCAAACCTGATGGCCTGAGTTCAGATCTCAGGGACTCATATAGAAGAGACCTGACTCCTGCAAGTTGTGTTCTCTCACATGTACATTGTGGCATGAGTGTACACACACACACACACACACACACACACACACACACACACACACACACACACGTTAAAATAGTTAAGAGGCTTAGATATTTAAATGGAGCTGCCAAGCTACATGAAATATGTTGTGGAAATGAAGATGGATCTGTTCTGCAATTATGTTTAAGCAGCACTAGACTTATAGGTAACATTTAATAAACTAGAAATTGATTGTTACAGTGGACGTAAATATTTTTGATTTGATCCCAAGTGTGGAATGTGAAACAGACTTATATGAGATGGTGCAGTGTTTTTCCACTGGAAACAGACTTGTCAGAGACCAGGTGATGTTTGTCCACTAAAAGAGGAACTGCCTCTTGTGGTGGCATGGTCTTTGCCAACTGATAAACATCCTAGTATGAACTCCAGAGGGGGTTTAGATATACAAGCCCAAAACAAGAGGCTGGGCTTTTCAGTCTTTACATCCTAGAAAGAACCCTTCCAGCGACTGCTTGAGGTTCCAGCTGCTGTGGTTGCAGTCACCTTTGCTGAATTGCTGGTTTGCTATTTAACAAGTCTTCTGGAATCCTGCCGACTATTCCAGTGAAATCGCTCCAAATAACTGAGTCTAAAAAGGTCTACTTCTGTTCCCATTTGTCTCTTCCCCCCCCCCCCCCCCCCCCCAGAGTAGGTGAGTTGGAAGGGAGATACAGGTATTGAAGAACCCCAAATAAAATAGGCTTTAAGAAGTTCAAAGCCCACAGTGTTGTTTTAAAATTTTTAAAGGAGACACAGGATAGAAGCTTGAACATCTCCAACCCTCAATATAAGCGATGAGGGAGGACCAAGAACAGGAACAAGGAAGGAGATACAGAACACATGACTCCAGGGACAACCAGGAGTGTTTGGGACATTTTCTTTTTCCTTTCTTACTTGAATTTAAGACTGTGAACATTTTTTTGTTTGTTTGTTTTGTTTTTGTTTCAAGTGAACCTGGATTAGGGTGAGTATAATTTGGTAGGGATGGTTGGTGCCAGGGTGTTGCCTTTTGACAAGGTCTTATTACTGTGATTCTCCTGCCACAGTCGTTGAAGTGGTAGGACTACAGGCACACACAATGACTTGTGTGGCTTTTTTATTACAAAAAACTCTATTACAAAAGTAGGACATGCTGGGCATGGCAGCATATGACAGCACTCAGGAAGCAGAGGCAGGAGTGAGTTCGAGGCCAGCCTAGTCTACAGAGTGAGCTCCAGGGCAGCCAGAACTAAAGAGAAACCATCTCAAAACAAACAAACAAAAAAACCCCAAAACCAAAAATCAAGGAAAAAAAAAGTGTGTGTGTGTGTGGGGGGGGGGGCAGTAACTTAGCAACAGACACTGTGCAGCATCCCCTTGCAGTAGCTCAAAGAATCCTGCTTCATTTATTTCCCATCCATCTCTCCCTATAAGAATCAATGTATTTAGTAGGAGTCACAAACACTTGCAAAGAGTAATTGTAACATCATCACATTGGAAAAAACATAAAATAACTAGCATGCAAATTCTATTATATAAATCACATTCCGAGGGTGGGGGCACCAAATATGACTGGGTATTTCCTGAGTGCTTCTTGACTTTTGGTCTCATTTCTAGTGCTTTCACCCTCCCCCGCCCCCACACCTTTAATCCTAGCACCCAGGGAGGCAGAGGCAGGTGGATCACTTTGAGTTCAAGGCCTGTTCTACAAATCAAGTCCAGGACAGCCAAGGCTACAGAGAAAACCCTCTCAAACCCCACCTTACCCCACCCCAAAAAAGTGTCAATTACATCATTTTGCTGTGCGTTTCAATCTGATCTTGGGTTTTATTTCCTGCTAACTTGAAAGATGCTAAATCTACCAAGTGGGCAACTCTTCAGGGACTGTTTCTCCACCAGCAACACTGTGACAATGCGTCTTTCCCAGCTTTAGCTACTGTTGATGCTCTCTACTGCAGGTTGCAAAACCAAGAGCTCATTATTCCATCCTATGTTTTACATTCATTAAGTGGATTTTTCTCCCAAGAGAAACTGCCTCTTGTCTATTTGCCTGGTTCAAAATAATACCAGTGTTCAAAATAATGAATTAGACCCTAACCATTTGCCAATGGTGATCAATTACTGATCTGCTTTTGCGTTTCTCTGTATTCTCATTATGTTACATAAATTCATTGTTTTTACCTTCTAAAACTGTTCAAACTGCCATCTTCAGATTGGCCTAGCCACCTCACTAAGGCAGACTGCACCAGAATAAGAGGTACTTTCAATGTTCAGTCCCAGTCACTCCCACATAGCTCCTGTGTTAGGCTCAATGTCTCACTCCAAACTGCCCATAGTGGGATTCCTAAACCTGGAAAAATGGCACTCAACTGAACAACTGGGATTTTGCAGATGTAACTAAGAATGTGGAATGGGGAGATTGTGCTGACACAGGACGACACACACACCTTGTAAGGAGGAGGAAGAGTGGGAGCAAGGAGCAGAGATTTCAAGGTTACACTGGTGACTGTGAAGGTCGAGGATGAGCAACAAGTGAACAAAATGAAACTGACTGGAAGGGGCAAGGAACCGACAAGCCCCTCCCACCACAGGCATCCAGGACCACTCTGCCAACCCCTTGCTTTCAGACTGAGGCCAGTTTTAGATTTATAGTTCCCAGGACTTATTTGTGTGTGTGTCGCACACATGCGTGTATATGTTTTGCCACCCAAGTTAGAGTAATTTGTTATAGTAGAATCAACACAAAGCTTTTGATGTATTTTTATTGTGAAATATTGGGTTTAGAAAAAAAAGTACAAAATGTCAACAGTCAGATGTATACAGGTACAGTATTTTGTTAATCTATACAAGTGACCAGCATAACAGGTTCATTGTAAAATGCATGTTTAGACCAATACACTATAAAAATGACTGTAATATTCACAGGCTATTAATACATGATAACTGGAGCCCAAATGACCCTCACTGGGATATGCTAACTGCAGGGAACAGGCTAAAAGCACAACACAGCACACACAGTATCTCTGGACAGGCCCACATTAAAGAGTATCAACTCCTCAGTTAACATACTACAGAGCTTGGACTGAAACTCAATTACTGGTTTATACAATTGCAAAAAAAAAAAAAAAAAAATTAAGTTATAAGATTAGGTCATTGAATAAAGTGTTTCCAATTAGGGATGACTAGTATGCTGGCCCTAAATTTTAGTTTTCACCTTGCACTTTCAAAGCTTCACTATTTTAAACTGATTTTCAATTTCATGTTAGCTAAAAAAAAAAAAAAAGGGAGGGGAGAGGATTCCGTTTCTATCGTCTCCAACAAGGTATCATCAGATCTACTGTAGTTCACTTAGAATTGTGAGTATTGTGGATTCAAAAATGGCCAGGAAATTGTAATATGAATCATTACAAAATTTAAAGTAAAGTAATGACTAGTTTAAGAACTCGGCAGATCTTCTAAGCATTACCATCCACATTAAGGCATTGTCTACCATGGATGAGAACAGTAAATTGCGTGCTTCTAAACTGGTGGATTTTCTTTCACTTGTAGTAAACAACTTTGGGAAATTTACTAAAACTTGAATAATTTTAGAATTGCTTTAAGTATGTATTCTTAAAAAAACTAATCTTTGATATGAAGACCATATAGACATTTCTCTAAAAACGAACCCTTAAGCAGATGAGAATAGTTTAACTGCACATTTCGGAGAAAGAAGTCATAGGGTGTCTCTAGCAATGCCTGAGGTTTTAAAATTCACCGTGGAGCCGGAACTAACATTAAGCAGACCAATTTCGGTTATAGGCTGAAAATCATTTCAGTTCAGAAACTAATCTGTAATTTCTCAGAATCTATCCCACACTATCTTAACCTTTTATAGACAATTTTATTCTTTGAGACAAATTACTTATAAATAGTGTCTGAATCTTACAGATTTCAATCATTCAGACATAAGCACGGATTTGTTTATAAAAAGTTATTTAATTTTCCAGATTTCTATTAAAATTTACAAAGAATGGTGTACATAAATATTAACTTAGCAACACATTATTTAAAAAAAAAAAGCAAGATATATGGACCGTTATAGAAACATTATAAATTTTAAAGAAATTTTATATAAAAATAAAGCAAAACATTTAACTCACAAAATATAAACATGAAGCCACATAACATAAAAATAAAATCACTCTATCAAAATGGAGTTAAAATTAATCTTTAGGAAAGTACTCCAACATAATTAAATGAACTCAATGACCAACAGCTTCCCTTATGATACAGCAGCAAACCACAAAATCACCTAAAGTCTATATGCATTATCAGTTAATTCTTAATATGCAATCCTGCATGTTACTAATAACTTTGATCTTTTTGAAATTGGGTTCTGTACATATGCACTTATATACAAACACATATTAACATGATTTTTAAACAAACCATATGTACAAAAGATCAGCATTCCTATAAATAAAAACATCAGGTGGCAAAAAGGCACTTGTAAGTAAAAATCTACAGTTTTTACAAAACAAAAACATTTTACCTTGGATGCTGTACAGTAAACATCAATCCTATAACAGTAATGAAATGTTAGATTGCTAAACTAATGTTAGTGATGTAACTTTTAAAAACATATTTACATATACTCTGAAGCTCTTTTAATAAAAGCACCATGATTCTCTAAATCCATGTTGATATGAAGTAAAAATACAATTCCCAAAAAACCAGGTTCACCATTTTCCTTGTCTAAAAGTTTTGCATTTCTAAATTGAAAACTATTTATTTGAAATCAGCATAGTGTTAAACAAAAGCAAAACACAAACCCCTGCTGCTGTTCTTCCAACCACACCATTATTGCATGTTGCATTTTATACGGCGCACACATGTGCACTCCACAACCGTTAATACTATTGCTAGAAAAAAGTTCTGGGTATCAAAGAATTAAGAAGACACTCCAAACCAGCTGAAGTTTTATCTGCATGTTTACAACTTAAAAAACGCTGTGTGTCAGTTACAAAAGTGAATAGGAAACATACCAATGTACTTGGCATGTAAAAATATCTTTGCACTGCACAGAATCTAAGGGTTTCACAGACCCCGCACACACACTGTCAGGCAGAAACGCTAAACAAGTGACTTTCTCAAGGAGATGTTAGCACGCTTCCACTCTTGTCAAACTTTTTACCCTTTGACAAGGCTGCAACCTGTTTGAGTAGTTCTCTGTTTTTGGCCTGTGAGAGACAAAAATTCAAGATTTAAAAAGTTTGAACTATTAAGTCACGCTGAAAACTATTACTTAATAGTATTTCTTCACTTATATAAAAATAGCGTCAATGAAACACTAAGAGACCCGAAAGCTGGTACATTTGATCTTTTTAAGGTTAGATAGGTAGAGAGAAGCTGGAGACTGTTTACCAGCTCTTGGCAAATGTCAGCATTGTTTGTCCAGAACTACAGTGAATTATATAAGAAATGGCAAGTGGCTGTGTCCTTAGAGGATTCAAAATTAAAGTAAGAAAAGAGCTTTTGGTTCTTTAAAGCATGAAAGCTATTTAAATGCATGTTATTCTACAATTGAAAGCATCAAGGAATGAATCAAATGTTTACTCTGGAGAATTTTCTAGCTGAATGCATTGCTGTGTACTGTTATGCAGAAAAAGCTTGAGTCTATACTGTAAAAAAAAAATAGAAGGTCTTTCCTTAATATATTTAAAGCTTATTTTATTTATATGATGTGCATGCAAAAGTCAAAGGAGAGAGTCCACTTCCTCTTCCCACCATGTGGGTCCTGGAAATTGAGCTCTGGGTGTGAGTCTTGGTGGCAAGATGCTACTCTTCAGCATTCCTCACCCACTCTAGTGGCCCTTTCATGTTTACTGACTGTAGTGCTACATAAGCAACTTCCTAACAGGACTGGTATAATTTAATGAAAACTGCCCCCCACTCCCACCCCAAAGACTCAAGATTTCACTTTGCCAATGATCTGAATTTTCCCTGACTGTCCAATGCCTGGTCATCAGACAGACCACTGCTTGCCATTTGGTAACACGACTGCTCGTGGGGGATCTACAGGAAGGACCTTCACTGAGTCTTTCTCATCCTTCTGTTTGTGCTCCGTATGCAGCCGCTGGGGAGTTAAAATATGAGAACAGACACTCAAGGCCCTTCTCAAGCTTCTGAACCAACACAAACAGTATGGATGTCAGGCACTACTTAAAAAAAACAGCACAATTCTCAACTCCTCAGGCACAGAAAGGAAAGACCCCACTATTTATAATCATAAACTGTCACTCTCAGACAAATCCTAGTCACTGCCAGATGTAGTCACCTACATATTATTTAACCCTGAACTACAACAGAGCCACTGGCTAGAAACAGGAAACTCAAGAAACAAATTTCCCAGTGTGGAGCGATGAAGGCCATAGAAAGGCATAGGCCAGGTCTGCGAAGGCAGTCAGTTACTAGCAAGCATGTACCTTACCCTGGCTTACCAAATAACTAAAACTCCACCTTCTTCTTTCTTAGAACAAAATGCAGGAGCTAAAAAAATAAGATCTTGGAAAAAGCAGGTTTTCTCTTGAATACTTTTGCAGCTAATTTTCTCTATATATTAATAGTCCCCCTATGACATCAGCCACTTGTTGATAAATTATATAAGACAAAGGCTTTAAGAAAAATAGCACATGGTTGCTATTTTGAGTCTTATTTGAATATTTGCAATATAAATTTTATATTGCAGTGTTTAAATATATACACATTGAAATTTTATTCTAATATTTATTTTTGCACCCTATAGAAGCCGATGCAATTATTTTAATACTTAAGTTAGAAACATTTCAAAATGTCAGCCGAAATAAGGGAAGAAAGTTCAATGAAGAACTACACAGCCTCTGCCTATCTGCAGGTCCACTTAACTAGGCCTAAACTGTAGGCCACCTTATCCTTAACAGAAGACTCAGGGAGTTGAAAGAGCTAAGCACATAGCCTTGGCACACAGCAGCATTCACACACAATCTCCCTGCTCACTTCTTAGCCTAACTAACTAAAGAGCACAATTTTTACTTGGCATTATTGGTACTTAGGGTTTTATACAATTTGGGGATGAATTTTAGTCTGTATTCCTAGGTTTGAATGAAAGTTTAAAATATCTAAGAGCTACTAGCGCAAGATAGATTTTGTTAGTCATTAAATTCTCTCTATCATAAAAGATTAAGAAAGCAGGCAGGAGTAAAGGGGCGCAAACCCAAGTACCTGGAAGCTAAAGCAGGATGCTGAGTCTGAGGCCAAACTGGGCTTTACAGTGGAACACCGCCTCAGATGAGAACAAACGAGGTAGAAAGTAGTTAACTAGGTATACATACTCACCTCAGTAACTGCTACTACAGGTAGTAGGCGGGGACTACACTTAGCTGTAAACAGTATCTCTAGCAGAAACTCAAAGTGTACAGGGAGGCAACTGATAGCGAGGACACACAGATGCCTGGGCAACCTGAGGTGTGAGCTGATGCAGGACTGGGGAACAGACAGGTAAATGTGAGGCACACGGTGTAAGTGTCTATGTCTCATTTACTACTTATATGTCCACTTTCACCTGTAATTTGGGGATAATTCATAACTCAGCTCTTACAAGGAGCAACTATGGACAGCATATAAAAAACACACTGATTCTACCTTCCTTTCTACATGAATGGCTGCCATGCTGGTAGCATAGGAAAATTCAGCTAAGAGGAAGTAGGCTGCAGATACCAAGCAAGTTAAAGTAAAAATGGTTCTCTTGCACCTGACTTTTTTGGAGCAGAGGAAAGTACTGGGTTAAATCAGTCCTAGGAAGTTTACTGTTATGGTTATTCTATAACTTACACATTTTTCCTTCAGCCCTTCTATTATATAAGGTTGACTATATCCCAGGGAATCATTTCAACATAACTGAGTAAGAATAGAATAAAAAAAGTAATGGCTGGTGGGTAAAAAACGGTAACTAATGCACACAAGGCCCAACTCATGGTGGGCCATCTCTGAGGGGAGGGCAAATGCATTTCTAGAAGTCACCACCAATGAACAAATTCCCTGGATGCACTAGGCCCTGGGTCTATAGAGCTCCTTTTCAAATTCCTGTCACTAGTAAGAACACATGAAAGAGAAAGGAGTATGCATCTAAATTCCAGTAAGAATGCAAATCCTATGAGGCATACCAAATGACAAGAGAACAGAAAATATCCCTGGTGTTATGGAGGAAGACGCAGCATACAAGTGAAGCAATATCCACACTTCGCTTTTTAAGCTGCACTCTCTCTTCAAGTGTGAAGTCGGAGCAGATCATCATCTGTATGCTTAAGATTGAAAGCTTCTTAAGCTAGGGCCTAGCATGTGTGAGAACCAGGGCTGATCCCCAGAACAGCAAAAGTAAACTAATGAAACAACCCTAAGCGCGTTACTCAAAGATGAACTCTTTTATAAACATCACAAGTTATAGACTGAAGAACATGAAATCAAGCTTATAACACAGATAAAAAGAAGTTTCAATAAGGGAACAACCCCTTTCTATGCTGATGCCACTATGCACCCTCTTTGTGATGGTGGTGACTCTCAGCTTCATTTTTAGTTGTGCTGCATGTTTAAAGCCTATACATCTGTACTAAATACAGGAGTGCACCCAAGACACAGGCAGCACTTTCCGACAGTCCACAGGCACTGTCGTGGTCTACAGCACTTGCACACAGCATAAAGGCCCTTCAATCATGGTCTTGAGAACTGGCTCTTTTGGGGGTGTGGGGGAAGTTTTGAGACAGGGTTTCTTTGTATAGCTTTGGCTGTGCTGGAACTCACTCTATAGAAGAGGCTGGCCTCCACCTGCCTCTGCCCCCTAAGTGCTGGGAATAAAGAGATGGGCCACTACTACAAGCCAGAACTGGTTTTCTTTATCCACTTTCCTTCCTGGTACCCAAAGGAAACGGGAAGAATGATTACAGGGGGGCATTTTCACCTCAACATCATATAGTCTCATCTTAGTTCAACAGTCAGGTGACCACTCTTCACCATTTTCTGGAAATCCCACTTAGTGCATGCATGTTTTCAAGATAAACAGTGAATCGCCTTTCAAGTGATTTCAAACAAGAACTTTTAATGAGATCAGGATCAAAACTTTATGAAGTCAAAATTAAAACGGGAAATGTACAAAATAGGGGTAATGATACCAATCTACCTAAGTCAGGAAAGAAATAGTACATACAGGTTTAAATCTCCAGCCCAGCACTTCACACAAACACCGCCATTTACCTGAAGCTGTTCCACAGTTTCTTTGTGCGCTTTTTCCATACTGTTCATCTTAGTTCTCAAATTTGACTCTTGGTACTGAAAGTCTGCCTTCAGTTCAGTTAACTGAAATTGTAAAAAAGAAAAAATGGCATTCATATCCATGCACATCTGTCCATGTACTAACACTATGTAAATGTCTCTGCACCAGGAGCACACACCAAGGTGGAGGAAGTTGGTGGCAGCTGCACCTTCTGTAACACAGTGTCTGTCCCAGCATAGCAGGAATTTTAATGTTAAGGAAGATCTTTGAGAAGTTTCTTTTGGCTTCACTGGTCACACTTTCACAACTAGCATGCCAAAGCAAGGTTTAATGGTGCATACCCTGTAGAGTGCTCCAAATGCACTTCACAGTGAGTCAACAGGTTTCCAGTTAAAATCATCTTCAAAAATGCAAGGAAAAAAGGCTTCATAATGGCAAATTTACAAACAGTTATCAACCAAGGGCAATGTGTTTGTAATTGTTAACCTGTCCTGGTATTATGTACATAAAGCCATTATACTACATTACCTACGAGCACAGAAACCAATTCAATGTGGCATGTGGAAAAGCAATTTTACTGTAAAATATGAACCAAATTAGCTAAGTAGGAGGAGAAACTCAATAGTGAGAGGAAGCAGAGACCACAGGACAATGTTTTCACTAATATGAACACAAACAAAAGTGTAATTTCTTATTTACAGCCTAAGTTGCTATGAACAGAACCACACAAAAACAGCTTCAAGTCTCTTCTCCTGGGTCAGTAGTATGCATTATAGAAAGACATCTGTTCTGAAATGCTAATCCTTATGCCACCAACTCTCATAGTTATGCTAGTCGCTGTACTGCTTCTAGGCTGTGAATGTCTAGACGGTAAGAACAGTGTCTGTTCATCTGCCCGTCACTCTTTCTGACAGCATGGTGAGTAGTTAATTTCAGATACATAATTATTATTTTCCTATAACCCTAATTGTAAACATACTGGTGGGGTTTTTGTTTGTTTGTTTTTAAAGGAACACTAAAGCAGGAAATGCCAACAAACTCCTTAAAACACAACAGTGAGAGGATAAGGGAGCTGAGCGTCTACTGCGGCAGTTTTCGATCTGCTGGTTGTGACCCCTACTGGGAGGGTGGGGCTAACTACCCTTTTACAAGGTCCTAAGACCATTGGGAAATGCAGATAGTTACATTACAATTCATAAGAGCAAAATGACAGTTATGAAGTAGCAATGAAAATAATTTTATGGTTGGCAGCATGGAGGTGGGAGTGGGGTCACCACAACATGAGGAACTGTACTGAAGGGCCACAGCACTACAAAGGTTGAGAGCCACTTGTCTACAATTTGTTGATGCCTGCTTTGGAATTACTGCTATTTTGCATTAAATTTGGCATTTTATTCACCTTGTGTTCAGGGTTAATGTAGACACATTTGGCTTTGTGTAATAAGTTAAAGTTTTGTGTACATTATTTTCATAAAAGCAAATTAATTTAAAGCTTCTGTCACTCATAAAAAAGGCAACTACAACTATCCAATTTTATCGTGCATACCAGTGCCAATTTCCACAAGCTGAATTTACTCTAACTGTCATACATACTAAAATAAAGAGGCTGGGCATGTCATTCATTACTCTCCGCACTCGGGAGGCAAAGGCAGGCAGACCCAGAGTTCCAGGCCAGCCAGAAGCACACGTTTGAACAGTAGTAAGTGAAGGACATTAGCCGTCACCATGCAGAGTGTGGAGCTGGAGCACCGGAGCTGCTCAAAGGCCAACTTCGTCCTATTGGACTTTCTAAACTTCAGTTTCTTTTTTGCCAATGGAAAGACTCTTTTAAACATTCTAGTTCTTTTTTAAGTTCATTTCTTTTGTTAAAAGTTGTATTAAAAATACAACTAATGTTTTTTAAGAGTGATTCAAAAAAATTTTTTAAATGTTTTCACTGTTTTACTAGCAGATGCATGTCTAGACCTAAATATGTAGTTATCTTCCAAATAGCACATCGATACACTGAGCATGTACGTGTGCCAAGCAGGAAACACTTCTCACCGACACGAGCCTCACAGCCGGCCCATCAAGTAGCATGTAGCACTGAAGTGAGAAACCAAGGCCTCAACTAGGGCACACGTCCTACTTAAGGGCACACAGGAATGGACAGGATTGGAATTTCATCCTGAATCACTGTAAAGCCAGTGTACAATCCACTTCCTACAAAATGCGCAGACACCCACTGCTAATCGCTGCCCCAGGACATCAGGGTATCACTACTTCTCAACAGCTAATTGATACAGATTGACACAGAGACAAGATCAATATGTATCAAACACTATTTTCAATTATTGTAAAACCCGCAATAATTTGTATATTCCACTTATATTTCATTTTAAAATTAAGATATTAGACCTATTTTAAATTTGCATGCTAACTAAAAACCAATGTTCAAACAATTACTAGGTTAATTACCTCTCAGTTAATTCTTAAGAACCACAAACATTTTCAACCACCATTTTTACTTATTTTTCATTAGATGGCTCAGACTCCAATTTGGGCTTCTGTAGTTTGTCTTGTAAGACATTGCAAACATTACCAAATAATTAAAGAAAAACTGAAGGGTTAAATAAAAGCAAAGATGAAAATCTTAATCAGACTTCAGTGAACTATATTCTCACCTTTTTATCTTTTTCCAAAATAGTCTGGTCTCTTTGCTGTAAGAGACGCTTAAGTGACATCACCTCTTCTTTCAGTTGACTTATGAGGACAAAATTGTCTGTTCCCCCACTATCTGCTGACTGGTTTATAGAGCTACTAAAAAGAAAAAAGTAAAACAGAGTTACACAAAGTAGAAGGAAAATCTGCAGATGTTCAAATTGCATAAATTAGACAATTCCACAAACATCCTTAAGGCTAATGCAAAAAAATATGTACCTGACAGAAATGGATGCAACTGGCAAATTACCTTACTAATGGCACACATTACATACACCTGCAGAAATATAATTCAGTATTAGCTTTTAGGGGGTCAATACTTCTAGTGTAAAGCAATAGGCAGCCAATTTGTACAGTAACATCAGCAAATGTTGGCTAATGAACTAAAAACAAATTCACACTCATATTTTAAATCAAAACATTTTCTAAGCAGGTCAATTTAAAAATACCACAATCAGATTTGTGTTTCTTTTCCTTGAAGAACAATTATAGTAATGTTCTCTATTCAGATTTGTTCTTTCCTCAAAACCCAAATTTATTCCCCAGTTGTAACAACATAGTTCAGTGCCACTTTCTTATTGCCAAAATTAAAATTTTCTTAACTGATTATGTATGTTTTATTCTCCCAGGTGACTTAAAAAGGTCTTTAAAAAGTTGGTGTGTGAGACCCATGTTTCTATTCTCAGATAAAATATGTAGTAATAATTCATAATTAACCAGAACTATTCAATTAAGTTCAATTTTCAAAGCACTAAAGACATTCATTTTTACCTATCTCCATTAGATGGCTTAGATTCCAATTTGGGCTTTTTCTTTGGAGTTTCATTCTGAATTGCTGCAGAGGATTTATGGCTAAAAAGAAACATTAGCAAAACGATTAGCATAAAACTGGGGCATCAACTTATAAGCTACTCTTTCTCTGAAATATCACTGAACATCACTAGTTTCTTCAGTCTAATTAACCACGTCAGACAGGCTGATTTACACAAGTGCACTTCAAACACACAGCACACAACACACTTACCTCTGTTTCCACAGTCCTTGCTCCTGCTCAGGACTTAGACTGCTGATTCTGAAAAACACATGAGTAACATCTGATAACATTTATTCGACACTTTCTTTCTGAACAGAATCAACCCGTATTATAAATCTTATATAAAGCTATATAAATTGATATATGGAACAAGTCACATTTTAATAGGACAAACTCTAATCCAATGACTACTAGTCAGCTTACATTTTTTTAAAGATCCGTTCAATGGTAGATTGCATTTCACTTTAGGATTTCCAGTAACTCAATTAAAAATTATACTCAGTTTTGGAGTAGATGAGCACAAGACCATAGCAGGATCATGTAAGAATCTAGGAATGATTATGTCATCTGCCCTGGCCATTCCATTTAGAAGACTGAATCAATCTGGTTGTCCTACATGCAGATAAAGTTCACACACTCAGGCTGCTAGGAACCATGTGTCCAGCTGGACCTGGAAGTAGCCTCTTTCTTTCATTCTTCTTAGTTTCCCTAAACTGCCTCTACAAAATTTGTGTATCTCTTTGTCAGTATTACATACAAACATCACACTCAACATGTTGGAAAATTTCATAAAAACAATTGATTTCACTCATAATACTATCTATGACTTCCTTTCCATTTTGCCTAATACTAATAACCATTACAGCGCGTGTGACCGACCCAGAAACCCATATTTATACAACGTAAGAGGTGATCATCATCTAGACTGTATGACCTTAAAATCAGTTAAAATCTCCAAATCTCAGATACACATCTGAGAAGTAAGTGTAATTCATTTTGTTCATAGCAACAAGCACTTATATGAGGAAGACCACCTAGTATAGCATTAACACGTGTAATAAATATATACACTTACATGTGCCCAAGAACCATTTAAGTCATGTTTTTAAGGAAAACTAAAAGAATTAGTGTACCCAGAAGAACAAAACAAACAAGACTGAGATGCTAAGTGAAGAGTTGGGGAGATAGGAGCTATGACCCGGTTAAGCTGGCTCATTCTTCACCAGGCATTAAACTGCAGTGGAATTCCGTCCCCCCACACCCTGTGTGTTTATGTGTGCGTAAGGATGTTTAAAACAAATCTCTTTACATGTAAGCATTCCCAAGTCATGTAATTACTTATTTAAATAGCAACAGCACGCTAATGATTATCAGAAACTTCTGTAATCTCCATTTTAGTGATCTGAGGCTGTCATTCTTGGATCCAAACTGACTGTAGTGTCACGCTCTGCTACAATGACTCCTCCTCATCAACTGTCATTCTACCTCCACGTTCTTCATTCTGATAAAGAACTTAAGACAGGACCCAACAACCTGTTTGCCTATTCCATCGGCCCTTTGCATTGCCAGGTTCTGTAGGTCAGCAGTCAGTGACTGTTTGTGCAAAACAATAAAGAAATGTTTGTCTTGTTTGCATAAACAACAGTCAACAATGCATTATGAATATACCCTTGTGTTAGGTACTGTAACTAATTTCCAGTACACAGGACGGCACAGGTCATGCAAACACTAGACCACATCATGAAGGACACTATGCACTTTAGAGTTGGGTATCCAAAGAACTTGGAACCTTTCTCCTGTGAATAACAAGAGAATAATAATGTGACTTTTTTTTTTTTTTTTTTGTTATTCCCCCCCCCCCCCCAAGACAGGGTTTCTGCGTAGTCCTGGCTTTCCAGGACTCACTTCAATAGTCCAGGCTGGCCTCAAAGTCACAGAGATCAGCTGGCCTGCCTTGGCCTCCCTACACTGAGATCACAGGCGTGCGCCACTGCACCCAGTTCTATTTCTTAATTAGCCCCCCAAAAAGAAAAAAATTGAAAGTTGGTTGCTCTTTTTCTCTTTCCCATTAGAAAAATTGTTATTCTTTAAAAAGATTAGATGGCTGCCACCTAACTCGACATCTTATTCTTTCTCGTCACGCTATGAAAATTCCTTCTGCAAAGGCAGCCAGTAAAGAAGACATTCTGGAGTTGGAGGAGTGGGTCTTATGATCCATAGTTACGTGATATTCTTCAATCAAGGAGCAGAATCAAGTCTTGTGTTCCTTTGATCCTTGGGCTACTCACATACAAAACCCTAAGACTCTTTTTATATGCCATTGCATTGCATTCTACCACTGTCACCCTAAGAAACACAACATAATAGCAAATATCAAGGCTTTAATGAATCCTCATAGCCTAAGAGGCTACCAGAAAAGAAAAAAAATTTTTTTTTCTATCAGTCATAAATGATGTTACAATCTGTTCTCTGAAAGGGCTAAATGTGTATTTCTCCACATTGCTTTAAATAGGCTGTTGTTGTTATAATTATTATTATTATTTTGCTTTTTGGAGACAGGGTTTCTGGCTGTCTGGGACTCACTTTGTAGACCAGGCTGGCCTCGAACTCACAGTGATCCGCCTGCCTCTGCCTCCCGGGTGCTGAGATTAAAGGCGTGTGCTACCATGCCTGGCTTTAAATAGGTTTTTATTAAGATAAGCAAATGGCAAGTGAAAAAAAAATTCCAATACTGGGAGGGCAAACAGGGCTTCCTTCCCTGAAGCCGTCAACCTGAGCTACACCTCTGGAGTCGCATAAAGTGGAAGGACAGAACTGACTCTACGAAGCTGTCCTGTAACCTCCATGTGGGGGCATGCACGCATGCATAAAATTAAATACAAACAAATTCATATATAAAACCTCGAATTAGCTTTAAAACAGCTTTTGTTATTTAGCATAACTGAAATGTCAACACCGATAGATCTTGATTTTCACACATGATGATTTTATACATGAATTCTTTACTACTTCGATAAACACTGAATATATTCCATGTGGAAATTTTTCACAGAGCATGAAATTAGAGCATAGCCGGAAACTAAAGCAGCTCAGCATGTGCACTGAAACTGGCCTAGCATCTTACCACTGCACAGAGGCCAGTGCAAGATTAGCAATGCCAGGAAGGGGTTTACAAAGGATTTCAAAGTGCTTACTTGTGGTGGCCACTGCTGTGCCGATGGTGGTGGTGGTGGTGGTGGTGGTGGTGTTTTGAATGGTGCTGGTCTTTCTCAGTAAGAGATGAGGATGAAGAATTGGAATGTGAAGAGCCCAAACTCTTCCTCTGTTCCTTCGTCTTCTGTAAAACTCTCTTGTACGACAAGGTACACAGCCAGCACAGTAACTTCCCATCAACCTTTTAAGGGAGTAACAGCATGAAGCACACTTGTGAGCTGGCTCAAGTGAGTCCAGCAAGCAGACTAAACTTGCAGTTACACTTTATACCATGTGTGCAACACTGTGAGCTTCATGAAATTCTAGACTATACGGGTACATGAAGATTTTTTTTAAATTAACACATTTGACACTTGGAATAATATTGTCAGAGGACTATAAAACTAGCTAGAGCTGATTTATAGTCCTCCAACACTGATAAATTATTTTTAATTTTGAGAGACGTTCCCTTTATTTAGTCTAGAAATCAAGTACAATAAGGGCTAGAGATGGCCCAGAGAGTTAAGAGTATTTTTTGCTTTAGAGGATCCAGGTTCCATCCTCAGCACCCACACAGTGGTTCACAGCCACCTCTAACTCTGCTCCAGGACAACCAACACCCTCTTCTAACTTCTGTGGGCACCAGGCAGGCATGAAGTACATAGTCATACATGTAGGCAAAACACTTGTAGACATAAATAAGTCTAAAAAAATTCTTAAGGAGTACAAATGGCTGATTATCTTTAAGAAATCTAGCCTGAATGTCTTAGTCTAAATATAATTACCAAACTGATAGAGCATTTCCTACAATATTAAGTACTGCGACTTAAACAGGAACAGAAGCCTGAATGACCAATCCCCGTTATAGTCAGAGTTTATGTATCTACTGATCTCTACTTCTAAAATCCTGTTTACAGACATTCACATACATGAAGAGCAGTGCAAAGCTCGTCAGCAGATGTCCCAGCCGTAACCACAGCACAACAAGCTGGGGACACTTCCTCAGCTCTCAACAAATGTATTGGTAAACCGTCCAACATTATAGGCAAGACTTTAATCCTGCATTTCCCTTAAAAGACACAGCTCACTATTCACTGTGTTTCTGGCAATTGTACAGACTGTAACTACTGAGAATAGTAAGAATCAATCATGTGAGTCCAGGGCAGAGAAAGTGACTTCTTCCCAAAATTAAGATATAGTTTGTGCCTTTCTTCCTTTCACACAGGAAATGCTGGAGGCACATGTCTTTCAGCTAGGGTACATACAGTGCTGTGGGAGGTTAGGGGTGAGCCCCTCCAGGAAATAGTCATCCTCTAAAACATCCAAAACTGACAAACAGGAGCCCGTAGGAACGCTGGTCAGCAGAGAAATGGCATGTGTGCAGCTAATAACTAAGTCACCGCAGGCAGGGAGAAAAGACAGTAGTTTCCAACAGGAGCCCAAACAAAAGGCAGAATACTAACTTGGAATTTTATGTGCTAATATGCCTTTGGGTTTTGTTTGTTGTATCAGCAATTTTAAGTAACCAGCAAAAGGGCATAAGTGAAAAGATTTACTGCAAAATTGAACTGACATGTAGAGTAACTATCAAAGTAGTTTTAAAAACTCTTATTTGACACAGTCTTACTGTACTGTCTGGGCTGGCCTTGCTCCTGTTTCCACCTCCTAAGGAGCTGGGACTACAGGCACATACCGTATTTAGCATGACTAACTTTTAAAGTATTAGTCATCCTAACTGATCAAGATAAGTCCATGATGCAAAGACAAAAGTATGCTATTCCTCCACGTCAGTTTTTAGGCAGCAGAAACAAATGTCTCAGAGGAATACTGATTATAATAATTGTCAAGTTGTTTGCTATTTTATTTCTAGAAGACATCTTAACATAAATAAAACATACTTTTCTTCTTCCTTCCTCCTTCCGATCAAAAGCACATTGCTGTTTGCACTGTTCACAGGTCTGAGGTGGTCCGTATTTTTTTTCTGAATTTGTGCAACGCTGACACTTGGTACCAATAAATGCTGCAATTATGTTACAGTACTGACAAGGCTTAGGCTGAAAAACAAACACACTTAGTTTAATTGAGATATTTAAAACCTTGCTGCATAGACATAGCCAGTATTTGTAAACTATCTGGGGGCGGGGGAACGTTAAAAAAGGAAAGCGTTCTGTTCAAAACATTTCTTCTGCCAAGTATATATTCAAAGACAAACATCATACATCTATTCATTTATTGCAGCAGTCATGATGCTCAACTCTGCATGCTCAGAAATCTGACCACTGTGAGAAATATACTCAGGACTTATCATTTACACAATACAAAGTTTGCTTATGAGGTCAAATAATTATTCACAAAAAAGTCTCATGAACCTCTAACTTGAGGATATGAATTTGCAGTGATATGCTAGTCGGCTTAACTGTTATATTATTTCTTCAATTAAAAATTGTTTTTACCATATACAGATTCTTGTCACAGTGAACATGTATTTTAAGGGTCTTTTCAATACTAAAAATAGCATAAGCAAATCCAGCTAGGTAACAATGAACACCCTTGATTTCTCGGACATTCAGGGCACTATGGAGTTTTAAGGTTAGCACCCTGACCATTAGTTATGCTAATATCTACAACATACATGCCGGCCAGTTTGTACCATGATACGTCATTAGTTTCGAACACCTGAATGGTACTGCCATATAAAAAGTTCCAGAAATCAAGGAAAGTTTGAAGATGTTAACATTGAAAATAATATATTCTCCACATTAAAGAATTTGCTTTATTTGTACTTTTATGAAACAGCTTCACAAATTTCACATTGAAATTCACTATTATACCATGCAAAACATGCATTGTTTTTTTAAATGTTTTCATTTTGCCATCAAGACTAGAGAAACTCTCTTCTATGACCTATTTTGATATGTTGATACATAAAAGTACAGACACTGGTCAATAATAATGACTTGAAATGAAAAACATACTTACTGTTCCAAATTGCTTGACATTTTGAGCACACTTCTTACAAATTGTGTTAGTTTTGCTGAAAAGGAAATTATATTCAGATGATTACAATCATGTAGCTTCCCAGTGTAACTCATGCTGACCTATAACAAATGGATGAGCCAAAAGATTTGTAGATTATTTATTCTAATTCATGATGAGAAAATACGAATATTAATTTTACGGTAGTTTTTTGCAGACGTATTTCTCTTTAAGACAAATTTTCCATATACTATTTACTTATTAGAAGCAATGCTTCCAGGTCTCAGGATATGTGCCCAGGTTGGCCTCTAAGTGGTAATTCTCTTGCCTCCACCTCCAAACACTGTGCTTATAGGCAACCAACTTACTGTATATTTTCTGTGAAGAAAACAAAGCAAAAGTGCTTATGTGCTCCGTCTGGTTCTAAGCTTTCCCTTACCGATGTGAAAGTGCACTCTCCTGCATCAGGACCCACCTACCTTCCAGTCAGTTGGTCTCCACTGTGATGTCCAGACAGTAACAAAATTGTTTGTTCTTGAGCTTATTCTGTGCCCTCAAAAGAGGAATTTCCTATTAAAAACATCTGTGCTAGTCACACTGCTAACACAAGTGACTTCAGTCTTACAGCTTTTCCCTTAGATTAATTAGCAGTTTCCCATTAAAAAAAAATAGGTTAAAAGTAATTGTTGTCAAAAGTGTACGTTTTCCATCCATCAATTTATCCCCTATTTTCTCATGTTCAAATTGAAGTCTAGTTCTAAAACTAAGGTTTTTTTTTTTTTAAGTCAATGTGTTCTGTCATACTAGATATAGTTCTGAATTTTACATTTCAGAAACAAAAAGCTTTTTCAAAGCACTTTGACACAAATATTACAAGCCCCAGATATTCCTTACATGAATTTGTAGCAATGAAAAACTGCTCAGTATACAAACCTCTCCTGCTGAAATTCTGATCTGCAGTAAGTGCATTTAACAATGGGATGTGCAATCCGACATTCCTGTAATAAGAGAATACATGTCAGTATTTATCTCAGACCTCAATCTCACTTTTCTGATAGAAATTACTCGATCTTGTCAAGTGCCTGAAATGTCAATAAAACCTGGCTGGCAACGTAAACAACTGGGTGACTTATCATATCAGCAGCTAGTTACAGTATAATTCCATGGGAAAGCCATAGATATTTTTGTCCTTACTGGATGTGTGTGTGTGTGTCGGGGGGTATGGAACAGATAAATTAAGGAAGCTGTCAGAACTGACTTCCGGGGGGGGGTGATTGATTACATGTGAAACTAGTTATTTTGTACTGTTGCTCACAGACAGCATCCCGGCTTTTAAGGGATGGGAGGAGCTCCAAATCAGAGAGAGCATTCTGTTCCCGAACCAGTCGCTTCGCTTTCCGGGACAGGGAAGCAGGATGCCATCAGCTCTGCAGCTTCGGGTTCCTAGCAAGAAAGTGCAAACACGGCGCCCTGCCTCCCAGTGGAAGGAGAGGGCAGCCAGCCCCTGCCAAAGCTGGGGGCGAGAGAGTCTGCACCGGATCTCTGCGACACGGTGGACTGCCGGCCGCCTGGCTCAGCCCCACCCGAGACCGCCAGGCGCGGCCGAGCCGGCGGCCCTAGCCTGCGAGCAGGCGGGACGCGATCGACCCGGGTCTCGCCCACCTGATGCCCGGGCCCCGGCGGGGAGCGGTGCGCTGAACGCCCGGCGCCCACACCGACCTTGCAGAGCTGCTGGCCCTGCGAGAGCTCCTCGAAGGGGTAGCGCTGCGTGCACTTGGTGCAGGCGTACAGGGCCGACGCCGCCATCCTGCTTTCGGGCTCCTCCGCGCGCGCTCAGGCGGGGCCTCCGGAAAACTCGGCTGCCCCGCCCGCGGTCTCCTCTGCCGCTGCCGCCCGGGCCTGGCAACGCGCCGGGCCCCCCGCGTCTCCCTCCGCCTCCGCCGCCGTCCCGGGACACCCACTACCGCCCGCCCCCGCCGCTCCCGTTTAGGCCCGGACCGTGGCGGAGGGAGACGAAGAGGGAGCTAGGCTGTGGATTCCGCTTCCTCCTCGGCCCCGCGTCCCTCCCTATGATTGGCTACGGAGAGCCCTGCGTCACTCGAAAGCCCCGCCCCGTCTCTGGCCCAGGTTACGCGGGGAGCGCCCACAAAGAGAGGAAAGCGCCAACCAATAGGAGGCCGCCGCTCTGAGAGCGCGAAATCCGCTTTGAGGAGGTTCCGCCCACCAGCCACGGCCCGTCCCCCTTCCCCCGTGTGGGCGGTGCGTCTGCGGCCGTCAGACACAGGCCCACAGAGTTTCCATTGGCCGGTATCACTAAGCCCCGCCCATTCCTCTTTGTCATTGGCCGAAAGATCAGTACTCCACCTGGAGAGGCTACGCTCTGGGCAGTTTATTGCGGGGATGCTGGTGGAGTGTCTCACTGTCCACTCGCCTTCATTCAGCTCCCGTCATCCACCCCAGGAGTCGCCGAAGGCGCCCCTTCCACTTCCAGAACACTCTGCCCTGTCCAGATGCTCTCAGAGCCGGCTGTCACCTCACAACGCCGCTGGTCCCCCAGGCTCGGCGGCGCGCTACCTTGTGACGTCACTGATAGAAGAGGCGGGCCGTCGCCGGCCCCCCAGAAGATGGCCCCTTTTCTGATTGGTCATTGAGGACGTCTGTCAAGACGCGTTGCCCCCCCCCCCTTTTTGTGTGTGCACTCTGTGTGTGTGGCGTCCCCGCGGACAGTGACGCCGAGGCTCCTAGCGGGATCGCTGCGCGCCCGCCCCTTTCCATCGGGGGCTCGGCTTCGGCCAGCCCCAGGCGGGCGACCGTCACAGCGGGAGGAGGAGCTCGAGGACGGCGGCCCGCGTTTCGCAGGCGGGAAGATGGCGGCGGCCTCGGTGTCGGCAGCTTCTGAGTCTCAGTTTTCGGTAAGCGGCGGCGATCGCGTGGGTTCCAGGTGTGGGCCTGTACGGTTCTCCGGGTTGGCCTCCCTTTTTCAGGCGGCGCTGGATCTGGCGTCAGCCCGCACCCGGCAGGAAGGCGGCGGCTTGCCCGGGGCCGCGAGCCACACCGGGATGCTGCACCTGCGCCCTCCGAAGCCAGAGCCCTCGCCTGCCTCATTTCCCACCGTGTGTTCACTTGTCCTTGTCCCCGGCGCTTGGAGCGTTGTCCCGGGCCGGGTTGGTGCACTCTCGGGCAAGCTAAAACAAAGCTTCACCGGTCACGTGAGCGTAACGGCCTCAGAGGACAGGTAGGTGTGCAGGTCTGTTGAGTGACAGCCGCTGAGGCGTTTCCGTCGGTGTCCACAGTGCCTCTTAGTGACAGCCGGGGGCCCGCGCGTTCCCGCTTCCCACGGCACCCCTAGGACTCAGTGTGGACATGCTGCTTGGAGGAGCGATCGGGGAATTATTAAACACCAAACACTGGCGGGTTTAGTCCCTGGTGTTTGTAAGACTGGGTTGTGGGGCTAGTCTTTTGGAAAACGCGCCAGTAAACAGAGATGAAAATTAAATGTGACAAAGCTAGAGTTCCGTTTAGAAATGCTCCGTGCATCGCCGACTGTCGGTCCTACAGTTATAGGGAGGAATTGAGTAGAAACACCACTCTGAAGGAGCAAAAAACTGTACCGATTCGATAGTTACTGCACTGCATGTTTTGACACCAGAGGAGTCTGGGAAAGACTCATTGGCAGTATTAGGGAAGATAATTTCTTGGAGAGAAGATGTTGAAGGAATTGTAAGAAAAGAAAGCACAGCAAACTTTTTGAGGTATGTGGCAAGACAGAAGGCACTTCCAGGACACCAGAGGGTAATTCGAATATGGAGGTAAAATTGGGTTAGAAGAACTAGAAAAGGGTGAACATTGAATAATGAGGGATGTCAGGAAACTACCAGGTAATAGTTATAGCAGATGAGGAGAGGCTATAGAGATTGCAGTCACCTTCAGAAAGTGGCACTTAGGTGTATCAATTACAACTTTCCATGCCTACTAGAATTTGTGATAAGGGCACCCTTTGCCGAAAGGACTAAAGGAGATAAAGAAGCAAGGAAGCAAGCAATTGGGAGTTCATTCTCTGCCAGATCAACAGAAGGTAAAAGAAAGACTATCAGAAATGAGTGTCAGTGGATGCATGAATTTATGTAGGAGATGTGGTTGATTAAACTTCGGAAAGGAATGCTCTTCCTTGCCTTTAAAACTTAGAAATTGGAGACCTATTAAGGAGTACGTAATGTTACATTGAGCTGCACCCAAGGTAATGCCACAGGGATGTAGTTAATCCTTAGTCCTAATGGTAGACCCAAGAGAAATCCTGAATCCTGTTCAATTGGAAATATATGTATTTTGTGCACTGGCATTGTTTTGTTTTATTATTTTTTTTTATTTTTGTGTATTTGTTAGGTTTTTGAGAATGGGTCTCACTAGGTACTCCTGGTTGGCGTCTAACTCACATATCCTTTCTGCCTCTGTTTCCTGAAGACTGGGAATAAAGTATTAGCTGCCACCCCTGGCTCCCTTTTATTTCTGTCTTGCATGTGCAGACTTTTTTTTTAAAAGTTAAATTAGTGTATTTGTTAACCTGAAAACAGTTTATAACATTACTAGTTTGGAGAGTGGGCAAAGCAGAAGTACCTGTACCTGTGCACTCTACCATACTAACACTGGCCCGGCAGCTCAGACTGTTCAATCCAGAAAGCCCCCAATCTGCATAGTTCGTTATTACATAGACATAGTTGATTATAGTTCTGATCCTCAGTGACTGGGTTGGATCTTCACCCTTTTTCCTAAGGTCTGTAATCAAATGTTGTTTTGTTTTCCTAGGGACCCCAGGAGAAGACCTTTGATTAGTATAGTAAAGATACACTCCTATCATTTAAGAAACTCCAGGATCTTGTGAATCTCTGTCTAGAATTAGGAAAAGAAGAGAAAATAATGTTTTGCTTTACCATAGTACATGTGTGTAGCATTAGTCTTTCAAATTAGAGGTTTGGAGATATGCTGATGAAAGGTGCTATTTTTTTGTAGGGTGGCCAGTGAATGCCTTAGTGCCAGACTTTTGAGCAGGCTACTGAAGGGAGGAAGGGAGCTTTGCAGCCAAGTAATCATAATCACAGCAAATGAAAACAAGAGTATATTGTGAGTGTGTAAGACTGAGACCTCCACAGAGATCTCTAGTCTATTCCCAGAGTCCCCACTGAAGAACGGCATCTGTTGTGATGCAAATGCATAGGAATTTATTGAGCCGATGCAATGGGGTCTGGCAACCTCTTTCGAGCTGGAGACCCTGAGGAGCAGAGGCATGGACTTTTTATACCCTGTACAGAAGCAGAGCTTAGCAGAGAAACTTGATTGGTTAATAGACCAGCATTGGGACTTTCCTAGTTGGGGAGGGGTAAGTACGTTCCTGGAGTAGTGGAAATTTTTAAAACACAAGCTGTAACACAGACTGCCTGTCCTTGAGTCAAGCTGGACTCTTCAACGTTTTTCCTGTCCCTGCCACACATCTGATATCGCTGTGCTGTCCTTGAGTCAAGCTGGACCCTCTAGAAATTTACATGCTTTGGCCTTAATGGGGGGGTCCTTAAGGAGGGGGGCTGGTTCCTTCAGGTGTTTGAAATCAAAAGTCATATTGCTGGAAAATTGGTAGGGAGATAGTATCAAAGGCATTAGGAAACGAAACAAGGGTTAGCCTGGGACTACATTATGTGAAGGCGTTATAAATTTTAGTAAGAATTTTGAATTGTTTCGGAAAGCCATAGGAAGGTTTTGATTAGAAATAGTAGTTTGAATTGATTTACTTTTTTTTTTTTTTCTTTTTAAAGAATCATGACTAGCAAGCTGTTTGGAAGGGCATACTTTAAAAGTTTGAAAAGTAGTATTTCACAGTAATTGAAACTAAAAAAAAAATCAAAACTATAGCAACATTGGGGTATAAGGAAATGTATTATGAAGAAAAAGCCCTGAATAATTTGCAGAGATTAGATAAGAGGTGAATGAAAATGACTCCATATAAGGGTTTTATTCTGAACAATTTAGTAAATGGCAGTGTGGCAGGATATTTGACACTATTGTGAACTCTTATTTCTGGTTGTAGAGTGATTCAGCCTAACACACACCTTTAATCCAAGAGCTTTCTGTTTACTGTAAACAAGTATTTATGGAGTGGCTCAGCCCTAGCACACACCTAGCACACACCTTTAATATACAAGCTTTCTTTACACAGGGTTAAAGTTAACTCTAGGTCAAGAGTGAGCAAGAAGCCAGGTGACAGGGATTAAACAGAACGGAAGGACATTGGTAGAAGGGTATTTAAAACAGCATGGACACAAAGAAAGGGCTTTTGGCTTTTTCCTCCTGGAACAGCAGCTGAGTAGGAAAGTCAACTGGGTGCTTTCTCTGCCTTCCTGAGCTAGTAGGTTTTCACCTCAATATCTGGCTCCTGAGTCTTCATTGGTAAAATTGAGCAATTGGGATTTTTTGTTTATATAATAACTTGACAGTGCTGTTTGTTATGGTATGCTGGTAAAGGAGCAGATTTGGAAACTAACCAAGAATTTGGTTATAGCCACGTTACATTTTAGGTGCCTACTTAGACATCCAAGTAAGTAATGAGTGATGTGAGTTTGGAGTTTTACATTCAGATCTTAGTTCTGCATTTTAATCTTGACATCTACTGGCGAGTAAAAATTAAGATGCCTGAGAGTGGATGAGATTTTCAAGAGAGTCCATGTAGACAAGAAAGATGCCTTGAAAACCAAACCTTGGGGAACTGTGGCATTTAAAAAACATGGGAAGAGATTCAGGGAGTTTATGAGGGAAAGGCCTAGGAGATTGAAAGAAAATCACTGCTCCCAGCGCTGAGTGAAGTGTTTAGGTGAGTGATTTCTGGGCTCCATGCTTCTGAGAGACTGTTGAATTCAGCATTGTAGAGTAATTGGTAAGCTTGATGAGCTGTTTGTTTCCTAGGAATGAGTAAAAGAGGGGTGTTTTAAAGTAGCAATGGCAAAAATTTTTTTTCCACTTTTATTGAATGTCTATGATTTACACGTCATGCACCAAAATCCTTCTCCTCCCCCCAGTAAAATAAAACAAACAGAGAAACAAAAAATTTTGTCACAGAAGCTGTAGTGTATCACGCAGTATAGCCTTTTGCCCACATATGTTTACTTTCAAATATTCATTGCTAGAGTCATGGGTCTGGTTGGAGGCCGACACTCTTGTTACGGCATCCTCACTGGGACTGCTGTCGGCTACCCTGTTGTTGCCGTGTGTCTAGGAGATTCTTAATCTTTGAGTCTGCAGGTCCAGCCCCTTCATGTGTTCCAGCAGGTCATACATGGGTAGATGTTGGGGTGAGGTCGACTCAGAGCCCTGGATCAGGGCCTGCTCCCTTGTCCTCAGGGCAGGGCCTGCTCTCCCGATCCCGGCAAAAATTCTTTTGAAAGATTATTTTACTTAACGTTTTTATAGTTTCTATTAGTGTGTGCATGATGATTGAGGGCCAGGACATGCCACAGTTTGCTTCTGGAGATCAGAAGACAGCTTTGGATTGCTTGTCTCCTTCTGCCTTTAGGTGGCTTCTTTAAGCTTGTTCAGCAAGCACCTTTCTCCACTGGTGTAGATTTTGTTTTAAAAACTTAAAACCAATCTATGGTTGAAGAGTCTTGGAGTTCAGCAACGGTTTTGTTGTTTGCTTTCATGGCACTGGGAAAGATGTCCTGGAGAGGGGAATACAAAACACTGGGAGGAGTTTAACTGTAGGAGCTGAGACTTTGAGAAGTAAGTAAGTGGAGACAGGAAGTTAATGCTGCTGCTTGTTTTAGAAAAGGGAAGAACTAGTAGATGGGTTTTCTATTTAGAACTAGTTGATTATTTGGTTTAGGTGATCACATAAATTGATTCTGCTGCTTTTGTGAGGGAGAGTTCTACAGCAAAACGATTCAGCTTATTCAGAATGTTAAATGACAGGATTCTAGCTGTTGCCACCTAACCAATGAAAACACAATGTTCTCTGTTAATTCTACGCAAGACCAAGGTATGGGACAATTCTTAGTGCTATATAATAACACTGACCATATTTTAATAATTTTAAAAATTTAAAATTACTTTTTCCAAGTTACCTTCAAAACCTCATACCAGTTTGCCATTAGACTTTTAAAGGGGTAAATGTTAGTCCCTGAGCCCACATGTTAACACCAGAGAGAGCTTTCATTTGATCTTACCCTAAAGGTTGAGAAATAATAGCACTCATGTGAATAGGGCTCTCCCTAGTTCCTAAGCTCACTGCCGCTGTACCTGTCACAGCAGCAGTGTATTCCGTAATTGCTCTTATAAATGCACGGCAAGTTTTGTGTTACTTATAACACAGACGTACACATTTTTATTATTAGGTATTTGGGTAGTTCTGTTTGTTCCAGGAAGTGGTTTGTTGTTGTGAGTACTCACTGTTCCTTTGTCCCTACATGACCATACTGGTACTTTATCAATAAAGTTCTTCAGAAGATTAGAAATCTTAATTTGCTGAGGCAATCTGAAAAAGGGAAGTGTATGCCTAAGAAGTTTGAACAGCTGGCAGTCAGCTCCTAGCATCGTTATCATTTTCCTCTTATCTAAATGCCCACACTACAGCTCACCTGCCACTAAAATTCCAGGTAACATTCAGAGGTTTACTATGGCAAATTTGTATCATGTAGAACATAATAATAACAGATTTGCCAGATTCGTGATTTGTGACAGATGGTGTACATGGGGAAATAGTTTTACATGGGGATATTTGATGAGCCCAAATGTGTTATAATTGTTTCCCCCTTTTGTTAACTAGATACAAATTCTTTAAGAAAGAACATGCTGATGTCTGTGGACCTTGCTACTGCTGACGGCCGTGTCTGGGTCCATTGTCCTGTGGTGCTTTGTTCCCACCTGAGGTCAAAGATGTCTGTAGTCTCTGCTGCTGCCTGAAGTCATGTCTGTAGGCTGAGCTGCTTCTGGGGGCCATGTTGATGTCCGTGGTCTGAGCTGCTGCCTGAAGCCATGTTGATGTCCATGCACTGGGCTTCGTTAGGGCCTATAGTGGCCTCTGTGGCCCCTGTTACCCCAGAGGCTGTGTTGTCCTTAGTCCAGGCTGCCACCAAGGACTGGGTCCTGTACTCTGACAGAGAGCCATGTTGCTGTCTTTGTGCGGCCACTGGAGACCATGCTAATGTGCTTGGTCCATGCAGATGCCAGAGACCTTAAGGATGTTTGCTGTCCAGGCTGTTGCCAGACACCATCTGGAATCCAAGACCTTTGTGTTCCTGCTGGCAATAAAGGGAAAGGAAGCTACTTTTTCAGTGGAACTGATAACTGCAGGTGCAAAGTGAGGAAAGAGGGATGTAGAAGGCTTTCACAACAACTGCCCCCTCCCAACCAAAAAATAGTAGCACCCTAAACAGGAAGCCATGGAAAAGAACTGTTGAAAATGGTGATAAAGATGCTGAATTGTAACTCTCTACAATTGATGGCTGCGGGTGGGGAAGGACTTCGTTTTCCTTAAGGGTTTGGCCATGTTCCAGTGAATATACGGACAACACAAATTGGCCGTGACTTTTTTGGGGAAGCAGATGGGGCCCACAAGGGTAGTGGGGTGGACATGGGAGACCTGGGAAATGAGTGATGGGAGAGCATGATGTGAAATTCCCAAATAATGAAGAGATTGTGTTGCTTCTTGAGGATAGAGGAATTCAGCAATTTGTATCTGTTTCTGATCTGAACAAAGATTTGACTTGACAGAAATATTTGTATTGAAGTATGAGCATCATATACTTTTGCCGTGTGGCTACAAATAAACATGTAACCCTGAAAGTTACATCTGTTCACAGCAAATAGTGGTTGGGTTCTATTGTGAGATCAGTTCACTGCCTTTCTATGGTCTTTTAGAGAAACATACAGTATTACTTCTCAGTCACGAGTATTTGGTTTAAATGTTTGAAAGGAAAGATAATTTCAGTATTTTACTTTCCAGAACATCCTAGCTGAACCATCAAGGTCTTATGGGAAGTTGGTCCGTCGTTCTTCGTCCCCATATGTATTATATCCACCTGATAAGCCTTTCCTTAACAGTGATCTGCGACGCTCCCCAAATAAACCCACATTTGCCTATCCGGAAAGCAACAGCAGAGGTAATCGACTGTAACAAAGTAAATGCTATTTGCTTAGTCATTAGTTTAAAATTCTTAATTTTGACCTCTTTTTGAAATTAGAACAGTATGTTTTCCCCTTTATTTCTGAGACTTTATTGTGCTTTTCATATTGACTGCTGAACCTTATCCACCAAATCATGGAAGCTAAAATACTTTGAGTCATGTATTGTTAGTCTGTCCTCTCCACAATCAGTTAGGAACCATAGTCTTACATAGGGGCCAGAGAGATGGCTAACTTGTTAAAGAACACTAACTGCTCTTCTTTCCTTCTGCGTTTTCTGCTGCTGCGCACCACACTGGAAGTACATGTTCCTCTCTCTGGCCAGTGCAGGCACTGTTGGCTTCCTGGTGGAAGCAGATAGAACCTTGGCGACCCAGGTTCCTCTTCAGCTCTTTTTAATGAGATTGCCTGTACCAGACAGCAGTGGAAACTTGAGAGTTCCAAACCTGGTAGTGACTGCTGCACTGTTACAGCCTTTGGCTAAGCCACCATGCTAAAGGCAGAGGATGTGAGCGAATGAATGCCCGTGCCTGGTCAGTTCAGGTCCAGCTGCTGCTTCATCAGTGGTCAACGGTTTTCCTCCAACTGACAAGCACTCAGCTCATGGCAGTAGGGTGGGTTTCAGCATTGACTGAGGCAACTGTGGCTGCCTAGTCAGCAGCCAAACCCTAGTCCAGCGCCTAATTCTTCAGGGAGAAGGGGAGCCCTTCCTTCCCAGAATAAGTAACAAGTCTCAGACGGTCGTGGCAAAATAAATGATGGCAGCCCATTTATTTCATGTGAAACAGGGACAGTCTCCCCTAAATGGCAGTTTTTATCAACCTCTGAGGACTCTCTAGGGAAAAAGGCCTTGTATACTGCCTCCTGAGCTGCTTGGTGAGCTTTGAGCCTCCTCACTTTCCTGGAAGGAATGTTAGGATACTTAGGGTCTTTTGTGGGTAGCCATAGCTGTTCTGATTTCAGTGCATCAATCCTGAGGCCAAGGGCTTGATAACATTTAATGATGTGCTTTGGGGACTGTCTTGCTCCATGTTTTATTGCTGTGAAGAGATACCCAGACTATGGTAACTTTTACAAAGACCAGCACTTAATTGAGGCTTTATAACAGTTTCAGAGGTTTAGTCCATTATCATGATGGCAGGGAGCGTGGTGCTAGGAAGAGTGCTGAGAACTCTACATCCAAATTTAAAGGCAGCAAAAAGAGAGAGACACTGGGCCTCGTTTGGGCTTCTGAAGCCTTAAAGCACCCAGTGACATACTTCCTCCAACAAGGCCACACCTGGCCCAACAAGTAGTGCCATTCCCTGTAGACCAAATAGTCAAATGCAGGAGCCTGTGGGGCTGTTCTTATTCAACCATCACATTTCACTACCTGGCCCCCATCAGCTTGTAGCCATATCATAATGTTGCAAAAATACATTCAGTCCAACTTCAAAAGTACCCACAGTATATCACAGTTTCAACATTATTTAAAAGCTCAAAATGTCTTCTGAGACTCACGGAAATCTCTTAATTGTAATGCCCTGTAAAATCAGAATCAAAAAGCAGATCACATATTTCCAACATATAGTGGCACAGAATATATGTTACCATTCCAAAAGGGACGAAAGGGAGGGATTATAGTGATGAAATACCAGACCAAAGCAAGACTGAAACCAGAAGGGGAAACTGCAAACTCTGCATCTCATGTCTGATGTCAAAGGGATCTTCCGATCTCTAACTTCTTTCTGCTTTGTTGACTGCAACATACTTCTCTTTCTTTATCTGGTTCCACATACTGTTAGCAGCTCTCCTTGGCAGGTATCCCACAGCTCTGGCATCTGTAACAACCTGGGAGGTTTCCAACACAATCCAGGCTTCACCTTGACAGCTTCAGGCAGTGCTTTCCTCTATAAGAGTTGCTGTGATCGTATACACCCTTGACATATGCCTGCCCTCCGCAGCTTTCCTTAGCCTCCAGGGATAGTCCACAACGCTTTCTTCTATCCTCGACTGCAAAGCCAGAAGAACTACAAGGCCAAAGCTGCCAAGTTCTGCTGCTCACAGGGGCTGGAACTTTTTACCAGCTTTCTGTTGTGGATGATTTCCTTCATGTCCAAAGTCATAACTGCCTTTAAACTTTTGATCTCCTTGAGCAATGGCCTTAGCTCCATTAATTACACTTCCTGGAGCTCCTTTACTCCTCATGCTGTGCATTTTGTAGTTTCCTTGCTCAGCTCGCTCCTTTTCTTTATAGATCTGCATAAGTGTGAGCACTAGTAACCACACAACACAGTACATAAGTGTAACCACACAACACAATACATAAGTGTAACCACACAACACAATACATAAGTGTAACCACACAACACAGTACATAAGTGTAACCACACAACACAGTACATAATTATCTTTGAAACCTCCACAAAGCCATTATCCAACATTCTTTTTTTGTTTTGTTTTTTATTAATATTTATTTTTTTTACTTATACATTTATATTATACAGATATAAAATAAAGTACATAGAACAAGAAGAACTACAAAACAATCAGGAACTATATGAATGTTACATTCATAGTATTTTGGCTATTTGTATTTGGCAACCTTGAAAACATTTTCCTATCTTGGTGAGTCTAAAATTCTGAATGTAAATCACTGTCATATCTCATCTCTATCAACTTAAAACATCTGTCCAGACCTAAAAACATCTTAACCCCTAAGCAACTAAGCTTAATTGTGAAACTAACCTATTTGGCCTTCAACCCCATCAGAGACTTGAGAAGGAATAAAATTATCTGAGTAGACAGGAAGTTCAGGTTAGCAGCTTCCAAATTAAAAAAAAAAAAAAAAAGACAGAGTTTGCTGCCTGAACAGTCACCCAAAATACTCTATAAGGTATCCAACGTTCTTTAATTTGCCTCAGGCAGATTTGGGGGGGGAGGGCCAAGGTTAGAAAGTAGCACATTCTTTGCCAAAACATCACAAGAATGGTCTCTAGGCCAGTTACTGCTATTCTCTGAAACCTCTTGAGGGGCCATCATAATCTACGTGGCTCTCAGCACCTCTAGAGTGGCCCATTAAGCCTCACTAAAGTGCCCCACTGCCTTTCTAATCCAAAGTCCACATCCTTCCAGCAGGCAGCATGGTCAGGTCTGTCATAGCAATATGTCAGTTTCAGTACCAACTACTGTTTTAGTGTTCTGTTGCTGTAAAGAGACACCTTGACCACCTTAAAGCATTTAATTAATCGGGGCTTGTTTGTGTTTCAGAGGTTTAGACTATTGTTATCATGGCAGGGATCATGGCGGCATACAGCTAGATATGGTTCTGGAGAACTCTCTTTTGAGTTCTACATCCAGATCTAAAGGCAGCAGGAAAAGAGAGACTCTGGGCCTGGCGTGGTCTTTTGAAACCTAAAAGACCAGTGACACTTCCTCCTACCAGACCCCAACAAATAGTGCCATTCCCTGTAGACCAAATATTCAAACATAAGCCTATGGGGGTCATTCTTATTCAAAGCACCATAGGACACTTATGAATTTATATATAATTAGCCACGGGTTTTTTGTTTTGTTTTTTTAACAGTTAAAACTAATTTTAATTTTTTTTTAACTTGGCAGCCATATTTTCTGCTCTCAAGAATCTTCAAGATAAGATTCGACGCTTAGAACTGGAAAGGATTCAGGCAGAAGAAAGTGTGAAAACTTTGTCTAGGGAAACAATTGAGTATAAGAAAGTATTGGATGAACAGATACAAGAGAGAGAGAATTCAAAGAATGAAGAATCAAAGCACAATCAAGGTTTGTTTAATTGTTAAGGGAACTAAAATCTGTCCAAATATTATAAAATTATTTTAGAATTCTACATTGGTGTTTTGTAATGGTCTTCAGCTATTACATCATAATCAGGTGTATTATGAGGAGCCAGTGACATCACGCACAGAGCTTATCCGCAGTGTGTAGCATATAGGAAGAACACACGTCTTCCTGAGAGGTGTCTAGGAGTACTGAAAGGGAAGGACTGGCAGTTTGTTTGCAGTACTCTGCGATACTGAGTAAACACTCTACCACAAGCCTTACCTCTGGACCATGAGTGTACTATAACTCCAGTTCCTGTTTACAAGTTGTTGTGGCAAGCCTATGTGTTAGCTAATTACTACCTTTTTGTATGTATTCATTTTAGAGCTGACATCCCAGTTGTTAGCCGCAGAAAACAAATGTAATCTTTTAGAAAAACAACTGGAATACATGCGAAATATGATAAAGCATGCAGAAATGGAGAGGACATCTGTCTTACAAAAGCAGGTATGACATCCCCCAGTTGAAATTAAGAATGGTGACAGATGATTGGCAGACTGCTTCTCAGAGAGGCCTGAGACACCGTTGTTAAACTCCAAGCTCGAATTTCGTGGGCTCAGTGTAGTAGATGGTGGTTTGAGTGGCTCTATTTATTATGATTCTGGTACTTTGTAGATTATGCTTAAATTTGAAAAGTAGTCATGTTAATGTCTTGGAATTCACAATATTAAATATGTAAGATAACCATATGTAACTCTGAATTCCACTACTCTTTGTAAAATTATGTGCAGTTAAAAAATACCTTATAATTGCTTATTGAAACAGGGTCTCATACAGCCCTCACTGGTTAATTTATGTTGTCCAGGGATGATGTGCACCTTCTGATCTTCCGGACTCCGTCTCCAAAGTGCTGAGATTCCAGGCACCCAGCACTGCCCCGGTGGGTGTGGTGCTGTGGGTCCCACCTGGGGCTTTCTCTGGTTCTAAGCAAGCGCTCTACCACATGAGCTACGTGCCCAGCTACTGCGCTTGTCGTATTTTAACATTTTCTTCTATTGAATCAAAAGTCTTTGTATTTAATTAACATATACAGTTGTTGAGGACAATTATAAGTGTCTATTATATTTTTTACACATTCTTTTCCTATGGACCGTTTCACTGTATTATGCAGAACTTGACTTCTTACATGCTTAGATGCTAGATAGTCTGCAGTTGGAAAACAAATACTATTTTCTGTCCCCTGTCAACTTTTGGTCCCAATGTGAGAAATAAGACTTCCATGTATAAGCAGTTATATAACAGTGTTCAGAAGGATATGCCAGTGATGAATTTCATGGTGCACATCTCTTCAAAGTTCTCTTATATAATTCACCATTGTGTGGACATGTGAAGAAATGGCAGTGGCATACTCAGATACTTAGTGTTGGGCTTTTCCAAATAAATTTACTTAGTAAATTTGCTCATTATTTTGATTTGTTTATTCTGAGACTGCCATTCCTTATATATATGCGCAGTCTTTCCAAATCAGATCCTAAGTTTGGAGGAAAAAAGTATATTTTGCATTCAAAGGAAATAAATGCTTATGAGTTCTCACAGTTATTAAGAGGTTACTGAACAGAACTGGTCTGAGTGGAAGTATTTATTTATGTAGCCTGTGTGTCTAATAAATACACTATCCTAGGGCATAAGGATATTTTCCTTATTTAAATCCACATTATAGGTTAAAAAACAAAACAAAAAACCCTGTATATTAAGGATAGTATTCTGGGCTGGAGAGATGGTAGTTAAGAGCACCACCTGCTCTTCCAAAGGTCCTGAATTCAATTCCCAGCAACCACATGGTGGCTCACAACCATCTATAATGTGATCTGATGTCCTCTTCTGGCTTGCAGGTAAACATACAGACAGAACACTGTATACATAATAATTAATAAATAAGCCTTAAAATAACAAAAGAATGGTATTCTAAGCCTGGTGATATGGCTTAGTGGATAAAGGCATCTTTATCAGTGAGGCCAGAAAAAACAAGTTTGATCCCTGGACCTACATGGCAAAAAGAGGGAACCAGCTCTTATGTGATGTCCTCTGACCTCCAAAGGCACGCTGTGGCACATAGCCAAAATGAGACACAAAGACCATTGGTGTCCCTGAGGTCATCTCTAGTGTTGTGTTCTTGGAATCCATTTCCATACCCAGCAGGTCTGTGAAAGGACAGGCAAATTACATATAGTATGATATTGGGTGTGTGCGGTGTTTTCAGCTTCTTGATTATCATATTGTATTTTGATGCTGTTTCTCAGGTTTCCCTAGAAAGAGAACGACAGCATGACCAAACCCATGTTCAGAGCCAGCTGGAGAAACTGGATATTCTTGAACAGGAGTACAACAAGCTCACCACAATGCAGGCCCTTGCAGAAGTAGGTGAACGGGACTTTAACTTACTCACACAGAATGCTGTGGTTATCACTATTTTCACCACATAGATATTTATAATGTAAAGGTCTTCCTTATACATTAAGGAAAATACTTTTAAAATTTATTAAAAAGACTAAATTTCTTTAAAAAGAAAATATACTTTAAAAAGGAATGTTGACATTTTACAGTCTTGGTAGCTGCACATGAGATACTTCTTTTTGAAAACTGAAAGATGAAATGTTTTTGATACTTAAAACTGGCATCATGTAATTTTTTTTCTAAAGTAATTTTACTTTTGTGTTTTACTTGGGAGATAATTAATACTACTTTATCTAGTCTTTACTTTTATACAAAGCTGTGTACTTTGGCCATTTTTCATAATTTGGCCATTTAACTCACAGCTACTGCACTAATGACTATTAGTTGATCTATTAGAACATTCTTAGGAGAATTCCATTGATATTATCAAGGCCTGGACCATTAGTTGCATGAATTACCGTGTCTTATTTTGACTATCCTCCAAACTCTGCAGAAAGATAGCTTTTAACCGTTATCTATTTTGACATTGTTATCACTAGAAAAAAATGCAAGAGTTGGAGTCCAAACTCCATGAAGAAGAACAGGAAAGGAAGCGTATGCAGGCCCAGGCAGCAGAGGTGAGTGGAGAGAAAAGCAGGGAAACACTGTTTTCATGGTGAACAATTACACATGCTCACTCCAGATTCGTATGTAGACCTCAGAGAGAGATTAGTATTGGAAATTAGGAATCTAATTTTGTAAAGTAAAAATCTGAGCAGTTCTTTCAATGTTTCAAATGATAGAGTCCGGATCAGTATTTGAAAAGCCCCTGAGGACAGATAGTGGAGATAAGAGCATTTGGTTGTTCTTGCAACAGACTTGACTTTGATTCCTAGCAACCCACCTGGTGGCTCACAACCATCTACAACCCAAGCTCCATAAAGCCTGACACTTCCAAACTCTGAGCACCAGGCAGATGTACATACATAAATGCAGGCAAAACATGTAAATAAATAAATAAATAGATACTTGTGAGGTTAAAAACATGTCAGACACAGAAGTTTTCATGTAAACTTAGGTACGATGAGCTACTAGCAGATCATTCAGTAACCAGCATAAAAGTGTATCTTGGGTTGATTTGTTCTGACTTTAGGGAAAACTATTTACTATGTGTCTACTCCTCACATGTAACATAGCAAATGTATGGGTTATTCTTATTAAATTATAGTATATAATCCTTGTATGCTAAGTAGACATTTTCATAAATTCATTGATTGATGAATTGTTATTGACGTGAGCGCTGATGGTGGAAGGCAGGTGATGAGGGAGATGCAGTTCCTCTACATCTTGCTGTTCTGGTTTGTATAACCTCAACAGATTATTTAGCCTTCCACAGCTTGGGTTTTATAGTGCCAAAGAACTCAAACAAGAAATGATAATAAAAACATTTTAAAACTCAGGCACACCTATAAGAAAGACATCAGCTAGAAAAATACATATATAAGCTAAAATTAAAAAGTAGTTCTTAAGTGGGTCCTTTGTTGTTGTTGATACTGGCTGACCGTCCAGAGGGATGATTTCTTGCGGAGTTAGGTCTTACATAAAGTCTTACTCAGGATGGTCAAGTGTGTTGTGATTCTGAGGGTACAGAGCCCAACACGCTATTCAGTGAAGACTCTGTCCCAAGAGGGCGCGAGATGGGAAGGAGTGGTCTCAGTATTCCTGCCATTTCATTAATTACTTCTGCTGTTTCTTACAATTCAGTCATAACTTTTGGGGATCTTTTGGGGAAATTTCAAACTCTTCAGGGGAAGAATCTTAGACATTGGAATTTTTACCAAACTCCAGACTAATTTTGGTATATAGAGACAAAATAACCAGTTTTATAGATTTTTGGAGAACGAGGCTATGTAGAGAAAACTGCAGCTTTTCCCCCTTGCCTGCTGGTCTGTATGTGATACATTCATGCAGTGTTTGCAGAGGGCAGAAGAGGATGCTGAATCCTCTTGAACATGTGGTTAGATGGTTAAAAGCTGCTGTGTGTATGGGTGCTGAAAACAGGTCCTCTGGTGGGAGCAGCCAGAAAGTGTTCTTAATGCTGAGCCATTTCTCCAGCACAGAAAAGTACAACGTACCAAGAGATAAAAAGAACATAAATGTAACATTTTCTGAAATAATTTTTGCTACTTTTGAGCTTTAAAAAGGAAGAAGTGTATTTTGCTATTGAGTTGCTTTGAGTCTGGTTTTACAGTAACCATGGGTGTTTGAGACAGGGTTTCTTTGTGTAGCCTTGCTGTCCCGGACTCATTTTGTAGACCAGGTGGTCTCGAACTCACAGAGATCCACCTGCCTCTGCCTCTGCCTCCCCAGTGCTGGGATTACAGGCATGTACGGCCATACCCGGCTGGTAATCATGTGTTTTAAAGTATGCTGCCAATGTGGAGCCACATGCATTCCATTTAATTCCTGAACTAGGATTTACAGAGTAACTGCCACTAGTGAAGCAGTGCTTCCAGACAAGACGTGACCAACTGTGGCTCAGCAGGTCACACAGATGAGACTAAAGACAGGCTCTCTTTGTTGAGGTGATTACCACTGTATTTTTTGTTTTGTTTTGTTTTTCGAGACAAGGTTTCTCTGTGTAGCCTTGGCCATCCTGGACTCACTTTGTAGACCAGGCTGGCCTCGAACTCACAGCGATCCGCCTGCCTCTGCCTCCCGAGTGCTGGGATTAAAGGCGTGTGCCACCACGCCCGGCTTTACCACTGTATTTTATAGACTTTCATATAACTCAAAGTGGTGAATTATAGCTTTTATTTTACAGTATTAACTTTGTGCCAAATTTTCTTTTTCTAGTTGCAGACTGGCCTAGAAGCAAACAGACTTATTTTTGAAGATAACACAACGTCATATGTTCCAACCACCACTAGAAAAATTAAAAAAAAGAAGTCAAAACCACCAGAAAAGGTCTGAAAACTGAGCCAAAGTTCCAATTCTGTGTGATAATTTGTGTATAAAAAGAAAAGGCATGTGGCCTTAGAACCTTGGGATAGTGCATCTCTTTCACTCTTAGTTTCTGTACTCAAAGGTGAAGATAATTCAGATTTATTCAGGAATTCTTACTCTGGTTGGGAGAGCCTCTATGAAAGCATTGGGAACTATAGGACTCTTCAGCCTGTGTTCATTACCTTTGCTCTTAAAATGCTTTGTGACCGATTCTGGGGTAAGAGCTATGAGTTGTATGGAAGAGATGGTGGATGGAAGCATGGGGGTGGGGTCGGGGTGGGGGGTGTTGTCAGGAGCCCCACAAGGAGACTATGAAGGCTGACTGATCTGGACCAGGGGCCCATGACTGATACACCAACCAAGGACAGTACAAACAGAGGACTGGACCCCCTGTTCAGGTGTAGCCAATGGACAGCTCATTCTCCTCATGGGGGAGTTGGGGGGAGCGGGGGACTGCCTCTGACGTGAACTCCTCCTTGGTAGAGAGGCCCTGTGGGAACACACAGGAGGGAGACTGTCCTGGATAAAAGACTGATGGGCTGGGGGAAGGGAATAGATGAGAGGGGTCGAGGAGGGTGAGAACAAGAAGATTGAGGGGATTACCATCCGGATGTAATGTGAATAAATTATAATAATAGTAATAAAAAAGAACTTGACAGAAACATAACAAGGTCTGAATTCTAAATACATCAGACTCATACATGTGGCAGTGCAACAGTATTTTCTAGCTATTAATAAGCCATTGAGCCAATTTAGTGACCAGCTTTAATAAAAAAAGACTAGATAACATGGATTATGGGGAAAAAGCAAACAAAAACAAAAACAAACAAACCAAAATGCTTTGTGAATACTGTTCCTTTCCTTGATTCTGACCTATTTTGTTAGTACTCGCCCCACCCTTAGCCTTCACATAATACTATGTTGCTCAACACTGTATCATCCCAATATAAACAAGTGTTGTGGTTTGAATGTAGACTGTCTCCCATTAAGTCACCAGAAAAGTGGGCCTTGAGGCTCTTAGCTTGACCCAATTCCTGTCCTCTGTCTCTACTTCCTGACTATTGGTACAGTGAGATGAACACCCACCTACCCCCAGACTACTGTTGCCATGTTGTTTCCCTGTTGCGCTGTTCTCTTACTATACTGTGGGTCAAGTAAGTCCCTCTTTAAGTAGCTTCTTGAAACCTTGTTTCTGCTTGGTCACAGCAACAGCAGCAACAAAAAAGTGACTGAACAGCACGGTACCCAGTAGTTCCAGTGAGCTGGAGTCTTGAGTTAGTGCACCAAAATAAAATAAAATGTTTTTTTTTTTTTCTCTCTCTCTCTCTCCATCCAGAAAGGTTCTAGGAACTATTTTGGTGCACAGCCACATTACAGATTGTGCTTAGGTGACATGCCTTTTGTTGCTGGAAAGGTGAGTCATAGGTATTGATTTTTATGTTGGTATTATTTCAGTGTCTTCTGCTTTTTCTTTTCTAAGTTTATGGTGTCCCATATACTTTATGGGTGCTTTGACTGCCTGTGTGTTGTGTGTCATATGTGTTGTGCTCAGAGGCCAGAAGAGTGTGTTGGATCCCCTGGGACTATCGTCATAGGTTACAGACTAAGCTGCCCTGTGGGCACTGGGAATTGAACGTGGAATTCCACTGGAAGAGCAGCCAGTGTTCTTAACTGCTGAGCCATCTCTCCAGCCCTTAGACCAGTCTTTAGAGCACATTGTAGAGGATATGAGCTTTGAGCTGGGGGATGGATATATATATATCCATACAGCTATCATTCCATACCCTTCTACCTCAGCCTCAGCTCAGGAGGACAGGGATTATAGGTGTGAGCACCATACATGGCTCTAGCAGAACCGTCTTGTACAAGGCACAACCTCGTGTTTTCTACTGAATCTTTGTATAAACCTCTAAGCAAAGTTATAAAATTATTTTTATGCTAATTTTTATTTTTATTTTAAAGTGTTTATTACAAACGTTGATTTCAGTGTGACTGGGGAGTGAGGTGCACTGATGGCCCTGCACATGAAAAGGTCAGGGTTCAACATGAAGGGAGCTCTCTCTTTCCACAGTGGGTTCTGGAGATAGAACTCAGGTCATCAGGCTTATCCTGCAAGTCTTACACCTGCTGAACCATCGTGCTGTCCCTACACAGTATTTTTAAATCTGCAGCAATACATTTGCAGTGTTCACTAAATCTGTTCATTCTTTGTGTCTGTCCATACAGTCCTGTCCAGAATCCCATCCACCCATTTTGTTGTTTTTGCTAATTCTCATTGAAGCCTTTAGTCACAAAGGGCAAGAGAAGGCTTTTCAATGTTAACTCTTTTTTAAGTTGTTTTATGTATTCTTTATGAAATGTTAATCGAAACATTTAAGAAAACACAATTGCTTAATTGAGCTGTTTTCTACAAGTTTTGGAGAATCTGCTTTTAAATTACTTATTCTTATAGAGCCATCCTATGGCTCTATAGTAATAATAATAAAATATAGTAATAGAAGTGAAATTACCAGAAAACACTATAAGCCCAAACTTTTCATTACTAGTCTCAACTAACATAAAAATTAAAATTACATTATAAATCAGAAAAATGAACTTTTCAAAACCTGTTTATTGAATATTAAAGTATACAACACCAACACTAACCATTTCTCTCTCTCTCTCTCTCTCTGTGTGTGTGTATGTGTGTGTGTGTACAAGTTACTGGCAAGCAGTGGTTATTCTGATTGTCGTTAGCCAACTTTGCATTCCTCAGGTCACTCCACTTCAGTTTGGTTTGTGTGATGCTTTTCTCAATGCAATTAGTCAGGACAAACTGACAAACTAAATCAGGGCAACATTTTTAAGCAACAAGCACATTCGGTCTCATGTTCTTTCCCAGATCTGCATTTTAATCACGTTGTCTGCTGGTGGCTTATAGAGTTACACAAGCCCAGCTAACCATTGAGAGCTGTCAGGCTCTGCTCTTTATTGTTGTGACAGATACACTAACGTGCTTCCGACTGTTCAGAGAAAGCCGAGCATGGTGCACACCTGCAACCCCAACTCAAGAGCCTGAGGCAGAAGTTTGAAGCCAATGAGAGAGATCCACAGTAGTGGAGACAACATGCCAGTGGGTGGTGGTCCACATTGTCATTTCAGCATTCAGGAGGCAGAGGCAGGCATTCCAGGTTCTAGGGCAGACTGGTCTATATAGTGAGTTCCAGGATAACCAGGGCTACACAAAGAAACCATGTCTTGAAAAACAAAACTGTATTTTTGTGAAGTGTATTTTAAGAACTGAGTAAAACCTGAGAAAGGGTTGCAGGATTAGGAAGGTTGAGTAGGTGGAATAGACACGCAGACCAAGAGTATATTGTAAAGAACACAATGATAGATGTAGAAATTGCCAGTAGGCTGAGAAGTGTAGTTAATCACCCAAGCCTTTAGAAATGGTGTGTTTGAACTAGTTTTAAGGCAGGGTATGAAAGCTGGTTCACAAAAAAAAAAAAAAAAAAAGTCATCTGCAAATACCATTTGCTCACAGAATAAGTCAAGGGACTGTGGGTGAAGCAAGAAGTGTAGGCTGTGCTCTAGAGTTAGAGCCATTTCTCCATCCTAGAGTTTGGCTGCTTAGGAGTACATCACAGGATTTCAGTTAAATAATGATACCCAGAGTAGGGAGCTGAGGCAAAGAGGCTAGTTGTTTGGTGTTGGTGGTGTTTGTTAATGGTTTTAGCTGTGGTCTTGAATCCCACTATAGCACAGGATAAATGATTTCTGGTCCTCTTACCTCTACTTCCCAAGTACTGGAATTACAGATGTATATAATGCTAGGGAACAAAGAAAGGCCTTGTACATACTACTTAAGCACCTGCTAGCTGAGCTCCATCCCCAGCAGGATGTTTATTAACTGAAGAGGTAGGTACATCAACTATATAGTGCCGTGATAAGGGTGGATGGGTGGTTGCTAACTTAACTATAGTAATTCATGCCTTAGGCTTTAGAGGGGATTTATTCTTACCCAGATTAAGAAATAGAAGCCAAGCACAGTGGCACATGTCTATAATCCCAGCACTCAGGGAGGCAGAGGCAGGTGGATCTCTGTGAGTTCGAGGCCAGCCTGGTCTATAAAGTGAGTCCAGGATAGCCGAGGCTACATGGAGAAACTTCATCTCAAAACAACCAAAAAAAGAAAAAGAAAATGGAAGTAGAGGGTATTACTTGCTTGACTTGCTTTTCTCTTTAGTCCACCAGTCCCAGCCATGCCGTGGTGGCCAATGTTCAGCATGTCTTGCATCTGATGAAACACCACAGTAAAGCTTTGTGCAATGATCGAGTTGTTAACAGTGTTCCCTTGGCAAAGCAAGCCTGTTCGCGAAGCAGTAAGAGTAAGAAGTCAGGGATGCCTCCCTCCAGCAGTCTTAATGAAGAACTGTCGGATGTCTTACAGACTTTGCAGGATGAATTCGGGCAAATGAGCTTGTGAGTTTTAAGTTCTTCACATTTAAAATTACATTTAGTTTTGAATTTTCACTTTTTAGCTGCTTGAATTAATCCTAATTTTGTTGACAGACATTGAGCATAATCCTTAAGCTAGCCCATTGGCTGGGAGCTAAATAAGTGTAGGCATCCTGGCTAAACCTCCCTTTCTAATTTTGTTAGATGTTGAATGCCAAAGCTTAGGGAAAAGCTTACTATTAATTGAGGGTTAGCCAAACAAAACTGACGAGTTAGTGTCTGAAAACCAGTGTCCTGTAGAATCTGCTTTATATGTAATGCTCATGGAGGGAGTGAAAAGTAAATAAAAGGATATATTATATTATCCTATAACCCTGGATGAACCCAAACTTGCCTGGAATTAAAAATCCTTGCACTTATCTTCATTTTGTAAACAATTATTTTTATTTATGTATATATCACATGTGTGCAGGTGTCCAAGGAGGTCAAGAGAGGGCATCAGAGCCCTGGAGCTGGAGTCACAGGTGGTTGTGAGCCACCTGTGATTCATGTGCTTGTTGGGAGCAGCACTCTGTTAAAAAGAAAAATGGTGAACCCTATAAGTACATAATTGTTAAAAATGGGAGATGTAAGGTAGTCCCATTTGTGTTTTGCATGCAGCGATCACCAGCAGCTTGCTAAACTCATCCAGGAATCACCAACTGTGGAACTAAAAGACAATTTGGAATGTGAACTGGAGGCGTTAGTGAGAAGGATGGAAGCCAAGGCCAACCAGATAACTAAAGTGCGGAAATACCAAGCCCAGGTAGCCCCTCCCTTCACTAGTTTATGATGATACTGTCTTTACCTGTCTAAACTGTTCCTGAGGGTTGTTTGGTTTCATATGAGATATGTCTTTACTGAATATATTTAATATGCTTAGCTTTATGAACACACCTGGGTGGTTCAGTTTGACTAGAAGTTTTCATAGTAAGTCAGATTAAATATGTGAAAAAGTAGTGTGTTTGCTCATACTAAATGATTAAAAGGTTTACTCACATTAAATAAACCTACTTAGGGTTCTCATTGAGAAAAACAGACCTAGTATTTGAGATTACTGTGAAGTATAGCTAAAACAAAGGTAGAGCCCTGCATCTGGGCTGAGGGCCATTGGATATTGGGGAGAAGTGGGCAAATCTGAATAGCTATCAAGATATTAAATGCCTGTATAATGTGGAAGAATTGTTTCATTAGCATAATACCAAGGGTCTTGTTTTGGAGAATGTCACCCTATTTAATTTCTGTAAAACTCTGAAGTGGGTGGTTCCCATTTTATAGGTGAAGAAACTGGGGCCTTTTCTCTGGAAGATATGGCTATATTCTCAGTGAAATGAAATAACTGGCCCAAGGAAATCCTGACTGTCTGGTTGGTCAGTTGTGGAGCTGGACTGCAAACACACAGCTCTGCTGAAGAGTCTACAGCCTGCTCAGGCAGGGAGCACCCTAGCATTAAGAGCCTGCTTCTCTCTGCTCTAGGAGAAGAGTGCAGTATTTGTAGAATAATCTTACTTATGTGGTTGTGTGTCTTTATAATACTTAAGTATTGGGTCCTAAACTGCTTACAATTTCTGCACATTTATGTGCTGAAATAATCTTCCTCTAACACTCAAATGTCAGATTCTAGGTGGGATTTTTGTTCAGTTACTGATGCACTGAGAGGCTGAAGCAGGAGGGCCAGAGTTTAAGACTGTATGCAGCAAGACCCTGTGTCAAAAACAAAGTACCTGGCTAAAAGAAAATTTTTATTGACTTCATTTTTCCTCTGCCTTGGATAGCTGGAGAAACAAAACATAGATAAGCAGAAGAATGAATTGAAAGTTAACAAAAAAACTCTCGATGAAGGAGGAAACAGCAGCAGCCATTCAACTGGAGTCACAAAGACCGCAAGTAAGAAGGATATTGCCAAACAGAGACCTGGAGAAAAAAGCAGGAAAAATCTTCAGTTACTGAAGGACATGCAAACCATACAGAATTCATTGCAGAGCAATAATCTGTGTTGGGATTACTGACACCAGGTCATAAATAATGTACCCTACAGTGACAATAGACCTTCCAGGTTTCATGCTTGCTAATGTTGCCATTACTAGCAGGTGGTAAGGGGCCTGAGCTTCATTACACAATCTCTTGTGCTATGCAGCACAACTAAATGGAAATGGAGTTTTACAGTTTGAGAAGCTGCACTGTTCCTTAGAATTTGCTGTATTCGTATACTGCACTTTGTAAAGAAACAACCAGTTTTTTACTTGTGGGTGTGTTTTTTAAGTAAGTATATATGTAAATTGGGTTTGAAAATTCAGGCTATGAGGCTGTTTCCATAGTCAGTGCTTGAAAAGTCTTGTTTTTAAATCTCCCCACAGCGTGAGTGCCAACTACTCTCCCTTCTCCAGATGACCATTAAATGTACTGTTTTCAATTTCTGATGGAGGCTTTCTGTACTTAAATATTTATATACTTAAGAGGACTTTGCTTTGTATTTCAGACATTGATCAATATTAAATTCACTCTTAAAGACCCAAACATTTTAAGTCAGTTACCCATGAAATGTATGTGTTCATAAAACTAAACAGTTAATAAAATTTTGGAATATAGAATCAGAAGGGAGATGTAAAATATACACATTTGCAGTTTCTAGACAGTACCTGTTTGTAATCATGTTATTCAGTGAAGCACTGGCTTTTACCTTGACTTGTAGAGAATCTTATGCTCTTAACGTACAGTGTAAGGGTAGTATGTGAACTGAGCACACACAGCTATCATGTCCATGTAAATTATAATTCTGAATAGATCGACATGTTAAACTTTATACATTTGATACTTGAAATCAATAAAGCAATTTTTAACTATGCTTAACAGCAAGCTAACAAAGGCTTCATTTGTTGTACCATCTCAAACGTGCATTATTAGTATCCTGATCGAGAAAGAAGAGTATTCAATGCATGTTATTCTTGTGCTTACAGACACCTAAGCCCAGTGTGACAGAACATGCCAGCCATTTACTGTAGCAACTGAAGGGGTTATAGATTACAGCTTGAATTGTTTGTGTCACCTGGGCACTGAAAGTTGCCCAGTCTCTTGTTGAATTAATTTTCTAGTTAGAATTCTTAGTTCTTACATAGATTTTTGAGATTTATGAATCTCCAGAAATTGTATGTAAACTTTTACTAGTGTGTGCAATTTTCTGATGAGCAGGTTTGCAGCAACAATGGCGTGACAACAGTGAGTCAGTCCATAGGCCCCAAGAAGGTGAGAAACTGCTCTGGTGACATGGTAAATGTCTACGTCTCAATCACCACTTCAAACATTCCGCTTCTCTTCGCTCCTTGTTTGAATTTCAGGACATTAAACTGAGTAACTGTCATTTGAACAGAAATGGCTCCAACTCCTAATTAGAATCCTACCTGTCTCCAGCTGGATCCAGACTGTAGGGCTTGGGTTTGGATTCTGCCTGTTTCTTGCTCACTCACTCACAGCAGAGCTCCCTTGTATTCTATTCTCTGAACAAGATGTCAAGATGGATCCCATGCTGCGTAAGAATGGAGTGCTTTCAAGCTGGCGGAAATGTGAACCTGTTACCTTGGTACTATATACCAGGAATGCCGTTGAATTCACGTAAAGTACTTTTAATGTGTACATTCCATACTGAAGATTTCTTGGAGGTCATAGACTTTAGAAGTAAGATTTGACCGAGTTTCACTTACATTCCTCTGGCTTTGAGTGATTGTATGACCAGCTTTATAGTCTGGATCCCATCAGCATTCCTTTGTGTAATACCAAAATGATAAAAAGGTTTCAATGAGGGAAAACGGAGTAGGCAGGGAAGTGTAAACTACCATAGAAACCTTACTTGAATGCTGGTAACATAAATGCCTCCTAAAAATTTCTTATAAGTAATTTTACACCAACCAAATCATTTAGTACCAATTTTGTTAATACTGGGTATGGTGGAGATATAGTTCAGAAGAACAGCACTTGCCTAGCAAGTGTAAGGCTCTAGGTTCATGTCCATAAAAAATATTCAAGCAAAAATAAAGTAGGGAAGAGGAGATCTGTGTACTAGTGTGTGTGTGTGTGTGTGTGTGTGTGTGTGTGTGTGTGTGTGTGTGTGTGTGTGTGTGTGTGTGTGTGTGTGTGTATGCGCATGTTTAACATCAACAAACAGACTGATGTGATTTTTACATTTAGATTTAGGTGTCAAAAGACAGGTAGGCTCAAATTGGACATTTCCAGCCAACATTTTGGGGGGTGGGGAGGATACTTTAGACAACTGGACAAGGGACAAAGTTTGAAATCATTTAATTAAAAGACCCAGTGGTAAGAAGCTCCTTTGTTACAGTACATTACATATGGCTCTTATACAGAGTAAAATAGACACCAGGAGTCAACTGTTAACCAGCACCCGACTCAGGTGAGCAGAGAAGCGAGGCTTTACTTGCTGGCACTGAGACTAACTCTTTAACATGCAGTGTTCTTTGGTAAAGTGTTCGTGTGAAATTTAAACATGGCACTAAAGTCAGACTTCTAAGGTTTTAGGATACTGTCTTAAAACTTTCCAATTAGCACTAAGAGAAGGTGGAGCAACAGGTTTTAAAATGTTTTCCATGATATTTGTGATCAATATACAAATGAAAATTAGTCTGGAGGGTGTGCAATGTTCTTTGAATTCCTGGATGATGGGTACTGTGTCCCTTCATCCCCCCAAAGCACAAATATAAGGCATCATTCCTAACTGCTGTTGAGAAAACCCTAATTACAATATCTGCAGCAATTTTTAACAAAAACTATGCCATAATAAATCACGACAATGCTTTTTTACTAAATTGGAGAAATGAATACTCTTGATCTGACACAGACATCGAGGCTCAGTAAGTATGCTCTCAGGTGTACGGACAGCCGCTTCTGCTTTCCTCCCGCCTAGAGATCTCACCAGGTGTTCAAGTCTTAAGACATTCTTAAATAAAAAACTTGTTCCCACTGTGGATACAGGACTGCAGTACTTTAGTATTCTTTGGGTGACTTAAGATTAGTGTCAAACTTCAATTATAAATGAAACAATCTCCATTGTCACCTGTGCCGCTGTTTCTAAACTCATCTAAGAGAGACTTGAAATAAATACAGCATCTGAAGGTTTCTCCCATAGATGGGTTTAAAACATGAAAGGCTTTCTACCCATAAGGTGCTGCAATGCCAAGTTCCTGACCTAATAGTCCTTTCATACAACAGTTTGGACAGGAGTCACACACTGTGCAGGAGAGCTGGTTCTCTCTGAAGAGGAGGTTGAGCGATTGGAAATTTCTCTCTGAAGTTCCTCTACTTTTCTCTGAAGCTCTGCTCTTTTGGCAAGAAGTTCTTTGTATCTGCTGTGGATAGGTTCCTGCAAGAGCAAACAAGATCATTACAGTAGGCATCCCAGGCAAAAGAGGTCTTTAACCATCCATGAGCTTTGTGACACTGGCTGCTTCAGCAGTTGGGCGGTTCCTCAGAGGCATTAAGGTTTTGTTTTGTTGTTGCCACTGATTTTTCAGTGGCTTCAGGCGTTCTGGAAGATGCTACTTTACAAACTCATCATCTAGTTAAAAGGACTAGGGACCTGCAGTTTTTAGGCTTTTATAAAGTTACTTTCTTCAGTATACTTTAAAGACCACACAGAAAAATGTGTGCAGTGGGGAAAGTCTCGTGACTAACGGACAAAGTTGCAAGCTCTGAGTGTGACAAACTTAGTAGAATCATTACTGCATATTGTAGATGTGTACCTGTGGTTTCATCCGGGGGTTCCACCGTATATAATATCCCACCCAGAGCTCTAGATGGCGCATGCTGGCCACTGGGTAAAGGACATGATTGGAGTAGCTCCCATAGAGCGGGTTAGTGAAGTCTTCCAGCTGGCTGTTTATGTAGGACCACAGCGACACTGTCCTCTTAGGAAGATTCTGCAAAAGGGGACATGAGCTGTTAGAGCATGCTGGAGATGGGACCAGAGCTCACCCAGGGCACCCAACATAACCCTTCTTCTGGCCTCCCCGAAATGCACGACCCACACACTTGTCCATACACACAAAAATAAGTGTTCCGTATGATTAAAGCAATACGAAGAGAAAAGTGTGTTGAAAGATAGTAATCAAAGGAGCCAGACACAAAGGTCATGAGAATGATCATAAGCGGTCCATCCATTGAGAAACCTGGTCTGTATCTACCCAAACCTGGGAGAATGGGGACTAACAGATATGGGATGACTTTCATGTCATGAAAATGCTCTAAATTAAATGGTGTTGGTCCCACAATTCTGTGGCCGTATATGCCATTATATTATCACTTTAAAGAAGGGTTTTTTGTGGTATTTAAATTATACGATTACAACTTAAATCGGGTAGTTTCTCAAAAGACTGGTGGTTGTTAGAATGCTGTTGTGCTATTTGTGATTATCTAATATCCCACAGCATACTGAAAGCCTACCATGAATGGAAATGCATTCACTATAAATACTCGCAAGGTACAGTCTAGGAATCACTTAGTTTCCACAGCAGTAACTACTTCCCTGTTTTACAGAAATGAACTTGCATGTTAGTGAGTCTAACATCTGAACCTGGTAGCGGGGCCGTTCAGATTGAGTCTCTCCTAGAATACCCTACTTCTGACAAAGCTTTCCGAGTATCAATTGATGTCCATGGGGGCTCTACCAATACTACCTACCGTGATACCTCTACAAAGGATGGTTCCTTTGGTTTTGCTGTTGCAAGATTGAATACTGCACCGACACTGAACATTTCCAGCATATTATCTCTGCATTTTTCTTCAAATTTATTTTTGAAAGGATCTGTGTTTAAAAGCCTGCTCAGGTTTGTGATCATTCTAGCCGAGCCTCTGGAGTGTCTGGGATTATAGGTGTAATCCCTTATCCCCGCTTTCCTGTGAGATGCAATGTAACTAAATACATACCAGAGTGAGAGCCAGAGCTCATACTTTACCTCTTTCCCCCTCTGCTGTTCACTGTTACAGAGGAATGTCCCAAATAAACAGCTATACAAGTGGTCCAGGATGGTAATGAGAAAATACTCATTGAATTCAAATGCCGTAGGGAACTGCAAATTGAGCACCACAAAGTTGAGACATTTTCAAGGGTATTTATCTGTAATGAGTAGATCTTTTTTTAACAGTATTTAGACATATTTAAAGCTACCTAAGCCATCATGGCATTATCTGTTTTCACTTCCAAGGTAGACTCTCATGAAACAAGTATTGAGTGGTTTTGTGTCTGCTCTGCCTTGAGCCTATAGTTGCTAGACACAGTTCTGGCTTGGAGCAATTCTGGTGAGTCTAGTCTTCCTTCTTTCTTAGTTTTCAATGTGTCTTATTTCTAGGAATATCTAAAAAATATCAAATGTGCCCAGCAAATGGCAAATAACTTACAATTCAACCTACTTGTCTGTGGAGGAACAGGTTCTTGTAGTTTACAACTGGCAGCAAAAATTTACTGTTACCCAAGCCTCAGTGGGCATCTTAATTTTATATAATCCAATTTTGGAGGGCTATCAATCCAGATAGCTGGGCCAGATCTTCCATTTGTCTTACTGGCATGTCTCCAGTGACAAGAACTGCACCTTCAAACTTAACCCTACTCCTTCTGAAAACAATTTCAAGATTCTGCAGCTCTGCTCCCTATACTCTCTGCCTCAACATTTCCTCTAAAGCAGCTTCTTTAAAATAGTGTTTATTTGATGTCGCCTGTTTCTTCATCTTCCTTAGCAAAGTATACAGAACTTTCAGTGAGCATAGTTCTTTGCTTACTGAAAGAACTATTATTTCAAAGGAGGAATCTTTTTCATTTTTATCAGTGCCCTGGGCTGAGGTGCTACTAGAATCCAACTGTTTATTATTATTTATTAATATTACCCTCAAAACAAGTTTTAGTATCAAACAATAACAAAAGGTATTACTAGTGGGATTCTACCCAAGAATCATTAAGCCAATCAGGACCTCTCTGAGCTCAGAGCATTTGTGTGGGAAGAGTGTGAGCAGATGATGTGTTTTACCTGTCTTGTCATTTGCCAGACACAGTCAATAAACTGAAGGAAAACAGGCGACCTGTCTGCATCAGCATGGTTCTTATCTCCATGGCCAACTCTCTGAAGCAAAGACAATGAAAGGTCAAATTAGGGTATTTTACTTAGTAGAATTTTACTTCCTAAAAGTATAATTTGGTCAGTATTTTTAATTTCTTCAAAACATCTTTTCAAAGTATTGCAAAGTAGAAATCATAACTCTACCAAGCAGGAATTTGTTAATATTTTCACACATGCAAACTTCAAGATTACTACTTTAATAAATGAAACCCAGATTCTAAAACGATAGAGGGGAGACGGTCCTTAGAGCACAGATTTTTATCCTAGAGATGTAACTTCCCTGTGATAAGACTTTCCTTATCGACAGTCAATAGGCAAAGGGCAGCTGCTCAGGAGAGAACTGCATAGCACAAAGCTCAGGAATTTTCTTCCACAAGTGCTTGGATCCGTCCTTTACACAAATGGGTTCCCATTCACACCACTGAAAAATCCAAAAACAAGGATTCATTCAAAAAGTGGGAAATACAGCTTCTGGGCAGGCTTTGATGTAAAAATATACTATCACACTCCTAAGATGTGGGTTTGGTTCACCTTTCCCAGTGTGCAGTATTGGTACTCCTGGTACAACTGTATATACTGCCCTTGGTCATCAAGCTGAGGGGTGGGGATAGGCCACAGTAGGGTACACTTGATCCAGCTAGATGTTCACTATTGAAGGAAAAATGTCGTTTTCTTAGGTAAGTGTCATTAGCAAAGCAGGAAAAAATGTTACTGAGTAAACATTTTAGATAATGTGACAAAATGGAGAAGTGTGATTTGTTATTATACCATGCATCAGGATGAAATGAAATACTTTAATGTTAACTATAGATTATTTATTAGACTTGAATACTCAATGTTTTTCAAAAAAATATTTTTCCCCTTAAAAGTAAAATACTATGGACAGTATTTGTTCCTAATCATGTGAAGATTAGAATTTTAGTAAACTTTTACCTTATCTACTTTCTGATAAAACCACATGCATATGTAATGGATGTAAATATGTTTTTGTTTTGATCCCAAGTGTGTGATGTAAAACAGACTTGTATGTGTTTGTGCGGTGTTTGTCCTCTGGAAACAGTATTGTGAGAGAACACATGATTATTTGCCCACTAGAAGAGGAACTGCCTCATGTGGGGACATGTTCTTTGCCAACTGAAAAACATCCTAGCACGGACTCTGAGAGGAAATATATATATATATATGAGCCCAAAACAAGAGGGCTCAGCTTTTTGGTTTTGACATAATTCCCACTGTTTGGCTGTTCACTGTTCCGCTTTTAGACACTCCAGAGAACGCTTCGAGGTTCCAGGTTCCAGTTGCTGCTCCGGATTCTGGCTGCCATGGTTGCAGTCACTTTTGCTGACTTGCTGCTTTTCTGTTTAACAGGTCTGCTGGAATCCTGACGACAAAGAGTGGAGTTGCCCCCAAAGAACTGAGTCTAAAAAGGTCTACTCCAGTTCCCATTAACCTCTTTTTTTCCTATCTAGGGTAGGTGAGTTGGAAGGGAGGTATAGGTACTAAAGAACCCTAAATACAAGTTTGACCAAAGGAATTTAGTGTGACAAAGGAAAAAAATTAATTTTTCTGGATTCCATAACCTCTAAAGAACTATTACTATTTGCTAAGTTTTGACAGATTTTAAAACATCCATAATTTCCAAAAAAGTCTACTAAAAAGACTATCTACCTAAGTCTCAACAGATTGACGGTAGCATTAGTCACTAGCACGTTGTCTTGACTGGATGTTCATTTCAAAAAAGAAAGGAAAGAGAAGGAGTCCCTCTAATGGTATGTACAAAGAGTGGAATGGCTGGTCAGAGCAAGCAATCAAGGAATTTATGGTTGTGAAACACATGACTCTTTTAAAAGAGAATCTGTTTTTCAAGAATGTTTTCTAGTAAGTACAGCACTGTATGGACAAACGTGGGAAAGTGTAAAGTACTGGGAGAGATGACTCGGGTGCCTGATTTTGCTTGGCAGTTCATGTTCAAAAGAGCCAACCAATTTCAAGTGCCAGTTCCTTATAAATACTTCTAGTAAATCTTTCTAAAGAGCAAAATTAAGGACCACCATGCAGATACCAGGACCCATATCCAGGCCTCTGGTGACCTGGCTTCTCCCTCAATTCAACTCTTGGCTTATTCATCACTTATTCTTAACGTCAACATCTGCTCATTCTACTTCCTCTTCCTGGGACGACGGCTCCTGTCTAATCAGCATAAGTGCCATGTTTGGATAATATGAGGAAGAGAGGTCTACGAGGTTACTGTTCCCAGGTTTCCCAATTGCAACAGGAGCATCAAACAGAAGCCACTTAACATCCCATTGAAGAACGCCAAAGCACAGTACAAGAAAGCAAAGGCAAAGTGTTTTTTCTAGGAGGACATAGCTCCGTTTTACTAAAGGGCTGAGATGAGTCGTGGGCACCGCACTTGGAGACAGCAGTAAGCGATACTGCCACACACCTGGGATGGGGAGAAAAGACCAAGGATGTTCATCGTGAAAAGCTGAGGTTTCTGGGTAATGTAGGCAGACAACCATGGCCAAATATCTCAAGTATAACAAGCAATGTGTTTCATTTGTCTCTCATGGGCCTGTGGGACAACCGGAAGCAGGCTGCCTCTTTCCATTATCACAAATTCCAGTGGGGAGTCTGAGTGGGACTGGTGGCCTCAGGAAGGGTTATATGCTTATTTCTGGACATGTTAATAAATGTAAGCATGAATCTGGTACGTATGCCTTAGCTGTTTTAGGTATATACTTCAGATTCATGGGTAAACAAACTTTGAATCCAACTAACAATATATTCAAGATCTCCTAAAAATTTACTATTTAAAAAGAAAAATCTGAGCCCAGTGGTACATACCAGAAACTCCAGCTACTCAGGAAGTTTAGGCCAGAGGATCACAAATGGGACTATAAAGTAAATTTAGGGGTCAGCCTTGGAAATTTGGCAAGACTGACCCCATGTTTCAAAACCTTTTAAGTGGTAGAATGCTTGTCTAGGCTGTATATGACCCTGGATTTAATCACCAGTTTGAAGTAAGAAACTTTGAAACAGTACAAGGCTCAAAATACTCTTTAAGACTACCTGTGTACCTCTTTCTTAATTTATGGAAAGCATAAATAGAAAACCATAGTCCTAAGGAGTTAATTCTTAGTTAAAATTTTTATTTTTATATGTATGTGGGTATGTGCACATGACACCCAAAGGCCAAAAAGGAATCAGAGCCTCCAGTGCTGGAGTAATAGGCACTTGGGAGCCACCTGACACGAGTGATGGGAAATAGACTCAAATCCTCCACGAGAGCTAGTGTTCTTAACCACTGGGAGCCCACATCTTTTTACCCCATTATAAAATGGCCAATTTTATACCTAGCATAAGATGCTTGTGAAGCATTAAAAATGAAGGCACAGGATGGCTCAGTCAGTAAAGTGTTTACCACAAAACCATGAAGACCTGAGTTTGATCCCAACAGCTAAGCACAGGTAGGCGTGGTATGCACACCTGTAATCCCAGCATGGAGAGGCAGATGCAGCCGACTTCTCGATCTTGCTGGCTAGCCAACCTACCCCAAATCTGTGAGCTCTAGGGACAGTGAAGGACCATGCCTCTAAATAAGAGTAAGGTAGAAAGTGCACATGCCCACATGAGCGGAAGACCAAACACAGTAAAATAAAGACTCTTTACTCACCAGTTGGAATCGATGTCCAAAGCTTAGCCACTCTTTCTCCACAAGAACTTCAAATCCCCGTATGGTTCGATAGTATCCATCCAACATGAGCATGGCCAGGGAAGTGAGCTGAGCTGTGCGATCCCAGCCGTCACTGCAGTGCACTACCACAGATGTCTTCCCTGACTCTACCTTGTCAGCAATCCTAAGAGCCCCTGCAAGAATGAGCTGGAAACAAATTTTAAAATGAAAGCTAAAAGGAAAAAAAAAAAAAAAACACTTAAAAGAAACTAGTAAGTTTTGTTACCTATAACTGCCTCAGTCACATGGCAAGAAGCATCAATCAACAGTCAATAAAAAGGAGGCAGGTGCCAAAGTTCAAGCCTGTAATCCTAAAATTCTGAGGTGGAGAACTGCCTGGAACTTGTCCCCAAAACAGAATAAATAAACAACAGTGTATCACGGAGTGGGAGTTGAGAACATGCCAGACTGGAAATGGATACAATGTAAGACTGTCAGAAGTGAGAGACACTATCATCTGGAGCATGGATACAATTCAGATAGATGGGGAAAAGGAAAACAAGCAGCAGAAACGGATGCCCAGCACAGGATGCAGCTCCTTCAGACAGCTCAGCAGACAAAGGGGTGGAGGCTTTAAGAAACAGCAAATACCTTAATGTGTTCCAGCCAGTGAGTAGATTCCAAGTTCGACAGCCAGTGAGTTTCTTCAATGTTGGGGTACACAATCTCCTTAAGTTTCCGCAATGATTCTCTCATAACATGGATATTATGAATATCCAGAAAAACGAGTTCTGCATTTTGATAGGCATCTTCACTTTCATAACCTCCCCCCTTTGCCTGCAAAAGGGCACACATCACCGAAAATCATAAATGAACAAACAGCTATCTTTTGTAGATATGTATTACAAAGTTCCATAAAATACCTAAAATGTACAAAAGAAGATGAACTAAGTAAACCCTGTGGGAGGCACAGGCAGCTCAGAGCCACTTGGAATAAACACGTGCAGCCTCATACTATGCAACCAGTGTGTTATGAGTCATCCCAAAGGACTTCATTTTAAAGAAAACTTTCTACAACTTAACAAAAACTTCCCTTCAAACTTGCTGAAATAATTATCAATTCCATATGCAAGAATCCCATACTGGCTCTCCCAAGCCTTTTCTCCTTTTCACATCGTTTCACATATAATAACTGAAAAACTCATTGTAGCCATAATGACTTCCAAGTTAGTGTTCTGCTGCTGTGACAAAGTACTTGAGGAAGGATTTACTTCACTCCCACAGGTTTCAGTTCACTGCCAGGCCCCATATTTCTGGAGTATGGTATTCATCACGGGGAAAGAGCATGGCAAAGGAAAACCGTTCCCCCATATAGCCAGGGACCAGGGAAGAGTGGCAGGAAGGGCAGAGGCCACCCCTCAAAGGTGCATCGCAAGCAGCCTGTTCTCCCAGCCAAGCTCCACCTTCTATACCCCACAACTTTCCAAAATCTAAAGTTTGAATCAAAAAATGCATTAACCCACTGGTCACATCAGAGCTTTTATTTCTTAAAATGTCCTTACAGATAAGCTAGCCCTCTTTCCAATCACACTGACGAGACTGGCTCATACTGTCATAGTTTGCTCATATTATCTGCTCATTCTAAATTTAAAAAGTAGAAAACGATCCCATTGACGTCACTACCCTCAACTCTATACAATAAGGATACATGCTTTTCAAAACAAGCCAACTAGGAAAGAGAACCTGACTCTCCCAAGTTTAGTATTTTATGTTAAAAAAAAAAATCCTGTCTTACCTAACTTATAGATAAAAATCATGACTATGATACCGATAAATTCAAGTCCAAACTAATTTTAAAAATTGGTCAGATTTCTGATCTACAGAGTAATTTATATTCAAAGTTGTCACAAAAATTAAATGTCAGTAATACTTGTTAACAAAGATGACTTCTGAAGAGTGAAAATGGATGTTATGGTTTAACATGATATGCCACCCATGGGCTCGTGTGTTGTAACTTGGTTTCTAGCTGCTTGTACTATTGTTGGAGGATGCTTACAATGTGAGACCTACCTAGAGGAAGTAGGTCTCTCCCAGCATACCTCATGGAGTAAATGGCACATGCTCACAACAGTTCTGTCAACTATTCTGCCCAGGATATAACAAGTGATTAACAAAGTAACTCTAAAACTGAGGATAGAGCAGCTTTCAAAGCAATTTTGTTGTAATGATTTTCAGAAGATGTAACTACTTTACAAGCCCATCACAGAAACAAGAAATACTACAGAACCCACAGCTACTTTATAAACCCACTATAGAAACAGGGTAGAGATAGCAGCGATGATGGGCTGTGAATACTAAAGGAGTAGATACTTTCTTATGGTGAGTAATTAAATATCCAGTAAGTAGTTGAAAAGGCAACTAGATGATAAAATATAAAACATGAAAATCACTTAAAACTGAACATGGTGATTAGCTACGCTACTGAGTCTCAGAGCACCAGTAGAGGGAGATGTAGGACAGACCACCAATTGCCCCAGGGCTGACTGCCTCAGTGAGCGGGAGGCTCACAGTGCAGTGGGCACAAAAGAGCTCAGTCAAATGAGCCTGAAGAAAGTCAGAGTTGTTAGTTTAGTTTTGCCTTTCTTCTTTAGTCGTTGTCAATGTAGCTAACCTCGCCATAGTGGCCCACACTTGAACCCTAGGCACTGACCCACTCACAGGCCGGGTGGATTTCTGCGAGTTCCAGGCTAGCTTTGGCTCTACAGTGAGACACTGTGCAGCTGAAATGGTGAGTGATCCTTCCATCCTGACAGCCAAGTGCTCAGACCCATAGTAGGTGTAAAAGGCCAACACCATCTGATCCCTGTAACTTCTTCCGGAGCAGCTAGGGACCTTTCTTATTTCTGGAAACTAAGAAGCACTTATCCTGCTTATTCAAAAGATAAGACAAAGTTCCCCACCCTCTCCCTCCCCACCCCCTCTCTCTCTCTCTCTCTCTCTCTATATATATATATGATTCCAACCAGTATCTTTAAAAAGTACTATTTCAACCCAAGTTGATCGAAGTAACTTGGATTGAAGAGTCTACAGTGGCCACAGAATAAATTGAACCTAAATCTGCAAAAACCTTCGGTTCATCTCAGAGATTTGGGGATAAAATAAGAACGATCCATACTATGGCGTGGTCGGCTAACATTGAAGAAAAGGCTGGGCAGGCAAGAAGAGTCCACAGATAAGACTCCTAAGACACTGAACAGAGAATTCTGGACGATGAGTCAAAACTGCAGAGTGCAGAGGTGCACACGGGCATAACAGCATGAAGATGTGCGAGGAAAGCAGGGCGAGAAGAGTGCTCGCTCAGGGCAGAAGAGGTAGGGGTCTGAGCACAAGCACAGCTGCAACAGTGATCAGGCCGTGAAAGCTGCTCCTCCTGTACTTGTGCAACAGGTACATATGTAGTTGTTAAGATTTTTTTCCTGAGTGGGAGTGGTGGGGTGACAACAGGAACATCAGCACTTTGCCCTACCACAGTTGCTGCCTTCTAGTCCTCCCACCCCGGAAGGGCCAATCCGAGTCCTGCTCGCAGAAGTTAGAGAGGAAATAGACACTGCTAGAGAATACATTTCACTACTTCTGGCTACAGGGCTCATTTATGCATCGCATTCTATAAAACATCAAGAAGGACAACAAGGAAGACTGTTGGCGATAAGCAGTGTGTTAAGCAGTGTGATGTAAAAATCATGATAAAGCATGTCTGCTTATTTGATGTTTATAGTATAAATGCAGTTCAAAAGATGCACAAAGTTTTATGGCTGTGAGTAGTTTGAAAATTTAATTTTTTGCCTTCAAATTATTAAGTACTAAATGAAAGAATTTTGCATTACAAGATCTTTTAGGATGAACTTGGTCTCATTTTTAATCCCAATAAAGTTGATCACTTTAACTGACAAAAAGGAAATGATAAAGTCATGTTTTACAACTTGCAGTGACTTTAGGGTGTCATGATCCTCTGCAGACCCCTTGCCAAGAACACCTGGGACTTACACTGCCTTCCACAGTGCAGACTGAGGACTGTGCTCCCTCGCTAAGGACGACCCTCAGGCACCATGCCTACTGGGAGGACAAGTCTAGCTACAGTTTAGCGTCATCAGACACTAAGATGGCATTATCAATTTTCATTGACATAAAATGTGTTAATTAAAAAAATTATCCCATTTCACTTCAAATATTTATGCACAACTACACAGGTCTAGAAATATAAGTAAAGATTAATGATGCTACAGGTTTTGGTATGCTTTAAAGCACTTACTTCATTTGCTTAGCTAACTGCATAATGCAAATGAATATAGTCTCAGAAAGGTTAAAAAACAAACTCAAGTTTTATCATCAACTCAGCACAGTGTAACCTCTGTCTTTAACTCTGTAAGGTCTGACCATTTTACCAGGCTACTGTACAGACAAATTCAGCTAACTTTACAACTGATTACTAAAGAAAGCCTTACCTTATTGGCAACAGCGTTGACACTTGGCCGAGCATCAAATATAAATATTTTGTGAGACTGAGCATTGGAGTCCATGATGGCCTGAAGGTATTTCTCATCCTCTTTGCTGCGTTTCCCACTCACTCCGACCATGGGCTGGCTGCAGCGGGTGACTGTGGCCTGACTTTCAGGATGAATCCATGATAAAACCTTAATGAAAGGGACATGGTGACATACCCCATAGTGTGTCCCTGCTTGTGAACCTCCTAGAGAGGAGTCCTGTATACAGATGCCTGGCAGGACAGGCTGAGGGCCCTTCAAGGTGCCAGGAAAGCACGCCACCTTCTTTTTAGCCAACTCTGCTTTGTAAGAATTGCCTGATTCCTAGTCAGAGGCTGAGGTAGAACTCGCTGAGTACTGAGAAGTCTTGTCTGTAGAAAAGAACACTAAGCTCTGCTTGGTTTACTGCTTATTATTATTATTTTACCACTAAATCAGTAAAACTGTCAAGTCCTCAGAATCTGCATTTACAACTACATTTACTTCATCTGCTCTTCTGAGATTGTCATACGTCATGATTTGTAAAGTTGTCTACTTTCTTAGACTCAATGGCGGAAAAAAAGCATATATCCCCATGATTAAAGAATGTAAGATAAACCGGGCGTGGTGGCGCACGCCTGTAATCCTAGCACTTGGGAGGCAGAGGCAGGCGGACTGCTGTGAGTTCGAGGCCAGCCTGGTCTACAAAGTGACTCCAGGACAGCCAAGGCTACACAGAGAGACCTTGTCTCGAAAAACCAACCAAACAAACAAACAAAAAAAAGAATACATGATATAGAATGGTAGCTAATGCACAAGGCGAATGTTCTAAGTTCGGAGCCAGGCAATACTGTTTCAGCTTTGCAGTTTAAGTCAGTGTCTGATAGCCTCATAGAAACACTATGGCTTATCACCCTGCACCCATGGATAGACCTACTTGGCCTACTTACTGGGATCCGGCCCCGTGACCTGAAGGATGCCACTCTCTTTAGTTCCTCATCAGGAATGTTTGCTGGCACAACCAAGAGGGCGGGGTATGTGTCACAAAGTTCATAGCGTTCATTTATCTTTGTTATTCTCCAGCTTTCATTTGGAATCCCCTACATAGGGCATAAAACATAAGACAAACCCAGCTAAAATATAAGACACCAGGACAGCAGCCACTTAAGCCAATCTCACCTATCTACTACATCTTAAAACTGTCAAATAGCGATGGCCAGGCTTTTAGGAAGGGATCTGCACTTATTTGGCCTATTACTTCATTAGATACTAACAGTGTGTAAGGCTGTCGTAGTATATTGGGGGGGGGGTGGGCAGGCACAGAAAGACAGCAGTGTTCTGCTCTCACAAGAACCGTCTCAGGTCGTAATACGACACCTGAGTTGCTGCTCTATATACATAGGAACACATCCTGTACAACTTTCTCTGGTGGCTAGTACTCTTTAGGGAAATGTTATTTCACTTCCATCTCTACAGGCTATAGCTACTGGTAAATAGTCACCAACTAGCATATCCTCTGGCTTCCACTTTCACTTCTGAAAAACAACCTGCTGGCTGAACTTTTGCTTTAAAAAAATAAAAAAATATATCAATTTTTAAAAGATTTATTATTATTTATTTATATGGTATTCTGCCTGCATGTGCCTACATACCAGAAAAGGGCACCAGAACTCATTATAGATGGTTATGAGCCACCATGTGGTTGCTGGGAATTGAACTCAGGACCTTTGGAAGAACAGCCAGTGCTCTTAACCTTTGAGACATCTCCCCAGCCCCCCACCCCCAAATCAATTATTATTAGTGTGGGGAGTGGGCAGGAGGAAGGGTAAAGGCAGGTAGCACAGCTCAGCGGTCAGGGGACAGCTATGTGCAGCTGGTGCTCTGCTCCCACCTTCTTGCTTTGGGGCGATTAAACCCAGGTCTCCAGGATTGTGTGATAAACGCCATCTCTCTAGCCCAAGACAATCCGTTCCTTCTAGCTACTTTTAAGACTTTGATATTCTATAGTTTCTCTGTCTCCATAATCTGAGGTTAACTCATGTATTCACTGTATAGGCTGGTATCTTTCATTAGTCAGACTGACTAACACTAATAACTTACCTACTGAAATATAGTTTGGCCTGCATTTTGTGAGTTCAAATCCTAACTTTCACATTAATAACTAAGTTATCATGGACAGACTGCTTAAGGATCCTGGGCCTCAGTTTACTTATGCTCTGCATACATTTAGCACCTTTACACCCTATGTTTAAGTACCACATGGTTTAGCAAATAAAATCAGTATGCAAAAAATGTTAGCTAACAAATAGCACACACTGTCAGCAAATTCTTCCCTTACTCTCTATGTACTCACTCACTATACAGACACTTGTCTATGACATGGCAGGCAGTGCTACATCCTCATGACACAGCAGTGAGAAAACTGCTCAGTACCTTCCCTAGCGTAGCAAACCAGGGTTAGCCTCCACTTACAACAAACAGGAAGACACTGAGAGAATGCCTTACTTTGATCAACTGTTTATCATGAAAATAATATAGAACACTGACACCAGAATAAAAAAGCACTTACCTGCCTTCTATACTCTAGAAGGGGGTCATACAGTTTCCACCCATTTTCAGGGAATACTTCTTTATATTCAAAAGCAAAAAGAGGCTACAAAATAAAGTTAACAGCTTAAAGAGACATTTAAATAGTTTTGGTTTTTATTTTATGATTGTCATTACTATTTAATCTACAACACTAAATATTTTTATATGCTTTAAAAAGTAAAGCACAAAGACTCACTTATAAAATTTACCAAATGCTAACCTATTTCCTTTAAATATTTTATTAGCTTTTTAGGTTTAAGTCTTAAGTAATAAATGACATCTCCAAAAAGTCACTTTCTAGCAGGAATAATTAGTTTAACACCAGACGGCAGCAACTGGGTGGCTCTGAAATCCACTATGTCCTAACACACTGATCAGCTCTTAGATACTTAGCATGTAAAGCTTGTTTAACACGTAACTAGAGAAAAGAAAAGAAAAAAGAAAAAGAAAAGAGAGAAAGGAAGGAAGGAAGAAAGAAAGACTATGGCGTTTAAGGAAAAAAGCTGCAACTGAAATGAGAAATGCACTGGGTCAACTAATTCCCTGCGTCGTGAACGCTGAATGAAGATGGCTGCCGTGGAGGTGAAGTTCTTCATGCAGTTGAGCGAGCCTAGGCCTGTTAAAATACTGCTAGACTGCTAACTGTCTAGACTAGGAGACTTCAGACCCTAACGAAGACTACATAAAGCTTTATCACAGAAACACCCTGAAGAAAAATATCTAAGCCAAGATGGTGGCACAGGCTGTAATCCAGGCCTCCTGGAGCTGTGGTGGAAGCACTGGGTTCCAACTCCAGTTTGCTGCTCCTCCGAAAAAACCAACTTGGGCACAAGCTAGCCTCTGGCTGAGGGAGCATCTGGACAATCTAGCTGAGTTTGCTCACACTAGTAATTACAAGACACATCAGAAACATTTACCAAGCCATTAGATACAGGAAATGCATATTTCATTAGATTCTCAAATATGGATCTTCTTGTTCGCCCCTCTGGTTTATGAGCAAATCGTAAATTCCTGATATCCTAGAAAAGATAGAGCATCCAATTAAATCATCCTTTTTAATGAACAAATGAGGTTACTTAGAAATGTTAGGTAAACGTTAAGATCTACATAGAGGATACAGAGACAAGAGGCTCCTAGAGGCAAGAAGATAACAAGGGCTCACTGGGAGCAGCAGGAACATGAAGCACTACCGCACGCAGGGTCTCCCTGTGCTCCTGGGCTCAGCAGGCCCAAGGGGGTCCATGGCAAGCACTGACGGACACACTGTCACCATGTGTTCTGTACTGGCCAGGAGAGAGGGCTCAGCAGGTTAGTGTGCTTCCTCATAACCTTAGTTCAATTCCCAGAACTTGAGTGTTAAAAATAAAAAACACAACCAGCTGTTACTGCATCTCCATCATGTATGGAGAGCTGCTTCTTATTTATTATTGCTTCCTAGGGCTCACTTTCCATCTCTCCTGCTTGAAAGACAGGACCAAACTGCCTCTAGGTCTTCCTCCACTTCAGGGACATTCCCAATAGAATTCCTACTAATTCTGGAAGTAATCATCCAGATTTGGCCTAGACTCAGCTCTACACTGGGATCTTGGCGGCTCTCTCTGCATGTGCCCTCAAGCCATTTCTCGTGCTCAGGCAGAATAGCATTAGTAGTCAAATTTATGCTGTCGCAAAGCATTTAGTAAAAGAATCTGAGGTTAAAAATGATACGGAAGCATCCATTTTTATTTATTTTAACCTATCCAAGGGTTGAGTTTACTTGTTACAGTCTCATTATTGTTGCCATACTCTATGTTATTCCATATTGTACAATAAAAATATATTAATATTTTTTAAAGTTTGTTTTTAATCCTGATCCTTGCCTCACAAGACTCCATTTTACAAGCAATTTCAGATGCCATTCTGGGGAAGGTGACTGCACCCTCAGGAGGACCCAGAAATGGCCCCATCACCCATCCAACACAGAATGATAAGTGATTCCTGAGAGCAGAAAGGGAGCTACCCTAAAGTTCAGTGTAGTGAACTGAGGCTGCAAGAATACATGGTATGTTAAAATCCTTTCAAGGAAATCAAGGCCAAGAACTTTCCAGACACACTAGACTATGAAAAATATAGCTCCCTCATCTGGACCCCAAAGCTCCTGAAATCTGGTATGTCAGGAACTGAGAATTCCCTGAACTTGGGCTCTGGCTGGGCTAGCCTGCTAAATTCCTGACTGCCTGTGTGTTCTCCCATCTAATCTGACTGGTCACTCAGACCCACCTCCTGCTCTGGCTCCCTCAGGCACTAGTGTGACTCACTACGACCTGCAGACACAGACCCAGCCTACTTCTGAAACCTGGACCTCCACTGCAGCTTCTTTAACTTGTTCATTCTGCCAGCCGAGATGCAGACACAGCTACTGTGTGACCGCAGAGAAAATACTACCAATTAAGACTAGAATAAAAGAACCTTCAGCCAGGCTACAAGGGTCAATGAAACCAGTAAATGTTGTAAATTTATTGCTACTCAATAATTCTGATATCAGAGCTATATAAATTGTCCATCTGTTTTTTGGCATAGGATACTCCTGGTAATTTTGAACAACCATGCAGAGAGATGCGCTACACAGTACATGTTCAATACAAATAAAATAGCTGACGGCAAATCTGAGCCAAACTACAGTACCAAACGTATTCTGTAGGAACACATATTTGTATACTGTATCTTCCTATAAAGACACTCAGATCAGCTCTCTGGTTAAACCTCTCCCCAGCAAAGACCCAACTATAATTCAGAATGGTACAGGTCCACAGAAAAACATATCTAAAATGTTAAAATTTCAAGTCTTTCACACTGTCTTATACCTTATGCGCTATTTACTGCTAAAGAGAAATGACCAAGAGACTGTACTATCTATGCACAGAAATGATAGCCATTATACTAAAAATACACTAAATTCAACAAACACCTAACATAAATATATTCAAACATTCTGGATGATGCATACTCTGCACTGAGAGGATGAGACAGAAGTAACGTGGTCTGGAACAGAGATGTGCACAAGCCAGATATTCCTGGCTGTACCTTCAATCCCAGCTCTTAGGAGACAGAGGCAGGCAGATCTCTGAGTTTGACGCCAGTCTAGTCTAGAGAGCGAGGGAGAGCACAAATGAGAGAGACAGAGTGGGGCTGGGAGGGTGGGGGGCAGGGGCACAGGGGCAACGGAGGGAAGGAGAGGGAGGCAGGGAGGGAGAAGGAGAAAGAGGTGCAAAGGTGTTGATTAGGTCCCGGTATTAAATTCCATGTCTTAATGGCAAAGAACATTTGCTACTACAAGAATACATTTCAAGTATTCAATTTACTTGTACAAGTTTCCAAGTATAGGTTCTATTTAATAGTTTTCCAAACCAATACAAGCACAGTAGTGTAAAATTTACCTTGCAGACAGTCTCCAGGCCGTAAGAGTTCTCTCCTCGACTAGACGCACCACCAATTTTCTCTACTCTACTTATCACTCCAAGAGAAGCATCTAGAACAAATGGGGGATCCTGCAGGATGACAGGAAAACAGAGTTTCTTTAAAAAAAAAACAAAAGCAAAACTGTAAAGTGTTGAATAGCATGAACAAGACCCTGGGTTCAATCTCTAACACCTGTTCCCCCAAAATGTTAAAAAAATCCAAACCAGAAATGCTTTAGTCAAATGTTACCCAGAAGTGAACTGGGCATGATGATGCACACCTTTAGTTCCGTCACTTGGAGGCTGAGGCAGGCAGATCTCTGAGTTTGAATCCAGCCTGGTCTACATAGTGAGTTCCAGGACAGCCATGAATATATAGTTAAGACTTTGTCTTAATAATAAAAAAAAATCAGCTACTTACTCAGAAGAGAATATCCCAAACACATACAAATATAGAGGCAAAAATCAAAACCAAAGAAGCCTCACCCGTTCCATGCTCTTGAAGTATAATCTGTAATTTGTAACAGTCAGCGTTCCTCGCACAGCACCAGTAAACGGACATATGTAAGTCACGTCTTTGGCTGAAAAGACAAATCACCATAATTTACTTGACACTATGTGCTAGTAAAAGCAGCTTCCACATTTTATAAAATTAATCTGACTGCCTGGCTAATTATGACAAAAATCACAATAAATTATTTTAAAAACCTTCAGAAGCCTAATCCAAGATTCCAACTTTGCCTTAATCTAAGAACAGCAGAAGTAGAATAAACAGAAAGGCAGAGGGGGCCTCTCCTGAGACAGTGAGGATCCAGCCCTGCCCCACAGAACAGAGCAGGTCAGAGGTCGGAGTGACAGGAGGAAGGTGCTGATCAACCTATCAGTACAGAGCCAACACTCGTTTCCCAGTTCCTAGGCCTCTTCCACCACTCTCTAGACTGCTTGGCATTCTCAGCCACAGTTCACATTACATTATTTCTCTAAAAACAAAATGACCACAATACGCACAATACCAGAACGCTTTGAGCTGATTACACTTCTGAGGCATTAACAGACTGCAGGTAGAGTAACATTTCTTTGAATGTTTTTTTTTTTTTCTGTGTCTCAGCATTTTGCCTGGATATATGTATGTGAACTTTGTGTGCGTGCCTTACGCCCAGACAGTGCTGAGAATCAAACTCCAGTCTTCTGCTAGAGTAGAAAGTGCTCTAAACCACTGGGTCAGCTCTCCAGGCCTCTTTGAAAAAAATATATTTTAGCAAGAGAATAGTATATTCCTGGCCAAGTAACTAATATCAAATTTTAGAAGGAAATAAACATAATCGATGTTTTATTAAAAGCTAAATGATGGCCCCACATGGTATTATGCTTCTAAAAGCACACACTGATTAAACAGGCTAGTACAACTACTAATAAAAATATATTTAACATGGCAGACTTCATAATGCAGAATACAGGACTTAATTTTTTTTTTTTTAATTTCTTACTTTATTTACTTGTTCACTTACTTTTGGGTTTTTTGAGACAGGGTTTCTCTGGGTAGCCCCCTGGCTGTCCTGGAATTCACTCTGCTCTATAGACTGGGCTGGCCTCAAACTGAGATCTGCCTGCCTCTGCCTCCCTCCCAAACGTTGGGATTGAAGGTGTGCACCACCACTATAATACAGGTTTTGTTGTTGTTGTTGTTTTTAAATCTCAAAATATTATAAGTTCCCTTCATGCCATTATCAGAGCAAAGCATGATTCCCCTCAAGGAAATAAGGTCAGTTTGAAGAGCCACAACACTCTACAGCCTTCCCAGGGAGCTCTGGTGGATACAATGACCTCCACACTCTATGAGACACTGAAGCTTACTGACTTTGCCTTCATATTAATCTATTTGAAGGGCTAACTACTTTGTATGGGATATGAACTGGAACCAATCTTTTAACAATTGTCCTAAACTTCAAATGAGTTCCCCCAGGAAGTGTGAGCTACATTTTCTTAACCAATCTCCAATGCAAGTTTCATTTAGAGGGAAACTTTTGAAATTAAATAAGCCCATCAGTATATAAAGAGGATTTTGTTTCCCTTATGATTCTGTAGCTTAGCTAAGAAAGTTTTATTAGTATCACTGAAATGGTTCTGGACAATATCAGAGCCAGTTTTTTCCTGCAGGACAAGCAATCCTCACTCATATCCTATAATCATCATAGGGTGTCCTTCCTGCACTTCCTCATTATTAGACAAGGAGAAAGGAAGCACACACAGGCTTCTAAAGTTGCAAGGACTGTGCAAATACAGAGGCCTACACCACTGTCCCCACTGCCACAGCTGCCTGTGCCTCGCTCTACAGCCGTTCTCACTGCAGGCACTCAGAGATGCTGTCGCAAGTTGGTCTGGTGCTCTGTGTATTCAGATGCTAAATTCTGGTCCCCAGGGTTTGGTTACAGTCCAGATGAGTGCATTCTCACATACACCGAATAATGTTGTGTAAATTTTGCCCCCAATTATCTTGGATTGGTTAATTAAAAAAAAAAAAAAAAAGCTAGACAGCCTATAACTGAGCAGAAGAGAGGTAAGTGGGGCTTTGGTTCCTGGGCTTAGAGTCTCAGGTAGGGACCACGAGGCCAAGAACGGAGGAGAAGGAAGGAGGAAGATGGAGAGAAAGAATGTGGCCTGATGGAGCAGATCTAGCCAAGACTTGGGGAATGTGGCTGCAAAGTAGACAGACTAACAAAATTAGTTTAAATCGTACCTGTCTAGTTATTATGCTAAAGCTTGTTAAGTAAATCAAGAGGTCTCTGCTCAATTATTTGGGAGCTAGAAGGGTTATAGGCATCTTCTAGAATTAATAAATACTCTACAACCAGATGCTTTTAACTGGTTCACACCAGGGAGAAAAGAGACTAGCAACCTGAGCGGGGAGTGAAGGGCAAAGTCAGCCAGCACCGGCCACTCAGCACTTAAAGCGTATGAAGCACGTTTCACCTGTGCATGTATAATTTAGCCTCAGTCAGCCTTAAATATAAGAATATACTTGCTAACAACTTTTAAATGAGAACATCAATGTGCAGAAAAGTAAAATGAGCCAATCAGCATTACAGAACTAATGATTATTGTAAGAGTGGAGCCAGCTCTCCTGACTAAAAACATTTCTTGCCATGAACATTAGGCTATCTCTTAGCAAAGCTAACCCACTCACAGCACTGTCTGTCTGCTTAGTACCTGACCCGTCCATTAAAGTTTGAGTAACTCAACTGTGGGACTACCAGGCCATGATATTCTGAGACTATTAATTCCTACAGCATTCATTTAATACTTCTACTACCATTTTTGCTTTTTATTACATGTATTTAATTGTACTACGCATATGGAGGTTTCTTTATCATTATTAACTATGTCCACATCAAGTCACTCATAGGTATCGGCATTAATATACTCAAATGCCTCCACATGCGGTAACCAGGAGGATAGCTAAATTGCGAAAGAGCAGAAGCACAGGTAGCAAGCCCTGCAGGTGAGAATGCAAGATAAAGAGTGAGTCGGAGGCTAAGAACCTTTGAAACAGGATGCATGGGACAGTTAGGCCTGGTTCACAGACAGAGGCACTTATTTACATACAGGAGGGTAGAACCCATATGTGGGCAAACCTACTAATTAATTATAATCAACTAAAAAGAACAAGCAATAAGGAAGTCGGCTGTGGCTGAAGTCCGAGGGCATGCTGACAGTGAAGGAAAGTGGCCACTAAGAGATTCTTTTGTAAGACTATACACTATAGTGGAAGCAGCGCTCACAGCAGGATTAGAACAGCAGAACAGAACCCATTAGAGGCTGCGCTGTGGTCTGGCTAGAGAGGAAACCCTCTGTGCTGTAGTTTCCTCATCTGCCGAGGCAGGCTACCGTCTTTCCCACAATATTAGTATTCTAAGGATCATTATGATAACTATGCCTGCCACTTAGCATCCCATACTGATAATATATATCTAACTCAATAGCAGCTAACCGGATCAGCTTAGTCACACACGCAGCTGAGGGACAGAGATAGGGGAAGTTACTCAGTGTCCATATCAGAAAGACGAGCAGTGCTGTGAAGCTAGGCTTAGGAGTTACTATCAAGCCTGAGTCCCTGCCTGAGAACACGCAGGAAAAAGAAGAATTTCCTTTAAAAGAATATAACTAACTGTAACATGAAATATGGTGCTTGCTTTAGCTAAGAAACCACTTTCTTCACCCTCCCAACATATTACTCCTCAAAACCTATTAATTTTGTTTTGTGAGCAAGCATAGCAAAGCAAGAACACCAAGTACAGCTTTTCTGTTTACAAGTACCGCACTAGGAAGCAAATCTTGTTGACATACAAATGCTTGTTCTGCAGCAGACATGCAAGACTTCATGTAAAAATTAACCCGAGCTTATCCAAGGAAGGTAATTATAAAAAGTAGCAAATGAGAATCTGTACTTCAATAAAAATGATCTGTTTGATGCCTTTAGCTAAGCAACCCAGTATCTGAATGAAATAATTCAAAATAATAAAACTTTCCTTCACAGACTTCAGCAACAATTTAAAAAGAATAACATTAAATTTGTGCATTTCCCAAGAGCCAGACTGGAACACTCCAAACAGCGCTAGGTCTGGGCTTGCAGCTCACAGCCTAGAACCTATAGGAGAATCAACAGCTGTGCACAGTCAGAAACAAAACTTAAAATATCATTACAGACCCATGTCTTTAATGTTTTCTCCTGGAAGCAGGGCTGGTTCCTCCATTTCTGCTAATTTGTTTGACTCCCTCAGGACCTGGATGGGGGTATACGAGAAAACATTTTTTTTATTCAAGGGCTATTTTTTTTATTCAAATTTCACTTTACACTGTTTGTTTTTATTTGAAATTAAAATGTTATTATATTACTTTAAATCAAATTATATAAACTGTGGTATTGCTGTTATGAAATATAATGAGGCCAAGGGAGCACCATGGCAGGCCCATGCCAAGGTATGCCCCTGAAAATACGCCATGCAACAGACATGGTCTAAGGAGGCTTACTGGGGAAGGGATAGGACTGAAGACCTGGAGAAGGGATAGAGGCAGACAAGCGGACATGTAGGCAGGCAGGCGGATGGGTGCAGAATCATGAGAGCAGAGAAAAGGAGGTGCAGAGAAGAGAAAGGGGGTACTCAGAACAGAAAGGGGGAGAATGCTGGAGAGAGAGAGAGAGAGAGAGAGAGAGAGAGAGAGAGAGAGAGAGAGAGAGAGAGCGCAGAAAAGATAAAAAGGAAACAGGATCCTTTGAAAAAATAGGTTACAATGATACAACGAGCACAAGGTATTAGATGAGCATCTCACAACGCAGAAAGTAAGGAACTTTCGACCATCACCACGGGTGTGCGGTTTTACGACAGTTTTCCCAGTGGGAGCTCCCACCGTGAGAGCACCGGTCACTGTGAGGTGTGCACTAATATCCACAGGTACACAAGGAAGAAAATGGCTAGGGAAGTAACTCAACAAGGGAGGACGAAGAAATACAGCTCCCATTAACAACACGAACAAATGTACGTAGGAGTTCTGTCCTGGATCAGGTTGCTGGGCACAGCTCTCAAAGATGGGCTGTATATAACAACTTCTTTCCAAAGATTATAAGGAGAGAGAATATCCTACACTGAATAAAGCCAACCCCTCAAGCAGTAAGTGGTCAGGGTGAACTCTGTGGTAATGAGATGGTGACAGGACAAAACCTGGCTGGGGACATAGCACTTCATCTCCGAGGTCTCTCCACAACCAGTAACCCAGTGTAACGAGTAAAATGGCACATAGTCTACAGAACATCTGGTCAGTGCTTCTCCAATCTGAGAGTCGGAACAAGAACTGTCACAGTGTTAGGATGCCTGAGAGACACGCAAACATTCTGGGTAAGAACTCCAGGGGCAGAGAAGACACTGAGTTAAACTATGGAAATCTGGATCAAAGGCAGCCAGCCTTTAGCAATGGGCATAAGTACTGGCTCACTACCTGTGACACACAATATACTACTAACATAAGACATTAATAATAGCACAAGAAAGTGCACACAACTATGTGTGAACTCTTTACTAACAATTTGCAGTTTTTCTTTAAACTGATCTAAAATTAAATTCACCTAATAAAAATAATAAATAACAACATTTTATGTACTAATCAACACTCCGGCCCTCATTATAAACAAGTGTGAGCCAGTCACATTATTTATGGCATATACGGTATCCTAAGAAAATGAGAGAAGCTTTTATGACCGTGGTTCTCAACCTTCCTAATGCTATGACCCTTTAATAAAATTCCTCATGTCGTGGTGACCTCAACCATAAAATTGTTTTCATTGCTACTTTATAACTGTCATTTTGCTACTATTATGAATTGTAATGTAAATGTTTTTGGATACAGAGGTTTGCCAAAGGGGTCACAACCCACAGGTTGAGAACTGCTGCTTTATTCAGTGATGGTGACAATAGAGCTAAATTTTGTTTTTAACTAAAAAAAATTACATTTTTAACCATTCTGTTTTTATTTATTTTTGGTTTTTCTATTCTGTTTTCTAAGGAGTAAGAGCTGACCACAAGTAGACCAAAACAGTTCAAAATTACACTTATGCCCTACTTTATTTTAATTAATCCAACAATAGACAAAAATAGATATAAGCCACACATTTATCAGTGTTAATAAAGAGGGCAGGAATAGAGTTACACCACTGTACTAGTGTCAAGCCTGCCCTAAACACATGTGTTCTTCCTGATGCTAACGAGCACACCAGGAAGCCACTGTAATTAGCACAGCACACACAGATATGAAGATAAGTCCTAGAACTGGAGAAATGCCTTGAATCTAGTGTTTCACAAAAGATAATGACAAATATTTTAGGAACTTTATAGATCCCTATCCAGTCTTCAAGTATTTATTAAAATGAAAAAGATAATATGCTCAGTGAATGCTCAACAGCAAAGAACTTCATTACTGAAGACGTTTATCTTCTCCAGCATGTGTGAATGCAAGGCAGGACTATGCTTGCAGACATATCTTTCAGAACCATAAAAATCAATGTCTACTGTTTAAAAAGAAGCTCTGGAGAAAGGGTAGGATTAATCATACATAAAATGCATTTCTCCATCCCTCACGGGTAAGTGGCTGAAGAGAAGTGAATGAATCCACAGATATACCCAATGCCTCAGTGCACCACTGATACAGTTAATTTTGTAGAAATAAGACTTATAAACACTGGGGTACTTTGAAAAGGTACTGAGATGTGTAACAATGACCATCACTTACCGCTTATGTGACTTAATCACAGAATTGGACTCAACAGTATAGAACACTGGTGTGGTGGCTCATCTTGGCTGTCAACTTGACTACGTCTGGAATTAACTAAACTCAAGCAGCTGGGCACAGCATGAGGGATTCCATAATTAGACCAGGGGAAGTGGGAAGACCCACCATATATCTGAACCACTCCTTCTGGTGGCAGCCCACTAAAAGGACATGGAAGGAGGAAGCTTTGGCTTTTTGCCTGATTGCCCTCACTCTTGCTGGCACGCTCATCTATTCTGTTGCTGAGGCATTCTTTCACCGTTGTTAGAATATACTTCTTCCAGATTCTAGCATAGACTAAAGACAGCAGCTCAGCTCTCTATAAATTCACCAGATAGGGACTGCTGAAGACAGCCAGTCTCCACAACTATCAGATTCCTGGCCTTTCCATCATAGGATTGCTAGGATGAAAGCCTCTAAGATACTCTAATAAATCCCCCTTATGCATATGTTTTCCATCCAATCAGCTCTATCCATTTAAAGAACCCTGGCTAATGAACTGCCAACACAACTGGCTAGCTGCAGTATCATCTATGTGGCTCTGGACATATTACTTAATCTGAGACAAAACTGCAAGTATTACAAAAGATCATTTAAGTTCATCACTTAGAGAAACAGTCGGCTTACAGTTCTCAACGCATGCTCGTATTGCTCCCTGTTATTATGGAAGGAACCAGGAAAATCATATCACAAAAAATCTTTAGACAAAATACTTAAAAGTGCTACCTTAAGGAATAAATGATTCATTTTTTAAATAGTAAATAAGCACTCAGATTAGCTGGCCTGGTCTAGGGTAATTTATAAAGAGGGAGGGCTTTAAGAACTTTCTGCCATCACCTACTTAACTATTACGAGTTTTACTAATGGTGCTGGGCAGACACTAAACAATATGGCTATCATCAGTATGTTCAAGGAGCATACATACCCGCAAATCAGGAGAAAAGTTGTCTGCGGAAGTAGAGATGGAATCTGAGGACACAGCAGAAGCTGACTTGGTGTGCACCGAGTTCTCTGAGTGAGAAGTGGAAGCACTACAAAACAGAAACACGCAGTGTGTTGGGCTTTGTAGACCAATCTTAAATGTTTGATTTATAACTCCAATATTTATTGCAATTTGCATCATAGCAGATTCCTGGTTGCCTCTTAGTGGCTTCTAGGAAGACAAGAGAATTGCAGACTCTGTTTAAAGAGTTAAGTATGCTTGCCACTGGAAAACCACCAGGGGGTGGGAGGAGGTATTGGGGGGGTGGGTACAGACTGGTAGAAGCGGGGACTGGTGAGATGGCTTCCCTCAGAGCCTGATGATGTGAGTTCAATCCCTGTCCTCATAAGTTGTCCTTTAACAACCACACACATGCCATTGCACATGAGCACCCGCATGAGAACATATACACACAAAATAAATAAGCGTAAAAACACTTAAAACAACATTGCACAGCAATATGCAAAACCATATGTCAGACACAACCATTCAAAGGTAAATTTGGCACAAGTCCCATGTACATGTGGTTGACAAGCTTGTGACAAGCTTGTGCAAGTGAATAAATGGGCCACTTGAGAACAGCTCCTCCCAGCACCCCCACCCCAGAAAAACCAAGGACTGAATCTGATCTCTTGTTTGCCAGGCATTGTCTCCTGAGCTGTACTCCAACCCTTTGTAAAAGTGTTTTGTTTTGGTGCAAGTTTTCAGTGCCTTTACTGGGCTGACAGGGAACCTAGTCTTCCCGCCTCAGTGCCTGGGAACACAGGACTGCCTAGGAACTGAGTCCTTAAAGAGCAAATTGCCAGGTCAGTAAAGAAGCCAAACAGAAAGTACTGCAAAGAACAATGCCTGACCATAGTGCACATGATGTTTAACAGGCATTCCAAACAGAATTTATGTTAATGTACCAAACCAACTAGAACTTAAGAATTATTCTTGTATTTTTTTTTTCTTCTTTTTAGTGTCTCATTTAGTGGGTTGGTTAATATCCTACATTAATGAGTAGGTTTTGGCTAAGAATACTGCTTTTGGCCAAAAATACAGCCACATAGTGTTTATTGAAAAGTTATGTTGCCTGTTGGTTTAGTAAACAAACTACAACGGTGGCTGATTTGTGAGCTTTAAAGCCACAATGATTGAATGATAACCTCCTGATAAAGGTAGAAGATCCAAGAGTCTGATTTTAAGGCTGATTAATGCAGTGCTATTAAAATTTTGTTCAGTTAATTTTCTTTTTAAAAACATATTCACATGCTGTTTGAGGAGTCTTTATTTCAGCAAAGAAGTGTCAGATGGCCTTAGAATTTTTGAGGGTAGGGGAACCTGGAGCACACAATGTATCATATAATACTATTTTACACGAATGACAAAGATTCTAAATTTTAAGAAACTAAACATTAAAAACAAGAAGTTATGCAATAAATTTTTATGAATTAAAAAAAAAATAGTTCCAGAGGAATGGCAACATGAAAGTACACCAAGGAAGTAGGCATGGTTCAGCAAGGCTGGGGTGCAGAAAAGCCAGCCTTCGTGTCCTGGGGCTGCCGATCACATCAGACCCTATGCTTACCAAGCTTGTCGTGAATGAACTATTCCTCTACGTAAGAAATCACACTCAACAGTCTACTTTACTTCTTAAAATTCTTATACAACCCTCATACTTGATCACATTACACTTTTTATTTCCTGACGTCAAATATGTACATCCAGTCCCCCACATTTTAAGTTCCTAAAGGATAAAAAATATGTTCTCATATCATTTTTACTTCTACAAAATCTAAATCATTGTAAAATATTCAAATTGAAATATTCCAAGAAGTTGGGCGAGGTAGTGAACGCCTTTAATCCCAGCACTCAGGAGGCAGAAACTGACAGATCTCTCTGAGTTTGAGGCCAGCCTGGTCTACAAAGTGAATCCAGGACAGCCAAGGCTACACAGAGAAACCCTGTCTTAAAAAAGAAAGAAAAAAAGAAAAGTCAACAATAAAAAGGCACTGCATTAAAGCTTAAAATGCAGATTTAAAATATATATACAGACATGTGTCTTCACACACACACACACACACACACACACACACACACACACACACAAACCTTTTTTTTTAAAAAGTAGCCTCACTATGTAGCTGGCATTCAACTTCTAATCTTCCTGCCTTCAGCCTCCCAAATGCTGGGAGTACAGGTATGAACCACCATGCCCAGCTTTAAAAACCATGTGATAGTTTTAGACTTCATTCCCAAATATAATAAAAGTTTTCTTTACACAAAAAGTCTAAATTTGTTTCATTATATTTTCTTGAAATCCTTCCTTAGGTCTGTAACAATATTAAGTATTTTAACTTTAAAATAAATGAGTCCTGTCTATAGCAACTACATAACTAATAAATAAAACCACTGCTAAAGAAATAAAACACCTGTCATTTCATTTAAAAGGATGAAAGGAGTGTAGTTATATTTGTTTATAGTTAGTAATCTGTAACAGTATATATGGTGGGTCATAAATTATACACAAAATGACATACAAAAAATGAAAACTGATGGACTGCAAATGTTCCTCTTGTTTGTAGCTAACCTCTGATGAATTTAACATTGTTGGTCTTAGCAGGTGAAAGAAAGCTTAAGGCCACAGCTTAGCTGACATTCATTTGCTACTCAATCTCAGAGTCCTGATCCTCTCCCATGGCATCCTGTGCTGAGCCTGAGAAGACACACTTGCTTTAGTTCCCTTGTGGCTGGGAGACCCAGAAGAGGCAAGTCTGGTCCCTGACAGTAGATGGGAAGTCTGCTAATGGCCATGGAAATCTTTTCTGACTAGAAGGGAGCGTGGAGTATAAGCAAGATAGGCCGACTGTCTTCACTTTTTCTTGCCTGAAGTGAAAATATCAGCAGCCATTCTGTAAAAAGGGGGCCTACAAAATGTGCACCAGGACAGGGGGTGGGTTTTTAGGGCCTTACAGAACAGCCTAGCAGCCACAGCCGTGCTCATAGCCCTGAAATTCATGTCACATAAAATGAACCTCAATTCCCAAAATCAGTGCATTAGAGTTTTCTGCTCTGTACAACTAAATAAAACCCCAACGAATACAGCAACTTCAAGGTCTTTTTAGGAAAATTAAAATACATATAGTGCTACCTCACAACCTTCTGAGAGAATGGGGATAATAACTTTTAAAAGCAATAAACCAGAAGCAGAAATTATAGGTACTACATTACTAGAAAATCACTGTCAGAACAATGGAGCAGGTAGCACTGAGGAACGAAATGATTGTTAAAGCAAAGTGAAAAATATATAAGAGAAATAAGCAAAAAGTTCAAAGCCTCAGATTTAAAATTCTAGGCTTTAAAGCAAGAATGTGCCGGGCAGCCTTTCAGTTCTCATTTCAGACTAAGGATCAAACTAGAGGGCACCAGAGTGTGGGTGTGTAACAGCATTCTCCCTGTGATTATGTCAGAAACACAGACACACACACACACACACACACACACACACACACACACACACACACACACACACACACACACACACACACACACGCAGATCGCCGAAAGCTGCTGTCCCATATCAGGTGTTGCTCTTGGTGGGCTTCGCAGACTAAGGGGCCAGAACACAGTAGCACAGCTCTGTTTCAGGACCCTTCTTTTCCTTCTCCGGCAATAGTGTATGCGTGCTCTCGTTACCATGGCTACTGATGCAACACATCTAATCTCCACTGGCCCCCATCCCCGCATTTCTTCATGACTCATCTTCATGTCAAGATCTGTTTTACTAATCATTCCACAAGCCCAAACCTCATGTCGTCCTACACAAGCTATTTCTTTAGCTCAGCACATTTATTAGCATGCTACCTTTCCTATCAGACTCTGAAAACCTAGGTTTCCCAAGAAGTTCCAAGGCCTTCCAGCTGGAACTGAACTCTCCATCTTATGTTTCCAGCCGTTAACTGCACTTAATCACTTTAGCCATAATACTGGAGAGCCTGAGTTGCAGGGCCACCTCTCCTTTAATTATAGGCTGCCAGACAATAAGAACGTCTAACTGGCGAGGCACTAGGTCTCAGGGCAAATTATGCAGTCGCTAACGTCACTCATCACACAGTACCGCTTTGGTCCTCAGGTTTCCTAGATGCATGCACTTCATTAGTCAACCCCACATCCCTGCTACCTCCCGCTACCCTGGCCTTCTCTTACAGTATCAGCTCTTAGTTACATGTGTTTGTTACCATATTACTCAGTTTCTTCCACCCACTTTCTTGTCCAGGGCATCCATCAACAACTCTCCTGCACACTCATGCTGGAATTTGTATTCCTAAGAGAATATGATCCTGGCATCTACGGCAGATTTCTCAAAACCCCTACTCTGCCTCAGCTGACATATTCCAGGAGTCTACTTTCCTGAACAACTTGAATTAGGGCAGCTTTCCCCCCGACATGTAATAAATAAAATCAGCGTTTTTCTAACTCAGTGCTCATGTTTCTATAGTAGTGTGCCTTTCTGTCTTCACATATAAAAAGACTTCTGAGATAAATGGTTTTTCATACAACTTGTTATAATCCTTTTGTTAATTAACCGCATCTCACTCACAAAGGGCTGGTCCCCTGGCCCTTTCCAAAGATGCTATCTTTGTGGCAATTTTACTGCACATCAGGGTACATTCCTCACCCACATTCCCACTTCATCAGCTCTAGAACAACTCTGCCTCCTGACTTGCTAAGCAGAGGGACTCAGTTTCTCAACACAGATGATCTTCACCTGCAACACTCTTGCTTTCTTACTTGTCTTCAGCCCCACACAGACATCAGCCCTTCGACCCTTCCATTTTTCTTTCTTTCTTTTTTGTTTGTTTGTTTGTTTTTCGAGACAGGGTTTCTCTGTGTAGCCTTGGCTATCCTGGACTCATTTTGTAGACCAGGCTGGCCTCGAACTCACAGAGATCCACCTGCCTCTGCCTCCCGAGTGCTGGGATTAAAGGCGTGCGCCACCACGCCTTATCCACTGCTCTCCTCTGCCTGCCTCACTTCCCCTTCCTATCTAACCTGTCCCTAGAATCTTACATGCATCTGACAGGCACTCCCAAAGTCTTTGTTGGATAATCCCATGAGTGAAAGAATAAGGATCAAAAGACTGGGTGGTTGGAATCAAACCCCTTAGAGGCTGCTGGAAAACCCCATCCTAATCCTACCTTCAGACTACATCATGGTCAGCCGCCGAGATGCAACACATTTCCACAGCTGTCATGGGCTGCATATTCCCCCCATGTGTGTGCGCTATACCCCTTATAAAAACCCATGCCTTCTCTTCCTGCTCTTTCCCCTTCTGCCCTTGCTCAGAGGCAGCTTCTGCACACAGCCACCTCCCTCAATAAACCTCTTGTGTGAGGTCTGCTGCATAGTATGGTCTTTGTAACGTACCTTGGCCTACACCCACCAGGGCACTCAGCCAGTAAGTCATAACACTGATGCCCTGACTTGGTGCATGTGCACTTCCCTCTGTGGGTCTAAGCCACATCAGGACCTATCCCTTGTCCCCAGTCCACCTGCAACAGACTCACTTTCCAGTTCACCTATTGCTAGGCATCCCATCCAACACTGGCAACTGGCAAGTTTTCCCTCTGAGTTACTGTAACCACTCCCCACAATCCAAGGGAGGACCTGATGAGCATCTGGCACCCCACAGGTATTCTTGGAAGCAGAGGTAATTCCAAGCACAGTCTTAAAGGCTACTATTGACACCCTTTGAGGACACCCACCTTGACTGAGGCTTTGATTTTGAGCATAGTTTTGGCCTTTTGGCTTCATTTGAAAGTCCTGGTACCAGGCACCCATGTCTCCTCAAGCTTTTAGCCGTGGCCCTCAAACTGTGTGGTGACAACCCATTGTTTGACTTGTGCCTTCTTCATTCAGTCCTCCCTGAGTCCTTGGGACACCTTGGACTTTCAGGCCCTGGACCTTCCTCTTTACCTAACCCTGGAGAACTGCAGCCTCAACCATACCTCAGATGCCTTTGGAGAACTTCTGACCAGTCTACCTCGCACCTGACTGAAGGGCCTCTAAACCTACCCACCTTTGCAGTCGAATATGCCCTCAATACCCTTTAGATAACCAATCCAAATGCCTGCCCCGTGGCACCCTAGAGCTGGACACTATTAGAGACAGCTAAGCTATTGCCAGTAATTGAGGAAATGGAGGGAGGCTCCCTACGTCCAAGCTTTTCATCTTTGCTCCAAGCCTTCCCTCTGTTCTTCCTGTTCCCCCAACTCACCTCCTTCTAGCTATGAAGTCTGAATAAGAAGAAGCCTTCACTCCTCTTGATCCTGCTGAGAGCCCCCACCCCCCTTTACTGGCCACAACCACAGCTCTTTCTCCTCTGGCTCCCTTGGTCTTCCCCTCTCCCTCTTCTGCAACAGGCTGCTCTAACCATTCCATTCTGGCATCCACTTTCAGCCCACCAGCAGCGTTTAGTCGTTAGCCCCCACCCCCACTCCATCACTCCTGCTCCACAGTGGGGCACCCTCTATCTCTCCCCATCCAGCCTAATTCAGGCTCAGTTCTCCCTTGTGGGAGGTTGCTGGGGTGAATGGCCGGTCAAGGTCCATGCCCCCTTTTCAGTGAGTGAACTCTCTCATATAGAAACAAAACACAAACAAACAAACAAAAACCTGGAGTCTTATACCTCTTAATTCTTCTACTTCCATTAAAAAATTCCAATCCTATAGTCTCACCTTCCACAACATATATATGATTCTAACCAACAACCAACTTCACAACAGCGCAGGAGAGTTTGAGAGCAGGCTAAAGCGCATGCAGACAAAACCTACCAACTAACACGCACACTTGGCCAGGGCTGAGGTGGTCCCAACCGGAATCCCTAGTGAGACTGCAATGCCTCAGTGGGCATTCTAGCTAGAGATCATTTTACAACTTGCCTCCTGAGCTGTGTCTAGGAGGTCATCCAGGACAAACATGAAAATCCATCTCAATTTCAAGAACACGTCACAAAGGCCCTCTTAACAGTACACCAATCTAAACCCCCAAACCAGAGGGTAAACAACTCCTCATGATCCATTTCTTTTCCCAGAGGATCTTCAATATTAGGGCCACACTTAAGTGATTGGAGAGGGGACCCATAACCCCACAGGCAGAAGTCTTTAAGGTGGGAGAGATGAAAAGGCCTGTTAAACCAAAAGTACTAAATACTGGTCAAGGCTGGTCAGCCAGCATTGGAGACATCTCGGGCTCCCTCACTGCCTATGGCTTGAAGACCACCAGACCCCTGTTTCAAATGTGGTCAGAAGGCTCACTGGGCCCAGACTTACCCTAACCCCTGCAGGTCACCCCACCCATGTTCAAAGTGCCATAGAGAGGGGCACTGGACTGTTGACTGACTGCCCCATCGTCCCTTGTGGCCTGGGTACATCAGACCCAGAGCACCTTCCAGCCCACCTTTTAGGCCTGGCCATGGACTTCTGAAAGGGTCCAGGCTCCCTTGGCCTAACCACTGTCTCCAACAGGGAGCCCCAGGTACTCATTACAGTATTAGGGTGACCCATTTTCTTCCTCTGGGACACCTGGGCCACTTGCTTGATCCTGATGGAGTTTTGGGACCCACCTCTCCTAGTTTCCCTATAAAGCATGTGCGGACCATTTGTCTGCAAATTTGGCTCCAATCCTCTGTGAATTTGGTTCTAAATTGTACTTACAGTCCAACTCCTTCATGTGGTTCGCTCTCCACTTAAAGCTGTTCGCAGCCACTCGTGCCCTCACTCACCCCTCTGCCACACAGCCTGCATGAGTTTCAAAAGGGCAAGCTCTTCCCCTCCCTTGCGCTCAGTGGACTCAACTGCAAACATCTGGCCTCATTAGAAGCCCAAAAATTGATACACCAAACTTCCAAACTCTGCAAACCACACACAAATGAGCCCCAGACATCCAAATGCTGCTCCCGGCTCCCAGGGCCACACACCTCTAAGATTCTCCTCCCCAACTCCTAACAGTCTTTTAGAGTTCTTTGCAGTCTGTTTTCAAAAGGGGGAAAAAAAAAAAAAAAAAATATATATATATATATATATATATATATATATATATATATTAAGATTATACTATAAACTCTTATCTAAGGATTTGTAATATGCTTATTGGGTATGACATTTAAAATCTAAGCTCAACTCTTGTTTAGGACATACCTATGTGCATGCATATGTATGTAAACTGCCATATCAACCACATGGCTTACAACCTGCCATGTGACTCCACCATCTTAAAATGACCTCATGGTGTAAAGCACCAATCATAAAGCCTCTCAGTCGTAATGAGCTCTCTGTTTATTTTACCTCCTTTTAGAACAAGAAAGTAACAATCTCATTTTAAATTCGTAGAGATTTTTTATAGAGATTCAAATTTATACTTTTACAACATATTGTGTATGTAATTCAAACTTCGTTCAAAATGTTCTTTATATGGTGGTGAACTTTCAAGGTTATAAAGGTCTTTTCAGATAAACAAGCTAATTTAAAATGTATGTCTAACTGTCTTTGCTAGTTCTTAGATACATGAATAAATCAATGTTGTTTCTGTTTTTTGCTGCCAGCTGCCTGCTCAGGGTTCACCTCCAAGCTTTCTGGCTTATGGACTTGATGTAATAGATTAAAATACAACTTAAAATTTGTTTTATTCTGTGCTACTGTATAGAAATGGGTTACTGTTCACCCTTTCTCAGAGCCAGGCATATTTTTAAGGTCCAGGGCCAATAAATTAATTCAGGGCAAACTTGTACAACTACTCTGGAAATCAACCTGGCACTTTCTCAGGAAATTGAGAATAGCTCTAGCTCAAGACACAGCTATCCCACTCCTGGGCATATACCCTAAAGATGCCCCACCATATAACAAGGACATTTACTCAACTATGTTCATAGCAGCTTTATTCGTAATAGCCAGAAACTGGAAACAACCCAGATGTCCCTCAACTGAAGAATGGATAAAGAAACTGCCGTACATTTACACAATGGAATACTACTCAGCTATTAAAAACAAGTAATCTTGAAATTTGCAGGCAAATGGGTGGAACTAGAAAAGATCATCCTGAGTCAGGTAACTCAGATCCAGAAAGACACACATCATATATACTCACTTATAGCCATATAGTACAGGATAATCACACTACAACTCACAGACCCAAAGAAGGTAAGTAACAAGGAGGACCCAAGGGAGGACGTTTAATCTCATTCAAAAGTGGAAACAAAAAAACATCGGAAGTGGTGAGAGGGAAAAGGGCAAGAGACGGAAACACAGAGAGAAATGAGGGTTGATATCAGACCTAGGGAAAGCAGGGCGGGAGGACAGATGGCTAGCAGAGAGAAACCTTGGGCTGGCGTTTCATTATGACAAGCTGGAGTCCTATGACAGGGTAGGCCCCTGGGAGGATATGCAGGTGACTCTAGCTGAGACTCCTAGTAGAAGGAGTCATAGACATTGAAGAGGACACCTTCTTAACTAGACACAACTCCTAGTGGAAAGAGGGGAACACCAACCCACCCACAAAAGCTTCAACACAAAACTTACCCTGACCACAAGATTGAGGAAACATCCAATCAATGCTTGTCCCAACCTGAGACCTATCCCATTGGAGTAAGCCAACTCCTGACACTATTAACGACACTCTGCTGTGCTTGCAGACGGGAGCCTAGCATAGCTGTCCTCTGAGTGGCTCCACCCAGCAGCTGATGGAAACAGAAGCAGAGACCCACAGCTAAACAAACACAGGGTGGAGCACAGAGAGTCTTATGGAAGAGTTGGGAGTCGGGGAATAGAAAGACTCAGAGATGACAGGCGCTCCACAAGAAGGCCAAAGAGACAACTAACCAGGTCTTGGGAATGGGGGTGGGGCATGGAGTCTGAAGCTCCAACTAAGGACCATGCATGGACTGGACCTAGGCCCCCTACACAGATGTAACTGATGGGCAGCTCAGTCCTCATATGGAGGATGACTCTAAAGTGAACTCTGCTGCCTGCTTTTCAATCACTCCCCTGGCAGGGCTACCTTACCAGACCACAGGTTAAGAGGACATACTCAGTCCTGGTGCAACTTAATATGCTGGGGTGGGTGGGAGGAGGGGGCTCCCCTTCTTTGAGGAATAGGGGAGGGGGGATTGGAGAAACAAGGAGGGAGAATGGGACTGGGAAGAGAGGAGGGAAGGGATATGACTAGGATATAAAGGGAATAATTAATAAAGTTTTTAAAAATTAAAAAAAAATGCTAGCCTTCAAACCTGCCAGAGACCTGCTGAATATGGCATTTAACATGTTTAAGCTTATTTTGACATACAGAGACTTCCAAATCCTAACAGTAATTCCCAAGGTCTCCAAGAAGATCTGGGCACAACAGATGACATCAACCCTGGATTGCGTTATGCTAACCACTGGGAAAATTGCTTTAATGCTTTGTCTGTTGCTAGGGCCTGGCCTGAACTGTGGACAAACCGCACACCCTGAGAGCTATTGTCCTACACTGCTGAAAGTGAGTCAGTCTCTCTCATGTTCTTCCTCCACAGAAAAAGCCTCTCCTCTTCTGTGTCTGATGGTCAGACGGCCTGTGCCCACACTGACATGGGGACCCCAGAAACTCTTTAAGACAACCGTCTAGGTAGTGGACTATGGACTGACCAGTCATCTGTCATTTAGGTTACAATCCATCCTCCTCAGGTCTCTGACCACATTGACAGCTAAGCTAATGGTAGCTTGACAGCTAGAGAACAGGAAATTAGCTTCTTACCCCAAGGTAATCTGCCATGTTAGCTCATTAGTCAATTCATTAGCAAGTTAAAACTACTAGGCACGAGATCTCTTACTTAAAAGGCAAGCGGGTTTGCCTTGCTCAGAGACCTAGATAACTATAAGGAAGTGATTCATATAAAAGAAATGGAAAATGCTTCAGCTTTCTTCCTGTTTCTATGCTATTGTTCAGAGCTTTGACATTAATCATTCACTGGAGTTCTGATTTGTTAATCTAACTCTGGTTAAAAAACAAAAAACAAAAAAATCCACTATGCAATCCGCTATCATGGTTCCAAGCTAAGATTCTAAAACTGTGTTTCTCATTGTGCTAGACTTACACACCCGTCTCCTGGGTGGAGGGAAGAAGTCCCTTCCATGATGTGTGGTCAGACTGAAAATCACCATCAAGTGCGTTTCTGCTCCTTCCACTTCACAGAAGGCTCCGTCTTCCCTGAGCTCGCCTCCAAGAGTGTTCATGCTGTTACCCAAGTCACTTCCCAGTCCTCTCCTGTACAATGACACAAAGATGTGTGTCTACTGCATTTTTCTACGGTGTATTTCACTGCAAATTGCAATGGTAATGCTAACATGTTTAAAACTTAGCTCCTTTGCAAACTATTCTCCCAGGACAAATGGGCTTCAGATAAGTACAACAGCCTGCTTGGCTGAGGGTGGGATCTATTCCTTTTTCCTTGGTCCTGCGACATACCACCTCCAACTACCGAGACTATGGGCCTAAAAGTCTCAAATGTATGTTCTGCCCCTAATATGTATATATGATTCAGCATCCTGCCAGGTGTCAAGAGCTGCATCCAGAACTCAGATGCTCCAGCCTAAACCTCAGACTGTTCCAGCTGAGCATGCAGTTTCCTAGCCATCCAGCCCGCTCTTCCCAGACTTGGCAAACATTCTAGCCTTTTCGCCCTCCCCCCAATATCAGCAGGAAGTAGCTAAAGATGATTTCTTAGACCCTTATCCATTTATTGTCAACAAAAGGCTGGGATGGTAGATCCCTACCTACTGCAGGGTGTGGCTGGCATACCCTGCCCTCTTCCCTGCATTCCTTGGCCCAGATAATGTTTAAAATTTACTTTCTTTGTAAACTTAGGAAGAATTCTTGAGCTGGGCATGGTAGCGCAGTCTGTAATCCCAGCACTCAGGGAGGCAGAAGCACGCAGATCTCTGTGAGTTCAAGGCTAGCCTGTTCTACAAAGTGAGTCCAGGACAGCCAAGGCAACAAAGAAAAACTGTCTTGAAAAACCAAAATTAATTAATTATCATCATCATCATCATCATTATTCTCTGAAGCTACTGGAAATCCACCCCTCAGGTCAAATGAACCACTGCTAAGTACTGCCAATAAACATCCTAAGTGTCCCTACCTATTGCCTATTTCAGAGGGTGGGATTCCTCCCTTTTCTCCCCCAAATACCAAAACCATGGGTCCAAAAGTTTCAAATGTGCACCTAAAAAAGAATTTTCTCTGTAATCTTAATTTTGTCTTCTGCCCATATATATGTTCCAGTATTCTGTTCAGGTCCAGTATTATTTCCTACATCCAGGACAGCACCGAAGCAGCTGCCCACAGGTGCACCAGTCTAAGCTTACACACTGTGTCAGCCGGGCTTGCACTTTCCTTCCTATCCTCGGGTGTTCTCACAGATCCTGGACGGCAGCAAAGCAGCTGGCTCTCTCAGGACTTCCCCAGTCCACCCCCACCCCATTCTCTTAGGGTCCTCAAAGATATCGTTGAACCCAAGTAAGCAGCAAACAGCTTAAAAAAAAACACACACACAACATCCTCACTCCCATCTCACTACCCCTTCCTAGCTCCTCATTTTTTAATTAAACAAAAAGGAAGGGAGGTTAGCACATAGGCAGCCCTGCTAGCCCACCCCTGGGGGCTTAGAAGCCTTTGACATATCACCTGCCCAATACAAGGGCCCCGCCTGCAGTCCTGCGCTTGTCTTGCTGGCTCGCTCTCTCCTCCTCAGTTTCTCTCTTTGTCCTTCTCTGCCCTCACGGCTCTGTCCCCATCTGACTGCCTACCTGTCCATATGTTCAATCATCTTCTACCCCTTCTCCAGGCCATAGTTCCTCCCCCCCCCCCCCCCGCAAATAAAGTTCCTCATAGTAGATAAGTTGCAGCATGCCCTATTTATCAAATATTTTAACAGCCTGTCCCTGCCTTGTAGTGGAAGTTTTGGTTTCTTTAAAAACTCATTTATGCTATGTAAATGTTTTTGTTTTAGTCCCAAGTGTGGAAAAGGGGACTGCCTTAGTTTACCCACAGCTGATAACAGCCTCATGGGGGTTAGAGACCAGCATGGTCTTTGCCAGCTGTAGTTTGTTTAATTCTGAGGACTCTGAAAGGGTACAAATAGCAGAGGGGAGAGAGAGGAAGGACACTTTAGGGACACTCTAAGAAGGGATGGAGGAAGAAGAAGGCTGCTGGTTCTGCTGGACTGAGACTGGTGTTTTCCCAAAGAACCTGATGATCCTGACCAGGTGGAACGAAGTATAAAGAGATCTACACCCTGTATCCCCTCTAACCCTTCCATCCTACCTGGGTAGGGGCTGGAAGGGAGGTAGAAGCATTAAAGAACCACAAATAGAGTTTAAAAACTTGACCTACACTGCTCTTGTAAATTTCTTGTCTAGCCAGGGCTAATAGAGTCTCACAAACTAAGGTCCATTTGTCGTCTACTTGGAACTAACCATTACTCCAACTCACAAAGCCATCACCTAGACTAAAAAACATCTAATCCAATCCCTCAAAGTCCCCTGTACCAAAAAGTAGATTTTATCCTTCCTATGAATAGCTGGCTTCTTATATTCCTGAATCCCCTCTTTGCCCAGCCTTATATGAGTCATATGAGCTTACACGGCTGCTGAGCTCCTCATTATTGAATCTATGAAAGCAACTTTGAGGTCACCTACCATTATCTTCTCCTCCCATAACCTGTCCCATCTCTTAAATAAGGTGGAAAGGCTTACAAACTCTATCTCCCTCACGAGTGCTTTCTCCAGATGGAAGAAGTAGAAGATGCAACACTTACTTTCCAATCATGCTCATCCCTCAACCTCTCAAATCTTCTTCAGAGACCAAACACAGACCGCTCACCATCTCATTCTTGCACTGAAACCCTAGAAGAAGCACTGCCCCACCCCTCACAGGTACAGGAGGCCACACTGCCTCAGGTCAGCTGTAACTTGTACACAGATGGCAGCTCCTTTTTACATATGGGGCCTGAAAAGTCGGCTTTGTAAACTTAAAAAAAGAGGGGTGGTGGTGGAATGAACTTGAATCCACCTTTCAAGGTCAAATGAACTCCAGATAAATACTCTTGTGAACCAACAGCCTAATTTTCTTCCACCTATTGGCTATTCTTTTCTTTTTCTTTTTTCTTTCTTTTTTTTTTTTTTTTTTTTTTGAGGGAGGTGGGGGGTTGAGACAGGGTTTCCCTGTGTAAGGGCCTTGGCTGTTCTAGACTTGCTTTGTAGACCAGGCTGGCCTCAAACTCAGAGTCCACCTGCCTCTGCCTCCCAAGTGCTGGGATTAAAGGCTTACACCACCATGCCCAGCAGCTATTGCCTATTCTTAAGAGTGGGATTTCTCCCCTTTGCCCTGGACTTGGGACTCTCCTCCCCCAACTACCAGAACCATAAACCTAAAAGTTTCAAATGTACACCTAAGAAAAAGTTTCCCCTAAACATCTTAACTTCACCTTCTCTCCCTAGTCATCTGTCATAGCAGATTTCAAATCTACTGCAGACTGCTCCAGCAACTCACCAGCTGCTCCAGGTGTTCCCTCAGAAACTGCATCTTAGATGTTTCCAAGGCCGCTATCCCCTGGTGGTCCATACTTCCCCACCCCAGAAAATCCCACAGAGCTTAGACATTAAGTCAAATAGCTTGCTTCTACTGGCCTTGGCCAATATTCCAGATTTTTTGAGTGCCCCAAACCGATGCCCAATATTAGCAGGAAGTAGTCATAGAAAAGAGAACATTGCCCCTTACCATTTATTATTAACAAAAGGCTGGTATGTTAGGTCTTAAACCCAAACAAAAGGCTGCCAAGTTCTCCCAGCATTCCTCAGTCCCTACCTGTTACACTGTATGGCTGGCATATCCCATCCCTATATAGCTCAGGCATCTTGGTGTGCCCTTTACTCTTTGGCCAGCCTCATGGCCCACGCAGTTCCTTTCTTGCTCTCCCCGCCTCTCCTCACATGGCCCAGCTCAGACTGGCCATACTCACTCTGGACTTCCCAGATGTCCCTTCCTCTAACGATTGCTCTGCCTTCCTCCACCTAGGAAGAGTCATGTCCTTCTCTCTCTCTCTCTCTCTCTCTCTCTCTCTCTCTCTCTCTCTCTCTCTCTCTCTCTCTAATTCACTAAGAAATACAAGCCACAATAACTTTACAGATTTTCATTCTTGCTGAGTGTGATGACATGCACCTGTAATCCCAGTACTCTGGGAGGCAGAGGTGGGCAGATCTCTGTGAGTTCCAGTCCAGCTGGTCTACAAAGCGAGTCCAAGAAAGCCAGGGCTACACAGAGAAACCCTGTCTCGAAAAACCAAATTTTTTTTTCATTTTTATATTTTATATATACTATATATTTTATATATTATCAGGAGCTGTACATATTTCTAAAATATGTCTGAGAAGTATAATCCAGCGAAGTAATAGTTCCATTTCAAATGCAGGCAATTTCAAAATATACTTCATTCCAAATGATACAAACAATTCAGAGAAGAAAAGTGTCTTAAAAATGGCTGTGACCAACCCCACCATTTTTCTTCTAAATAAACAACAGAACTAGAATAGGATCATGAACAACTGAGTCTCAGACACCAGCCTTGCCAGTGCCTGGCAGGGCTCTGCCCCACAGCTCCTCATTTTGAGTCACACATTTCTTACCCTAGTAACCTCAGCAGTCTGGGGATGCAATTAAAGTAGGCGACATCACTCATCTGGAGGTCTTCTCTTCAGAGGTGGAAAGTAGAAATGAGTGATCTGCGGGGATTCGACTCCTGACAGCATTTGTTGCAGTGGAGATAAACATGTTTTTATTTTGATCCCAAGTGTGGGATAGGTAGTGGATGTAAACATGTTTTTGTTTTGATCCCAAGTGTGGGATGGGGAGCAGACTTGTGAGATAGCAGGTGATGTTTATCCACTAGAAGATGAACCACAAGAGGCTGGGCCTTTTTGGGTCTTGGTATTGTTTGGTAGTGTCCACTTCAAGACGCTCTTAGAGAGAACTGCTCCAGGGAAGGCTTCAAGGCTTTGGGCTTTGGCTAAGGCTCTGGGTTCCGGTTGCTCCAGGTTCCAGCAGCAACTTTGGTGGAATCGTTCCCAGGAACTGATACTCAGGGGGTTTCATTCTTGTTTTCCTTAATCTCCTTTCCCTCCTGTTTAGTGTAGTCGGGTTGTAAGGGAGGTACATTCATTTAATAAGTTCATAATAAAGTTTAGTTGTTAAGGAAACTGAGCCTACAGTTTGTTTCTCTTACACATCCACACGTGACTTTTCCTCAGCAGCCCCTCTGCATACCTGCAGACCATACTTCATGTGTCAGAGTCCGGCCAGCACTTCAGTTCAGTGTCTGCAATTCAAGGTCTCCACATTTCCCCATATACTTAACCCCTTGCAATCTACGCTGATATATTCAGTTCTGTAAGGAGAACCCACTAAAAGTTTTTGTGGCTTATAAAAACTAAATGGTTCATTGAGGAGTGGTCTATAAGAACGGAAAAGTCTGCCAACAGAACTGTGCCGAATAGTTTTATGTCAACTTGAAACAGACTATAGCCACCCGAGAGGAGAAAACCTATTAAGAAAATGCATCTCGCCGGGTGGTGGTGGCGCACGCCTTTAGTCCCAGCACTTGGGAGGCAGAGGCAGGTGGATCCCTGTGAGTTCGAGGCCAGCCTGGTCTACAGTGTGAGTCCAGGACAGGCAAGGCTACACAGAGAAACCCTGTCTCAAAAACCCAATAAAAACAAAAAGCAAAAAAGAAAATGCCTCTCAGACTATAGGCAAGCCTGTTGGGTATTTTTAAATTAGTGATTGATGTGGGAAGGCTGAGCCCATTGTGGGTGGTCCTGGGTTCTCTAAGAAACATGCCGAGCAAGCCATGGGGAGCAAGCCAGTAAACAGCACTCCTCCATAGCCTCCACCATCAGCTCCTGTCTCCAGTTTCCTGTCCAATTTGAGTTCCTGTCTTGACTTCCTTTAGTGATGAACAATGATGTGGAAGTGTAAGCCAAATAAAATAAACCCTTTCCTACTTGTTGGGGGTTGGTCTGGTAATATGTATTCTGATAGTAATTACTGGCTCCCAAGATGCAGTTGCTGCCTAGACAAGCATATTTTCACGTATACCTGTCCTTGTTGTGTAAGCCTTGCCTAAGAAATTATTCCTGTTTGGCCAATAAAACGCCAATACCTGAACAGGGAAGGTGGATCTGTCAAAGGTTCTTGGGCTTTGGGAACAGAAGGATCATGGGAGAGGAGCAGAAAGGCATTAGAAACGGAAGAAAAAAGCTGAGATGGGTTAACATAGAGAGGAGGAGCACATGGCAGGATCCACATAGATGGAGGCAAGCAGACCAGAATAAGCAAGTATTTATGGAATTATTGATGGGAGGTAGCCCAGATAGAAATTATTAGAACAGATGCCATGGTATGGAGGCTTGGGAGGTAAAGATAGCTGAGGAGGCAGTAATAATAAACATTATCAGGCCATATTTTTAAATTAACAGCAAACCTACCCAATTACTTTGGTCATTATATTTCATCACAGTAGTAAAAACCCTAAGATAAGAACCTCTGAAGACTAGAGGTAGAGTCCAAACTAGCAATAAAATCTAAACAGGAGTGGCCATAAGACACACGGGGACCAAAACCAACCACTGATGTGGCATGACAGCAAGGGCAAGAGAAGAGTCAAAGTAGGATCGCAAGTCTTCTGACCAGGAAGGCACTCTGCCAACCACACAAGAAAGAAGAAAACTGAGTCATGGGTGGAACCGATGGTATTGGTCTTGGGATTTTTCTGACAAAGCTGGCATGTGTGTGCCACATGTACTACTAGGAGGCTAAGGGTTTCAGAGCTCACAAGCCATGCATTTGTGCATGTGTTACTTATCCGTTTATGTGGTGCTGGTTTACTCATGACTTTATGCTGGGTGAGTACACTGTAAAGATACATACAGTACAGTATGTGCTGCCATGGAACAGGCATCAGAGACGTAGATTCCTATTAAACTATGGGCCTTGCTGGAATCAATGTTCTAAGACTAACTTTACAAAGAAATGCTACAGGTACACAGAGCAGGATAGACTAACTGGGCTGAAAAAGGTTCAGGCTGCCAAAATTCTGGAAGAATCTGGCTTCTTAGGCAGTTACAACTCTTAATAGACACTAGAGAGGTGCAGAGTATGACACACATGAGATACACAAAAGAAACAGCTGATTAAACAGATGAGGAATATAGAAAAAATATAAAATGTTGATGCCGCTGAAGGTAACATTCTTGCAAAACTATTCAAGTTGACATGTTCACTAAATGAGCAAAAAGTTAGGATTCTGTGAAGCGATTAAAGCTGGGCAGTGGCTATATCAAGTCCATAAAAGTGAACTGGTCCAAGGAGTACAGAAAGGATTTAGCACCTAGTGGGCAGGACTACATACCTTCTGGTGCACAGATTAGAAGTAAAACGGGATCCCCAGAGTCCAGAACCTGCACTCCCAATGGGAGAATATGGGCCCTACAGGTGTGAGCAAAGTAAAGTAGCCCTTTGAAGTAGGGCTAAACAGAACAACAAAAATGTTATTTTGTCTTCGGACATAAAGTCTCATGTAGCCCAGGCTGGCCTTGAGTCCCTCATCCTATCTCCACTGCTCAAGTGCTGCCACCAATACATGCAGTGACATTTTTATTATTTTAAACAAAAAACATAGGAGATAAAGTCATGTCCACTAACTATGTGAACATGGGAGATAGAACAGAGAAATGTATCTAAAAATGTTCCTTAGAAGGGTAAAAATTTTCTTGATGATAAACACTGGTTTAGCTCTATGATAACAGCTGGCATACAGTCAATACTCACAGGTTTATTTTTATTTATATTTATTAGATAAATTACTTAATAGCCACTGAGTACTAACCACATGCTAGAACCTATCTGTATACTTACAAAGGTGAAATAAAATAATACATGTAACCACTTAACACATTCTCTTACAAATAACACCATGCCATTTATTATTTTACCTAATGGAAGCCAGAAAAGCAGACCTCCTAACCATCGGAAACCTAGTTTACTACAGTGGAGTCAAATACACAAGGGGAAAATTTAAACGGGGTGAAATTCTAACAATTTGATCTATAAACAGTTACGGCTAGACACTTGGCCCAGCTGTTAAAGGCTTACAGCTAAAGCATCAAGAAGCAGAATTAGCAGGGCGTGGGAGGGCAAACCTGTCACCCTAGGCCTGAGAAGCACCGGCAAGAGGATGGCAAGTTCTAGAGCAGCTTGAGGTAAACAATGGAGTCCTGCCACAAGATGAACGTGAGAACTTAAGAAAGAACAGAGGAGTTACTATAAGTCAGTGCCACCAGACAGAGACTAAGGCTGTGATGGGGCATAGGCTTACAACACTGACAGGAGCTGGGCTAGAGTTAGAGAGACTGAACGCCTCTGTCAGATGTAGATTGGTGAAGATCTTTTCCCAGTCTACAGTCTGTCATTTTGTTTTAATGACAGTGTCCTTTGCCTTATAGAATCTTTTCAGTTACACGATGTCCCACTCATTAATTGTTGATCTTAGAACCTGAGCTGTTGGTGTTCTGTTCAGGAAGTTGTCTCCTGAGCCAATGAGTTCAAGGCTCTTCTCCATTTTCTCTTCTAATAGATTTAATATTTCTGGTTTTATGTTAAGGTCCACAGGCAAATGGATGGAGATGGAAATAAAAATCATCCTGAGTGAAGTAACTCAGACCCAGAAGGACACACATGGTATATGCTCACTTATCAGCAGATATTAGCCATATAATACAGGATAACCACACTACAATCCTCAGACCTAAAGAAGCTAAGTAACAAGGACAACCCTGAGGAGGATGCTTAATTCTCATTCAGAAGGACAAATAGAATAGACACCGGAAGCTGTTGAGGAGGGAACAGGAAGGGAGCTTACTACAGATGTCCTCTCAGACTCCACCTTGCAGGGGACTGAAGCAGAAGCTGAGTCTCACAGCCAAACTTTGGACACAGGGCAGGGAGTTTTATGGAAGAGTGGAGGGACAGAAGGACTGGGAGGGGACAGAAGCCCCACAAGGAGACCAACAGAGCCAACAAATCTGGGCCCGGAGGTGGGGGGCACATCTGAGGCTGATGCACCAAACAAGGACCGTGCATGAAGAAGACCTAGGCCCCATGCTCTGCTGTAGCCAATAGGCAACTCAGGCTCCATAGGGTCCCCTAGTCAGGGAACAGGGACTGTCCCCGCCATGGACTCTGTCGCCTGCTCTTTGATCACTTCCCCCTGGCAGATGCCTTGCCAGGCTGCAGAGGAAGAGGATGCAGGCAGTCCTGATGAGACTTGGTAGGCTGAGGTCAGCTGGTAGGGGAGAAGGGCTCCCCTCTCTGAAGACTAGGGCCATTGATGGGGAGAGGACAGGAGGGGGAGACTGGGAGGAAGCGAAGGGGGGGGCCTATATTGAGGATGTAAAATGAATAAATTGTACAAAATAAATTTAAATTAAAAAAAAAAAAAAAGACTGAAACCATTTTGCTACACTACGTTTCATGGTTTTCATTACTCTTCAGCTCTTGACAGTGAAAATTGTCCCCAAACCCCCCTTTCCCAGTAATGCACATACACACAAATTTAAACATTTGAAAGGTGACAGCCCTGTCCCTCGGCACCATTTTTTAAAAATTATACTGTACATTTCCCCATGTAAAGGCTCTCCTTGAACTGCAGCACCATTTGTTTTCATTCTTAATTGTTATGGGCCTTTCTGTCCAAGCCAGTAAGCAGAGTTAAGAACAAAAATTAAATTAAAATCACAATCCTCTATTACGGTGCATTTTTCAGTGGGAAAACATACACACATATAAAAACACATACTCACATAAGTATATATAAGCACATGGTTACATATAAATACACAAACATACAAGCACATAAACACATAAGTACACAACATATAAATACACACATACACAAACATACACATAGACACAACACACATAGACACACAAATACATACATAGAGACACACAAATGCACACACATAGACACAACACACAGGCACACAAATATATACACATAAATACAACACACATAAATACAACATACATATAAACACAAATACACACACATAAACACAACACAAAAATACACACATTCATAAATGCACAATGCACACATATTGACAAAGCACAAAGCCATAGCTAACAATTTCCAAGGCACACTGGATAACATGCAAATATTAAATTCAAAACAACATAATATCAAATGTGCTCTGGAACAGAAGCAATCACAACACTCCACGCCTCAGCATTAATGTCTCTCTCAGAGAGTCAAGCATGTTATGTCAAGACAGAAGGCATAAACAGTACCAATCTTAGAAATTAATGAAGCATTACAGCAAAGCTGATAGCCAGCACTCTGGAAAACTGTCCAGGACATCAATTACACTTTACATTATTCATGTAAGCAATTTCTCCCATGAGAAATGCCCCCTCACAACAGCACTACAATTATATTCTAACGTATTAAACTCTGACTATGACCCTTAAAAAGGCCATTAACAACTCGCAAGCAGCTGGGATGTAACTTAATGGTTGTGCGCTGGCCTCGTAGAAGCCAAGACGCCTGGGTTCAGTGCCCATCACAAATGCATTTATCCAAAATTTCAGCATCACTCTTAAAAATGGAAGCCAATCTAATATTCTCTTTCCATCCCAAATTGCATTCTTAACTCCTACATAAAAAGAATAAACCTGGTATTATTTAAATGCTAATTTCTGATCTCAGAAAAGAATGCATCCACGCATCCACACACACCTCTTTAAAGAGCAGAACTTAAACCTACAGTGAAGGTGGGCACAAAACTGCTCCCTCTCCATCCCCACTTTCTGCTAGTGGCATAGCTTTATCCACCACAAGAACCAAACAGAGCCACATCATCTGACTCTTAGTCACTCTCACACATCTGCTCATGGCCGCTGCTGTACCACAATGCCCCTTTTTTCTTTGTTGCCCAATTCAAAACTTCTATTACCACGAAGTGCAGTACTGACTTGAACCATAAGACAAACCAGATATTGGCAGGAAGACAGGAATTACTCTGTCCTTTTCCAAATAGTGTCAAAAGATAGAGAATCTTCTACTTTTCTGGGGTTTGTTTTACTTGGGAACCCCTGTCCCCAAGCCACACATATTCCAGAGAAGTGATTAGGGTGCAAACTTGCAAATTAGGAAAATCTCTCCTAGACAAGTCAGTGTTGGTAGCTGAGTGCCTATGGCAGTGACTGGCACAATAGTGCCTCATTTACAAGCACCCTGATTAATGCCGCTAAAGAAAACAATGTCTGCAAACAGCAAGGTTCACACACCACCTCAAACATCCTCATACCTCAAGGCACCATTTCAGCTTCCCGGAAAGACGGAGTCTGAGGAACCCCACCCCCAGCTGGCAGGGTCAGTTAACTGCCCTCCTAGTCTCTCCCTCTTCCTCTCCGTTTGAGGAGCAGGAACCTCTAATCTCTGTTCCTTCTGGTTTTTGCTACATAACCAACACATGCTGTTGTGTGTTACATACTGTACAAGCTAGGTTCACCGTCTTACACTGGGTGGCTAATGAAGGTGCTAGAAACGATGCCGTCGTACCACAGCCCGATGTGAGAATGAAGGTTCACACGGGATGTAAAAGGAAACAAGAAAAACCCAGAATACCATCACAGGTTACCGTGGTTGAAACATGAGCTTTTAGTCACAGTGCTTTCACCACTGACAAATAAATTCAATCAACTTAACCTTTCTTTAACCATACAATAAAATGCTGGCTCAATACTGAACTAGTAGAAATTGTTCGACAGCAGCAGTGTGGAAGTACAAGGGTGCCTTATCAGAAACAAACAAGACAAAATCAGAAATAAGGAATAACTTTAAAGAAAGAAAATCAAACTAACCAGCTGTGCCTAAAAGCTCATCCTCACTTAGCTCCGCACTGTATATAAATATCTTTATGTACATTAGAAAGCTGACCCAAAATACTCTGGTCAACTGTTAAACTTTATAATTGAATACAAATATTATGAGAAAATTTAAAATACACACACACACACACACATGCACAGACGTCATGCAAAAATTTCAATCCATTCAAGAAGTTAATTCAAGCTTCAATCACAGAGCCAAGTCTACAACCAGTATTTTAAAAGAAAACAATACACTGGAACCACTGGCTCGCTGGATTGTTAATAAAATCATCACTAGTTTCTTTTAAATTGTCACTTGGCAACACTCAACAATAAAAACAGAAAAGAACATCCACGCATTAACAGATTCCGATACTCACGCTCCCGATGCCACCTCAGCCAGCACTCCTAAAGCACTAAATGCTTCATGTAAAAGTGAATATTAGAGATGCAAGAAACATGACAAGCATCACACACGCTTTCTCCAAACAGCCTAGAAAAATCACATCCTGGCACCTACTTTTCACACTCCTAGTAAACAAGTCTCAAGAGGGTTCAGGATCAGCCATGTTCCTTCTACTCCCAGGCTCCACTGACCATAGCAAGATCTAAACCACTTGCCTTGTTTAAACAACTGTTCTCACTGCCAATTCAAATTTTGTTGAGTATCCCAGGAAAAGATGAGGTGCTTTCAGCGTGTTTTCTTGTTATTAATGTTGTCAACCCATGAATACTAAAGAACTCTTTCTGAAATCCTATTGGGAGAAAGCTTTTCTAAGAATGCAAATTTCACTCTCAACACTCACACAATGGACTGTAGTGTTTTTCCTAAGCACTCTATGTGCTTGTGCTTATTAGTCATTCTGTTGAAATTTTACTTAAAAAATAATAAAAGGCTTGCAGTGTGTTTTGTAGCACAAAAACTTACTGTCAGAGTATCTGTCTCCAAAACAGAAAGCAACCACCAGAGTGCAGTAATGTGCACATTTAACCACTCTTTTCAAATGCTATGGCAGCTCTACATATTTAAACCTAACCCATCTACAGGACAAGAGAGGTGTCAGAAATGATGTTTTATCAAGATATCTGACAGAAATGAGAGTCTGCATTCAGAACAAAATGGATCTGAGGGTTGGAGAGATGGCTCAGAGGTTAAAGGGACTGACAACTCTTACAGAGGTTCTGAGTTCAATTATCAGCAACCACATGGTGGTTCACAACCATGAGATCTGGTGCCCTCTTTTGGCCTGCAGATGTACATGAAGGCACAGCATTGCATGCATAATTATAAATAAATAAATCTTTTTAAAAAATGAATCTGAGCTCTGGTAGCCCAGCCTGGTGCTTATTGGTGCTTTGGAAAATGCCAAGAGGTAAGAACAAGTCATTCAGGACACATGGTTAAATTGGTATCATTGTATCCAGATAATTCAGCACATGTGATCTGTTAATGCCGACACATGTCTGAACAGCCAATTTATACTGACAACAGCTTGTGAGACTTGTTTTTCCCACAGTATGGTTTTTCAAAGATCATATTTAAAAGTTTAACAAAACGAGTAAACACCAAAGCACTGTAACCAAAATAAGTGTCCACATGAGGTGGGGTGAGGCCAGCAACAGGGGCTCCCGAGCTCCAGGATCATCCCAGCAGCTACAGCAGCCCCAAAATAACTCCTCAAAATCACGTGTTAACCTTGTACTCAGCAAGCAGCTTAAATCAATACTTAAGTGGACTCATGGTATAGCCTACAAGGAAAACTTCCTTATACCTCTGTTTAATTGAGAGAAATATCTGTCAGATTCTAATTCAGGTTACTGTGATGCCTGACCTGGCAGGATAGTCAGCTTAGTCAGTAAAGCTCTGATCTCAGCAAGCACAAAAAACATGAGCACTGAGACTTATTTCGTGGAAGTGTTTTGCTTGCATGTGTATGTGTGTACCACATGCAAGCCTAGTGCCTGCAGAGTCAGAAGAGGGTGTTGGATGTCCTGGAACTGGAGTTATGGATGGTTGTGGACGGCTATGTAGCTGCTGAGATCTGGGCCTGAGTCCTCTGCAAGAGCAACAAGGCTCTGGACCTCTGAGCCATCTCTCCAGGCCCCATACACCTTTTTTTTTTTTTTTCCATACACCTCTTAATAAATGACTTTTTGTAATCTTCTCGTGCTACTTGTAAATGTGAATGATTAAGTAAAATTAGTGTCACTCCTTAGGCTATGCAGGTATTATTACTGTACATGTTACTGTCCTACCCCTTAACTAACTTTCCACCCAGACTTGGGTGAAGAGAGGAAGTGGAGTTGCTGAGCTGTGTTTGCTTGTTTCCCCATCATGAAGCCAAAGCACTAAGAAAGCACAGCCATATCTCATCTTCTTCCTAGCCTGACAGAGTTAAATACTAAGTTATCACTCATGGGTTTCTACCCACCAATGTGCATCCATCCTTTTGAGCTGTTCACTACATACCAGATTGGTTGGGTACCAGATTGGTTGGGTACCAGAAATAACAGGCCATAAGGTCATTACTTCTTGCTTGCTTTTGTCAGTTTTTTCTCCATTTTTATGACAGACTGAGGAATGTGCACCCCCCCACCCCGCAACACACATACAAAATAGTTTTAAATGAATAAAGAGAAAGAGAAGACATAGATGAAGTGAGAATCTTTGTAGGGTTAGTTATTAGTCTTAATTGAATAGATTGGACAAAATGATAGCTTGTCATCAACTGTCCAACAAAAGAAATTTCCTCTAATCAGCAAAATGTACACCCTGCGAAGTTTTACCACTTCTGAACTTTAATTTATGTTGGGAGTAAAGACAACAGAACACTTAAGTGAAAATCCAAATTTCAGTTCCAACTTTTATTGCAGGGATACTGGAAAACTTTGAGTCAATCTATCAAATTGGGGTGCTCTTAAAAACCCATGGATTGCAAAGCAAGACAGCTTTGCAACTATAAAGCTGACACCTAACTGCATGTTTTGTAGCCTCTGTGAGTATACTGATTTGCTAATCATTTTCTTCGATGAATATTTGCTCAAAGAGGTCTTCTAATATAGTATCCTTGAGTATTTTACATATTGAAGGTGAAAATCTGGATTGACCACTAAGACTCTGCTCTACTTTCTCTTCTTATTGCTGTGATAAAATACCTGATAAAAGTAACTTAAGGAAGAAAAAGTTTACTTCCACCCACAATCAAGGGTGGAGTCCATCATGACAGGAAAGTCATGGCAACAGGAGCCTGAGATCCATAGTCAAGAAGCAGTGATGAGTGACTCAGCAGTCGGCTCACTTTCTCTGCTTTTGCCGTCAAGGCTGCCTTGCCCAGAGTGGTCCCAACCTCCTTAAAACAGGTCTTCTTCCCACATGGAATATCATCATCAAGATAATCCCCCACAGGCAAGTGAGCAGCCCATGTCCTGGGTGATGCTAGACCCTCAAGTAGATGGCACTAACCATCAGACTGTGACACGATGAAAGAAATTTAGGCTACTGTGTAAAGATTACTTTAATAACACGTGCTTAATAGCTCAATAAAATCCAAGCACAAGAAATAAGACAATAGGCCAAGTGATTAGTATACACACTTTTCATTCTGATTGTAAGCTAAATTAATGACAAATATTTATAGTTAAATAATAAGGCAACTCTGTACATAACAGTTACAATACAGTGGTGACATTCTAGTTTTCAAAACATTTCACAGATCATCATAGGAATACAGTGCCATTCTGAAGTATATTTCAGCATGTATGATATTTCTTAAGGAAATTCCTTTGGTAGGGAATTAACACTGTATAATAAAGTCTTCTTCTTCTTTCTCCTTCCCATTATAATGCTGGGGGTTGACTCTGAATGCCAAACACAGGCTCTACCACTGAGCTATACTTCTTTTTGGAGATGACCTATTTGCAATTTTGAGCCTGTGGTTACAAAACCAAGGACAATGGAATTGGTATCTGTAAAGCGAAGGATAATAACTGTGCACAGATGAATGGCCAGTTACACGTGCAAGCCCTGGCCCAGTCCCCCACACCACAAAGCAAACAACACCTAAAAAGCATCTTTTAATTAAGACATACTTCAAAACATTCAGAAATGGAGTAGTAACACTTTATAATCCAACTTTCTAAAACCATTGGATAATTTACTTTTAATTAGGCTAATTTCATTTACTAATACAAGGTAAAATTCAGGAACTGTGACACACAATATAAAATACGTACAATAATAAAATTAATTCAAAATGTATGGTTCGAAACATTACTTAATCTTGTCAGTAAATAGTAACGTATTACAAATACCAGTTATTTTCAATGGCAACACCTATGGTTTGGAGTCTGAGGCATCAGGTTCCATACAAATAAATGCAACCATTCCTAACTAAGTCTCAGAGAACCCAATGGGAGAGCAACGACAACAGAGCTGCTCACAGCACAGCTAGCTGGCACCTCCCATTTGCAGACAATAAAAAAAGAACCTGGATCCTCAGAAGTGTAGAAAACTCAATCCAGACAGGAATATGAACGTCCTAGATTAAAAAAACAAAAACAAACAAAAAAAAGGTGCTTTCTCTGCACCAAAACTATTACCCAATTATTCCACAATCAGAATCAGCCACATATCTGGCTAAAGATTTAGAAACAGTATGCCATCTTCAAACAAATGAGACCTCTGTGGCTTCTAGGTTTTTCCAGGTATGTTGGACTGGTTATGATGTTAAAATATGGGATGGAGGGACTTATAAACATGAAACAGTAAGGTTGTCTAGCTAAACAAAAATTACAACAAGACCTGTGAAATCTCCAACGCAGATTTGGAACTTAGTACAAAATACCTATGACTTTGAAGAAAAACACTAACCTTTCCCAGCTTCCCAAAACTGACTGTGTCTTGGTAAACAGTCTCTTCTCTCATCTGCAGACTATTGGAATTGGACTAAGACTCCAAAAAGCATCTGAACTGATGGTTCTCAGACTACTCAGCATAGGATCTTGGACCTGTTCTTGATGACTCAGAATGCGCTAGAAACTACAACCTAAACGCTCACCTAGCAGCACCTGAACTAGAGCATGCAGGTCTCCAGAGTGTCTGAGAAGTACCAAGTGATCCCGATGTGCCTAGCAGTAATATAGCTGTCATAGCACCAAGCTATCAAGAATTCGGGAACTAAGTGGCAGAAAGCTTGCATAGCATTAAAAAAGTCCTGAGTTTGATGCGCAGTCACAAAGGCAGGTGCGGTGATGGTGATGTGCTCCTGTAACCCTGGTCCTCAGAGCGAGAAGCAGCAGGATCAGAAGTTCATGATCCCTCTACACAGTGAGTATAAGGCCAGGCTGGGTTATATTAGAACCTGTCTCAGGAAAAATAAATAGAAACGCAGGTTCTAGGACGTAGAGTACAAGACACAGTGAACCCTCAGCAAATCAGAAAGAAACAGAGGTGTAAGACAGGAGCAGGTAGAAAGGGGAGAAAGTGTGTATCTAACAATCCTCTTTATAACTAACAGATACAAAATGGTAGCAACATACACCACATATAGATCTGCTACCAGAAAAGTCTCCACACAAATATAACGTGTACCCTATTCATCCTGTCCTCACATCAAATTCCAAAGTCTTAAGGCAGAAAAGGGAGGAAGTATACAGAAGCACCCCACGCCACAAAGCCTAATGGAAAAGTACTGGGTGACTAAAACTTAATGACTGCTTTCCACTGGTAGAGGAAATCACAGGATTTTCTTGACTAGAACATGGAATTGAGATTAAAGTTTGACACACAAATCGCATTTGGGTTAATATTGGGTTCCAAAGACGTTACTGGCAACATTAATTTCTGGCCGTTTTTTGCAGTTCCCCATTCACTTACATTATAATTTTTGAGATGTTTTATCTTCACTTCTGATGATCTTCAAATGTCAATGGTTCTTAACACATTAACTGTAAACAAACACAAAGGAACTTAGGGGGGTTCAGAACATGAATGAGCCCTAGAATTAAGTATCCTAAATGACTGTGCAAGGTCTGAGGGGCAGGGAAAAGGGAGAAGGGCTTCACTTTATAAGTTATGCCATCATCAAACGTAAAATTGTCCTTGTAAATAAAAACTATACAACCACCACACATCTTTCTTTCTGTATGAAAAAAAAAAATATTCAAAGGTAAAGAAAATTCTCAATTCACCAACATGCTTTTATATTTCTTCACGTGGCAATATATGAAGAGCACACCTCTGTAGCCAGCACCAATCTGTGCAGGAACTGCCCTCTAGCTGCAAAGCTGCCAGGGCCTATCTCAGGCCCCTAGTCTTCAGGCACAATCATTTCTATGTCATCACACAGTCCCTGAAGTCAAATAGCCTTGGACTTCAAAGTCAGTCCACTCTAATCTTTAAGTGTGTTATCTATGAAATGGAAACTGTAATAATGCCTAGCTTAGGCTGATGTGAGAAAAGCACACACTCAGCACACACTCAGACACAGCACACACTCAGCACACACTCAGACACAGCACACACTCAGCACACACTCAGACACAGCACACACTCAGCACACACTCAGACACAGCACACACTCAGCACACACTCAGACACAGCACACACTCAGACATAGCACACACTCAGGGCTATTATTACACTACACCATGTTTGTTAACGCTATTAATCTGCTGCTGTAACAACTGTCACACGAAGCAAAACTTACCCTGGGTGTTGCTATTGTTATTACTGCCTTTAATATAATGAAAGAATGCTTTTGTAATATTATAAAAGGGGGATTTATTAATTTTATTTCCAACCTTTAGAGACACACATCATTGATTAGGTCAAGAAATGTATGGCTGATAGCTACTGGCCCATCACAAGTTAATTACTACCCTTCTTACGGAATAACCAAGTCGAAGTGAGACCTATAACTGCTTGAACAAGCACTCATTTGCTGTCCTCAGAAAAAGGAATCCTGGAGAGAGATGGACAGATCTGTGTTTGTCCCTGTGGAACCTACAGCCTGATGAACAATGGCCGTCTCTACCCACGGAACCCTTGTCTACTCATTCTCAAATATCCACCTCCTTAGGTGTCAAGTCACACTATTAAAATGCTTGAGTTAGGGCTAAGGAGATGGCTCAGTGGGTTAAGCATATGCTTCAAGAATGGGGTTCAAGTGTGAGTTCAATCACACAATCACATAAAGCCAAGGACAACAGCACACATCTGTAATTCCTGTGTTTCTAGGACTAAATGGGCAGTGACAGTGAAGAGTCTAGGAAAGCTCAGGATTTAGCCAACTAGGCACATGCTGCAGACACAGTAGAAGACCAAGAACCAACACACAGGCTGCACACACACACACACACACACACCATACATGTGTCCGCTCACATGCACACATACCATACAGGGAGAAGGTTTCCCCCAAGTTTAAGAAACATTTAAGTTAGGTAATACAAGATTCATACAACATTGATTTCTCTGGATTTTTAGTGTTTTAGGGCAGGATTAAAGACAAACAGAATGTTGGCAAAGTATTCATAAACTAATGTGGCTTAAGATGGCCAGGTTGATTTCCCAGATAGAGATAAAAACATATGGGCATATGGTTTGGAACTAGAGAAGAGGAAGCAGGTAGCTAGCAAACCCATCACTCCCACAACCTTGCCCTGTGATCCCTTGAGCTCTTTGAAGAAAGTAAAGTGCAGCAGAGTTGCCTGTTCTTTGATCCCTACTTGTCCAACTCTTTCTGGCCCAGCAATTACTCAGTACCACTTTCAATTTAGACTCTGATATTATGACTATTTAAAAAAAAAAAAAAAGCCAAGACAATACACACACACACACACACACACACACCCCACACACACAAAGCACAGCTCAACTTCAAGTGGAGGTACTGACAAGTTTCTTGGTTTGCTACAAGCAGCTCCTATTTCTATTGTGGCCCCTGCCTTGCAACCAGAGGGATCTTCAGCGTACATGAGCATCACAGAATGTCCTTCTTGCTTTTAAATGGCTCACTTGTGTGGGAGAATCCACTGCCTGCCTCCTAGTCTTAGTCCCATTCATATTCATTCCCCCCCACGCTTCCTCCCTCTTCCCCACCTCGCTCCCTTCTATTCCTTAAGTCAAAACCTCCACGTTTTGCCTTAGCATGAGGCCTTAGAGAAGAGCCTACAGAACTTAATCTCCTAGACTACCTTAAAGCTAGCCATGGCCACGGGACCATGCAAGAGCCAACTAGACAGAAGCTTAAAAACAACTCCTGATCTCCAAAAGCATCTCTTTTAAAGAGAGAAACTGCTCCCCTGCCTGAAATTGCAATGCCAGGCTCTAACTACAATCTTGGCTCATAAGGTAACATTGGAATGTAAAACACATGAAGAATCTGTATCCTTGGCACTCAGGTCCACTACATCACAACTGCACTAACTCTGCAGGCTTTTGTGTGGGAAAAGAAACAAATGTTGTTTCAAATCACCATTAGTTCAGGTTTTCTGTTGTACTCTGCTAAGTCTAATCCCAAGTTTAGGTGTGCAGTACTTGCCCAGCACACATAAAACCTGGGTCCATCATGAGCACTGCAATAAGAACATAAAATCTAGGACGTAGGCAACAATTCAGTAGGTAAAGTATATGCTGTGCAGGCATGAAGACCCAAGTTCAGATCCTCAGGCCCCACAGAAAGGCCAGGGGTAAGTGTGCTTCTGTATCTCTGGTGCTGAGGTGGAGGAAGGTGGATGGTGAGGGGAGAGAGGCTCACTGGCTGACCAGTCTAGGCAAAATAGCCTGCTCCTGGTACAGTAGGGACATGCCTAAAAAAAAGAAAAAGAGAACAAGAGGAAGACATCTAACTCTATTATCCATAGGCACAAACACAACTGTGCACCTACATGCAGAGATGGGGAGAGAAGGAGAAACGGGGAGGGGGAGAAGGAGAGGGAGAGGGAGGGGGAGGGGTGCCTAGCTGTACATACACAATACCTAAATTTTAAAAACCTGGAATTTCTCACAAACCAGTTTTGAGATGGGGAGTGGGGGTGGTATACATTAAAGCATATTTTTAAAGTTCAGTTTTTACATTTAAAGCCCAGTATCTGTCACAGTAGCCATAGTCTGTGAAAAGAAAGCAGTTCCGACCATGGGTCCTCCGTACGCAGCAAGAAGAGCTGCGCAGCTTGCTCACAGGGTCTGGTGTCTGATAAGCACAGTTAGCTGTGTGTAGCAGAACTACAGGAAAAGGCACTGAAATGATCACGGCCTCTACTGGGAGGGCATCTTTGACCATCCCTTGCACTGTGAGTCTCAGGAACCTTCTGACATCATCACTTTTTAGAGCCCCATTTTTAACCAACGTCCTGTAGGAATCAGGCCTATAAACTCATTCCAGGGCCTTGGGTAGCATTTCTTTAGGAGATTCAGCCATTTTGGCCTAATTACAAGGCACAGAGATGGCCAGTACTTTACCTATTTAACTCTTGCCCCACCCCACCCCACCCCCCAAAAAAGAGAAAAACATTCCACACTAGAATCTGGAGAATTTCCACTATTCAAAATCCTAAGTCATGTGTAATCTTAGGCCCTGGTGGTTTTTTTTTTTTTTTTTTTTTTTTAAACAATAGCATTAATTTGGCAGCTTTCCAAAACAAGCTTCCTACCTTCTGGCCAACTGTGCCCTGCCAAGTTATTTCCTTCCCTTGGGTACAATTCAGGTTGCATTGGTTTGGTTTATTTATGCTCTCATATCACTTCTCCATTACAATACTTTTAAAAAATGTATCTTACTGTAATAATGCATCTTATTAGGATCTGTATTTTTAGGAAAAGTCTTAAGAGTCTACAATTTTGAGTGTGTTTTTTCACAGCTACAAATAATAAATAAATACTCAGAAATTTTCCTTTAAAGATGAGATTTAAGAAAAAAAAGTAAACAGGGCCCAATCTCAGCTTTAATCTTGGTATTAACTTTCATACTTTTAAACAGTAATCAGGCTTTTTAAAGTCTTGACAGTAAGCTGGGTGGTGGTGGTCTAATTCCAGCACATGAGAAGCAGAGGCAGGTGGATCTCCTGAGCTCGAGGCAAACCTGGTCTACAGAGCAAGTTCCACAACAGCCACCGGTACACAGAGAAACCCTGTTTCAAAATAGAGGGGGAAAAAAAATCTCAATAATACTGGTAAATTCATAATAATATTGGGTCAAGACAGGGTTTCTTTCTCTGTGTAGCCTTGGCTGTCCTGGACTCCCTTTGTAGACTAGGCTGGCCTTGAACTCACAGTGATCCGCCTTCCTCTGCCTCCCAAGTGCTAGTATTAAAGGCGTCTTAAATAAGAGAATATTAAAGTTCTTTGGGAGTCTAGAAATAAAGAAATGTAAAATAACATTCAGATTACCAATACAACCAGTGCCTGATTCAGTCCCAGTAATAACAAAGCCAAGGGAGACATTCAGACAGACAGACAGACAGTCAGTCACCTTTGTCCCGAAGCTGTAAAGTCTAGCACTAGCCATGGCCAGCTGCCTCAGAAAACACCACTAGTGGCCATGTGAATGGTAAGAATGTGACTGTATATATATTTATCACTACTGAAGTGATATACTTCTTTTCAATATATCACTTTCAAGTAATCCTGAAGTTAAAACTACAGATAAGATTTTGCAACAAAATATGCTTTAGCATCCTGGAAACTCTTTGCCTCTTAAGACTATAATTAAAGTTCACAGAAACAGTAACCCCAGAATTCACTATTGTCAAATAATGATAATTTTAAGAAAGACGTGCAATTTTAAAATGTAATTAACTTGAGAAGTAAGAGAAATGGTGCCCACCTGTAATCACAGCACTCAGGAGACTGAGGCAGAAGATTTTTAGGTCAAGGCCAAAATGGGCTACACAGTGAGCCTTTCTCAAACAAAGAAAAAGAAAAAGAAAGAAAAGAAAAAAGAAAAAAGCACTCTGTCGTGAATGACCTGAAGAACGCATACATCCTCCTGTTAATGAATGTAAGCATAAATACGGGGCATGAAACATACAAGCAAATAGTTTTGTCAACTAGAAAGCAACTGATAACATCAAAGTAAAGTAAGTATTATCCAGAATGGCTATAGCATAAGGATGTATGTTGAAGAAGAAAAGGCACATTACAATGACTGACAGGCAAAATCAAGAGACGAGGGAGTCAAAATAGCAGTAGTAGTAAGGAGGAGGAGGAGGAGGAGGCAAGGAACAAATAACAGGCTCAATAAAGACAGGGCTGTGCACAGAAAGAAAAGAAAATCTGCCAATAAAGACCACACAAGGGTGTCACATGGCTTCACATACAAACAAGTAAGAACCTGAGATTGCCGTAAGCTTAATGGAAGCCCGAAAGATGGAAACTAGATGTAAGTGATAAAATACAGTGCATCACTGAAGGTCAAGTCTATCAGAGCTTTCACAACCGGCCTACATAGGGATTTGTTTATGTTTCTATTCCATAGAGCAAGACCAACAAAAATAAGCTTACAGAAACAGCTGGACGTCCAGCATAGTAGAGTGCCTTTTGATGTTGCAGCCTATGCACGAGCTGCCCCAAGAGGGCAGTACCAGGCAAGGTTCACCACACTTGCTTCCTACACCTCACTAGAAACTATCTGGATGTTGCATTTAAAAATTTAGGTTTTTTAAAGCCAAAAATATCAGAGCTAGATTGACCCAGAAGACAGTAAAACCAGCAACAAATCTAACATGACTCAGGCATTCCATCAAGACAACACTTTTAGTAGGAACTACAGACCTCCCAAAAAGCCTTTCACCCAACTTCAACCTTTTCAAAAACCAATGCACCCTGAAATGAGTTATAGTGTTCATTTTCACATTTATATTCTTCCCAGAAAGGCCAAAAATATACTATCAACTAACTATTCAGACATAATATTTCAACTAAATTCATCTAGTAGAAGCATCTGAGACCCTTAGAAATGAGTGCTTTATCAACTTCAGTTACAAACGTCAAGGTGTTTTTGCTTAGCTGAACAGCTTCAATTCTCCAACAATCAAAAGTTACACATTTTTTTTTTTTGCATAATTCTCCTCTTAAATCTCCTCAACAGAAATTGAAGTCAGAGCTAGAGAGACGACGGCTCAGCAGTTGAAAGCACTGCTCTTGCAGAGGACCAGGGGTCAGTTGCCAGCACTCACATGAGGGTCACACCTGCCTGTCCCCCAGTTTATGGGAATCTCACTTCTTGGGCTCCTGCATGCATGTGGTACACCCAAATTCATCCAATTATACACACATTAAAAACATTTAAAATAGCAATAAATGTTTCGATTTACTGGGTGAAAGAAACTCTGGGATGTACTAAGCAATATTAAAGATGATTGTGTAGAATCTATGAAAGAAAATTCATAAGACAATTTCTTGTTTGAGCTTCTGTATAAAAACAAAAGATAAGAGTACAACTTTAGAGTGACAGGACGAGCTGAGCTACCATAGTCAAACATCAATACTTTGCTCGCAGTACTTCGTGGACTAACAAAACAAAACTTGAAATAATTTAGATATACACTTAACAGGGTGAGTGGAAATAACACAGTCTACTTGCCTGTACACTAGTCACCTGTGACTGTTTACCTACAGTAAAGTTAAAAATCAAGCTAGCAAGTTTCTATAATGAAGCTATTATCTAAAATGCCCCACAAACGGACGCTACATTTAACGTACATTATGTTGGTAATGTCACTGATGTTGAAGCTGGCTGAGAAGCTGGCTCTGGGAGGCAGCTTGTCTCATAGTGTCCTCCAAGGCCACTTGTCTGCTTATGGGCTGGCCCCCAAACTCTGGCTAGGGCAAATGAGTGAGAATGCCACGCCACTGACAACAGAACTCAAGATAAAGTAAAAACGCTATGTCCTTAAACAGAACTGGAGCAACCTCCACGAGCGGAAATTGAGCCGGAATAAGAGGGGCAGTGGCCATAAACAAACTCTATTTTCACCTCTCACACCCAAAGCCCAGAGGAGGAAGCACGGCTGTGCCGGGCTCCCCATACCCTCACACATTGCCCGTGGCTTCCCCCCTCTCAAAGCGCAGCCTCTCCAGGCCCGGGTCTCTCATTCCCGCACGACTCTGCCCTTCCCTTTCCATCTCTCTCTCCCGCAGCCCCTGCCTCCTCTTCTTCGGCATGCCCCGGCCTCCCTCCCGCACGCCCTGGCATCTCCATCCACGCACGATGCCGGCCTCTGTCCCAGCACCGCACGACCCCTGCCCCGACGCCCCGGCCGCACCTGGACAGGGAGTCCTCGCTGGGCGGCCTTGCCGCCGGGGGCTGCGCGCCGAGGCTCTCGCAGCTCGAGCTCTTCTCCATGGCGCGAGGACAGCAGGCCGCTACGCCCTCCGCCGCCACCGGCGCGAGATACAGAGCGAGGAGCGCACGGGGCCGCAGCCGCTGTCAGCCCCGCGTCCGCCGGAATGCGAGACCGGAAGCGGCCATGTTCCCCCCAGCCTGCACCGCGCGCGGGGGTTGTTGGGAGCCGGGCCCCGTGGCGATGCAAAAAATGCTGGCTCGTGCGCCTGCGCCAGGGCTGCCCAGCGAGAGGCCAGGTTGAGGAGAGCTTGCTTAAGAGCAGGGTGGAGACTTTCAGCTATGAGGGAAATTTCCAGAAGAAAATTTGCAAAAGGAAGGGAGCATCAATATGTCAGAAGACACAACGATGTGAAGGCGTGGGAGCGGTGAATTCGAGGAAAATGAGAGGAATGTGGGCAGCCTGTAGAATGAGGAGGGGTGAGGTGGGAGATCAGGGGCAGTGTTTAAGGAGGAGGTTAGTCTTTGAGAAACATCGAGTGTGTGGTAAGAATCCATTAAGTAAAGGTAGCAGTGAAGCCGGGCGGACTCAGATCCCACAGCCCCGAATGTAAACCTTGTGTTTACATTAGCTTCCTTCTATGTAAGTTATTAACCTCAGAATTAGTGAGTTGATAAGTGTAAAATGCCTAAAACAATGTTTGCTTGGGAAGCACTCCCACGGTAGCCAACGGGTGCGTGTATATAAGCAATCTAACAAACATAGTAAATGTTCATTGTTGTGAGAGAAATCTAAAGGATGGCGGGCCAGCAACTAGTGGTTGGTAGGAGAAAGGTCGTAACAGCAACCTCAGATTGGGGGAGGGGAGGAGAAAAGGCTGAAAATCACATTTCCATTCTACCCCTGAACAGCTTTATACAGTGCAAAGTGAGAATATAGCTGAAGTGTTCAGGCCTCCTGTGAAAAGAGGGTTAGTGTGACTTGGAAGTGTGAATACGTACTTGGGCACCAACCCATGAAGCACAGGAAGAAGTATTGAAGAGAGAACGTGAGAGAAACTGCTAAGTTCACAGAAAGAATTAGACACAAATACTGCTAAATGCGGTGGTTTAAAATAGCCGGCACCAGTTTTTTGTTTGTTTGTTTGTTTGTTTGTTTTTTGGTTTTTTGAGACAGGGTTTCTCTGTAGCCTTGACCGTCCTGGACTCACTTTGTAGACCAAGCTGGCCTGGAGGATCGCTGTGAGTTCGAGGCCAGCCTGGTCTACAAAGTGAGTCCAGGACGGTCAAGGCTACACAGAGAAACCCTGTCTCGAAAATAAAAAAAAAAAAAAAAAAATAGCCGGCAGATTTACCTCCTGTGCACTCCCTGGCAAAGCAGGAAGAGAGTGTGGAGATGGAATTTGATAAGGGAACAGGAACCGAGTAAAGGGGATTGTTACTACCAGTGACTGTTTCAGGACACAGGAAGCATAGGACTAGAGAAATCTTTCTGTGACTCTGTCTCACACATTTGGAAAGCAAAATTAATGCAAAGAATATTTCAAAAATTTCTTGCTAGGATGAGTAAAATTGTGCTGATACAAACTAGATTTAATTTAAACCAATTACCTGATTTTTAAAAGAAAATCTTAATTTATAGAACCAAGCAAATGATTTGTGTGCTAGCTTCCCATTACTGTGACGCTACGCCTAATGAAAGATTTATTTTGGCTGATGGTTTCAGAGATTTAAGTCCGTGGTCACTTGGCTCCATTGTTTTTGAGCCTGTGATAAAAGACAACATCCTCACTGGGAACATGTGATAGAAAAGTCTGCTCATCTCCAGGGGTCCAGAAAAGAGGAAAGGAGAGAAAGAAAAAAGGAGGGGTTCCAGTCTATATTTAAAGGAGATTGGTTCTTAACTAGTCCCCTCCTCCTAAAATTCCCACTACCTCCCAGTGGCACTATCAGTTGACAACCTAGCCTTTAGAGCACACAGTTTCTAAGAGATATTTCAGATCCAAAACCTTAACAAATTTTAAGTGCATTCCCTACAAGATCAACCTATTCCAGTTATGTTCTGCGTAAACTACAAAAGTTATTAATGAATGAGCGAATATTTGATTAATTTTGTTAATCCCACAGATTTGAGGAGAAAGACCACTGACCCAAACCATCATGGCCAAATTAAACCAATTTTTTTTTTCATTTGTGTACTCAAGACTGCCTTTCCCTAAAGGCAGAGTTCAAGAGGCCTTGGATATGGGGAAGGCTTTTATATGTCAGGGGTAGGGGGTTTCCAAATGGGGGTATTTGGCCAGCAAATAGGTGAGATTACAGAAGCAGAGCATAGAAGTTGGTCATAACAACCTCCTGAAACAGAGACACGGCTGCAAGGTGGTCATAACAACAGATAGTCATAACAACCTTTTTGAAACAAAAGCATGATGACATTTTCCTGGAACAGACAGTATAGAACCATTTGTAATCAAGGTGACAGGTGAAGCATAGCCCAGTCCTTGGGAAACAGAGATCTATTGATGAGCAGGCACGAACCTATTTTGTCTTTACTAGAGGGAGGCAGGCTGATTTATCAATTAACCTCAAAAGAATTAGCCTTTCTCTTCCATTTTCCATGTCAGGACAGATGGTAAGCAATCATTTTTATCTCTGCAATTCCTCAGAGATTTAGCTGTACGTCTCTGATAGGCCAGGAGGGCGCTTTGACAAGCATAAATATCTTTCGATTCATGAGAGAATACATATATCGCTTCTCTGTCCTTATCAGCCTTTGTAATGCTGGTGCATGTGCCTTCCAAACTTCTAATGTTGAAGGATGAGGAAAGGCAGAACCATTTCTAGCCTTGTGTTGATTACTATAACCTGTCTTCCTGGGGACTATAACTTGTGCGTGGCCCTCTCTAGTGACTATTATGGCACTCTTTTAAATAGAGAGAGATTGCAACCAGAAAGCTTGCAATGAAATCCTGATTCTGTCACTAAACTTACTCCAAACGTTAGTTTATTGCCTCTGAAAACATAGAACAGGATGTTTTTCTTAACAGTTTCACAGAAAGTTCTTAGTTAATAGATTTGTTGCTATTATTGTTTCTTTTCCAACCAAACTCCAGCTTTACTTCTAACCTGAATGATGAAGAATAAAAAGCAAAGACTTCTTTCATTTCAGATGAAAGTTAAATTGCTGCATTCCTTATCTTACACAGTGGCTAATATGTCACATACCCAAGAGAAATGAACCTAAGACTTTCTGCACCTCGGTTACCTCTTTTTATGTTTGTTTGGTTTTGGCTTTTGGTTTTTTTTTCAAGACAGAGTTTCTCTGTGTAGCCCTGACTGTCCTGGTCTCACTTTGTAGACCAGGCTGGCCTCAAACTCAGAAGAGATCCACCTGCCTCTTCCTCCCAAGTGCCGGGATTAAAGGTGTGCACACCATCCCTGCTCAGTTGCTTCACTTTTTATAAGAATATTTCAGCATCAGGACTTGGGGAGATAGCTCAGTAAAGTGTTTGCTATGCAACCATGAGGACCTGAACTCCATCCCCTAAGAACCTACAGGAAAAAAGAAAGCTGAGCTTAGAGGCCTGGCTAGAGAACAGAGATGGGTGTATTTCTGGTTCTCTCCGGCCAGCCAACCTAGCTAAGTTGAGTTCAGGTAAAAGTGAGTGGGTTTGTTTTACAAAACAAGAGGGAGGGTATGATAGTTGGTTTCTGTCAACTTGACACAAACTAGAGTCAGCTGGGAAGAAGGCACTTCAATTAGGGAATCAATCTCAGTCTCTGTCTCTGTCTCTGTCTGTCTCTGTCTCTGTCACTGTGTCTGTCTCTCTCTCTGTCTCTCTCTGTCTCTGTCTGTCTGTCTGTCTGTCTGTCTGTCTCTCTCTCTCTCTCTCTCTCACACACACACACACACACACACCAGATTGGCCTGTGGCCATGTCTTTGGGCCATCTTTTCGGTTAATGGTTGATGTGAGAAGACCCAGCCCGCTATGGGCAGCACCATCCCTAGGCAAGTGGTTCTAGACAATATAAGAAAGCAAGCTGAATCACCCAGGCCTAGATCCAGGGCCTTGAGTTGGCCCACCCCCAAATCAACATCATCTGTGAACTATTAAGAGTACATAAAACTGCTGGTTCTGCTGATGAAAGCTGCAGGATCTCCATGACCCAGGGCAACAACAGGATAACAGGGAGGAGTCTGGTGAAAATCCAATGTTAATGGTGTGATAGAAGCCAGAGACCTTGAATCAGACCAATGACTCATTGCAATGAGCATTTACAAGTGACATGTTGATAGAGGGGGTATACTATGATACAACACACTGTGACACAACAGTTTCCATGACAAGATGTTTTCTATGCTGTTTTAGTTTTGTTTGTGTGGTTGGTTTTCTTGTTGTTGTTGTTTGGTTTTGTTTTTACTTTCTTTTGGGGGAGTGGGTAGCAAGGGCAGAGGACAGATAAGGAGGGCATGGGGAGATGAGTGGGACTGGGGTGTGTGATGCAAAATTCACAAAGAGTCAACAAAAAAAAATTAAAAAAAAAAAAACAACAGGTGGGAGTCATGTAAACCAAGGCGGTAAACATCTCTCTTCCATGGTTCCTGACTTCCCTCAGTGATGGACTGTTATTGGGGTAGAGAAACCAATAATCCCTTTCCTCTAAGATGCTTTTGATCATGGTGTGTACTGCAGCAGAGAGAACCAAACTAGGACAGACACCCAAGGCACAGGAGGCCTCCTGTCCAAGTACACAAATTTCCATGTACACTCACTACAGACATACATATGCACATTTAAAAGGGGAAGTTGGAGAGATGTCTTAATGGATGAAGTGCATGCCGTATAAGCATGAGTCCCAGAGTTCAGATCCCCAGCACCCAGGTAAATGCTAATGGGCATGGCCATCCTGCCTATAATTGCAGCACACAGGATGTGGAGACAGATTCCTTGACACAGCCAGGTGGCTAGACTAGCAAAATCACCTGGATCTAAGTTCGAGAGAGAGAGATCCTCAATGCATAAGATAGACTGAGGAAAATATCCAGTGTCAAATTCTGGCTTCCAAATGTACACGTGTGTATCCCATCCACACACGCAAACATGTATACATAAACTGCACACATGCCTATGTGCAAAAAACCAAAATCTCATCCTATCCCACATCATGCACGAGTCATTACAATAATCAATTTATAGTCTAGGGACATGTGCAAAATGGTTAATTTTAAAGTTCTTCTCCAAAGTTAATTTCTAGTGTTCAGCTTAGATTAGTATTTCTCAAACTGCCTGTGGAGAAGATGATTGTTAGGGTTTTAATTTCAATCATCAATCAATCCTTTTGAAAATAGAAAAAAATATTTGCTAAACAAAATTTAAAATACCAAAGGTGTGCAAAACTATGAGGTCAAATTTCTTTTTCAATGTCTCTAGTACAGTAAGTACTTCTCAGTAGTTGTTTGGCAGCTGCACATGTGCTGTGTTTCTGTTTTATACATCTTCTTTCTGAGATACTAAAGAAAGGAGGAGCCCTACCTGAGGCTTAACTAGTTCACATTTCTCATGGCAGAATGAGAGGCTCTTAAAGCTTCTTCTTGAGCAAGCCATTCATCATTTCATTTGTTCTTTGGCGTAAGAAGTACACGCCGCCCTGGAAGAGGAAGACCTAACATAACCATGCTGTATCGAGTGGAGCACAAACATTGTGAATAAGTAGTCCCCTCTACCACAGTATTTTCCATAAGGTAGGTTTTTACCACCAGAAGAACCAGAGACAAAATGTAAACATTTGAATCAGCAGAGGACAGCATGACCCGCCCAAGGAAAGAAATCAAAGAAAAGGAAGATACACAAACACCATGACTAAATGAGCAAAGTGGGGACTTGGGATGCTGCCATGAGAACTGATACAGTTCTATAAACAAACCGCAATGCGAGGCTTGACAAGCAGACCTTCAATGTTAAAGCCAAGTGGCAAAGAGGTGCCCTTCTTCACTTCCGTTTTCTTGGTCGTGTGTGAGTCTAACTGGTGCAACTAAAGTCATACCCAGAAGTCTGGAAAATGTATTTCAGCATTCATCCTCTGCAGGTGCAGAAAGAAAATACATGGCACCGTGCACTGCGTCCACTACACGCATTCCTTTGGCTTCTCTGCTTTAGTAAGAACCATCCTATTGATACTTTAAATTCCAAATAACAGCTTCAGCCATACAAGATATATGTTCCAAGCCATAATAAACTTACAGTTCCTTCTTTTTAAAATACTAATTTTATCTTTTTCTCCCCTTCTCCATTGTTTCTCTTTTTTTATGTTTTAAGATATATAGCACATGCTAGCCAGGAGCTTGCTGTGTAACCCAGGCTGATTTCAAATTCATGGCAGTCTTTCTTGCCTCAGTTTCCCAAGTTCTGGGATTGCATACATTCGTGAGTCACCACACTAGCACACGTTAATAATAGAAAGAAATGGGCTTTCTGGCGACTTTTTCGTTTCTTTCCATCTACTCAAATCACAGGCACATACACACAAGCATGTACATGTTCAAATGTGAGCACAAAAAAAGATGACATATAAAGGCATTGAGTGTTTGCTAACACTACTGTTACATTAACAGAGGTATAGAGTGTGAATTAGATTGAAAAGGCACAGCAGATTGAGCCTTGCTACAGTTTTGGAGCTAACTAAAGATCCCCATGGCTATTTTTTTTTTAAAAGAGAATCCAGGGACGTGTTAATATTCAAAGACAAAATCACTTGACACACATTTTTATACATACTGTTTTTGAATTTTAAAAAATTAAATACCATTATGACATATTTCAGCAAAGTGCGCTTTTGTACTTCTCCTTCCCCTGCTCCCTCCCATCCTTTGCTCGCCCTATTTCAACCTTACAACCTACCCCTGAACTCTTTTTCTCTGTTATGATGTACATATTTTAGAGAAAAAAAAACTGTTTCTGGGTTTGAATCTATTCATTTCATCCTCCTAGGTAATGTGACCTACATGACTGTAATTTAATTGAGCAATGGCCATTTTTACATTGAGAAAATTGTCTCAGTTTGATGCCAGGTACTAAACTCTACTGCTGCGCACAAGCTGCCATCTTCCTTTGATTCATTAAAATGACTTTCACATTCACCGCCTTTCATGACTTCTTGATATATTGCTCCAAGCACTGAGAAGTAGATAAAGGATTGCTGGCATATTGGGAAAGATGCATTCGTCCTTCGAAGAGATTACATCTTGATATATTGTCATTGAATCTCTTAGAGAGTGTTGAATGAACTGCTAAGCTTTGGTACCTGTCTTAAGTGTCTAACATTCACTGCGTAATGTGCATCACATGTATGTGGTGTGAGACACCTTGCATGTCTGCTCCAACCAACAATAATGAATAAGAACACACCAGCAGGCACCTCTCCCTAACCTTAAATGAAATTTGTGTTTTGAGCTGGAAGCTACTCAAAACACATATATCTTCACAAAAGGCTAACGTCAGTTTAAAACATTCAGAATTGAAGATAAAATTCAGTCAAAATAATCTAAAGCTCATTTTTACTTCAGTGTCTCTTGTCATAGTCAAGGACTTCAATATGCCTTTGCTAACAATGATTCCATCCTAGAATTAATGCTCAAGTCTAACCAGACAGATCTCTCCTTCCTTCTGCCTACCTTGAATATCCTATTTAAAAATCTTTTCATGCACTCTGCACTCACATTTCCTTTATTCAACTTTGTCTTTTTTTATACTCCATATCACCTATTTATAATATGGCCAATGTATTATTGTCTATTGTTCATTATGTGTTCATATGATCCTCAGTTGCACATAATGAAGTCTATCAACTTTGCCTGCCTGCGTTTCCCAAGCTTATACAAGAGACTGTGGCATGAGATAGGAGTGAATAAGATATTGGGATGAATGGATGGATGGCTGTAGATCACAGTTTAAATACTGACATGACTTGACAATGTTCATGAAAGTATCGTCTAGGCACAAAGGGAGAACGTACAGTTTGAGTTCCTGAAGAGTGTGTTGCTTGTAGAATGTGTTCAATATATCCTTCCTCTTCCAGGGAGTCTGCCCATGACCAGGTCTAGTCCTAAAACTCATACTCATCTCTTTATACTGCTTTCATGCCGTCTATGGTGATTTTAATCAGTTCAAAATGTAATACCTGTGTGCTGAGGTGAGGACAAAACCTAGCATAACTCTGTATTATATTATAGAGACTCTTGAGCCTTGTTTAAATTTCAAGGTTTAGGTTCAAGAGTCACAGCACTGTACTATTTTTTTTTCCACAATAAAAGTTTATTCTTACACAGCTTTTGCAACAATAAAAAGAGGCTCCTGTTTGTCACCTAGGAAGAGAAACTGAGGCAGCAGGTTGGAAAGAGGGTGGCTGTGGTGCCTTGGCTACACATATGGTTACCAGCTTTGCTCATTGTATGTAGACATATCTATTTCTTCTGGAAGCTCCACCACTTTCACTTTAAACTGGTCCTGAACATCATTAAGGATTTTGGCATCATTCTCATCGGGGAAAAAAAGTGACTGCCAGGCCTTGGTACCAAAGCAACCAGCATGAGCCACTCTGAATTGAAGGTAGGTATCTGAGTCCTCTGGCATGTCATACTTGAAGACAATGTTGACTTGCTCAATATCCATACCTCTGCCAAACAGGATGGAATGCTAAAAACCCTTGAACTGCTGGTAGCGGGACAGTTGTTCCTCCTGGGCCATGCCTCCATGAATAGCTATGGCTGGGAGCTTCTGCTCCACCAGGAGCTGGGCCAGGGCCATGCAGTGTTGCACAAAGTCGATGAAGATCACCATCTGGTAAAACTCTAGTACATCAAGGAGATTGAAGAGCTTATGGTTCTTTTCACTGTCCTTGAAAATGACGTAATACTACTGCAGCCCATGCCGTGTGAGCTTGGTCTCATTGTCCACAAATGCCTCCATGGGATCCTGCATGAACTTCCTGCAGACTGGCTGGATCTCCTTGCTCAGAGTGATGCTAAACATCATGCACTGCTTCTCATGTGGTGTTAGGTGAAAAATCTCCTGCATGTCCCGGTGCATGTCCCGGTGCATGTCCCGGTGCATGTCCCGGTGCATGTCCCGCTGTTCCAGCATCTTGTCACATTCACCTAGCACAAAGTGCTTCACATTCCTCAGGGTGAGGCTCCTGCTCCATGGCCTGGTGTCCCTACCACAAGATGGGGACAGTCTTCTTCAACACATCTTCATCCTTCTTAATGGAGAGACCTCCAAAGAACACAGATACCTTGACACTGGGCATGTACTTAGAGAAGCGCTCACACTCCTTGCTGATCTGGAAGGCCAGCAACCTTGTGTGGCACATGACCAGCTCTGATACCTGGCCATCAATGGGTATGATCTGCTGCAGGGTGGCCAGCACAAACACAGCTGTCTTGCCCATCCCAGACTTGGCCTGGCATAGCACATCCATACCAAGAACGGTCTGGGGAATACGCTCATGCTGGACCTCTGAAGGATGCTCAGAGCCACAGTCACACAGTAAAGCAAATAGTTGACCATGTAAAGGAGAAGCAGAATAAAAGTCTAGTTCATCATATGGTGTACCTTGGTAGTTTAAACTGAATGTTTAAGATCATATAGTAGGGCTGCTGAAGTTAAACTGAGTTCACTGTGTGTACAATGCCAAGAAAATATCTCAATTTATCTTTGCCTCAATTTCTGCTTCTGTGCAAAAGGAGTAATGTTTGTCTCATAAAGTCTCTGGATACGTCATGTACCTCCAATAGTGTCTGCCACATAGAACATAGCATTTGTTGTGATGGTTGCTATGTGGACAGGCCCTCTAAATATAGACCCTCTCATGTCACTGTTGCAAGAATATTTCATGAGTGATGCTTAGTTATTTGTCTGCCTAACTTTTTATACTGCTTAAACATATTTTCTATAGGTATCGATAAGATCAAAAAATTTCAACACTAGAGATGAAGACTAAAGTCTTCTAAGAGAATATGGAAAGGTGAACTAGAGAAATGAGAGAGAAAAATCCATGCAGCTTCAGCTACTTAGGCTGAGCGCTGTCCTCAGCTTCTGCTCATACTGCTGTAGGGAACCTAACACATTTCAAGAGCAGACAGAAGTGATAAGTGATATTTTTATGAATAAAAAGTTCATGCAAGGTCAATGATTTTTCAGATTCTTGTTAAGCCATACAAAAGAAAAATACAAGAGACTGAAAATTACATGATAAAATGGGGTCTAGAAAAAAATGGAAAAAAAACAAATATTAAGAAATATTAAAGAGGCTGGAGAGGTGGCTCAGTGGTTAAGAGCCATGTCTACTCTTCCAAAGGTCCCGAGTTCAATTCCCAGCAACCACATGGTGGCTCATAACCATCTATAATGAGATCTGGTGCCCTTTTCTGATGTGCAATCACACATGCAGGCAGAGCACTATATACATAATACATAAATAAATCTTTAAAAATAGAAAAAGAAAAAGAAACGAAACATTGAAGCTGGGTGGTGGTGGCGCATGCCTTTAATCGCAGCACTCGGGAGGCAGAGGCAGGCGGATCGCTGTGAGTTCGAGGCCAGCCTGGTCTACAAAGTGAGTCCAGGATAGCCAAGGCTGCACAGAGAAACCCTGTCTTGAAAAACCAAAAAGAAAGAAGAAAGAAAAAAGAAAGAAAGAAATATTGCTATCAAAACATGATTACAACTAGGCAAATAAAAGACGCAAGTTAAAAATTATAGAATAAGGGGCTGGAGAAATGGCTCAGCTGTTAAGAACATTGGCTGCTCTTCCAGGGGACGTAGGTTTGATTTCCAGTAATCAAATGGTGAATCCTCACTGTAGCTCCAGATCCAGGAAACATTATGCCCTCTCTAGCCTCTATGGGCACTGTGTGGTGCACAGATACATATGCAAGTAACACACACACATACATGTGTGCACGCACATGCACGCACGCATACATGCAAATGTAGCTTTTGAAAATTGAAAAATAAAACCACATGTGCTAGATAAAATAACCTCCATGTCGTTGTCAGTGGACAGTGTAGGGCTGCTGCAGACGGAAATGCAAGTAGATGCCTTTGAAACTTCCTTCAACCTTTGTCAAGTCACAGAGGACCCAGTTCCCACTTGTGACCTCCTACAAGCACCAGCACACGTGTGGTGCACAGACACACATGTGTAGATAAAACACCATACACATCATTTAAAAAAAAACATATGCTAGAGTAAAAATGGTAGAAACATGAAAGCACTGCATGGTGACTGAGGAGATGAGAACATATGCTGCTTTTTACGGAGGGAATAAATCTACACTGACAGTTAAAAAGCTAGTGAGAGATCTCTAACTAATGTAAATGTCTAGAAAATAGCTTTTACTTTTGTTCTCCTCGGTGTCCCTCAAAGATTTGGCTTAGAACAGATGACAGCCTACCTCACTGTCTCTTATGCCTCAAGTCTCAAATGCAACTCTTAAACCCCAAGTTTCAAGGCATGCTGCTCTGAGCCCTCCCTCCCAAAACAGAAAGGGACTCACTTTCTCCAGCCTAGCCCTCTCATTGGGAACTTTATAGTTTCTTGGTGCCTTTTATTTCCTGGAAAATGTCACAGAGTTGTGCGGGGATGCTTCATCCTGCTCTGGGGCACAGCAGGGAAATGAAAGCGAGCTCTGGGAAGACTGGAGTTGGCACTGAGGGCAAATCAGCAAATTTTTAGTTTTTAACTTTATGTACAGAATGTTGCTCCATTGCAAATACATCAATGTTTTGCATTTTATTTTAAAAAGGCATAGTTTCTACAAGGCCACTGAGGATACACTCCTACACTGAATGGCACAAGACAGGCTTTGTCTGACTGTACCACAGACATCCACTAGTCAATTAATCTGGGACATTTAAGTTTTAAGATAGGTTTTCTCTGTTAGAAAAATTTCCCACACAAGGTCCCGAGCACCACTGAGATATTCTTCAAGTGGTAGAAAGTGAATTCCTTTTTCCCCTGAGACAGGGTTTCTTTGTATAGAGTTAGCTGTCCTGGACTCACTTTGAAGACTAAGCTGGTCTCCGATTCACAGCTATCCACCTGCCTCCACCTCCTAAGTGCTGGGATAAAAGGTGTGTGCTGAGCCAGGTATGGTGATGCACACCTTTAATCCCAGCACTCGGGAGGCAGAGGCAGGTGGATTGCTGTGAGTTCAAGACCAGCCTGGTCTACAAAGCTACTCCAGGACAGCCAAGGCCACACAGAGAAACCTTGTCTTGAAAAATGAAAAAACAAACAAACAAACAAAGCAAAACAAAACAAAAGGTGTGTGCCACTACACCGGCTCTGGAAGTGAAGCTTACCTAAGGCCCAGGCCAGGTGCCCGGCAGCCACTAATGGGAGGAATTCATCAAGGGGCCTCCAGCTTCACAGGGAAAAGAAATGTCGTCTTTGGAAAAAATTCTAGAAATAGTGAACTTTTTAAGAATTGAACTTTCTTAAGAAAACACCACATACCCTAACTTTTTTGTCTCTCTTCTTGCTTGTTGTCACCCATTTTTTATCTCTCTTTTTGCTTGCTGTTACCCATCTTTCTATTTCTCTTGTTGTCTGTTTCACTCTAGCTTACTCTCTCATGTCTGTTATTTGCTTGCCATTCTCCTTGGGCCAACCCTAGTATTTTATTAAAATGAGGTTCATTTTTTCATTACAGATTCCATCATGATCATGATTTTCTCATCTTTTACAATCAATAGGGCATTCAAAAATCAACAAAGCAAGAAAACAGCCTAACAAGGAAATACAAAAAGCTCTGTATAACCTACAATATAGCACACAGCAAAAAGCAATCAATTTCCAAGCAATGGTCATCAGAACCTGGTTATTATTTCTTAAACAGTACTCAGGAAAGTTTAATCATAAATGTCCCCAGGTTAAAGTCATTGCATTTACAAGATTGTCATAGAAACATAGCTTGAGCTAAATATTTTCTAATAAAGAAAAATCTTGACTTACTCCCAGTCCCAAACCAACAGGTATGCTATCTAAGCCTAGGCTAACCACCAAGGTGTCCTTTATTGTAACATATCTGCGAAACATGACGTTCCAAACCCACTTTTTATTGTTCTCAAAGCAGATTCTAAGGAAACATTTCTACAGGTAACAGTATCTATCCAGGTACTGTTGTGTCCAGGTCTTGACTTTCTTACATGCAGTTTCTGCTTGGGTGCTTACAGTTAGAGCAAAGAACTCTACCACTGTCTCAAGCCTTTGGCCAGATGCCCTCTTTCAACATTCTCTGTGGGAAAAAGTTTTCCCTGTATGATTTTCATTAGGACTCAGAAATAAAGAGAAAAGACAGTTTTTGGAGAAAAAGGCAGATTTTTAGACAGAATGACACCTGGACCATACATAATATTTAAGGGCAGTGGTGATCAGCCAGAGACCTTTGGAACTTTGTCAATCAAAGCCTCAATGGCTATTCTGGATGACTATAGATCATGCTGGACAGTTGGAGGTCTCTGGAACTTGTCAAGCAAAGCCTCTACAACATATCCTTACGTCTGTGACACTCCTCCATTTAACCCGTGGTGTGGCCTTCCTTCTTTATCCTCTTCCTCTCTCCTCATCCCTTCCAGTCTTTCTCCCCAAAGCCCAGGAATGTTAGCCACACCTATCCCATTTTGCCCTGCCTAGATGTGTTGGCTTTTTATTGGTCAAACAGGAACAAGGTTATAGGCAAGGTTACACACATTTTGGGGTAAGTGAATCTGCTCATTTGGGCAGCAACCAGACCAAACTCCAACACTGCAAAGTATGTACAGAGAACCAAAGTCAGTCTCATGCATGCTCTCTGGTTGGCAGTTCAGTCTCTGTGAGCCCCTATGGGCTCAGGTTAATTGATTCTGTGGATTTCTTGTAGTGTCCTTGACCCCTGTAGCTCATACAATCTTTCCTCCTTCTCTTCCGTGGGATTCCCCAAGTTCTGCCTAATGTTTGGCTGGGTCTCTTCTTCTGTTTCCATCTGTTTCTGGATCAGGCCTCTCTGATAACAATTGGGCTAGATGCCAATCTATGGATATAGCAGCGTTTATTTAACAAAGAAACAAACAACAAACCATTCCTTATCCAGTCCTTGTTTCTAGGTGTCACTGTTGAACATTAGCTGGTTGTAGATGTGAGGGCTTGCTTCTAGGATCTCTGTTCTGTTCCATTAGCTTGTATCTGTCTTTATGCTTTGATTACTATACATTTGCAGAATGTTTTATTAATTAAATATTTGTTTATTTTATGTATATGAGTGCTCTATTTTCATGCATACCAGAAGAGGGAATTAGATTCTATTATAGATGGCTGTGAGCCACCATGTGGTTGCTGGGAATTGAACTCAGGACCCCTAGAAGAGCAGACAGTGCTCTTAACCACTGAGCCATCTCTCCAGCCCTGCAGAATGTTTTAAAGTTAGACAATATCATGACTCTTGCTTTGTTCCTTTTGCCTGAAATTGTTTGGATTATTGGGAGTTTTCCATGATTCCATATAAATGTTTAGATTTGCCTGGTTCCATGAACATTTCCACTGGTATTCTGATGGAAGCTACATTAAATCTGTAAGTCACTTAGGGTAATAGGTTTTTTTTTTTTTTTTTTAAACAAAATTGTCTATTTCAACCAATGAGAGCAGGAGATCTGTTCATAGGTTGTATTTAATTTCTTTCCTCCTATCTTCCTCTCCCCTCCTCCTTCCCCTCCATCTGCTTCCTGTTTTATTTCTCTTTATTCTCTTTCTCTTCCTCCTCCTTCAAATCCTTGGCTCTTGTGAACAGAATAATATCTCTTCAACATAGTGGGGTTTTTTTGGGGGGAGGGGAGATTTTCTTTGTTTATTTGTGTGTACGTGTGTGTGTGTGTGTGTGTATGAGAGAGAGAGAGACAGAGAGACAGAGAGAGAGACAGAGACAGAGAGACAGAGAGAGACAGAGAGAGAGAGAGACAGAGAGACACAGAGAGAGAGAGACAGAGAGAGACACAGAGAGAGAGAGACAGAGAGAGAGACAGAGAGAGAGAGACAGAGAGAGAGAGAGACAGAGAGAGAGAGAGAGAGAGAGAGAGAGAGAGAGAGAGAGAGAGAGAGAGAGAGTTCTTCTCCTCTTTTCCCTTCTTCATGCTGGAGATTGAAGTCAGTAGGCCAATGCTAGGCCCCGCACACTCCCACCGAGCTGTCACACAGCAGCTCCTCCTGACACTTATTCCTGCTAAGATGAGCTGTCTTTTGCTGCACCTGGCTTGGGCCATGAATCCCCCTCAGCAACAGGCAATACATAGCAAGTGGCCTTGGGCCAAACCTCATATGCCTTGGCTCAGGTCACAATACAGTTTGGTTTATTGAAGGTCACAGTTAAACCTGTCCTGAGAGCTTGGAGCTGGTCCCTTCACAGTAACTATTTCATAGCTCTGTTGTATTGATGGCCATGGGAGGTGTTTCCTTAGGTTAGAAGATAAATGTTGGGGACAGTCCTTTGGCCACAAAGGGTGACACTAAGCTGGAAGCACCTGAGATTCACAACTGTGGTCTCTGGAGGAGGGTACAGGCCTCACTACCTAATGCCGCCACCCCTCTATGTCCCCTACCTGTGAGCCGTGATCTGCGTAGAGGACCTTCAGTTTGGGCTGGTGCTTCATTGGCCTTGTCAGGCTAGGCTCTGAACTCCAAGAGGAAGTCCTGCCTGGACTTTTGAGCGTTTCTCCCCAGCAGGTGGCGATATGCTCGTTACTCTGGAGTCCAAGGTTGGAGGACTGGCCCTGGAAGCAGCCACAAGTCTGACTCCGAGTTGCACTTTTCTGCGTGGTTGTGGAGGAAGGCAGGAGTGCCCCTGGCCTGCTTCAGGGTTGGGAGGAACCTGGGTATTGGTATGGTGGCAGAGGTTGTGTGCTTACCTAGTTCCAGTTTTCACCATAGGGGTGAAACCTGGTTGTTTTCTTTGAAGATTTGTACAAAAATTTGGACCTTCTAAGTGGGTTAGTGCTTATTTTCACTTCAGGGGGACACTTCACATACAATTATTTTCACTCAGGATACTGCCTTTGGGTACATACATTTTAAATATATTTTTATCCTTTGTGATTTTTATATATACATACAATATGTGTGATCATATTCACCATTCAGTGCCCCTCATCAGCCCTCCCAGATCCACTTTTATGCTCCTCGCAAATTCAAATAATTTCTCTCTCTCCTTCCCCTCCCTCTCCTCTCTCTGTCGCCCATTCCTTCTCCCTACTGTGAGAGCCCACTGGTGGAACCCAGACCCAAACTCACATGAATGATGTCTGTGGTCATATGACCTCAAGAAAGGGTTTTTTTTTTTTTTTTCCCCTTTGTGATGCCAATGATGTATTTTCTTTTCACTGTTCTTGGGTGGCACCCTGTGGAATAGCAGCCCTATTCAGTCTTTGATGTAACAGTGGCAGATTTCCATGGGAGAATCTTAGTATTATAGTTCTGGTCTGGAAGAAGTCCTCCCTTGTATATCCTACACATTATCACCTGTGCAGTTGCTGTGGTGCAAGGGGAAGGCCTCCCAAACCCAGCTGACAGGAGAAAAAAAAAGCATCATTCATACTTGCTTATCACACTCTCTGGGTTTCACCTTGTTTCTGGGTTTGTCTTGATCACTTCAGTGATCAGTGATTGTGTTTGTAGAAACTTTTTAAAAGAACAACTTTATTGAGCTATATATATGCACCACTGACCATAAAGCTTATCCCTCTAAAGAACACAATTCACAGCCAGGCAGGAGGTGCACGTGACCCCAGCACTCAGGAGGCAGAGGTGGGTCTCCGAGTCTAGGACAGCCAGGACTACACAGAGAAACCCTGTCTCGAAAACCAAAACAAAGCAAAGAAAAAAGAAAGACAATTTTCAGCTGGGCATTCTCCCAAAGAGAATGCAGTGGAGATAGTTTAGTGAGTAAAAAATTACACCCATGCACTTTCTTAAAAGTCAGGCCCAGGCATGCACAGCTCCAACCACAGTACTGGGAAGGCTTGAAGGAGAGTCCCTGGGGCTCATGGGCCAGCCAGACTAACTAGAGACCCAGTCCCAGTAAAAAAACTCCATCTTTAAAAAAATATAATTCAGTGATTTTGAGTGTTTTGCAACTTTTGCCATGATACAATTTTAAGACGTTTTATTAATTACCACGAAACATGCAGAAACTGTTTTCCAAAGACTGCTCTGGTTCTCTTGGATTGCTTTGGTGCTATCAGAGGTCAGCTGGCCATAAACATGGGTTTTATTTCTATCCATAGGTCTATGCTTCTGCAATACCACACCATCTTTGTATCTGTAGATTTTCAGAAGGTTTCATTTTTAAATCTAGCGTTTTAATTATTTCTATTAGAAGGTGCCTCTATTATCTATCATCTTCATATTAAAATAAGTCCAAGATGACAATTCTTTATTCACAGCAGATTCCTACTGATAGAATCCAGAAGCATTTGGCTCAGCTTTACTCTCATTTCTCATAATGTACAAGTACACAAAACTACACCAACAGCCGGGTGTGGTGGCTCATGCCTGTAATCCTAGCACTGGGGGAGACAGAGGCAGGCAGATCTCTGTGAGTTCAAGGCCAGCCTGGTCTACAAAGTGAGCCAAGGACATCCAAGGTTACACAGAGAAAGCCTGTCTTGAAAAATAAACAAACAAAAGCCCTACAGGAACAGAGAAGTCTTTGGCCAGTGGGGAAGCAGGGCCCTCTGCATGCTGTCCTCCTTGCAGTGGTCTCTGGTCCTTCACAGACCATCAGAGGCGAGAGGGCAGGATGCTCATCTTTATACTTTAGTTTGAAACCACCTGCCCCTTGTCATCCTTTGCTCTAGAAGATACGACTCTAAATAGTTGCCATGAAGCCTCTTCCAGTGATCCAGAAGGCCACAACGCAGCCATGGCTTGCAGAGGGACATTGGCACAGGTCTCTGGGTTGGCTGCCTTTCCTAAATGAAAAGTCAAAGGTTCGCTACAGACAACATTTTTTTTTTTCTATTCATAGTTTTTCCTTTTCCTCTCTTTTCTAGGTTGGAACATAGACTAAAAGCTGGAGCAGCCATGCTGTCTCCATAAGGCGACAAGAAAGAGGGATGTAAATGTTTACATTTCCTCAGATGAGGGGATGAGATGAGAGCCGCACCCTAGCTTTACAAACACATGGCTTTTGCTGAGCCCAGAGTGTTGCTGTCTAGCTGTGCCTAGGCCTGGACCTGGAAACTTCTAGCCTCCATACAATCAATCTTCTGCAAGCCCAGATGTTGAAGGCTTTGGCTTCTAGCCTTCATCTGCTAACCTAGGCCTAGGTCTGGAAGCTTCTAGCCTCCATACAGTCTTCTAGTTTGTTCCGAGCTCTGGCTGTCTGGTTCAACTCAGCTGTACTGGCTCAAAACTCCTCTTCAAGCTGACTGATTCAGACTGGCCTCTCTAGGCTTCTCACTAAGTTGCTCTGCTTGGAAAACTGCCTCTGAAGTCCATGAACTGAACTGCGCTGACTGTACCAACTCAACCGCACGGCATCAAACTCAACTCCACTCTCTCCTTGCACTGCTATTAAGTAGCCACTCTTTCCTGTCTGTTCTCATGAGAGGTGACCATATCCTATCTCCGACTCATTCTGTCAAATCTTTCTCTGACTTTGTCTGCCCCTGGGTTAGACATCGTTGGGATTAAAAGTGTGTACTAAGGGCATGCCTGCCTTGTATTCCAGCCAGATCACACAGACATAGGTCTTTGGATGTAATTTCTTGCCAGAGCAGCCATGTACTTGATTAAAATGCCTCTAAAAGAGGAAAAGACTCTTGAACATTCTCATGGTTAAAGGCGATAATACTTGGTCACCTGGTAGCATTGTTTGACCACTACAGTCAGTAAAGACTACCATTTTGAGTGCTGGTTGCATCAGACAAATGCTGTATGTCACCCAATCAAAGATGCCATTTATTGTAAGACATATCAATATTCTATTATTCTACATTTCTAAGAATGAGAAAGAGCTGACTATTATACAATAACGTGGTGCTTTCCCTCACATGTGCTACAGGCGATGAGCAGCTGTATAGAATACATATAGAAAACATGTTAAAATATCCTTCCCTGAACCATTACGGTGTGTGTGTGTGTGTGTGTGTGTGTGTGTGTGTGTGTGTGTGTCTAAGTATGTGTGTAAGGGGGCAAGGTTTCATGTACTTTTAGCTTTATTTTTCCTAATCGGTATTATTTTTATAATAAATAAACTTAGACCAACCGATGTATCCCAAAACACAGAGTTTCCTCAGCAAATTTTGCTGAGAAAGCTATGTTTTGTATCCAGTTGTCTGCAGGCTCCTTACACTGAGCCCACCCTGCAACTAGGCAGGGTCAGTCTGGGCTTGTTTTCTCACTGCAGTGCACTCTTGCAGACGATGGTCCAGCTCAGATCCGCATATGAAATGAGTTCCTTGAAGAGAGGAAGACAGGATGGATGGAGGTAAGGTTGCGCCCGCCTTCTGCTCTGCCATCAGTGATATCTCAGTTAGCAGCTGACATGCCTCCCTCGCTCCGAAGATAACCGCTGATGTTGCATCTTCTCCAGTGTTCCTGGATTCTTCTCCATTTGTCCTGTCTTTGTTAAGCTAGGGTTCTCTCATGTCCCAGGCTGGCCTAGCACTTGCTATGCAGCTGAAGATGACCTTGAACTCAGGATCTTCCTGCCTCTACATCCCAGTGCTGGAGATCAAACTCAGGGCTCCATGTAGCCAGGCAAGTACTCTACCAGCTGCACTCCGTCCTGAGCTTTTTGTCAGTCTACCTTGGGAATTGTCATGGCTTTCTCCTTTGCTACATCCAGGCAGCCTTCCCCACCATGGCTGTCAGCCTGTCTGCCACCTGAGTACCCAGCTTCTTATATTACAATTTCTCTGCCCCTCCTGGAACATTGCAGGGATTTTGTTTCCCTCCGTAGAATGTTTAAAAATGGAACAAACCGAGAAAGGTTGGGTGCTGAGCCTTAAGCTGAAGACTGTTGCACCAAACCAGAGCAATGTGAATTCTGCCAGAAGGAGAGAACTCTGGCTCCCTGGCAACCCCAAGTATGGAATACAGTAAGGTGGCAGTAACTAACATATCAGGGGCAGTTATTCCCATTGAAAAAGGTGGCTGGCACACACCCTAAGCAAAAGAGGATGGGGTACTCAGTACTTCTCTTTCCTGGCTGTTGATTTGAAGGCTCAAAGGCAAAATAGTTTTTTGTTTGTTTGTTTTTTGTTTTTTAATTCTTGTTCGGGAAGGTGTGGCTAAGCGTGTTAACTTCTCATCTGTATTAGTTACTTTTCTGCTGCTCTGATAAAATACCGTGATGAAGGCTCCTTACAGGAGAAAGTTTATTCGGGCTATGGTTCCAGCGGACATGGCAGGGAAACGTGGCAACAAGCAGCAGACACAGCGAGCGGCAGGAAGCCGAGAGCTCACGGCCTCAACCATGAGCATGAGGCGGAGACAGCAAACTGGAATTGGTGGAGGGCTTTTCGTCTAAGTCCAACCCCAGGGACACACTTCTTTCGGCAAGGCCACACCTCCCAAAGCTCTCACAGGCAGTGCCAACCTGGGAGGTGCATGCAGGGAAATGGGTGAGATTTAGAGCGCCCCCTTCTGGCAGGAGGTAGAGCTGTCAAGATTATCCGCGGGACCTAAGTGGGGGTGTGTGGAAGAGTATGAATGGAAAGGAGCATCCAAACAGGAGAGTGAGCAGTTGTGATCTACGACTGGAAAACACTGGTCTTCCTTTGTGAGGTCACCTTTCTCCTACTCTCAGCCTTCATGGTTTGAGTAAGATTAACACAACCTTGTTCAAAGGAGGAAGCTTGCTCTAAGCGGCCAGGGGATGACCAAGTTATATGCTTCGCAAGAGGGAGCGTCCCTCTCGTCAGAAACGATGTGAGGCTGTAAGCCTGGAGCTTCTGGCAACCATCCTGTCATCAGGAGAGGGGTGTAGTTGAAGCTGTAGCCAAGACACAAGAAGCGGAAGTGAGAGAAAACACCATCTCGGCCCCAGCCACGGGCTATCTTCTAGAAATTTCGGTTGTGCCTTCCAGTACATCCATTTCTCTAAGCCTATCTGAGAGGCGTGTTTTTCCTTCTTTCTCTCTTGCACCGACAGACCCCTGCAGAAGGCGGCCGTGTGTTCACGTAGAGTTGCTTATGTGTCACCTTCCCTTCCTTCTGTGCAAGGTTTGTGCACGCTACAAAATACAGCTGTGTATTTACGCACACCTTGGCACTAAAAAGCACCTACATTTGTCAAAGAGGGGAATTTAACATACCATTTGTGTACATGAAAGTCCTCCATCACTACTGCATGCAGGCCAGGATGGCAGCAGTTACTTTCAAAACTCTAAAGTCAGTGTCCCTTCTCAATTCCCATAGGACAGGGGGTTTGATACGTCCCTGCTTGGAATCAGATTGGCCCCAGGGCACTGTCTACTGAGGGATTTAGGAATGATACCTAAGAGATTTTTTTTTTCTTTTTAAAGAACGTAGTTCAGTTGCTAGAGTCTTTGTCTAGCATGTGCAAAGCTCCAGATCCAATTCCCAGCACTGACAACACTTAGGCGTGGTGAAACATGTCTGTGATGCCAGCATTTCTGAGATAGAAGCAGAGAGATCAGAAGCTCAAAGTTCAAGGTCATCCCCTGTGTGTGAGTTCAAGACCTAACAGGGCCACAGACTCGGCATAAAGTAGAGTAGAGTAGAAAGTGAAACAATGGGGACGGAGAAATGCCTGCTCTCCCGGAGGTCCTGGGCTCAGCTCCCAGCAACCACACGGCGGCTCAGAACTTTCTATAATGGGATCTGATGCTTTCTTCTGGCCTGCAGGTATACACGCAGACAGAGCACTCATATGTTAAAAAAAAAAAAAAAAAAAAAAAAAAAGGCTGAGGAGATGGCTCAGAAGTTAAGAGCACTGGCTGTTCTTCCGAAGGTCGAAGGTCCCAAGTTCAATTCCCAGAAACCACACGGTGGCTCAAAACCATCTATAATGAGGTCTGGTGCCCTCTTCTGGCCTGCTGGCACACATGCAGGCAGAATCCTGCATAAATAAGTGAATAAAAACGAAAGTGAAATATCTTACGAAGTTGTTTAAAACTCACACATTTAGTGGAGTCTACTATTTAGACTGTGCTGGTAAATGGACTGAGAAGCTGGGCATCTGGAAGAATAGAAGGGAAAGGGGACAGCAGACAGGGATGTTGCCCTCCTGTGCTTCCTGGCTGCCAGTGTTATCTGCGCTGGCCACGCCCCCTCCTTAGAGGGTGAGTGAAACAAGCCTTTTCTTCTTAAGTTGCTTCCTTGGGTGCTTTGTCACAGAGATGAGACTCTGACGAATACCCTGGTAGGTGGGTTTCCTTTAAGAGGTTCAGCACAAGTGCCTCCTCCCACACACTCATCAGGGCGCGGGGCTTGGTCAGTGGCCAGTGATGTGGGCATCATCACATTCTTTTTTGCTTATGATTCAGCCTTAAAGGAGATAGATGGTTGCCATGTTACACGGCGTTGACTGACAATCTGAATTTTTTCTTCACCTTAGAAAGCATGCCACTGAGTCTTTTCAGAGGACCCTTGGTTTTGTAAACTAAAAGTAACCCACAGAGTTCTAGAGTTGGGATGTTTGGTTTCAACCTCAACCGTGCCCCCATATGAAATGGCCGTTATGAATGATGATGAAGAACCGGTCCTGCCTGGAGCACCCATCACTGGAGCACCCATCACTGGAGCACGAGTCTGCGGTCTCTTCAAACCCCCTTCTGAGACTGGAAACTGGAGGTTAGTGGTGAGTTCTGAACTGTGTGTTTCTTTCTCCTAATGTATATGGATGTTATTCGTTCTTATTGGTGTTGCTCTTGCTCTCCATCCAGTCTTCCGGGTAATTTGGGACAAGGCCACATAAAATATCCATTTTACTACGTTTCCATGGATAAAGTTAGTACAAATTGTGGTCTCGTACACTTCCTTTTTGGGCAGAGGGGAAAGGATGTGGAGCACAACCAGCATCATTAGAGGGCAGGAGAACTGTGAGTGGTTCCTTTCTCTTAGCCACCTTGGCTCTGCAGAAGGCTGTGTGAACATGTATAGTCAGGTATGCTTAATAGGCTCTGCATAGTTCACACAGCCTATGACCAAATGCCATGTATTGTGCCAGACAAATAACCACAGTGCCTAAATATTAATCAGCACCTTGCCAGAACTTAGTAGGTATGACATATATAAAATTTTATTTTATTTTTTGTGCATGAGTGTGTATGTTGTTTGTTGGTGTGTGTGTGTGTGTGTGTGTAAGCCAGACTGCAACCTCAGTGTCATCATCAGGAACACTATTCACTTCTTTTAAGACAGGCTCCCTCACTGGCCTGGAGCTTGCCAACTAGGCAAGGTTGGCTGTTTCTGCCTCATCAGAGCTAGCATCAGTAGTGGGTACCACCACAGCCAGCTTTTTACATGGATGCTGGGGACTGAAATGTCTTCATTTTTCTGCCACAGTCACTTTACCAACCAAGCCATCTCCCCAGTCTTCAAGTGTGTGAAACACAAGCTTTCTGAGTGAACAACACTGAAGAGAGACAAGTCTGCATTTTACTACTCTCTAAAGCGCCATGCACGATACAGTTTCATGGGAGCTGGAGAGATGGCTCAGCAGCTAAGAGTGGTAGTCACTGCTCTTTCAGAAGACCTCAGTTCAGTTCCCACATCAGCTGGCTCATGAAAGCCTATGACTCCATCTCCAGGGCATCTGCTAGCCTTAGCAGGCACCAGCACCCATATATGCATACCCACACACTTGCATATAATTAGAAAACATAAAATAAGTCTTTAAAAAAGAATAATGTGTGGATATGTACCCATTACTATCAACATTGGTTATCTTAACTATAATGCTATCATTGGTGACTCACAGTATGACTTCATACAAGAAAACCACTTCTGATGTTTTAAACTATTTTTTTTTAACACATGGAATTACACACAATACAAAATACTTGTATCACAAGTTGAAATCTTTACATTTGTGGGTTCAGGACAGCAATGCAGGTAACATCAGCACTTCACTTAGTGACTCATTTCATTGGGCTGAACACAAAAGCCAAGAAGGAATTATTGACCTACATTACTTTCTAGTCTCTGAATTTAAAAAAGGAAAGAAAAAAAAATGACTCCTACCTTCTCTGTTACATGTTAGGATGATAAACAACATCAGCACTGAAGTAGGCTGGCATGTCTATAAATGGGAGTTTGTATCCCAATACCTCTTACGTTGCAAATCCTGAGGCTCCTACTAACTTTGTCTATCAAATTGTCATCATCTCAGCTTTCAGGAAAATTACGTCATCTTTGGTAATAGGCTGCCGACAAACAGATACTATAGATTATACCATCCCCCCACAAAGAATCCTGTATTTTAATGAATAGCTGAATAAATAGACATTAATTATGAAATTCACATTAAGATAGAAGAAGAACCAACCGTTCTCTTTCCTTTGCCTTGTCTGTTGGACAGCTGGACAGCTGGACAGCTGGACAGCTGCTACAAAATGTATTTTTTGTGTTCAGGTGAAGCAAGCTGCACTACAAAAACTGAAACTGAGAAGCCCTGCAGATATGTACAGTTATCTGGGAGAGCCACAAAATAAACATGTTTATGTACACATTGTTTTCTGCTCTTTTTGGATGAGAAACACTGTTTTTTATCATGGGAAAAACCCACAGAAGAACACATGCAACAGTGACTGATCCAGGACACACAGCAGAATAACCAAGACGTGAGAACCATGGGCTTAAGAAAGAACTTGAGCTGGAAAACACCAGCAACAGTAAGAGGGAAGGATGGAGACCTGGAATGCTTTCATCGTGAGGTTTCAGAATATAAATTTATCTAACAAGCCTCTTGGTAGTTTTTTTTTTTTTTAAAGTTTCCACTCAATCACCTATAGTTTAAGTGCAGAGCTAAAAATAAACCATTGTATTATACAAAACTTTGTATATTAGCATACAAAAGGTAACAATTTACTTTTTGTATAAAATATAACCTTTCGATAGTATATTTATTTCACATATGTATAAATATAATCCAAAGAATATGTTTTAAGTTTTTCTACCAAAATATCCTTTACAAAAGTTTACAAAACAAGTAATTTATTAATATTTACAAATGAGCACAGAAAAAGATTCTGAGCCAGTGATATTGGAGCAGTGGAAAAGAAGGAGAAAGCCCGGAGGCATTGTAAAGACTGGAAGAGGGCGTTACAGAGCTTTAAAAGTGTCTTCCTTTTCTGAACAGCTTTGTGAAGATTTGCCACTCACATGACTTGAATTGAGTCACACTTGATATTTAAGTATGCAGATGTGTAACTCAAAGGCTGACAGTGACCCTTGAATCTCTGCTTTTAGGAACGTGGTCATGGTCATTTAGAGGCGTCTCTAGCCTGGACACCTCCTCCACTTTGTAGTGTACATAGATGCGGGCACTGGGGTTCAGTGGGCCAAAGGAATCCGTGTTTTGCTGTAACACTCAGCCCTGAGGGAGGAGACCTGGATGAGAAAGGCCCAGGCACCGTATGGCAGTGGGTGGGTGGCTACGTACAGACCACGCTGGCCTCAGTGTTCACCCAAGTCCAAGCACTATGTCCAAGGAAAGGCTATATTGTCTCTCAGTTACGATTTCTTCTAAACTCTGTGAAGTTGCTTTGTGCCCACTCATACCCTCCTCCTATTTCTTATTTCCAACCAAAACAGAACACTCTCTAATTTCATTCTAATTCAAACTGTTCTTTCTTTCTTTCTTTCTTTCTTTCTTTCTTCTTCCTTCCTTCCTTCCTTCCTTCCTTCCTTCTATAAACCAGTCTCTGGCTACCAAAAAAAACAAGAGGACAAGAGTGAAATTGATTTCATTCTTTTTGGGAACCAGCGGGCATCAGCCACAGTGGGAAACACCTCTGCTTATTTGTGGCCACACCGGCTCCCACATGGCAAGGCTCAATTTTCTGAAGTGAAATTTGGTGCCGTCAGTGTGATCAGGACATTTGGTTATCTATAGATATTGGTGGGGAAGCCCCGGTCAGGCTGGAAGCCCTGCAGCCATGAGACACAGCATCCCACCCAAACACAAAGCCCGTGGGAAAATTACAAAAAGGAGGAGAGCAGCTAGAAAAGAAATTGTGTAATCTGCTGGATGGCTTCTAAGTTCTCTGGTTCTCTCTTACCTAGGACACCTGTAGGTCACTCAAAACAATGATATTAACATTCTGATCTTTCCTGCAAGCTTTAGGACAGGGAAAGATCATGGAGAAATCAATGCATACTTATCTACTAGAGCCGATGGCAGTCTGCTGCCTGCTGCTTAGAACAAACACCTGTTATTATACAGGTTTGAAACAATTCTCAGGTCCCATTATATTTTCTTCACCGAGAAAATGAACATGGGATGACCATTTTACACACTTACATATCAATACACAGTTGTGTTTGGATAAACTGGGTAACACGCCCTGAAGTTCAGGCAGGGAAAAGTGATCCCAAATGTTTCACTATCAGGCTCGAGAGTTTTAAAATAAGCACGCAAACCAAAATGTTCACCACTGCAGTTACTGCCAGCTTTCTGTTTTGATGCCTGCAGTCCAGCCGGCTGTCAGTAGTTTGGCATTACAGTGTCCTTGGGAAATACTGCTTGGAGCCTGCAAACCACCTTCCCTTTCTCTTTAGGAATTGCTTCCCAGGATTTCATCAAGGTTGATGTCTTTCATCCAGTCATCATTGCCGGGCTCTGTCTTCAATAAAGAATCGATGAAATCAGCGTCACTGTTTAGGGCGGGGCCCATGCTGTCCGTCTGTTGGCTGAGGAAGTCAAAAGCTAGATCGCTACCATGGTCAGTTCCTTGAAAAGCTCTGGAACTTTGGTTGGATGAAGGAAAAGTGTTGGGTGTTGTCAGGGAGGGCAGCTGGTTGGTGCCGGTCCTCGACTGATTCATTCCCGCTCCTGATGGGTTTATATTGGATAGACTCTGTGTGCTCAGCTGATTGGGTCTGTGGTTCAAACCCCGGAGTGGACCCAGGCTTTGCCCATTTAAAGTCTGATTCATTTGGTTCATAGGTCTCATTTGCACTGCTGGCGTTAACTGGCTAGGGGGCGCCACTGCCCTTTGGGAAAATGGCTGGCTTCCCACTCCCGGTTGCAATGATTGGTTTGGGGTGTAGGCTACAGGTGTACCTGTTGGGAAGCGGACTCCTGTGGATTTGAGGGCTTCCTGTTGTTTCGTTGTTACATCTTGAGAAGCCCAGTTTGTTGCTGTTGCGTTGGTTGTGATCATGACAGTTGATGACCTCTGGGCGGGCATGCCTGTCAAACCGTGGGCCAAAGTTGGTCTTAGTTGTTGTGAACTGCCAACAGCTCCAGCTCCAAAGGTGGCTACGCTGTTACCACTGTTTGCCCCTAAGGGAGATGGCCGTGGCATCAGAGGGTTGTTCTGGTTTGTTATCAGTTGAGTTGTATTTCTTTGCTGGGTCAGCTGATTCATCGCTGAAGTGACATTGTAGGTGCCAGGCTGGTTACACGGCAGGTTTCCATACATCCCTAGGTTCTGAACCGCCGTGGATAGCAATGGCACTCTCATCCCATGAGACGTAGACATGAGGCTGGAGTTTGGGGTCAAAATGGTGTGTGTTGAAACCGGGTTCGTCAAAGCCTGGTTAGAGTTTAAGTTCACCGTAGAGGAGCCACCTATGACAGAAGAGAATTACATTCATTTACGATAATACATACAGTATCTCTTACCACAGCTCGCATGATGAGCCAGACAAATAATATATCAAACACACTGCATAAAAAGAACAGAAGAGATTTGAGAGAAAACATTGGCTAAGAGTGTACACATTACAGAAAGCATACTGAAATAGAATGGTTCTATTTGGTAGTGTTTGTTTTGTTTGCCCTCTGATGTCATTGAGGTGATAATTAATCTTTCATTTTGAATTGCTTTTATTATGTTCTAAGTTCGAAGACTACAACTTTGGTTAGCTAGCTGTCATAAAAGCTAGGTTACTCTTCACCCCAGGGTCGAAATGAGACAGTAGGGGATAAATCCTATGCATGGCTTTACACTGACATTCCTAACCTGTGGCCCAGAAAATCATGTCTCTCACTCGAGAGGCTTCCCTGCGTCCAAAGGGCAAGCAAAGTGTCATCCCTTTAAGAATCTGGAATTTGATGTAATCTGTGCTCTGAGGGTGATTATTTCCATATGGGAAGCCGGGGGAGGCTGTGCGGTTGCTACTGCACTGCTATGGAATACACCACCAGCCACCTTTGCTCATCTGTTTCCTGCTCCCATAACGCTCCTTAGCCCCTTAAGCCTTATATCTTTTTTGGGTTTCAGGCCAAGCCTGAAGCCCTTGTGTGAAGCTTTTCCTAATACGCTCTTTCATTTCTTTTCCTGCCATTTTCTGTTTGACTCTTCCATTGAGCACTGAGGCCATCTGTCAAGCCTCAGAGAGGCTACCAGTGAAACTGATGCCTCTCAACAGCTGACTGGATGGATCTCAGGTTGATGAACAAGATGGCTCCATACCACGGACAGTGACTAATAGATACACTGAAATATCCCTGGCCTAATAAGGTTTGAAGTAACCCTGGGAAATCAGCTTGAGAGGCAAAAATGGAAGGTGAAAAAGTACCTTAGATGACAAATTCCACAAGGGAAGGTATTTTCTCTTGCTTTGTTTACAGCTGTATTCCAAGTCTGACTGATGGCTGACAGAGTTGTGGTTCAACCAAAATTTGAATGGTTCAATGAAAGAGATTGAAGGAAGGACAAAACCCAGAGAAAGATACTCTCTTGAAGGCATTGAAACAGAGCCACATGCACACATGTAAGAAATAAGTTAGATGATGAGCATGCTCACATGTGACCACTTGGGATAGCCCCCGCTACCTGAAGACCTGGTTGTAACCCAAAAGACAAGGCCAAGCCAGCACAGTAGCTGTGTTCTTTACTGCAACGTCTCCAACTAGACCACGTGCTCCTCCAACGTAGGAGGAGTCTTGTCTACCTCCGCACACAGGATCCTCTATGGTGTATTGTACATAAGCATATGATCGGGCAAACTTAGGACAAGGTACTTTGAATTTAAGCAATGCCATCTTTGCAGCTGAAGATTTCGTGGTAAGGGGACTTGCTCTATATAAGTAATATAGGAAGAAATCAGATATTTTGAAGCTGGAGATGCAGCTCAATGGGAGAATGCTTGCCAAACACAAGCAAGATCCTGGGATCAATTCCTCCTCCCTACAAACAAAACAAACAGACAACAACAACAACAAAACAAAAAACAAAAAAACTTCGGTGTCTCTTTAAAAACCACATACCCTAAGAAAGCATACGAGGAAGGTGGGTTTTTTGTTTTGTTTTCCATTTTACAGTTTATTACTTTTGTGTGCGTTTGTGTCTGTGTGCTGGCTGTGAGACCTGCTGCCACACACATATGAAAGTCTGAGAACCATTTGTGGCAGGCTGCTCTTTCCTTCTACAAAGCTTATCCATGGGACAGAACTTAATCATCAGGCTTGGCAGAGGTCCCTTTACCCACTGAGCCATGTTACTGGCCTGGAAAAAGATCATTTCAAAAGAACAGAGCAGAGAGAATCCCCATAAAGTACACCCGACAACAGTCAAGACGTAGATACCCCTCATGGGTAATAGATACAAGCAGTCACTGGTTCTTTTGTTCTTTACCTTGATATAATGTCTGGGAAGGAATTCCTTCTGGACTGATGTTAAGATTTAAAGCAATATGAAAGGGTTTGTTTTGTTTTGTAGCTGCCTGTCTTGTTCTCAGAGGCATGTGGAGTGAAATGCTCCAGAGCAGTGACTCTTCTGCACTTGGGGTCAGCAGTGGCTTACAAACCTCTCTGAGGAAATGCACATGTTGTCTCTGGAAGGCACTGCTGGGTGGGTGTCCTTGTCCTGTGCCTGTCTTCCTCTGAAGCAGAGCCCTGTGTTTGCAGAATGGGTTCATGTGACACAGCACATCTTCTGAGTTTTCTTGGTAGAAATCACAGGCACGCATTCTGACTAGAGATAAAATGGGAACGGGCAAGAGTCCCAGAAGCCTCTACACAAGGGGAACGTGGCTACTCCAAGAGGCTACTGACCCGTTCCCCTTTCCTTTCCCTGCCTGGAAATGGACGTGGAATTTCCTGATGTGGTGGCTACAGGGCATCTCTTAGGATGGGAGCCACACATGTGCGAAGGAGGCAGAAAGACAAAAGAAGTCTAGGCTCTGACAGCACTGTGGAAACTCTAGACCTCTATCCTGGAGATTTTTTTTTTTTTTTAAGAATGGAAAAATAAACCTTAACCGTCTACTTGAAAATCTTGTTTACTCCGTCAAAAGGCTCTCGGGTTCTCTGAAGCCTGTTGGTTGGCATGAGGCTACGGTCCACATTTGATCTCTATTGTCTTTGAGAACAACCAACCCGAGAGCTCAGGCTTTGCACTTGAACAAGATCACCTCAAGAGACAGAGTACATATTCCCATTTCTAATTTCAGTGGAGAGAGACAACCTGTTGCATTTTTAGACATTTACAAGAATTACAGCAACCTATTTAAGTCTTTGTAACAGGACAGGAAATAGTAATAGGAGTGTCCACAGCCTCTTAACTTTTCATAGACTACTCTTGATGACTTCTTGGACACATGGAGACATGTAAAGAAAGGACAAGCTGAGAGCCTGAAGATGCTAGCTTAATGTAACAAGAGAAAGCAACACTCAAAGCAGAAGTGACTGGAATAGTTGCTGGAAAGGAGGAAGCAGGAACAGCATGCACGGGGTTTGAGGAAGGTCTTTTGGGGTTCGGAGAAGTTCTAAAGAGAGAATTTACCACAGGTACGTCCCACCTATTTCGTTTTGAAAAAGAGAGTGATCAAAAAGATTTGTTTTGTGGCTTACATAGAATTCACTTTTGGTTAAAAAAGCTTCATAAAAAACATGATTTGCTTTTTAAATTATTCCTTGTTGGCAGGATAAATTGTCTTTAGGGGAGAACACTTGGTGAGATGGGTTCAAAGGTAGAGGGAGAAAAGACTTTATGCAAGTTGCCAGGTGACTTTCTAAAAAGGAACCACGGTTTTTACTTAACGTTATCCTGCCAGGGTCAAGGTCAACACTGGGAGGAAGATGGATGATTATGGCAGCTAGAAAACATTCAGGTTTTTAAAAATTCTCACAAGTAATTGAGGGAGTAGTGAACATGTGAACATAGAGCAAGGACACGCAAGAACTCGTAAAGGACTGAATGATTTGTTCATTTGTTTGCTTGTTTGTTTTTTACGGTGCTAAGATAGACAGAATAGACACTACAATTTTGGCTAGCCTGGAACTTCCTATGTATCTCAGGCTGGACTTGAGCTCACAGTGGTTCTCCTGCCTCAAGAGTGCTGTAACATCAAGTTCTAAATAGGGTTTGGATCTGAAAGGTAAGTGAAGCTGGTGAAAAAGTTAAGGGCAGACGTGGAGAGAAAATAGTTGAAATAGAATAGTTTTTCTTTTTCACAGTTATGTTTGTATTCGTTTCGAAGAACTCTTACCAGAATACTGAGCAGATGGCTGCAGACTGCTGGGGTTTCTTCTTTGGTCTTTGTAGTCTGGGGGCGGCCTGGTTAGATGTCGATTCATCTGATCCTGAGGGGAAATTTTCTCCTTGAAAACACAAACGAACACACTGAACATACTGAATCAAGTGAACACTTTTTTTACTTACAAAAAATCTGAACGATGCTGAAAAAGGTACAAATACAAGAATAATTTTGTTTGGGCGTGGTGGTGTATATCTGAAATCCAACACTCTGCAAGTCAAGGCAGGGAGATCACAGGTTTGAAGCACGCAAAGGCTATATAGTGAGAACCTGGTCAAAGGAAGGGAGTCATTTCACCCTCTGGGCTTCAGATTACGCCTTATGTGGTAGCACAGACTCTTAGCTCTTTCCATTCGAATCACTTCCGGTGTGGGAGTGTCTTTTCTGCTCCTCCGTACATCCCAGCACCTGCGTTGTGCGTAGGGAGCATGCTCATTTTCTCCGTCTTCCAATTGGATCTTCTAATTAGAACTAAGTGTCTGTGGGTTTGGGGACAGTGCTTCTTGGTTTACGTTGTAGCCTGTCTGCTGAGCTTTGGTGCCTATAGACAAAGGGAAATCGTTTGCCAGATAAAACAGAGAGAACCTGTGCTTTCGGGACTTTGATTTGGCAGTGCTGCTGATGCTCGTGGAAGAGGTTTCATGAGGACAGGCAGGTTTCATTAGGCTAAGTCACTTGCCCAGAGTCCCACAGTAAGTAATACAACGGATACCAGTTCCAGAGTCAGGAACTCAGGATCCTTCACGCCACTGAATACAAAGACCTTCTCAGTGTCCTATTCCAAAAACAGGACATTCCAGAACCAGCTACCTTAAGAGTTTTCGAGTAGGTGAGTTTGGGCAGTAACAGCAGGAATAGGGACATACATTTATTGTCCCTAACACCTTGGCTGATGATGCTTCAGGAACACCCACTACTGCCATTAGTCTCAGCAGCAAGAAGCAGTGAAGAACCATGCTGTCTCAGGAGGGCTGTGCAAGAGCCTACCACAAGGCCTGGGCCTGGGTGGCCTAGGTAAGTGGACTGTTTGCTTCCTTTGATGAACGAAGTAGCAGTTACCCATTAGCAGGAGAGGGCAACATTTAGTATTTGAGTGAGGGAATCACACGGTGATCTTGTTTGTTTTCTTAGAAAATATTAAAAACTGGCTTATTTGGTCTTAGTTTCTCATGAGATCAGAATTACCCTGTCTGAGGTTGGCATGTGTTGAGACTTTATATTACATAGGGCTCAAGGTGCCTTGACTGTGCCCCTTCTACCGGCCTGGGACAGGGGTGCCTGTGTCTTTTCTTTCTTGGTGTGCATTGGGAACTTTTAAGGAATTGCTTCAGTGTAATTCTGTACACAATATAAAGCAACATCCATTCAAAGATAAGAAGGACTGGAACAGGTAGAGACAGAAGACTGTAATTACAGGAAAGTCAATAAAGAGAAAACTGGAACAGACAGATGAGGCCATTAGCTGGAGCCAAGCCTGCGTTTGCACCACTCAAACTCACAGCTTCTACCGAGCTCTGAAGTTCCTAGTGGGATGTGTGTGCTCTGAAGGGGGCAGGGAAGGGCCTTAAAATAACAACAGACCAAATTCATTTCTTGTTTCTAAGGAAAAAACAAAGTTGACAGACTCACAGAGTGTTTTTGAACACCAAGTAATTTATATAAAACATAATTTCGATGAGCTAAGTGTAAATGAATCAGAAACATACGGATTACATTTCTTCTTTTAAACATGGGTTTACAAATTAAGGGGAAAAGTGGTCAGTGGAACCCTTTTTTGGGGAGGGGGTGGTTTTGCCCAAACCCTCCTTGTTTAAGAAAGATCCTGGGGTCTTCCACCAACCCAATGTGGCTGTTAGCAAGCAACCCTGCTATAAACACTTGTGTAAAGTGACAGTTTCAATTTGTAAGCCAAGAGTGCGATTTTCTGAATCTCTTTTCCAAGAAGCGTTTAAAAAATATATATATAATTAGGTGTTACTACTGTTTGTATGGATGACAGTTGTGTGTGCGCTTATGCATGTGTGTGTGTGTGTGTGTGTGTGTGTGTGTGTGTGAGAGAGAGAGAGAGAGAGAGAGAGAGAGAGAGGGAGAATTAGTTCCTCGATTCCCAAATCACACACAAGATTTCAAATCCAGATTTCCTTACTGTATCTTACATTTTTGGTTGTGAGCCTAGCCTTTAATGGCTGAGCCATCTCTCCAGCCCTTACTTACTGTATCTTAAGCAATTGACCTTTTTTCTCTCTAACAGATCAGTTGATTTGCTCAAAGCCTTAGCATATACATCTCTGGAAACCCAAGTTTCTTAAGATTCCATGTTCCCAAGCATAGACTTGTCATGCTACGAGACCAGTGTTGGACTCCAACATTGGATTGAAGATGCTACAACGAGGCTCCGTATAAACTCACCCCTACCACTGAAATCAGCTCTGTGTAAAATGAACTTTTCATCATGGCCCAGTCTTTCTTGCTTCCGTGATATCCATTTTGCCTTGGTGTCCTTAGTCATAAAAATACAAGATTTGGGAGGTTCTAGGATCCTTCTGTCCTGCAAAACCTCAGCGTGCTGCCTGGCACACAGTAGGTTTATAATACGTGCTAGCAATGATGATCACTGTGGTAACTGATACCCAACTCATTCTTTTGTGTGTTTCACTGGTGGGAGAATGGAAGAGAATAAGACTAAGGGACTTTTATGAGAACACGCCTCTGTTTAGGTGCCTGCCTGGCCTTGCCAAGGCCTTGAATGACTACAAAGCGTATGCTAATGTAAAGGGACATCAAAGGCTGCTTCTTCCTGGATATGCTAAAGAGCATAGGCACCCTCAATGGCACCCAGACAAAGAGAAGTGAGAGCGCTTTGTAACCACCACAGAAAGTACAGCTCCGACCTCATTCATCTCACCACTGCCCTTTGCACCTGTCCAGCGAGACTCCATGGGAGGCGGGCCAGCACCATCACCAGCCTCTCAAGAATGTGTGTGTCACTTTTAATCAGGGTCTTTTAATGGAAGCAGAAAACCCGGAAATCCGGGCTTGTAAAACCGATCAAATTTGCAGTGTCAACGGGGAATAATGAAAGTCTTGCCAGTATGTCGCTGTGAAATGGCACTTTCTTCCCTCTCAACCCTTGTTTCTAGGCTATTCATGGTACAGAGACAAAACATGAGGTGGGGGAAGAGACAGGTGTGGCCACAGATTAAAGACCCCTGAAGCCTAAGCGCTCACTTCTGGCATCATTCCTTTAAAGACATATGAGATTGCTACATTGTTACTTTGTTATTTGACCAAAAACCAACCAGTAAAGAGAAACCAGGGCTGCCTGTTCTGGTCTTTGGTCTGCCTTCTGTCTAAAATGGTGGCCTCTACGCTCTCTATCAGAATGCTGTAGTCTTACCATGTCAAGGCCAGTTTTTTTTACTTTATTTTGGGAGATGATCTGCCATAGTTTCAAACTGGAGGTCGACATTGACTCCTACTGGCTTCTGTCTTTAGATGCAAACCTGGACACAGTGTTTCTTTCTGAAAAGCAGCTGCTTTTTAGGCAGTGGGGATTCGGAAGCCTCTTCTTCTGACCCCCGTGTCTTGGTGTCCTGCACTTCTCCATCCCTGACCACACTCTCTGCCTTGATAGCATGTGTGTCTTTTGTGTGCCTGGAGCCTGAGTCTGCTGGATCTTTGGGCTGGGATGACACCCCCCCCACACACTCCCCCATGCTTCCTCCCTCTGCCCCTACTGTTCCTTAGTTCCTTAGCCCCTAGTTCCTACAGCGCAGCATTTAAGTGTATGCATTACACTAGCGGGTGGATTTCCAGGTATTGTTGTTTGGGGCTTGTATGCTCATGATCACTTAGTATTCACAGAATATTCATGATGTTGATAACATGTGGCATTTCTGGATGTTTCTAAGAAGTTCCTTGAGTCTAAGATGATTTGGTTGACTTTTTTCATTTAACAGTGCCTGGAATCAAATCCAGGACCTCTTGCACACTGGGCAAACACTCTGTTGCTGAGCCACACCTCCTGGCCTAGTCTTCCTTTTTTTTTTTCTGTAGGTCTGTTAACCCTGGGTTGTTTGGCTTTGTCCCCTCTGATTTCACTGGACAGGACAGTTTGAAGGGCGAGGGTGCTGCAGTCTTGGATGGTGGAGTTTGGGTCAGATGCCTATGATGGTTCTGGGCATACAGAATATAAACAGTGAAGCAAGGCTAAACCCAGGGTAGTGTTTGGGGAAAACAACCTTGTGGTTCTTCAGAGGTCAGGCAAATATGATAAAGTGGAAACTTATTTAAAATGTTCTTTTAAGAAAAGTTTCCCATTCTGAACGAGATGCTTTGTGTTTTTGGGGAAGCCAAGTCTTGGTGGTGAAACCCCATGCTGGCCTTTAAAAATTCCCTTTAAAACCCATTTACCTCTGAAAGTCAGTTTGGCATTGGAGGTGATCAAAGCGCAGTTCACTATTTCCACCCCTTGAGGCTGGGAACAATTGAGATTTCCTTTGCTCCATTCAAATGCCCTGCTGACCACGGACATTGCTGAACTGGGCAGGGCTAGTCCTGTACTCCATATGCCGAGCCGCTGGCAAACCAGGCTTTTATTTATTTATTTATTTTTCCCCTCCCTTGAATTTTTTTTTATTAATTTATTCTTGTTACATCTCAATGGTTATCCCATCCCTTGTAACCTCCCATTCCTCCCTCCCTCCCATTTTCCCCTTACTCCCCTCCCTTACGACTGTGACTGAGGGGGATTACCTCCCCCTGTATATGCTCATAGGGTATCAAGTCTCTTCTTGGTAGCCTGCTATCCTTCCTCTGAGTCCCACCATGTCTCCCCCTCGACATGGTCAAATATGAGGCACCAGAGTACGTGTGAAAGTCATACCCCACTCTCCACTCAACTGTGGAAAATGTCCTGTCCATTGGCTAGATCTGGGTAGGGGTTTCCCTCCCTTGAATTTTAAATGCATACGGTTTAGTTTCTGCAGCATGCACTACAATCTCCTTACTGTCACATAGGTAGATGAAGAACACAGCAAGAGATGGAAGGAAGGACAAGGGACATTTTCTCTCCCCAGGGCCCAGCAGTGGCCCCCTGTAGGAGTCAGGGGGAAGGCTTACCGCCTCGGCCAGCATCTGCTGCTGGAGGACAAGCTGCTGCTTCTGGTCCATGGTTGGCCTCTGCAGGCTTGGCTTCTTCCCTATCACGTGCTGGCTGAGCAGGGACTGCTGGGAGTTCATGTAACCACTTCCGGTGTTTGGGTTCGAGCAGGAGTTGGGACTTGGGCTGGGGCCTGTGCTCTGGCCCACCACAGCGTGCTGATCCTGTAGGAGACAGAGAAGGAGGGGAGCAACTGTGAATGAAATGACACACAGGAAAGCACAAAGGTGAGAAGCTGTTGGAGATCAGGCTTGGTTTACGAGTTGGACATCCGGAGACTTGCTTTTGAAACGTAGAAGGAACTGTCACCCGACACAGCAAGCAGAGCAGATAGGTGAGGGGTGGGCATCAAATAAACTCCCTTCTGACTCTTACAATAATCTCCTCCATGGCTTCAAAGGTGGCAAAATAGCCACTGGGCAAAATGTCTTCGCTCTTGCCACAAACTGAATCTACCTAAAAATGGGCTACTTAGATGTAGGCAGAGTCGATGGCCACACTCTGCCAAGTCAGGGTAAGCAAGTCCTTGATAGTTCCTGCCCTGCGAACAAGTCTGGCAGAGATATTGGGCCAGAAAGCTGAAGATGAGGCTCCAACGCTATAAAGTGTTTTAGGTGACTGGTCAGGCAGTAAACTGTCTTAAGTCCATTTATACATTTTGGAAGCTGCTAACCCACACTGCTGGTTCACTCAGGAATTTAAGTTTTATTCCTTCTCAAGTCTCTGAGGGGCATTGAAGACAAGATAGTATAGTTTTACAACCAACCTTAGTTGGTTAGGGGACAAGATCGTTTTAGATCAAGATAAAGAAGTTAAGCTATTAGAGGTGAGATAGGATAAATATTGAATCTCATTTGGAAATTTAGACCCAACAAGACAGGAAAAACACTTGCTTCAAACAAGATCGAATGCAGATGGCCAAGTCACTATGAATGTAACATGTATAGGACACATTATTCTCATGCTTGTCACATGGTTCTCCCTGCTGGATGTATTATACATGTGTTAAAAAAAAAAAAAAAGAATAGTCTCCTCATTCTAGAAGATGTTCATGGAACCTCAAAGAAAACCACTATGGAAATAATCGGTAACACCCTCAACTTCTCTGAAGCAAAGAAGACACCAAGTGGCAGCCATTTTTTTCTTTTTCTCTCAAGTCAGTGTGTGTTTGTTATTTCTGACCCTATGATGAAAACAGTGTTCCCAACCATGTGTTTAAAGTGCTTCTGGACAGGAAGCATTTGTCCTCTTACTCAGAGACTCATGACTCTCACAGCAGTTAATGCTAAGGGGACACACCACTTAATGGCAACCATGAGGAAAATTATGTCATATATCAGGTAATATTGGATATCAGTAAACTGTCACTCTGACCTGAGGACTCCACCAGTTTTTAGGCCTTGGTAGATTAGAGCCTTGCAGCTAAGCCCTGTGATGTCATTTCCTGGTAAAGTACACAGGGCTCTACATCAGCAAGGCTACAAGAAGACTAGACAGCACGTCCTTGAAGAATTTCTATCTAACCAAGGTTTGGAAACTGCTTGTATTACAAAGGCTAGGAATCATAAGCTCAACCTGGGCGTAGTGGCGTATTCTTGTAATCCCAGCTCTCAGAACATGGAGGCAGGGGGTCCATGAGTTCGAGGTCACCCCCTGATATGTTATGAGTTCGAGGCCAACCTGGGATACAGGAGGTGAAATCTCAAAATGCAAAACAAAAACAACAAACAAGACAGTATAAAATAAAGGTCTTTTAGATGATGTAATAGAAGCACATCAGAAATCTTCATCCACTGATGATGCGATCTGGGAGGCAGGCTACTTTGCATATGGACCAGCTCATGCTCCGGGCCCCTTTGGGAAACACAAACTACGCAGAAGCAGCACAGTTCAGTTCTTGCTCCCAAGCCGGACAGCATGTGCTTACAGCAGAGCAAAACAGGCACTCTCACGATGCCTGGTCAGCAGGGGTGGTCCACACACTCGGGAATTATCTTCTCCTTTATTCCATTTTAAAAATATGTTATCTACTAGTCTCTTTTTAAAGAAGTAGAAAGATTCCAGTCTGAAAGCCGGTGCAATAGGAAACTTGATCTTACTAGCTGTCTCAGAGAGCAAAGGGAGACAGCCACACACTGAGTGAGACTTAGCACACAGGCCAGGGCCAGCATTCAGTGCTTTCCAGCATTTATCCAGTCAGCCCACAAGGTGAGCGAGATCTTGTGTTTTCTTTTTCATTTCTTTTCTTTTTTCTTTTTTTCTTTCTTTCTTTCTTCCTTCCTTCCTTTCTTTCTTTCTTTTCTGTTTTTTTTTTTTTTTTTCCCCCGAGACAGGGTTTCTCTGTATAGCCTTGATTGTCCTGGACTCGCTTTGTAGACCAGGCTGGTTTCAAACTCACAGTGATCCACCTGCCTCTGCCTCCCAAGTGCTGGGACTAAAGGCGTGCTCCACCACCGCCCCACTGAGATCTTGTGTTTTTACCTCAATTTTGCAGATGAGCTATCTGAGCTGAGGGAGACCGTGGAGCTGAAAGTGTGAAAATGGAGAGGCTTTGAGACCATGTCAGCCTGACTGAAGAGAGCTTCCTCTGCATTGCATGGCCCCTTTCTGTGCTGCTCTAAGCCAGGACAGTAAACAGGACTGAGGCGGTCATCGTGTGACCTTTCCATTTTAAATCCATATAGCTCTTGGCTGTCATTTGTCCCTGTGTGTCTTACAAGCCATTAGGAATGTGCACTTGATGGCGAGTGCTTGAGAGTCCCTGGCAGAGTGGAGCAGAGGCAGTACATGTGAGTTGAGTATCTTGGAAGGAAAGCAGATACCCTTGGGGCACTGAGGGCCAAACCCTTGTGGCTTCTCAGACAAAGAGTCTGTGGTGGGAGGAGAGAGGCAGGGTGGAAAGAGTGTGAGGACCTTTGGAAACGACTGGAGGGAATTGAGCTGGGGTGCCTGTAAGCGGTGGCTGGACCTCTGCTCTAGAATACCCCGAGCGATTTTTTTCTAAGACATAACCTGAAGTTTTATTCAAGGCTTTGAGAAAAATATCTCATGGTCAGAGGAAATCATTGGCAAACAGAAAGAAAAAAAATCTAAAGGACTTAAAAAAAAATCTTGCACGGCTGTACAGCGGGCAAAAGCCGGAGCTCCAGGGCGTGGCCTGCCCCAGTCCATGCCCTGGTTCTGGTGGGGTTCTTGGAGAAGTGAGTTAGCTTTCCTCATCTGTGAAATGGGAACAGGGACAGTGACAATGCTGTAAGAAGGAGTGTTCGATCAGAAGACTGGCTTCCAGAAAGTGCTTCCATGACGGCCACTAAGGCGGCTAAGGTTATTTTGAGAGTGCATTTTTCATTTTTTATCTTTTTTCTTTTGGAAGCAAATAAGTCAGTCTTGCAGGTCACAGAGAAATGTTCTGTGAAAACTTGATCAGATATGGAGAGTTCAGTTGGAAGTGGAAGGGAACACATGGTTATACATGCTTAGCTTACACATGAGCTGACAAGCTCCACTGGAAAGGTGTCCAGGCCCCAGAGCGTGGTCCCTCACTCGTGAACATATGGGCAGCACTAGTTACACTCAGAGGGTTATTAACAACACCAAAAGGGGGAACATGAAATTGGGAGGGAAAGCAGCTGTGGGGCGCTAAGGGAAGCTGGAAGGATGCATTGGTGGATAGATAAGATCAAATGCATTGCATAAAGTATGAAAGTTTCAAAGAATTAATGAGATGGGATTTAAAAAAATAACTAAGAGAGAAGAGATGGACAATGTGTTTGGTGTTGGCAGAACTGGTGAGCTTCAAAATGACTTCCAGAGAAATCTGGAAAAACACCCATCTCTGAGATTTATAAAGGATGCGCATGCCAAGAAAATGCAGCTCTTTTTCTCTCTAATCAAACAGATGGACTGTTCTAAATTTAGTTTCATTCCTAGACAATACTAAAAATATTCTAGGACCCTTTTCCCTAGATCTTGAGTGTTGTCCAAACTAAAAGCAGTGCTGGAGTGGAGGGGGCATAGCCTGGTGTGGAGGAAAGAGGGAGAGATGGGTTCTTTTAGAATTTTGTAGCTTTTTCACCTTTGACCTTGTGGCTCCCAGACCTTTCCGTGATAAGTCTTGCACAGTCTTTCAGCTCATGATTGAAGTCACATTTAGCTGCTGTCACATTTTCTGCCCTTATGCTAGCTGTGAAACACAAAACACCTCCTTCACAGACATGCCTTCGTTGCCAAGATGTTGTGCAAACTTCAGTACATAAAATATTTTGAAAGAAAAATATGCTCCGATGCACTGGCTCTGGTTTCCACATCCAGTCTTACTGTCACCCCCAGATTCAGTCATGGATAAGTCAACACCACAGGACTCTTCTGATTCTCCTCCCACCCAATACATCTTTCCTTCTGGAGGGCGACTGAAAGCCGTGGTAATGTTGGCACATCCCCGTCCCCCACGATATTGTGTGTACATGCATGCGCTCCTGTGACTGTGATCGACTTGTGCCGTTTCCGTTGATGTAGTGTTTTCTCTCATAGAAAATCCAGGGTTCTAGAGAAGTTGGAGTCAAAAACTGACTTGGTGACAAGTGAGAAACACACAACTGATTAAAACTTATTAACATAGGCTGGGCGGTGGTGACACACGCCTTTAGTACTTGGGAGGCAGAGGCAGGTGGATCGCTGTGAGTTCAAGGCCAACCTGGTCTACAAAAGGAGTCCAGGATAGCCAAGGCTACACAGAGAAACACTGTCTCAAAAAGACAAAAAAATTTACATGAATTATCTTTGATTTATTCATTTTTTTTCTGTTTTAAGCTCTAATGCTGTGTTTGATGCTAACCTGCCCTGTTGTCAATACCATTTAGTATGTAGTTACAAGTTTTCATACCTGAGATATATATGTGTGTTAAGATTATGGGTATACACTCCCACATTCAGCTTTAGAATTTAGACATGCACGCATACATACATACATGCATGTATATATACACACATATATAATTTTATACTGAACACTTTTTGAGATTATAACTTAATTACAACATTTCCTCCCCTCCTCTCTTCCCACCGAATCTTCCTGTATACCCCTCCCCACTCTGCTTCAAATTCATGACCTCTTATTTTTATTTTTTTTTAGCAATTGTTATTGCATGCATATCCATATTTGATTATATACATGGGCTCCTAAATATAACCTGTTAGGTCTGAGCAATTGCATCAGTATGTATGTTTTTAGGGCTGACTGTTTGTCATTGGACAGTCAACTGGTGTTCTCTTTCTTGGGGGGAGCACCTCTCCCATTCTCAGCTTTCCTCGGTTGCTTACAGTTCTTTGTGTAGACTGAGGCCTCAACTTAGACTCCACGGTTAACGAAACAGCGTGTGTGAAGAAAGTCTTAGGATCACATTGCAAGGGCAAAGCTTGGCAAGTAGATCTTACTTAGACAAAGAATCTCAGCGTAACTGTGGCCAACACGTGGGGAAACCTTTCTAAGAGATGCTACTGTCAAGATGATGAGGCTAGCTGTGTTCTAATGTGAAACGGGGATTCTGTCTGTCTGGGAGAGCCGAGGACTCCAGCCAAGGCAGGAAGCTGTTTTGTTAGACAGGTCAGAAGACAACGAAGAAAAGACTGTGCCAGGGCTTTCGGAGACAGTTGAGATGGTAAGGCTCGCTAAATTAGTCATTGTTCAAACCGCTTTGTGAATGGGATAGACACACAGCAGCTTTGATAAAGGACGCAAAGTTTGACAATAAGTATTGTTCTCTTGTAACTTAAAGAATAGCTAAAGAACATTGGTTATTCTATGCATCTGACTCGAATGGCTCCCGCTGGCTCTAACTTACAAGGAGGATATTTAATGAATTTTTTTCCCCCTTACAAAAACCAAATCCCGAGAGTTTCTAGAGATCCCTGGGAGTATTTTGGCTGGGAGGACTACCCTTTCTTTTTCTTGGCTTCTAGAGGTAGGCGTCTGCAATTTGCAAAACAAATTCAAGATAAAGTACCCAGCTGGGCAGGCCTGGACAGCGGAGCTCACAAACTGGTTTGCTATTCAATCGGTCTTTCTTTTCTCCTCCCTTCTTGCTTTCCCTGTCTCGGTGAACTAACCGCTCAACTGTTCCCCCAGGCCATTCATCTTCAGCACTGTCTGCTGATAAAGCCATTTATTTATTGCTTTGCCTGAGCTGTTTCTTTCGGATTCCCTCTAACTGGGTAGAATCATTTATTTGGGGGTACGTGTGGTGAGGTGGCTGTGGGCACCTGAAGTGATTGAACGGCCCCTGTTTGACACGGATAACAACTGTCACCGAGTGATCTGTCACGAAATTACCTGGGATGGAGTTTGGAAACCTAAGCACCAAAGGGATAAGACATTCCTGTCTCAGGTTGGGGACTTCAGGGCTCAGTTTCAAGGGTCAGCAAATGACACAAAGCATGTACCACACACCACTGGCCATCTATTCTAGGAAATACAATGTCATCAGAATAGGGTCCTGTAAGTTATTTACATATTGTCTGTAACTGCTTGTACATTTTAACAACAGAGTTCAAGAGTTGTTGCTGAAACCTGTGGCTTACAAAGACCCACATATTTACTCTTTTTCTGGCCTTAACAGACCAAGTTTGTTGGCTCTTCCTCTACTTAGCTGTACTAACCAAGCTATGCTAGAAACTTTAGTCTGTTGCATTAAATTGAGGGTGGCTTTAGAAAAATGAGCCAGAAATTCTTGGAAGTAATTGAAAAACTGACTAAGCAATGCTATCATCATGTTAATGGTTCCATTAACACTACTACCCCTGTGACCCCGCCCCAAGCACCCATGGCATCCACTGGGAGTAGAGGGAACTTATAAAGTCTCTATCCAACTCGACGTTTTAAATGAAGATATCCCCCGCAATCCTTAAGGACTTGAGTCACATAAGATCACACAGCTAATCAAAAGATGAAGAATGAATGCCTACATCTTGGGAAATGTATTAAATAAAATATTCACTGTCTGGAGGAGATGGCTCAGTGGGTAAGAGCACTTGCTGTTCTTGCAGAAGACCTGAAGTCAGTTTCTAGCATACACATGGCTATGCACAACCACCTGTAACTCCAGCTGCAGGGAACTGACACCCTCTTCTGGACTCCATGGGCACACACATGCATGGTACACATAAATGCATATACACACCCATGGGAGTGCACACTCATACACACATACATGTATACACACACACATACACATGCACACACACACAGAGCAGTTTAAAAAATCTAAAGAAGAAGTTTAAAAGATTTTCAGGATGCCTGATAGAAATGGTTCTTTAGATGTGTGTTTGGGGGGTCGGGGTATTAGAGATGGAGTTCGATAAGGAAGAAAAAAAATGTGCTGAGTTTAGCATTTCCCTTTGCCTGTTGAGGTAGATCATGAGGCAATCCTTGTCTTTTGTAGGGCTTTGCACTACTTGCTCAGTAGGGAAAATCTGAGCCTGCGTGTGCATTCTCTCTGCTCCACTGATGGAAATGATGCTTCTTTCAGATATTACCCAATAGTCAAGTCACCAGGACACTGTGTCTATTCTTAGCCTTTGGGGTGGACACCTATTATGGGTTGGCTGTGAGAGCAGTTCCATGAGGAGGGATCTCTGGGGGTGGACTGTGGCCAGGAACAGAACATCAGTGGGTCAGGGTGGAGTGGGAAAAATGTGGTCACTCAGAGGAAGGAATGAGATATTTTTCTTAAATGAGAAATTCTTCAGCTTTAGAAGGCCTCTTTGTGGTGGACCTGAAATTTCTGCTTTGTAAGTTAGCTTTTAGCTCTCTGGTTAGGGCAGTGGATCCAAATGTTCTATTGTATTGTGATGCCCTGTGAAGAGTTCATAAAACTATAAAATTTGCCTCTCATTTCCACAAACACACAGAGAAACTAACAACTTTGTCTATTGTTTCAAGAAGTTTATAAATTCCCTAAATGTGGCCAGACCATCTTCAGACCTCAGGTTGTGAAGTTCACCCTCTGCTTATTAAAGATTTGTTTTTTTAAAAAATGTGTAAATGCTAAATTTTTATTAAGAAAGTGTTCTGACTCCAGGCCATTTTTTCTGTTGTGCTGTCTTAAATTGTTAATGATGATGATGATGATGATGATGATGATGATGATGATGATGATGATGAAATGATAATAAATCCTTGCTGACCTGCTGGCTAGTTTTATGTCAACTAATCCATGCTCCCACCAGACTGGTCTATGGCAAGCCTCAGGTGCATTTCTTTCTTTTCTTTTCTTTTCTTTTTTTTTTTTTTTAAAGATTTATTGATTTATTAATTACAGTGTTTTGCCTGCATCTACACCTGCATGCCAGAAGAGGGCACCAGATCTCCTAATAGTTGGTTGTGAGCCACCATGTGGTTGCTGGGAATTGAACTCATGACCTTTGGAAGAGCAGTCAGTGCTCTTAACCTCTGAGCCATCTCTCCAGCCCCGCATTTCTTTCTTATCTATCTATCTATCTATCTATCTATCTATCTATCTATCTATCTATCTATCTATTCACTTTACATCTCAGTCATAGCACCCTCCCCCTTCTCCTCCCAGTCCCCCTCCTCCTTTCCCTACTCTTCAGAAAGGGGGAGCCTTCCTACCCACCCACCTCAGCTCATCAAATCACATCAGGATTGAGTTCATCCACTTCCCCTGTGGCATGGCAACACAGTCCTGTCAGAAGGAAGTGATTGAAAACTAGGGGACAGAGTACATGTCAGAGACAGCCCCTGCTACCCTTACTAGTGGACCCACAAGAAGCCTGAGCTGCCCATTGGCTACATCTTTGTAGGGGGCCTAGGTACAGTTCATACATGGTCCTTGGTTGGTGTTTTAGACTCCACAGATCCCTCTAGGACCTGGTTAGTTGGCTCTGTTAGTCTTCTTGTGGAGCTTCTGTTATCCCCAGGTCCTTTCTTCTCCCCCAAAATTTCCACTAAATGCCCTATGTTTCACCCAGTGTTTGTCTGTGAATCTCAGTATCTGTTTTGAACCACTGCTGGGTGGAGCATCTCAAAAGACAACTCTCCTAGGCTCCTGTGTGCAAGCATATCAGAATATCATAGTGTCAGAGGTTGGCTTTCTTCCATGGAGTGAGTCTTGGGTTGAGCCAGTCATTGTTTGGACATTCCCTCAATCTCTGGTCTATCTTTATCTCTGTAGGTCTTATAGGCAGAATAAGTTTTGGATCAAAGTTTTTGTGGGTGGGTTGGCATTCTCCTCCCTCCACTAGAAGTCTTTCTAGTTACAAAGTGTCTTCTTCAGTCTCCATGACCATTGCTACTAGGAGTTTCAGCTAGAGTCCCTCTCATATCCTTTCAGAGGCCTATTGTGACATAGGTCTCAAGCTTGTGAGAGATGCCTCTAGGCTCTTTGCCCTCCTCCCCACCCCACCCCGCAACTCTCCAAGTCTCATTTCCACCCTTATTTCTCTCCTGGGTTCCTCTCTTACCTTATTCCCTCTCTTCAACCACTACCTCTGATTATTCTATTTCCTCTTCTGAGGGATATTTAAGCATCCTCTTTTGGTTCCTCCTTGTTACTTATCTTCTTTAACTGTGAATTAAAGTATGTTTATCCTATACTAAATAGCTAAAATCCACTTATAAGTGAGTACATATCTTGTGTGCCTTTCTGGGTCTGGGTTACCTCACTCAGGATGATCTTTTCTAGTTCCATCCATTTGCCTGTAATTTTCAAGATTTCCTTATTTTTAATAGCTGAGTAGTATTTCATTGTGTAAATATACCACAGTTTCCTGATCCATTTTTCAATTGAGGGACATCTAGGTTGTTTCCAGATTCTGGCTATTACAAATAAAGCTGTTATAAACACGGTTGAACAAATGTCCTTGTTGTATGGTGGGGCATCTTTTGGGTGTGCTTCCAGGAGTGATATAGCTTGGTCTTGAGGTAGAGTTATTCCTAGTTTTCTGAGAAAGTGCCAGATTGATTTCTGAAGTGGTTGTACATGTTTGTACTCCCACTAGCAATGGAAGAGTGCTCCCTTTTCTCCACATCCTCCCCAACATGTGCTGTCATTTGAGTTTTTGATCTTAGTCATTCTGACAGGTGTGAGAAGGAGTTATTTTGATTTGAATTTCCCTGATGACTAGGGACATTGAGCATTTCTTTAAATGCTTCTTGGCCATTCGAAATTCCTCTGTTGAGATTCTGTTTAGCTCTGAGCCCCATTTATTAATTGGGTTATTTTGTTTGTTGATGTTTAATTTTTTGAGTTCTTTATATATTTTGGATATTGACCCTTTCTTGGATATAGGATCGGTGAAGATCTTTTCCCAGTCTGTAGACTTCCTTTTCATTTTATTGACAGTGTTCTTTGCCTTACAGAAGCGTTTCATTTTCAAGAAGTCCCATTTATTAATTGTTGATCTTAGAGCCTGAGCTGTTGGTGTTCTCTGTTCAGGAAGTTGTTGCTTGTGCTAATGAGTTCAAGGTTTTTCCCAACTTTCTCTTCTAGTAGATTAAGTGTACCTGGTTTTATGTTGAGGTCTCTGGTCCACTTGGACTTTAGTTTTGTGCAGGATAATAAGTATAAATCAATTTGCATTATTCTATATGTAGACATCCAGTTAGACAGCACCATTTGTTGAAGATGCTATTTTTTTCCATTGTATGGTTTTAGCACCTTTGTAGGTGTGTGGGTTTATTTCGGGTCTTCAATTCAGTTCCATTGATCAACCAGTATACTTCTGTGCCAGTATCATGCTGGTTTTTATTTATTTATTTATTTATTTATTTTTATTACTACTGCTCTGTAGTACAGCTTGAAGTCAGGGTTGGAGATAACTCCAGAGTTCTATTGTTGTATAGGATTGTTTTAGCTGTTCTGGACTTTTGTTTTCCCACATGAAGTTTAGAATTGTTTTTTTTCCCACGGTCTGTAACAAATTGTATTGGTGTTTTGATGGGGATTGCATTGAAATTGTTGATTGCTTTTGGTAAAATGGCCGTTTTTATTATGTTAATCCTCCCAATCTATGAGCATCAGAGATATCTCCATCTTTTGGTATCTTCTTCACTTTCTTTCTTCAGAGAATTGAAGTTCTTGTCATACAGGTCTTTCACTTGCTTGGTTAGAGTTACACCAAGATGCTGTATATTATTTGTGCCTACTGTGAAGGGTGTGGTTTTTCCTGATTTCTTTCTCATCCTGTTTGTCATTTGTGTACAGGAGGGCTACTGATTTTTTTTAAAAAAGTTATTTTGTGTCCAGCTCTTCGATGAAGGTGTTTACCCCCAGGTGGAACTTTTCGGGTCACTTATGTCACCATGACATCATCTGTGAATAGTGATGCTTTGGCTTCTTCCTTTCCGATTTGTATCTCCTTGGTCTCCTTTAGCTGTCTTATTGCTCTAGCTAGACCTTCTAGTCCTATATTGAAGAGCTATAGAGAGAGTGGGCAGCCTTGTCTTGTCCCTGATTTCAGGGGGAAAAACAAAAACAAAAGAAGACAAAAAGATGACAGAGCCATGAATGCTCTGCCCATAGAGCCCTTTCTAAGAGAAATTGCCTCAGTCCACTCTGCCTTTGCTCTTGTGCCTTGTGGGAACAAGCCACTGAGGAAAGAGACCTCAGCAGACAGCATGCCTGTGCCTTGACTTTAGGTTTCTGAGGCCGCAGAATCAGGAGAAACGCATTTCATAATCTTTGTAAGTGATCAGGTTTGTGGTGTTTTAATATACAGCATAGATGTACTAGGCATCGAAGGAAAGTTAACATTTATTTTTTAACTATTATTGGCTTACAGTTTATATATTTTTGTACATAACTAACTACATTCTTCTAGAAGTCTGTTCCTGTAACCTATGAACCCTGTCAATTTCAGTCTTTCTGATTTCAATGCTTTCCCACTTTAAACTGTGGAATTTAGATTATAATCTTTTTTTATTCATTCATTCATATTACATTTCAATAGTTATCCCATCCCTTGTATCCTCCCATTCTTCCCTCCCTCCCTCCCACTTTCCCCTTACTCCCCTCCCCTATGACTATGACTTACAGGGACCTCCTCCCCCTGTATATGCTCATAGGGTATCAAGTCTCTTCTTGGTAGCCTGCTATCCTTCCTCTGAGTGCTGCCAGGCCTCCCCATCAAGGGGATGTGGTCAAATATGGGGCACTAGAGTTCGTGTGAAATAGATTATAATCTTTAAACTCGAATCTGACAGAATAGTTGAAATTCCATTTGTACTTGGCCAAGTGAACAATAAGCATAATTGGGAGCAAGCAATTCAGTTTCCATTTCTCAGCTGAGCCTAAAATATGATTTAGCAACATGGTATGCAAAGCTCTTGCCTCCATCATAATCACATAATGGCTTGGGCTGGGTCAAGTGAAGAATGGGGACTCACAGATTTTCTTTTCTTCTGTGAATGAACAGAGGCACGCAATGACAACTGGAATACAGACTGAGTGCCAGAGGTATTCACACACACACAAGTGTCAGAAAGTACAATGAGAAGCTGTGGAGCACTCCTACTAACTTCCCAAGTGATTCTGTTAAAAGGTCTATCTTTTCCTTGGTTCTGTACAAAGAGACCCCAAAGCAATAAACAAAAACAAAAGCAGAAAACTCCTCTGGAATTACAGAGACACAAGCAACATACACTGACTGGTTGGTGTCTCTGCTTTCTGTGGCATCTTGGATAATCATTGATAATCTTTATTAAGGGCCACACAGGACATCAGAAAGGAACCATGTGCTCCCTGCTCCGCACCGCACTCAAGTTTTCCTGGCTTAGGAGACAGGCCACTAAATGCTGCAGTGGGACTTGAAAAAAGTGGGTTCTCCTTAAGCCTCTAAGGGACATACTTCAAAAAAGTGGACATTTCTCTTGAATAAGTTCCCCCAAAAATCAGGTTATTCACCAAATATTATTTCTGTAAACTATACAAATGCGGTTTTTATGTGCAGGGTACTGCAGTAACATTTTAGAAAAATGATAACCTTAATTCAAAGAAGGTCAATGATTTTTTTGTTGTATATTTCTAGCTATTTTGATTAATCAGCTCACAAATGCCCACCTTGCTGTTACTTTGTAGCTATAAGTAAAATAGAAAAGACCAGCGAGGGCTTTAAAATACATTTGTTGAGTGTGATAGGATTAAGGATTTCTCGCTCTCTCTAGGAGAGAATATTTCACATTTGAAATTATTTGTCAAATAAGTAACATGTAAGTATTTGATTAAAAATCAGATAAACTTCACTTATAATTCACAATTATCCAAGTATTAAGAAAGTAACATGTACACTGAAAGCTTTCAGTAAAATTGCAAACACTGAAGTTGGGTATCACACCCATTGTCTTAACATGGAATGTCAGTTGTTGGTCAATGCAAGATCCTGGAGACATCCTTCTGCTTACCACGAAAACCCCAAACATAAACTCCACAGCGCGATGGACACGAACTTGTGACCCACATTTCTCAGCAATTTGGGTAGGTTGGTTGCATTGGGTTCTGTTACTTGTAACTGGAAACAGAGCCTTGATTGGAACGGTAACTGTCCAGCCATCTTTCAGTTGGGTAAACATCTGTGGCTTCTGCTCCTAACTGCTGATCAGGAGAGAAAGCCTGACATACTGTGCAGTTTCCAGTGTTTACACTGGTGTGCTGTCCAGGTCCCTGTGGCACTTCTTAAGAGAATACACATCTGGCTTTGCTGCAACTCCTTGGCTGGCTGGATCCAAATCACAGCTCATGTAGTATATGTTTAACATCTAAATCAAAACTATGGCGAAAGCTGAGCCAATTGAATCTTTTTAGAGTTTAAAAGTATTGCTCCTTGGCTATCCCGAGAAGGAAATGAAAACAAAAATTAAAAAACAAAACAAAAAACCCAACTGGTTTCTTCCCCGTAAGATTAGCGAGTGTGGGCCGAGCATATGAGATGCCACCCGATTGCACATCGAGGAGCTTAATATCAGCTGTAGGTATACATATTACAAAAAAGTTTTTGTGAAAAGAATGTTTAAATTAACTACCTCAGCTACTGTGGTTGTTTTGGCATCAGCAAGACACAGCTGGATAATCTCACCCGAGGGCCTGATTTGCTTAACAGGCTTTCAGCCGAGGCTCTTCTTGTTCAACTAATTCTCCGGTGGTGTTTCTGCTTTCCTCTTGTAGAAGTGGCTTTATCCAGCCACCGAGGTGCCAGCATCATTTTTAAAAGTTGCTGTTTTCAAGGCATTGGGCCAACTTTAGCACTCTGTGTTTAAAAGTCAGCATGTGAATATTTTGAGAGTTAATTAAACCTATGTGTTTTGAGCTGTTTTGATAAAAACAAAAAAACAAAAAAACGACACCATTAGACTTGGTGTTAATGTGACTCCTTAGCCTTACAGAGTCAGGAAATGTAGCTCAGTTGGTTTCAGGGAAGCAAACGCCGCTGAGTGTGGCCGTGGCCCACGGACCACAGTCCTCCTGCAGGGAGCTTCCCCCACTTGCCCTTCACCTCGCAGTGCAGATGAACATCTCCACCCAGTTCAGTGCTCTCTGCCTTCACCACCCTTCTGGCAGGTGGACGCATCACTTTCCCTGTGGTAATTAAGATGCAGTTCATCCCGACGCTTTACCACGCCCTGAGAGCTCAGTCTCTCGCTCATAAGAGATGGTGGGAAGGTCACGGTTTGCATGGGGAAAACACTCGGATCTGGGTAAATTAGGTGATCTCACCAATTGCACTATATTTATTATTCATCAAAATCAGAAAAAGGCTATTGGTATGTGGTGATTATATTTAACAGTCAAATGTAATATTAACTGAAACAGCTCACAAATGTTCAGAGGCTTGCAGGAACCATGGAGTTTGATAGATAGAGTTACTTCTTAGGGAAGTCAGAAGTATGGCCATTTACCAATGGGCATTTGTCACAGTAAAAGAAGGCTGTAGCGTTTCTATCTAAATGCAAATAATAGCTCACAGTGCTCTGTATAAAGTGATTTATTTTTGATACATTTTCCAACTCTCCTCAAGATTTCAGACAGGCTGCTTCAAAATAGTGTTCAAGGGCATGCGCTCAAGGACCAGCATTGCACAGTGGTCAAGCTCCTTCATGCAAATATCAATGGTCAAGGATAGGAAATGAGTTAGGCCTACGAAGATTTATGACTCTCCAGCTACGGGAAGCCACTCCCCAAACAAGAGCAGGGACCCAGGGTAGCATCAGGGTTGATCTATTCTCTGCCAACGATGAGGTCTTAACCAGCTACAGTACCTGCTACCATTGCATAAATTTCTCAATGATCACACTAAAACATCAACAGACAATTATGATCTGAGAAAAACCCATTTTCCCTTTTCTTTACATCCGGGATCCATATTTGGGCATAGTCTTAAGATGATAAAAATGGCAGTGCTTACAGGTCATGAACTTTTTTTTTTTTTTTTTTTTTTAAGGCAAATGGGTCCTATTTAAATATTTAAATGAAAAACTGAACCTTTCCGGTTTGTGAGGATTTAGAGTAAATCTACTGGGAGACACTGGGACTGAGTGGTTTGCTGTTTCCCACTCTCTGGGTCACTGTGGTAGTTAGACTCTCCTTTGATGTGAAATGAAGAGCTTGTAGCAACCTGTAGAGCAGGTAAGAACAGGAAGTCCCCCCCAGACACTGCATGTTTGATGTTTTTTTGAGGCCCAAACAGTTCTTACTCAGCTTTTCTGTTTACACTGTAGGTAGATTAAGGAGAACGAGTGAGCTCCCCTTTGACACTAACAGTTATAATCAAGTTATAAAGCACAATCTAGGTTTCATGTTACAGACATATTGAAACAATGGTATCTGTATCTGTATCTATTTGTTGAAGGAGGGAAGGAGGGGGAGAAACAGAAAGAAAGAGAAAGACTGTTTTCTCATTGGAAAGTACCACCACATGTGCCAGCCCATATTAGTACTTAGAATAATAATGCAGTAATTCTTATAAAAGCTTCCTAGTTTTATAAGTCTACTTTAACACAGAAGAATAGGTTTTTTTTTTTTTTGAGTTTAAAAATACTGTGTTTTCCTTCCTTACAATGCTTGTTAGTAAAACCAGAGTTTTAAAATGCCAGTGTAAAAGTCCATATGCCACCTAATCAATAGTGGGATAGACAGAATGATTTTTCCTTAACTTTAAAGATAATGTCTGGAGCTAAACAGAGAATTCTCAACAGAGGAATATCAAATGGCTGAGAAACATTTAAAGAAATGCTTAACCTCCTTAGTCATCAGGGAAATGCAAATCAAAACAACTCTGAGATTCCATCTTACACCCATCAGAATGGCTAAGATCAAAAATTCAAGTGACACCACATCCTGGCGAGGATGTGGGGAGAGAGGAACACTCCTTCATTGCTGGTGGGAATGCAAACTAGTACAGCCACTTTGGAAATCTATCTGGTGCTATCTCAGAAAAATGGGAATAGGGCTTCCTCAAGACCCAGCTATTCCACTCCTTGGAATATACCCAGAAGATGCTCCAGCACACAACAAGAAAATTTGCTCAACCACGTTCATAGCAGCCTTATTCATAATAGCCAGAACATGGAAACAGCCTAAGTGTCCCTCAGTAGAAGAATGGATAAAGAAACTGTTGCACATATACACTATGGAATACTACTCAACTATTAAAAACAAGGAATTCCCGAAATTTGTGGACAAATGGATTGAGCTAGAAATGATCATAATGAGTGAGTTAACCCAGAAGCAGAAAGACTCAAATGGTATATACTCATTTATATCTGCATACTAGCCCAAGGGGCATGTCCCACGAAAGCCTTCACTTACCAGGAAACTGGGACAGAGGAGAGGACATCCTACTGGGACTCTAGATGAGAGAAACATGGGAGAATAGCAAAGTAGAAGGTCCTAGAAACCTACAAGTAGAACATTATGAAAGGTAGATTTGAGCCCAGGGGTCCCACTCAAACTAAGGCACCAGCCAAGGACAATACAGGCAGTAAACTTTAAACTCCTACCCAGATCTAGCCAATGGACAGAACATTCTCCACAGTTGAGTGGAGAGTGGAGTATGACTTTCACATGAACTCTGGTGCCTCATATATGACCATGTCCCCTGGAGGGGGAGACCTGGTGACATTCAGAGGAAGGATAGCAGGTTGCCAAGAAGAGACTTGATACCCTATGAGCATATACAGGGGGAGGAAATCCCCCTCAGGAACAGTCATAGGGGAGGGGAATAAGGGGAAAATGGGAGGGAGAGAAGAATAGGAAGGTACAAGGGATGGGATAACCATTGAGATGTAACAAGAATAAATTAATAAAAATTTTTAAAAAATGATTTAATTATTTTCAACATGGCTAACATTCTTTTTGTTGTCTATGATTTACTGTGGTGAATATTGTACATTAAGTCTGAAAAAAATCTATATTTGATGCTTTGGATAGAGTATTCTATATCTATCTGTTAGAGCCATTTGATTTTTACCATTATTAAAGTCAAATGTTTCTCTCCTTTAAAAAAAATAAAGATAATGTCACGACATTATGAAATCTGGTAAGAAAGAATTTGGCTGGAAAAAAAAAATCACAATTCAATATCTTCTTGATAGGTGGTAAGAGGCACAGTGACATATGTTTACATTTTTCTTTCTGAACTTGCTGAATGTGGAAAGGTTGTGTGTAAGTGTGTAAGTGTGTGTGTGTGTGTGTGTGTGCTGTCTGTTCATATATACGTTGGGAGTGTGTCTTTATTCCTTCTTTTATAAATTACCTTCACCTATTTCATCTATTGTCAGATTCCTAAAATTTGTTAAAGGGTTCATGTCACAGTTGAGGCAAGCCTTATGCTTGGTTTGCTGTCATTTCTTGGGCTCTGGGGCGATGCTTGGGAGCAGATCTTTCCAGGCTTCTTGCAGCACCTCTAGCCGGCACCGTGAGAGCACTTTCAAGTTAGCCCCCACGAGGCAAAAGAGCACTGTGCCTTCCAGCCACCGAGGATCAGGGACCGAGTGTGATCCCATAGCAACAGACCCCAAACAGTCCCTCATTAGGAGCCTCGTGCAACAATGGAGTCTTTAAGCTGAACAAAGGTTGACAGTGATTAATCGTTGAGTGGTTCCTTGTCCCTTGCTGCACGTGTTCCTCCAATGGAGGCGGGCTGGCAAATTTCCTGTCTCTGAGCTCTGCTGGGCCACGCCTGAAGGGACTTTCAGGCAGCCTTCTCCCAATTCCTGTTTCAAATGCTCCAGGCATCTACAGTTGCTCTGTGTAGTGTCCTGGCTTGGATTGTTGAGTCTGGCAGACTCTGAATGGATACAGGGAGGCCCCGTGATAAGTTGTTCATTTCACATCTGCTTACTAGATTATGCTCCAGCACAGCTGAAGAAACCGAGCAAACACTGTCCTAGAAACAACCTTGGAAGTCTGTTCCTTAACTGACCGCTGCTGAGTTGATGCACTTCAGTCACATGGTTGGTGAACATGGCCACCTTCAGTATTATTTCTGTATAGTAACAGCTGGGAGGCTTATAAAGCAATCAAGTCATTCTCAGAAACCCTCTTTCAAATATTCTGTTTCACAAGGCATTAGAGTTGTAAGGTGAGCAAATGTCATAGAAAGTGGCCTCGGGTGACATGATGTCGTAGTGACATCCTGGTCTCCATTTTTTCCCCCTGTGTTGCATCTGTCTTGCTAGGCCACAGTATAGGGACTTGATGAACTTTTTTGCCCTTACCTTTAACATGTAAATACTACCATGTGACTGTGTTGCCTGTGAGCTGGGAGTCAGGTGAGGAAGGAGGATGGATTACAAGATGCAGATCTCTGAAGGATGAGGGACAAAGGCTATGTTAAAAAAAAAAATGTCAGCAACAAAAATGAGCAAGAGAAACACTGTTTTTTCCAGTGAGCAGTGACGTTTAATAATAACAGGATCTGATCCCTAGTCTATTCAGTTCTCTTTTCAAATGAACTAGAATTAAGTAGTGACAGATTTCCAGAAGATAAAATACAATTTGATGCATACACCCATGGTGTGAACTAAAGCAAGACGCCAAAGAGCAAAGAATTGGTTGTGCACGCAGCCCTTGAGAACAGAGCTGTGATGTGACAAGACTGAGGCAAAATCAAGCCAGTCAGTGTTCCAGCGTGCATAGACGAGTCACACATGAGACCCAGCCCCAACTGAGGGACCCTTGGCAGGTGATGGCTGCTCCGGGAGGGAGAGCCCCTTTCCTTCAGGGGTGTGGCCTCTCCTAAGTTGCTGACGCTGCACTGGATGGCCCTACTGCCATGCACATAAGCAGAGTCCTGAGTGAATTCAGTGGACTAGCGAGAAGAAGGAAGAGAAAGAGAAGGGAGAAGAGACAGTATTAGGAGGTGCTGGAGGTCTGGGATCAGAGTGGGGCACAGATATGATCTGAATACAGTGTTCACATGAGAAATTATTATAATTAAAAATCTAGAAGGACCACCTCAATACTGGAAACTCGGGTAACAGTGACTACAAGGTGTCCTAGATTCATGAAGGTCAAAGGAAACTGATGGAGAGCCCTGTTCAGGAATCAGAATCCACCTTTATGCTTACTATTTTATTTTATTTATTTTTTTTGTTTTTTGAGACAGGGTTTCTCTCTATAGCCTTGGCTGTCCTGGACTCACTTTGTAGACCAGGCTGGCCTTGAACAAACAGAGATCCACCTGCCTCTACCTTCCTGAGTGTTGCAGAATCCACCTTTAAAACCAATATCGTGACCTTGGAACTGTGGGGAAAAAAACAAAAACAACAACAAAAAAACCAGTACCAGGCTGGAGAAGGATGTGTTCAGGGTTTGAGATGGTCATGGGTGATATATCTATCTCTGTATCTGTATCTATGTCTATATCTGTCTATATACACATCTATATGTATATGTAATGTTTTTTACATATGCATTTATATTATTACACTTATATACAATAAACTACCTACAGCATATTTTTATCTTTGATTTTTTGGTTTTTTGAGACAGGGTTTCTCTGTGTCCATGACTGTCCTGGAACTCACTCTGTAGACCAGGGTGGCCTTGAACTCATAGAGATCTGCCTGCCTCTGCCTCCCAAGTGCTGGGTTAAAGGCGGTACCACCACTGCCTGGCATGGATATTTTAAAACCATCCAATCTGAGTATTTTTGGCTCAATTCAGCTTACTCTTTCATGTTCTAACTGGTGTAATATGACTCTCTAGTTAAGGCAGATTGGCTTATGAATGTACTTTAAAACACCAACTAGGTTGACTGATCTCCTTAGATGTTTCCAGAGGATGTACTATTTGGTGGCTGTGGTGGTTAGTCTTCACTGTCGTCTTGCTAGGCTTAGAATTACCATGGCGACACATCCCTACGTGTGTCCTGGGGTGTTTCCAGGAAGGCTTAACTGAGGAGGGAAGACCTCGGTGATGTGGGCAGTACTCTCAGGCACTGCGGTTATGGAAGAAACAGAAAGGAGAAAGCACCAGCGTTTGCTGTTCTCGGCTTCCCGACTGCAGCTGTGATGTACCTCACAGCGCCACTGCCATGCCTTGCCTGCTGCCATGGCCCTTATGAGCCACAGCAATCCTTTACTTCCTTCCCTTGCTCTTGCTAGGTATTTTTTAAAGTAGCAACAAGAACAGTCACATGCAATGGCTTAAGTCAAAGTCTTTAAATGGAGACCTGGACCAACCATGATGGAGACTCTGGATCTGTGGGCAGTGAGCACAGAGCATCAGAGCATCAGAGCAACTTCTAAATTGTGACTGAGTAAGCAGAGCTGGATTCAAATACTGGTTCACTTGAGCTTTTATCCATAAACACTCGCACTGGCTGTCACGTGTTGGCGATTAACAGATTGGTTGCTCCTTACGCTTTATAAATGGTCATAGTGCATCACTCAATAAATTCTAGGAGGGGCCCCATTGGTGCTCCCTTTATACAGATGAGAGGAACAAGAGCTGTGACTTCATTCACCTAGTTAGCAAGCATCAGATCAGAGACGCCAACACAGGCGGCCCTGTGCTGGGGTAGAGCCCAGAAAGCTGTCCTGTAAGACAGGAGCTAATACAGGATGAATCCAGCCAAAGTCCTTGTTTGAAAGCAGTGGTAGACCCACAAGGCAGGTACATATTGGGAAAGGCAGACATTTGAAGCAACGTAATTGAGTGATTGCAGATGCAATCGGATAGCGTACAGCTTCCTTCATTCTGGAATACTGTAGCCTTGGACGGGCTGCTTTGCTTTTCTGAACCTTACTTTTTCTTTTTTTTTAATCTTCAAATGTGAGGTGCTGCTTAATTTGCACTTTTTCTTCTTTTTATTTTGTGACTCTGGGGTTGTGCCCAGGGCCTCATGTTTCATGGGTTAGAGCACAGCTGTATCTCCAAATCATACCTTTATACTTTTAATTGAGATGATCTCTACCAAAAGGGAGAAAGGCATTGATAAACACCATTCTAGCTGGTTGTGCCTTATAGTGCTGTGTGAACGTGAAAGCGTGAAGTTGCTGACATGTTTCTCTGTTGGGTCAGAGCAGCGAGTGAAAGCACTGAGAAAAGGCAAGCTCTGAGCCATCAGTGAGGACCTGCGAATCCTGCAGTGTGATGAAGAGTTTGCACAATCAGGAAGACAACCAAACGTGACCAAAAACTAAGTGAATAGGAAGTTGAGAGATGGCTCAGCTGCTGAAAGCACTCGGGAGGGAGAGGCAGGCAGATCTCTGTGAGTTCACGGACAGCTAGAGCTACATAGTGAGACTCTCTCTGAGAAACAAAGCAAAATGACAATGACAATGATGACCACGATGACAACGACGACAACAACAACAACAAGAGCATTTGCTACTTTTCCAGAGGACTAGAGTTTGGCCTCCTGCATGCACACATATAGCAGCTCACAAGCGCCTGTTAACTCCAGCTCCGGACACTCCGATGACACCCTGTGCTAGCCTCTAAAGATGTCCCCCAACATGTACATATGCTCAAATAAGAAACAATCAGTAATTTTTTTTTAACGTGAAGACCTGCAGCATCCTTTCATAGCTGTTGAGAATGTGGCCAGCGTTTAATCTGGGTAGCTCAGGTCAGATGGTTCTGATGTTCTCACTAGGAAGATGGAGTCTGTGACTACACAGCTTTAAGGTGAAGTGTAGGAAATCCTTTATGTGTTTCTAACAGCAAGTTAAGGAAATGGAAAGTACTTTAGTGATATACATTGTTACTCCTATTTTACCTGCTTTATAATATACACTTTAGTATATTAGTGTTTACTCACCTGCATATTTGTTAATGCAGAGAGCAACATTAGTAAGTGTGGTTTGGGAAGTCACAATCACGCCGGTGTCATCTTGGCTGCCACCCTCCATTTAGAAACCATGTTGAATATACTGTCTACAGATTTGGCTGCTAATAGTTTCAGAGGGAGGTCTTCTGGGTACAACTGTCTATTCAGTGAACTCCAGAATCACAGACGAATTTTCTCTTGACTAGTTAGAGTCACATATGGAAGACGTTATGAAGAGAGCCCAGAAGTAGCTCTTGGCATATTGGATTCTCTTTAGTCTAAGGTAACACAACCTGCTGAGTCCTATGGATATCAACTTAAGCCATCTATTACAGCTACCACAGCAGCCAAGTGCCAGTGATAACATATATGTAAATGCAGATGCCTGATTGCTAAGCTATAGAAACAGTCTAGTTGAAGGCACGGGTCACATTTAGAAGATGCAACTCCTCACAGGATCTGATTGTAATGTTGGTTCATCTTAGGAAGTAAGACTTTTGTTTAAGAGAACAGTCCAGAACTGGTGACATGGCTCAGCAATAAAGGCGCTTGCAGCCAAGGTTAGTGAGGTGAGTTAGATCCCGGATTCCACACGGTGGACAGAGAGAGCCAACTTCTGGATCCACGTGTACCCGCCCTAGCCTCACAAACCACCCACAAATAAATGGGAACAAAAGAACCGTCGAACTACTAGACTGTAAATTTCTTTCCATATTTGTGACAAAGGGGCACAGAAATCATGTGGTTGTTTATAAAGTTCTATGCCATAGAGACTTCTTTAGTGAACAGATCTGTTCTGCCTATGGTCAGGGTTGGAGGGACAAGCCAGTGAACCTCTGCAGGAAGAGACAGTTTGACGCACAGATGGGTAAGAAGAAATGAGCACAGACCGTGAAAGACTCTTTTGCCAAACCCCGACAACGTTCAGCTAGATTTAGAGAGATCTTCGCCAGGCACAAGTGGGTAAAAGCCACGCTTCAGTGTCCCCGTCCTGTGCTTCTGGTCCTGCCCCTTCCACCAGAGCCTCCTTTCTCAGTAGCAGCTCTCTTCTGCCCCTGACTCAGGGGTCAGCTGTGTAGCTCTGGTCTGATGCGCCCTTGCTCCTTTTCCACATTACAATCATCTATCTTAGAGCCAGTTTCTCTTGCTCCGTGCCGCTCGGTCTTTGCTCCTTAACCTTTAATGTGCACACAGAGCACTTTGTGATCTTGTTATAAGGCAGAGTATTATCTGATGGGCGAACAGGGGTGCTGGTGCCCAAATCACTGAGCTTTTGGCAAGCTCCCATAGGATGTAAGGGCTGCTGCCCTGCAGAGCAGGAAGATGAGGCACCAGGGGATAAAATTAAGTAGATGAATCTTTGCTAGAATGGCACAAATTTATGGTGTGCCCACTTTCTAGGGCTGTCAGACAGTTTATACATCAACCAAAAAAGGAATTCAGGGTCTCATGTTTTTGTGGTGCTGTGACTAGCACTCAGGGATTTTGCCCATTTTAGGCAAATGCTCTACTGCTGAGCTACTTGGCTACCAGAAGGCACCTGCCCAGTGTGCTCAGGACTTCTGGGAGTAGAGTCATGGCTCTAGTTTTTCATCCACGTTCTCCGTCTATGGCTCAGGTCACTTTGAAGAAGTAGTTAAACTTCATTTTGCCGACTGAATCGCCACTTTTCCTGGGTGTCTGTCCTAGTGGTCTCCATCTCAAGCCCGTGACCTGGATCTTCCTGAAGCCCCAGCTTCCTGTTAAGTGAGAGAATGCACTCTCATTGCCTGCCCTCCTCACCCTACCCTGAATCACTGCAGTTAAATGGGCCATGCGATTCTGTGTCCTGAGACGTAACAGACGGCATCCTGGGATTAAGGTACAGAGAGCAGAGGAGTTTTAGAAGGATTGGACCTTTTCCCTCCATGGCTAGCAGAGGGTGAGGGGAACGTGATTTGACAAGAGTCACTTGACCCTTTCAGCAAATGTGGCCATTGTTGGATTTACTTTACTCTCATGCCTTGTCTCTTGCCTTGTCTCCCATGAAAGAACTCTAGAGTGAAGAGCTAGGACAAGGCTTGGAGTGCAGCTGTGTGACCTCAGATAGATCAATTAACCTCTCTGTGCCTATTTGCTCAGGTGTGAAATTAGACTGGGTATCTAATGTTATCTACAATGAAGATGGCAGTGCCTCACAGGGATCTGAGGGAGGAGTATTAGCAGAAGCTTGCGGCCTATTAGGACAGGCTGAATGAGGTCATGTTATGGTAAGAAGGATGTTTGAAACCATGTGTGGAAGGACCAGGCTCGTTAGCATTATGCTTATCCTTAAAACTGGTTATAGTTTCTTTGTATCCAACTAGAATCAGGTAACCATCACATCATAGATAAAGACTCAAGAGATTGTGCAGAGGGAGGGAGATAGATGGAGCTATGTTTCACTCTGTGAGGCAACCCTGCAGAGAGTCAGAATGTACTTTGGGGGGACTCTCAACTAGCGAGGCCCTGATGAGAAGTGCTGCTCCATGCCTGTGTGGCAGGTTTCCTTTAGTGCCTTCCTCCAAGTCTGCAGCCACAAGGTAGACCAGGCAGCCCTTGGTAGGGGAACAGCTATAGGTGACAGAGGCTGCCTTCCGATGGGGTCACTCTTTGTGCACTTTGTCTTTGGTGGGTCTAGCTGCACCTGAAGAATGGTTTTATATTCATCTCCATATACCCACTCTGCCAAGCCCACAGAAATGCAGCTGGACAAGATGTCCCATTGGGAAGCCTGTACCAGCATCCCTCAAAGGACAGATAATGTCAGAAGCTCAGCGGGACACACACTCTCTCCCAGCGGTGGCACTGGGTCTGTGAGGCTGTGATGACTAATCTCAGCTGTCAACAAGATGAGATAGAACCAGCTAGGGGCTGGACATACCCGTGAGAGATTATCCAGGGCCTGTTGGCGGGAATAATTGGGGTGATTAATGCGGGATGACTTGCCCACTGCAGGTGGTGCCATTCTCCAGGCTGGGGGATCCTGAGCTGTATACAGAGTAGAAAGTGAGCCTGTGTGGAACATCCCTGTTCTGTGCTCCTTGACTGGGGATGCAGTGTCACCAGCTGCTTCAAGTTCCTGTTGCCTTGACATCTCCACCTTGAGTTCCAACACAAAATAACTTCCTTAAGTTCCTTTCTCTGGATGATTTTTTTTAATCAAAGCAAATAAAAGTCCTCCAAAACGAGATATCTAGGAGTGTCAGACTGACACTATAAGAGGCCCTGGGAGTACACAGACAGGCACTGGTCACAAGGCTGTTTTACCTGGAAGCTATTTCTTACATCACTAAGACTTTCAGGCACAGCAGAAGCAGAGTGTGGTTGGTAAGAGGGGAAGCAGGGAGAGAAGGCACAGAGGGCAAGTCAGGTTCCTAAAACAAGGTAGCTAAGACCAAGGCCAAAACCACCTTTAAAGTGGATCTGCCTCTCTCAGGAAACTGACAGATCAATTACTGTCAGTTCACTCTGCTGTTGAGACTTGAGAAGAAAAGACAAGGAAGACCGTAGAAGTGGAAAGCTCAGTTATCAAAGGCACAGAGCAGCTCAGGCCGAGGCGAGAGAAATACTGCTTACAGGAGATTTTCAGGTCTGTAGAGGAAAGATAGTGCGAGGAAACTTCCAGAGACAATGAGCTGACCTGTGGGAGTGCTGGAGCTCTGTAGGGCGCAGTCCACAGCACCTCGTGTTCCATGGCTGTCCGAACATCTCTCTCTCTCTCTCTCTCTGGTGGGCCTTCCCAGTCCCAAAGTTAGGCTGAGTACCCCAACAGCATCCCCCACATTCCCCCATCATGACATTTCTCATACATTTGGCCCTTTTTTTCTTTCACTGTCTCTTGTTCTTTTAACTGCTAAACTCCATGGACATTGATGGCTAGATTGTGGCTCCCATATCCTCGGCTATTTATAGAATGAATATGTAGTCAATAAATTATATTTTTCTTCCAAGAGACAAAAATTCAATACTCAAGATTAAAAAAAAAAAAGCTAGGTAGTAGACTTAAGATGGAGAAAGGAGACATGAAGAGAGAATTTGTGGAAGAGGGAGACTACAACATGACATATTGGGAAAACGGCCTTAGCCGTTGTGGGAAAGGTGCTTCATTAACAGCGGCCCTCCAGGTCTTAGCCGTATCAGCATCACATTTCCACAGACTGCTAATACGTGGACCATTTTTTAAAGGTTATAAAGCTGTTTTTCATCACATCGAGGGCAGTATTTACTAGATTGATGGACTCTGAACAAAACAGAAGAGAAATCCTTAAAGCCGGAGGCATGGTCCATCCAGCCTTACTTATTGTATTCTAAGCATTTTTATTGGATTTTACATTTTTAAGTGGATCAATTTTTCATTTCAGTCCAAAGGCCCTTGTCTATTTCTGAAATTTGTAACATCTGCTAGGGAAGTGAAGAGTGAAACAATTCTTTAAAAGATCAAGTAATGAAAAAAAAAATGTCTCTGTTGAAGGACTGTGGATTTTCAATTTGTTCCACATGAGACCATTTCAGGAAATTACCTTTTAACTGGTTCTCATCTTGTTTGTGCAGCAATATTCCCCTTGTAGGGATGGACTGTGATCTGAGAGTTTTTTTTTTATACTGTGAAAATTCTGCTAGTCTAAGGACAATAGTGCTACCTTCTGTGGACTCTTTGCCTACATGGAAGACCATTTATTTCCAGCTTCTATAATGGGCCATAATTAAGACAAAATTATTCTTTCCTCTGATCCTACTGTAGAGGATTACTCTTAGATCACGTAGTTTCCCAGCCTGAAGACATAGGTTAAGGATGGAGTGAGAGACGAGCTCTCAGAAATGGACCATGTTAGTAGACATTGCTCATACCCTTGACCCTAGTTTCTCAGTTGGTGGCAAGATCCTGCTGCTGCTCATCTACTGGCTTATGACTCCTGCCTTCTATTGTCAGTGGAAGCTTACAGGCTGGTGATGGACCGTGTGGAAGAAAAACTTCAGGCTAAAAGATGAGCCTGTAGGTAAGAGCCCAACGATATCACCCTAGCAGACAGGAAAGTCAATGTGATCTCAAGGCTAGGCTAGGCTAGGTGGTGAGTTCAAGGCCATCCTTGGCTATGTAGTGAGTTCAAGGTCAGCCTTGGCCGTGTAGTAAGTTCAAGACTCTTACCACCCACCCACCCACATCTGTGCCCATCTACCATCTAAGAAAAGAAAACGAGAAGACAAAAGATAGCACATCTAGAAAACTCTACCTCCTGTCAGAGAGGAAGCAGAGTGTGTGCTGGCAGGACCACAAATTGTTGTTGTTGCTTTAAGTTCTGCTGCTAATAGTTTTAAACACTCTTAAGATTAAGAAAGAGGGCTGGAGAGATGGCTCAGTGGTTAAGAGCACTGTCTGCTCCTCCAGAGGTCCTGAGTTCAATTCCCAGCAACCATGTGGTGGCTCACAACCATCTATAATGTGATCTGATGCCCTCTTTTGGCCTGCAGATGTACATGCAGATAGAGCACTCATATACATATAAAGAAATCGGTTAAAAAATTAGGAAAGAAATAAGTTCAAAGATAGCTTATACTTCCTGAAAAAGTCGAGGAGAAATGACTTTTACCAACACTTACAGTAGAAGCCACTGTAATTTAATTTAATCAGCTTTGAGGAAAAAAATGAGTAGATCAACATAATAGCAAAGAGTCTACACTCCAGATTTAGGCTCATAAGTATCAGAAGAGTTGTCTTATGAGACAAAGGAAAGGACAAATCCATGAGGGAAGAAGAGAATGTGTAACACAGGCTGCTGTGACAAGCGTCCATCAGTGTCACGCACACCTACAGAGAGCCACACTAAAGTTCCCTCAGCTGCCCTGGGAGATGCTCAACACAGCAGCTGTGTAGGGAGAGGAGCCCAGAGCACATGCACGGTCCTCAGAGTGCTCCACTGGGTGAATTCTGCATGGAGGTGACACAGATGACTGGACAGAGAACCGAGCAGAAAGACCCCCAGAGAGAAAAAGGAAACACTACACTGGCAAGCAAGTGAAACATCCTTCAGCTGGTGAGTGGATACACGCTATCCCCCAGTCACCCAGCAGACTATCTCCATACTAAAGAGCACCCAACCACTTACCAAGCAGCACTGAGCCACTGGTGTGAACAGCCACAGCAGTGAACACTTAGTCCCTGTGCAGCGACAGCAGCAGGCTACATACTCTCATCCCATCTGTGCAGAATTCTGCACAATACTGTTGGGATTAGAAACCAGGCCAGTGGCTGAGGTCACAGGATTCCATAGCAGCATGGGGACTTACTGGGTGGCGAGAATGTTCTCTTTGCTAGATTGTGTTCATAGTGGCACATTTGTACAAGTGTCAATGCTTGGGAAGCAATATTCTCAAAAGGTGAACTTCATAGGGATATAAATGGTAACAATTTTAAAAGCAAGAGAATGCCTCTAAATCACACACAAGTACATTCTACTTCTAAAGAGAGAAACGAATCCATATCCTGCAAGCACTTCCTTCAGCCTGCAAGGCCTATGTCAGTGTAGCCTAGGTTGTCCACTACGTGGTTTTTTTATTCAACACTTTCCATCCTTCCCTGTCCTGAGGGCAGTTCTATCTGGTTCCATTTGTGTAACACCTACTCCATACTATCTTATGTATACTGCAGTTATTTCTCCATAGCTTATCATCTCTAGGTTGTGAGTTCTAGGCAGAAGAGAACCATGCCTTCCCAGCCTCTATTGGAAATGAGTGATAGGAAGAACGCTTAGTAATGGCTTCTAGTCTCTGAGTCTTCCAGACTGTGAGATCCATGAAGACAGGGATGTGATCTTGAACCCAGTCAATGCTCAAGAGGGCTCAAGGATTTTGAAAACATGGGCCCCAGGGGATTGTGACTGTGTGGTTTCTGTTTTAGAGGGTGCATGGGGAGAGAAAGGGATAGCTGTGGGTGGAGCTGTGCCCTAGTAAAGCCATTGGCCAGTAGGCTGTGGGCTACCTCCTAGAAACCCTGGCGACAGCAACAGTGGGCTGTGTCAGCCTCCAGGTTTGCTGGCCGAGTCCCAAGTCTTTTCCTGAGTGTTCTTCACAGCACTTGGAGGGGAGATAGTCAATTTGGATCCAGCTGAAGTAGCCAGTGGAGGATGGGCTACAGCACGGCAGGTTTCTGATTGTTTCTTAGGCTTGACACTGTTCCCAGATTCAAAGATGGCAAAGGTTGCGGTTGTTAAGCATAGGAACGGAAAAGACTTTTCAAAGGGTTTGGGGTGGATCTTTGCTTCTTCTTTATTCTTTAGGCCTGGATCTCCTGTGGTTGAGTCCACCCAGGAGTTTTCATTTCGTTAGGGAAGGGCGATATTCCTTATTAGCTGTGTTTCTTAAATCAGGCTAAATGTAACCACTTAATCTACTTTACTAGGTGCGTTTTGAACTCTTAGTGTCATCATTACAGTCAAGAGTTGAAAGGCCACTACTGCTTTAGGTAGCGGGTTGTGTTGTGTTGGCTCTGTGACAATATAGTGACCACTTGGGAGCCTGGGTTTTATCTTTTATCTGATGGCTAACGTACTGGCTCCAAGAAGTGAGATCTGACTCCCATTGCACTGTGGTCCACACTCAGCAGTTCACTAGCGCATGTGTCTGTGTGTGTGTGTGTGTGCGTGTGTGTACACGTGTGCATGTGTAAGTATGTGTGCATGTGTGCATGTTTTTTTGTGTTTCAAAACTTTGACAAAACCACATTTTAAAAAGTTGAACTGTTTAATTACAAGGGATTTCATTGCCTTACTAGCACTATTTCTTAATTAACAGTAAAAAAAAAAAAAAGCGTTATACAAGTAGAAAAAGTAATAGGAAGAAAAACGTAAAACTCTTCACAGGTTCCCAGAATTCTTTACATCATTTTTTGATACTTGATTAAATACTTAAGAATAATGTAGGCATGATGAGAAAATGTAAATGCTTGCCCTGAGGGCACAGCGTGTGGTGTTCGATAGCACTGGACTTGAGCTATTGTGAATTTTCAGTCACATTAGGTCTAATTGGGGTGTCAGATGAGCAGAGCTCAAAATTTGATCTTAGGGCTAGTTCCTTCTGCTCCTGGTTAGCTACGACAGCTTCCGTGTTTACCCTGGAAAACACTGGGGACTACAGAGTGCCTAAAAGATTTAGTTAAGCAGATTCCAGGAACGACCTGCCTTTTTGAATTGTGTGAACCATCCTGGGTGGCAAGGACCTGCTTTAGGAGCTGACTCCTTCTGAGTGATGAGGGTAAGACACTCCTCCAGGAAGCATCACACAAGTTTAAGTCCCAAATAATCAAAATAGTTTGTTAGTCTCAGAATGCTGTGCTGGCCAGCAAGGAGACACACAGTGCAAGAAAGAAGAGGTCAAGGACACATAAGCTCACAGCGCCATGGGATGCAGAAGCAGACACAGACTGTCAAAGTCCTGTTTGAAGTTAAGTTTAAGTAACTCACATTTTAACTTTTAACAATGTGTTTGGCGCATGCTCACTAACTTGCCCCAAACCTTCTTTCAGAACAATGAGCTCTGTTGAAGTGAATCAAGTTCTCCGGCGCAGGGCATGGGTTCTATGGAAGACAGGGAGGTTAGGTGCCTGGTGTTAGGGCAGCTCACAGCTCTGTGTAGGATGACGTCACTGGGTAAAAAACTACAGATGTCCTTGTGGAGAAACTTCAGCTAAGAATGTGGCAAAAGGCATGAAGTCTCATCACACCGAGACACAGAATGTGATGTTCCAAAGCCCCATTCTTTCTGTGTCTTCTCAACACAAAGCTCTCAAAGATGCCATGTATCCATTGAGGAAATCTTTCTTTACTCAAGAGAGTTGGCGGGGGTGGGGGTTCATTTGTCCTGAAACCCAGCAGAGAAATGCAAGGGGGAGAAACAAACTGTCACCAGAACACTCAGTGAGTGCTGGAGACATAGGTCAGTGGGAATGTGTATGCCTAGCATCTATGAGGCTCGGGGTTCAATCTCAGGCACTGCAACAAACAAACCACAAACAAACAAAAAAAAAAACCCACAAAAAAAAAAAAAACAGACAAAGCTGTGTTGAAGTCACATCTTTGGAAGAATTTTGTGGAAAAATATAGCTAGTTCTCCGAGATGGCACACATGTACTAAACAGGTAATAAAACAGCAAGTCTGTTACTGAACAAGTGGTTGACGCCCTGTAGCATGACACATCCACCAGGGAAGCATACAAACGTGTTGTCAAATCGTTGCGTGGACACTCTGTGATGTACTGGAGATGTGCTGAGGCACTCTGGGGGCAGGTCTTCAGTTCCTCTCACACTGGGAGTGGTTGAACATTCACTCATCTTAGACACTCATGAGACAGCACTGGCAGAGAACACAGTTATCACTGTTACACATGGCCGCAGGTCACTTGGTTGGTCACAGTGGCAGTGGTGCTAAGGAACCCAAATGAATACAGGGAAAGGTTTTAGGTGCCTATGACAAGGTTGCAAGTAGTGGTAGCCATGGGTTTGGGGTCTAACATGACCTTTTCCTTATTTTGCCAGTGAATAGAGAATTTCATATTTAAATTCATGAGTATGTTGAATCATGTCATGATTTTGAGTTAGATGTTGACCTAAGAAGTCCAGTTGTAAACACAGCTCATGCTGAGATGCTATGGTGGAAATCCACAAAGCTGTAAGCCTCCAATACTTTGTCGGCCCTGAGTACTGCAGAATGGCAACCCATGTCACCAACATGTGACACCAGTTTCTGGTATATACCTTCTGTGGATACCAGCACCAAAGGGCTATCTTCCCTCCTCCATTCATGGCTCAGAGGGCTATAGCCCTCAATGCAAAGCAGGGCATAGATAAACGAAGGCTGAACACATGATTCTGAAGCGGATTCTGGAAATCCAAAGAGCCCAGCACCAGCTAGGGTGCTCCTACTGTCGAAGGGAGCCAAGGCACCTGGGCCGTGCCAGAGCTCACTGCCTGCCCCGCTGCATGCTGGGATATATCTGCCCGCAAAGCAAACTTTGCCTTGTTTTTCTTCACAGCAACTAAATACCTTAGGGGGAAAATGGCTCAGCAGTTTCTCTGTTGCTTTTAACCCCGTGAAGCTAAATGACACACCCATAATAACACAGGAAACACGTCTCTCTTCTCTTTTTAAAAATCACCAGTGGCTACAGGATCTTTGGGCAAACATGTCTAAATGTCCAGGTGTCCCATCTTGGTGGCCTCTCCCTTATGCACACATGTGTTTAGGCGCAGTGCACATGATTGTAAGACACAGCTTTACTGGATAGCTGCGTGCAAGCTTAGCTTTGCTGTAGAAGCAGGAATCTGTACCTACAGATAGCTGGGAGCCAAAACACCAAATAAACACTGAGAGTTCTTCAATCAGGCAGCAAAGCCCCGTGAGTGGTGACTTCCCAGTGTTCAGGCTATGCTCAGAACGGGACAGTTTGTAGAGTACACCTAAGGAGGAAGAGCCCAAAACACCTAGACAGAAACACTAATTGTAGAAATCCTTGTTATCAGAGAGAGTGCTAATCACACCCCCATGCAGTTCATCCATCGCAGTCTCTCTGGGCTTCTGAACCTGGCTTTTTGACTATTTGTTTATTGCACATTGTGCAAACTCAGCCCTTGATATTTTAACTCCCAGCACTAACATGACAAAATATCCCAAGAGGCAGTTTGGTTAACAGTGTAAATATCATTTGATTAAAATGATTGAGGGTGGGACTGTGGAAAAGGAACAAAATCACGAAGTAAAGAAAAGGGTGAAAAATGTCCCCTGGAGGGGGAGACCTGGTAGCACTCAGAGGAAGGACAGCAAGTAGCCAAGAAGAGACTTGATACCCTATGAGAATATATAGGGGGACGTAATCCCCCTCAGGAACAGTCATAGGGGAGGGGAATAATGGGAAAATGGGGGGGGGGAGGAATGGGAGGATACAAGGGATGGGATAAACATTGAGATGTAACAAGAATAAATTAATTAAAAAAAATCAAAAAAAAAAAAAAAAAAAAAAGAAAAGGGTGAAAAAAATCTGTGTTCTTAGTTAGATGAACACTGACGAGTACCTAGATTTTACTAGTAAAACTAGTAGGGACTAGTAATACCTTAGCATTTATGTAATAGAAAAATAAAAGAAACAGAGGAAAGAAATCTTAAATTGAATTTTATAGCACTCCACTGTCTTGCCTAGTAGTAATGTGTGTTCCATAGGAAAGGAGTTGGGGTGTGCTCGTAGTAAGAGAATATGAAACTGACTTTTAAAACTCATTTATTTTACTGAGACTTGACAACATCTATATTGTATAATATATGTATGTATGTATTTATGTATGTACATATACATATCTTTATAGCTGCCTGTAGAGCTATTAGTTGTGTGTGTGTGTGTGTGTGTGTGTGTGTGTGTATGCATTGTGCACAGGTAGTATAGCTAGATTTTGTGTAATACAGTTCAGGATGTATTCTCCCAAACACTTATTAAAAAATGATGGTCTGGTGCTTAATCCTGATGTGACTTGATGTGCCAGGCTGGGTTGGTGTGGGGGGACTCCCCTTTTCTGAAGAGAAAGGGAGGGAGAAAGGGATGGGAGAATGAGACCAGGAGGAAGGAGGGAGGGGGCTTCAGTACGGGTCTAAAGTGAATAAAAAAGGGATGATCTGAGGAAAGTGTAAGACAATAAACATTTAACTAACTCCTGGACAAATTCAGCATTTAAACTTGGTCACCCAAGCGCCCACGACGCTATCAAAAGGAATGTGCAAGAGAGCCGAGCCTCTCCTGGAGATTCCACGGGAACGGTGTGCCCAGGCGTGCGTGCGCCTGTTGCGGGTGCCTGCCGACGCTCCCGCTTGCCTGCCGTGCCCCGCCTGCTGTGCTCTCCCCATCATCCTTATTCTGTGCTTCTCTAGCAGTGGTCACACAACAGACGATTTCTTCCTGTGCTTCCGTGAGCAGGAGACCCCCACTCTCGGATTCTCTATCTTGCTCAATTGCTTCCAAACTCGCCCCTACATCTCATATGCGCTTCTCCAGGAATCCACAGTCTCTTTATCGTACTGAGATGTCACAGCCCCGCAGAAGACACGTTGTCTTCTTCAGTTTTGCATATAAGGCATAACAACAGAACCCAGCACTTTGTATGTGCTTGATAAGTGTATGTTGAGAGAGTGAAGGAATAGAAAGAATTTCGTGGGAGTGTTCTTCTCAAGTACTGGGCTTAATGGAGAAGACGGTATTTGAATTGGGGAGTGAAGACATAGAAGTTTCTAACAAGTGACCTAGGATGAGAAAAAGGGGTAAATTGGGCTGAAGAGATGACTCAGCTGGTAAAGTGCTTGCTGTGCGACCATGAGGGCTGGAGCTCCAACCCCAGAAACCCATGAAGAACCACGCATGGTGGCATTTACCTGTAACCCAAGAGCTGAGAGGCAGAGAGAGGAGGGGAGCTTGGAGGCACACACATGTGCTGCCTTGCCTGGCTTTACGTGGCCTCTGAGGGTTCAAATCCAGCTCCTCTTTCTTCTGCGACAGATGCTTTACCCACGGAGTCATCCCCCAGCTCAAACTTGCTTCTTCTGTGAAGCGATTTCTCCATCTCTCTCCTTCACCTAAACCGCAAAGCCCAGTTAAGCCCCGGATAACGCAATGCTCATTATCAGCTAATTCTGAACTTTCGGCAGTGCAGGGGCAGCCTTTGACTTAGGGCTGGGTCCTTGGATTCATATAAAGACAGCTTTCCCTTGGGTTGACTAGCTTATTACTTCACCTTCAGTTTGACCTGGAAAGAGAAAGAGCTGCCTCTGGTACCGGTGTCCTTTCACAAGTAGAGACACAAACAGCCAGGCCCAGATTAGAGTCTAACTAAGCTCTTGCCTTCGCTCACAGAATCAAAATAATGACGAAAGACTGTGGACTCAGAGGTCCACGCAGAATGCCCACTCTGCCCAGAAACTGGGGGGTACTTCAAAAGGATGGGCTGGAGAAACCTCGGCTCAGCAAGTAAAAATGCTAGCCATGTACACCTGACAATTTAAGTGAGATCTCTGGATCACATACATTTAAAAAGGCAGATGAAGTGGCTCATATTTATAATGAGAGGTGGAAACAGGACATTTGTCTGGAATATACAGCACAGCAGAAGAAAAAAGAGAAACTCCGAATCAATAAGGTGGAAAGTGAGAACTGACTCCTGAAAGGTGTCTTTCCATCTCTACACACACACACACACACACACACACACACACACACACACACACACACACACACACACACTAAACACATACATACGTGTTTTTAAAAAGGGAATGTCATATAGACTTTTTCTAAAGTTCTTAAGTGGCAGCAAGGAAAATAGATGTCACCTGGGACTCTGAGGAGAAGCCACAGGGAGGCCAAATGGGCTTTAATGGCCATTGGTGGGAGACAAGACTCTGGAGGCTGTGTGTCGCACAGATGGCAAAGTAATTGGTGTGAAACACAGATGGTTCCCCAGCCAAGTAAGGACAGAGTCGTGAGAAATCCCTCTAACTTCTGGGCAAAACAACAGACACCACACAGACAATCGAGTGTCTGGCTAAATCCTCCAAGTGTGAAGAGGTGTCACAGGGCAACTGTTGCACACACAACACTGTACAAAGCAGAAGCAGGAGCTGGGGTGACGCAGGCAGATGCCATATTTCTAGGAACTCTCAGCTGAAGACAGGACTCAGATGCACAGGGTCCTCGCAGGAAGAAAATAAAGGGATTTCTCGCCGAGGCATGCAGATGGGGCTTCTCCAAGCATCTTTCCATCTGCGGATTCCCTGTCTGACACACTATGTGTATGTAAGCCACTGACTATGGGCGCATAGTAATTAGACAGAGGTGACCATCACTGTCTGTAAACTGAAGGATAAGAAAGGATGATGGGGAGTAAGGATGGGTCTGGTACCCGGAAAGGAGGTTTTTGAAATGAGACTTAAGGCTTAGGTTATGCTGGCCAAGGGTTAGATAAATTATGTGATGCAAAAACTTCAATCTTGAAAGTTCTGAGGTGTCTGGGGAAGAAAGAGCCCTTCTGTACTGCAGAAATATACTGTTCTGTATATTTCAGAGATATATTACAGGCGTCTCCATCAACTTTTCGTAGGGGTTTCATTGATGGCTTGAGTGATTTTTGAAAAGCTGGGACTGAGCACACAGGGCCTGGTTAGCTGCACATGGAGCTGGCTAGCACGTCTCTCCCGGTCACTCCCTCTCAGGCCTGCTTCCTGAACCCATCATTTGTGTGTTATGGACCATCTTGCATCCTTCTCTTTCTTTTGTTCTTCAGACACTTATCAAGTGTGTGCTATGTTCCAAGCATTGAGCTAGGATTTGGAATTCCCATTAAATTATAGATGCCACAGAAAGAAAAACCTTAATTTTGATGCACAGTGGATTTTCAATAAGAATAATTTGTTCTAAAAAAAAAGGTGTGTTTAACAGCTGGGAGAGAGCACATATGCAGTTGACTGCTGGAAAGAGGTTAGTCAAGGGAAAAAAAGGTAATTTGGCAAGTTGGTGTATCTATAGTTTTGTTTAGAGTTGAGTGTGGTTGAGTTCTTTGGAAATGAAAAATGCTGAGAGAAAAAGAAAAAGGCATCTGTGTCCCTGAAGATGAATCTGTGTTTTCCTTTTGGACTTCATCGGCTATAAAAGACATTCATTCCGAGTATTCGATTGGCAGGCATGTCTTTCCTGGTTGCAACCCCTCTTGATATACAGGTACCCCCCAGGATAGAATCATGGGAGTCTTCCACATATAAGCCCCTGGCTGAGGGACAGGTCAGACCTGAGCTATACCCTACATGCTCTTCTCAAGCAAGCCTTATAGCCAGGCTGGAGGACAGGGATTGGAGTGTAGGCCTGTGCTTCAGAAGCAAAACTTCTTATTTGTTCAGAGAAAACTCTGTATGGAGATCTAGGCAAATGACTGTTGCAAGTCACAGGACTTTGCCAGGTTCTACAGAGCTTTGTCTACAATGTTGGCACAAAAAGATGTATATGAGACCACAAGGCACATGCTTTGGGCACCCTGAGACCTGGCACATTCTCATGGCATGACCCCGGGGGCGCATCCTGCAGCGTCTGGTTGTTCACAACCTCAGATTTCTAAGATTGTCCTCTCACGCTATCGAAGATTGAGACCTTTATCCCTTCAACGTTTCTTTCTTGTCATTAATAGTGAGTTTCAAAGAGAGATACCCACCAACTGACACCCTTCATTCCTGAGGTATAAATAAACTGGGTTAGGGTTGCCCAACCTGCCCTTTGCAGATGTTCTGAGAGAATTGACTTTTCTGATTATTTTGGAAAGTGACCCAAAGATGAAATGACTAATCAAAAGCTACCACATGAAAGGAAAATGAGAGAGAAAATAAAAGCAGCATATGGGAAGCATCTTTTGGGATACAACGCGATTCTTTGATTCAATTGAATTTGTACATAACGCACTGGGTCACAGAGCTAGCAGCATTCACCAGAAGGAGCTGCCCCCCTCTCTATCCCAGATAACTGAAAGTGCTCTCCAACCAAGCAGTCCTTCCTGGGCAGGCTAAAAGAGACACCAAAATGGAAAGTGGTAGATTTCTGGAGCAATCTAGTGTGAAACTTTCTCCCAATCAGCTCTTCTGTCAACTCCCTTTCTGCTTTTCTCCCAGTCTGCAATCTTTTTTTTTTCCCTCCTGTTTCTTTGAGAGTGATTTTCATTTTACTTTGGGCTTTGGTCTCCCTAGCTCCCATTTCTGTTGGGGCACAGCCCTGATTTAAGAAAGGGCAGACCGCTTCCTTCTCCTTGGCCCTGCTGCCTGGTGGCAGGTAACGCAGCTTGCTCTAGAACTGTGAAGAGGAGGAAAAGGCAGGCAGGGAGCAGGAGAGCCCAGCCTGGCCAACATAGGAGGAAGGCAGAGCCCAGGGGGAGCATATGCCCCCAGCTGTGCGATCACTGCCTGAGGGGGGTGGGGGGAGGGGGGGAGAGTGGGGGGGTTGGGGGGGTTGGGGGGGGGGGAAGTACAGGAATGTGTTTGTGCTCATAGTGAGAGCAGGCAGAGACAGGCCAGCCAGCTACAGAACAGGGATGGAAGGTTGTTTTGTTTTTAGAACTCAGGCTTAAAAATACAGTTTTCTTTGTCAGCAAAAACGTTCTAGTTTCAAAACTATGAATGGGGTATTGCCCATGCTAGAGCAGTGTTTTCCCTCTCACCTTGAATTCCGTGTAACACACAGCCTACGTTTTAAGGGAGGGACTCAGGCCTCACCTCTGCAAAGTGGACCTAGGTGATGGCCTCTCTGAGTGCTGGACTGTCCCACCTTCCAGATTTGCAGGATCAAGCTGTCACTCTGCTTACATGGGAAAAGTTTCTCTGGGGAGGACAGAAGGGTTCTGAGCACAGGTCCAGCAAGACTGGCTCCTTCCTTCCCCCGTTCCTTTCTCCGTTAAGCCTCCCCATACTGTCTGCTTCTTCAGGTCAGTCGCAAAATATCCTCTAAATGAGAGAATCTGTTTAAGGGAAAATTTGGTGGAAACTGTGACACACAGGAACTGCAACACTTATTTTGTCACATCCTGTCCATCTCCCCCCACCTCCCTTTAAGCCCCAAAGGCTAACAGAACTCCATGTTAGAGTCTACACTACTGTCCTCTTTAAATGTCTACCCCCTATTTTCACCAAGCAACAAAGGTATTAGGTTTTTCTCTTGATAAGGAACTTAAGCTATGACAAGGACCTTACAATGGGAAGGTCGGGGGCCCTGCTAGGGGCCCCAGTAGATGGAAAGCCAAGCTCCCATGTGGTACTGTGAGCCCACGCTGTTAGCTACTGCTCACATCTACTTCTCCTGGTGCCTGGCACAGGGCTGACACGTAATATGTAGTAGAAAAGATAGCTGCTGGATGAAAGAAATGCCTTTGCCCCCTCCTAAATTTCCTTTCACTCTTGCTACTTAACCAATCGACTCCCCTTTCAATTCCAAGTCCAGTTAGTTTCATCTCAAATTCTTGCTCTACTACTTTGACAGGGAATCCTGGACAACCCAGCTCTCTCTCAGAGACCCAGTTTTCTTATTTTACAAATAAGATTAATAAGCAACACAAATATTCTTTGGGAATTCACTATACAAGGATCGCTTGCACACCAGCTTGGCCTTCGCCAAGCACATGATAAAAATCCTACGCTATTGGCTAGCTCTTTTTCTTCATCCTGGGGATGTCTCCATCAAGTACAGATGAACGATTTGCTTAAATCAAGTAGTAATACGGTATGAGAGGAATGAGTTGAGTTGTTCATGCCCATTTTAGATAATGTTGACATTGCAGATGCATAATTTGAAAATCTGGGTTGTTTCAGAGTTTCTTAACTCCTCTGTAACACCTCCGACCCCACATCCTGTCTGGGACACCATCAACGTGCCAGGATTCCAGACCAAGTGCCATTACAAAAAGGAGACCCACTTATTATGTGTGTGTGTGTGTGTGTGTGTGTGTGCGCCCACACGTGCATGTGCAGGCTTATACATGGCAGGATGCACTTGTAGAGGTTAGAGGGTTGAATTCAGGTCATCAGGCTTAACAGCAAGCACTTTTACCCACTGAGCCAAGTCACTGGGCCAGCGTCCCCTATGCGAAAGGTCACTAAGTCATATATATAATGCATTAATATTATTTTACCTTATGTCATGAGCAAGTCAGATTGAGTTCTGTAAGTAATGGACATTAATGAAGTCTGTATTGAGAAATAACAATGTATAAGGAAAAAAGTACACTATAAAATAATACCATCAAAGAAAACCAAGTGAAGGCGTAAGTGGTCCCCTTGATGGTTCAAGACACGAAGTTTGGGAGGATGCTGCTGTTCTGATGCCACCATCTCATCTTTCCGAGAAAACCATTCTTTTGCCCTTTAATTTAATTTAGGCAACTAAATTATTTTAAATATAATTTTTTCACATGTAGGTCAATTTATTCATGTGGCTATCTTCTGAGAGAATGTGCTAAGAGGCACTGAAGGAAATGAAGTTAATTAAAATTTTATTACGTTCACCTTCATAGAATAATTATATGATTGAGTGGATTCCTTCAAGTTTCCCAAAGAAACTTATTTTTATCCAACAGAAGTGGAGTTTGTTTGCTTTTTACCTTGTCTTAGACCAGTGTGGACTACAAGAAAATGCAAATTTATGAGTCCTGAAGGTAACATGTCTAAGCTGCTCTACACCCTCACGCAAATTTTAACATTTACTTGACAAATAAACTTCCTAACTTAGAGCTTTACTTGCTAGCTTTGAATGCTTTCATGGCACAGATAACTGAATTAATCAGAAAGAAGTGGGGACGTGCTAGCCGTGGTGGAAGGATTTAGTTTGATTTTTTTTTTCATCTTGGCAGGAATATGTGTTCAAGAATGTTGTAAGTAGACCAAACACAGAGCTGGGAATTTTGGAAAGGCTATCAGACCTTCCGCTACAATGAACCAGTGCTGTGGCTGCAATCGCAAACGCTTTCTACTGACTTGGAACCTGCATGCGCATCACTTAGTGTGTCTTCCAGGTGAGCAATGAGCTGTGATTACTAGTTCCTTTAGCAGGGCTATGACAGGACAGGGGCAGAACGGTAACTCTGGAGCCTCCATAATAGGCTCTAATTTCTTTATTTTATTTTATCTTTTGTATATTAGAGTCTTTTGGGGGAGAGGGTCATTCATATAATAAACTCCATTTCAGAAGAGGTTGTAAAATGGAGGGAGGAATTTCAAATGAAATGAAATTTGCTCTTTGTCCCATGTATATATTTTATCTGAACTTAGCACTCTTGTTTCAGCAAGGTTTTCTCTCTCTTCCTCCCTCCCTCCCTCTCTCTCTCCCTCTTTCTCTTTCTCTCTCTCTCCTTATGTCCCTCTCTCCCTCCCTCCCTTCCTCCAGAAGGAAGTAAACATACTTTTTGAAGCTGATGGGAAATCTGCTGAGTGTACAGATAGGATGTCTGGGAAATGCTCTGTCCGTGCATAACTATCTCCACATGCTAAAATGAGCAAACGGGCCTTGAACTAACATCTGCTGGTCTGCTTGTGGCTCTGCTGTATACCTCTGGTGAATCCAGGCAGGGCTCATAGATTCTGTGAGCTTTGGTCCCTACTGAGAAACAGAGTGAATTCTTCTTGATGGGCCACACTTAGTGGGCCATACCTACAATCTTAGCACTTGTGAGGCTGAGGCAGGACGCTCACTATGAATCTGAGGCTAGCCTGGGCTGCAGAATAAAACCGTGTCTTAAAACAAACAAAATAATGGTAGTACTTGATGGTGAGTGAAGAGAACCAAGCAAAACATTGCATGCTGGGAAACAGTTTGCTACTAACACAAATCTCTATCACCTCATGGATGTTTAAATGGTCAGATAATTTGTGTTTCTCATTTTTGGGTTCTTGGTAAAATAATAAAACAAATAACATGAAAACCTTCTCTAACTGCTTGCAAAGACACTCGGTAGCTAATACACGCACCAAGCAAGTGAGGACTGACTTCTCCAAGCTTTTCACTAAGTCAGTTGGGTCCCAGCCAATGGCATTTGGCATTCACGTATGCTCTATCAGAACAGTCAAATCCATCTTAGATCTTTCACTGGGATCCTTTCAACTTTCTAACATTTTGGTCTTCATTTCATGCCTCCCCCCACCCCCCCCCCCCCCAACAGCATGTTAGAAAACGGGAACTAAAATGACTTTTAGTAGTGAGGCTCAGGGCTGAGCTCTTCTGTTCAAAAAAAATAAAGCGAGGGAAATGGAGATCTACTGTATGTTTATACACTTGGATAGGTGCTAGAGTGGTTCTCAACCTGTGGGTCGTGACCCCTTTGGGGGGTAACATATCAGATATCCTGCATATCAGATATTTACATTACAAATTAACAACAGCAGAAAAATCACAGTTAGGAAGTAGCAATGAAATACTTTTTATGGTTGAGGAAGTGTATTAAAGCTTTGCAGCATTAGTGAGGTTGAGAACCACCACTCTAGGGGGCCAGCCACTCTTTGGTTTTAGGGATGGGACTGTTGGACAGGAAGGATGGGTATGGGCATGGTGCCAAGCATCACCGAGCTTCATTCTGGGCAACACGGGAAGGGGACAAACTGGGAAACATAACCATATCTCTGTCACTCTACTTGTGGACATATTTGTGGCAGGTGTAAGATGAAGAGTGATTTTTTTCACAGGGGCTTTGGATGGCGTTCTCCCGCTGTTATAAATAATAGCTTCAAACAATTCTAAACACGATGGGTAAAGAGTTAACAAAACAGCTTTATGTTGGTTAACTTCTTAGTTTGGTTGTTCCATAAACAGATAAGGATGCTATGTGTCAGTTATATTACTAGGCAACACTGAAGGTGGCCAAATTGACCCTTCATCGGCGGATTGCATCTGGATGTGGGAGCTACAGATGAACTGTAAGTCCTATGCTTTGCATCCCTCTGTGCAGCACATATCTACCTAGCATGTAGAGGGGACTCTTCCAGGGACACAGTTGGATCTTACAGGAGTTTTGACTATGAAGAAGTCACTGTCTTAAAAGCCAGGTCCTTCATGTGCCCAATTTGGACTTTATCCTCTGGCATTAGAATTCCCAGGTTCTAACTGTAGACAAGCACTTGATGTTTCTGTCCTGGGCTCTACAAGTTCTGTGCTTTTCCTTCTGAGAAGGCTGGTGTTAAAGGTGGGTACAGCAGTCCTGTGAACATAAACATCTACTTGAGCCTAATACTCCCTTGCTGGATACTACAGATGGGTGCAGTGTTACATGATTTCCATCACATAACACGTGAGGCAGTACTCTTTGGGAAGACCCTTAAATGCCGAGGTTTCTGTAGTGATTTATCCACTAATTACATACATCTATGTAGTATACCTACATTTACTCATTCACCCACAGATCCCTTCATCCATACATTTTTTCCATCCACCCACCCACCCACCCACCCATCCACCCATCTGTTCAATAACTAATTAGAACTTATAATATGCCCCAAATCATAGACTACTAGACAGAAACATCTCAAGGCATCTTTTCTCATCCAGTCCTTGGAAAAAGTAGAGACAGACTAAGGGTTACAAATAGTGGTAGATAATAGTTATTAATAGTCTTTGCAGGATATTGCATTACAAAGCTTATGCAATCATCTCGTTTCATCTTTGTCAAGAGTTCTGTGAAGTAACTCTTAATGTTTGCGTATTATAGCCTCTGAAGTTGAAGTACAGGGAAACTGCCTAAAAAGCAGCCCTTTCTGTGAGTTACCTAAGCCCAGGCAGTGTGAATGTCTCATGCCCTTGACCTGCAGTTTTGGTGTGCTGTGCCTTTAACACGGTTCGTGCTAAGGGAGTTGCTGTGAAGGTGTTCCTGTGGACTCTCTCTTATCCTCTACAGTCACTCGAGGGCTTCAGGGAAACCAGGGAGGCACCAAATGGCAGGAAAGGGACAATGTTTACCTAGGTCTAACTGTGTGTCAGTCCCGTGCCTCCCACTCACAGGAGAAAGCTATCGCTGCTCTCTTCCTACATGCGTCGGCATCCTTTCCCAGCACCGACATGCTTAGCTTACCAGGCAGATGTGAGCTCTTTGGTATTTTATTTTTATGCAGTGTATGTGAAGTGATGTCAACCTTACTCACAAAAGTTTACTTATGTCCCAAGCACACTGCAAACACTAAGTGTAATGTTTACCTTTTTTGACATAGTGATTTTAAGTGCACAAAAAAAAAAAAAAAAAAAAAAAAAATCTGGGGATATAGCTTAGTGTAGAGCATGCTCAAGGCCCTAGGTCCAGTGGCTTATGAGATAAACTACCTACCTGACAAAAGCATCTTAAGGGAGAAGGGATTTATTTAACTAGTATTTCTTGATTATAGCCCGTCACTGTGGGACACAGTAAAGCACCGTGAGCTTGAAGCATGTGCTCACACTACGTGCACACTAAAAGCAGGGAATGAGGAATCCATGTAAACATATCGGTGCCCACCATTCTTTCTTCACTCTTCTACCATCCAGAATTTTCTGCCCAGCAAATGGTTCTTCCTGCATCAACCAATAGAGTGTAGACGATCCTTCAGGGATACGCTCAAAGGCTAACTTAATGCAGCCATTTATCACAGCTGTGCCCGGAGACGTGTCTCCTAGGTGTCCTGTTCACAAAGTAGCCATCACGTCCTGTACCACAAAACAGTAGCAAGCCCCCTCCCCCCAGAAAATGACTGGAAGGACTTCTCAGTGCCTTCATTCCTCAGGGCTCCTCTGTGCAATTTGTGTGTATCTATCAGGAGCATCTGCCAAGTGCCTGCTGGGAAGGTCACAGAGGACACGGATTGGGATGATCAGTGTACTTGAGACACATGTGGTAACACATACTAGGAAGTTTTCCACGCCTTAGACTCCCCCCAAGAGGCATACACCCCGTGGACATCGGCAGCTGTCCAGACTTGTTCCTACACACGGAACTCTCCATTATACTTAGCAAGCTATGCTCATACAGAAGTAAGCACGGTGGTCAGGAGTGGACCTCCTCTTTGCCCTGTGCTAGAAACTCAGGAATAGCTACCTGCCCCCACGCTGCCTTTTTCCAGTTTCCTGACCATAGCTCCAACTGTTGACCAGCCTAATTAGAGGCTGTTTTGCATGACAGCGCATTTATAGCGATGTCAGAGGCATTTGGATCTTCTCTGGGTGTGCAGTCTTAGATGCATTCCCCTGTTCCAAGTGTCTTCCATCCCTTAAAAGAGCCAAGAAACACTGACCACACTGCCTTCCACGGCTTCGTGGGTCTTTCTGTAGCTTCTTGACTCTCCTTGCTGAAAGATCTGAGGAGATGTCAAAGCATTGGCTATGTTCTCTGCCGCACCTAGAGTGAGGCCTGAAGCTGAATGTGAAACAAGATGGCCCCCGAGAGAGCAAAGCAGAGCTCCACACAGATGTCCATTCAGGCCAGCCCAGCGAACCCTGACTGAGCAGGTCCTGTGAAGGCAGGAAAGCCACCAAGGCAAGCTGTCTACCCTGAGGAACTCAGAGTCATTTATTGCTCAGGCGACATGGAACACATTCACGCTTTCAACAAAACACAGAATGTTGACTCTAAAACTCTCATAAAAGAACAGGTCACTACTTCCGCTAGTCTGAAGTCCTAAAATGTCTGACTCAATGAGGAGACCCATTGATGGATACCAGAGCCTTCTCCAATGAACATCCTCCCACAGAGGGATGTTGATGAGCTCAGGGTTCCCTGCCATAAAGGGAAGCAATATAAATAAACGTAAAGCAATGTCGAGGTGCTGGGGCACAACTATAAATTGCTCTGCCCAAGTCTTATACAGGGCAGAAGGAACCTAGTCTTAGAGGCAAAGAATAGACACCAGCTGCTGCATATCCTGCCAAGAGCAGAGAGGCTTATTATAAGTAATCACCAACGGTGTGTCCTTCAGGGCCAGGCAGAGTGTGTGTGCATGCGTGTGTATGTGTGTGTGTGTGTACGTGTGCGTGTGTATCTGGACATGGAGGTTGTTAGAGGGATGGAGGAGTGACCCACATGACAGAGGATGGACTAGGAGAAAACCCTATATCAGGTTTTCCTGTTTAGCTTTGCTTCTATTACCACAGGGGGAAGTTATGTAATGAGACTTCGTTTATAACTAGAAGGGAAATAAAAGGAGCTTCTTCATTAGCAGTGGCTGATGTGAGACACTGACATGCCAGAAGTCACGTGGACACGCAGCCAATGTGCTTGCGGACATCTCTCCTTTCTTTCTGCATCTGTTTGGCATTTTGTCAGCTCCTGGCCTCTTTTAGGCATGTATGTGTATTTTCAAAAGTGGACAGAGAGACAGAGCTTTGTGCCCTTCTTTTAAGGTCTTCTCGTGGAGGAAATGTGTGGCGTTTATTTTTCAGTCTTATCTTCTATTATGAGCTATATTATAGCAACATATAGGGCTCTCAACACGTCCTCTGTGTCAGATCCACTCTCCTCACAGGACTTTGTAGCTAGATGAAGGCTATGGTTCTTGGCTTCATTTTTGAGACTAGGCTTCTGCCCGTAGAGAGATACCATCCTACTCAAATCGAACTCCAAGCTGTAACTCAACACACGTAGGTATATTTTAGGGGGATGCTGCCCAGGGACAGACTATTAATTAGTGTCTTATATTTAAAACTGTAACGTGTGTGTGTGTGTGTGTGTGTGTGTGTGTGTACGCGCACATGTGTGCATGCCAAATGTCAACCTTTGAGATCTTTCTCAGCCACTCGCTATTCAGTTTGGCCTTTGTTGTTTTGTGTTGTGTTGTGTTGTTTTGTGATGGCTTTGCTCCCTGAACCTGGAGTTTTCTGATTTGGTGAGACAGGCTACCCAGCAGGCTCTGGAGCTCCATCTGCCTCTGCCTCCCCAGGGCTGGCACTGTGAGAGTATGACATCATGCCTAGCCTTTTCTGTGAGTTCCAGTGTTCAAGCTCAGGCCTTTCTGTTTGCACAGCAAGCACCTTACCAGCAAGCACTGTCCTAGGCTCTGTGTGGTTTTATTATTATTTTTACATGTTTAGTGGCTTATATTCAGACAGCAACATTCATACTCATGTCTAACGAGTAGGGAGGTGGAGTCTTCAAAGTATGAAATGATTTATTTGGCCAGCTAAGGGAACCCAAGGCTGGGTTGAGCCTTAACAGGTGTTCCAGCCAATATGACTATAATAGAAGATTCCAAGACAGGCCTATGAAGGCTATTCTTTATCGTGGCTACCTAATAAGGGAGCAGTGTGGAGAGTTTGGAGTGTTAAGCAGAGTTCAAGTCTCAGGGAGGGGTCCCTCAGAGGAAGACGCATGTTGATGTTTTACATGTGGTTTCAATGCCATGTCTGCCCTTTACGTGCACCTAATGCTATTCTCCCATTCTCTGCTATCTCTCCCCATTTCTCTATTGCTTCAAGCCCCTGAGTGCATCTTTACAAAGTTATTCTTTCTTATAAGAGGAGTAGTGATCTTACCTGTGCTCTCATGCCTGCAAAGGAAATGGCACGTTCAGGGATCTATACCACTGAGCACAAATAGAAAAGAAACGCTTTATTGTAACCAGAAAAACAAACTCCAAATATTAACACTCCTAACAGAAGGTTAGAGAGTTTGTAATCTTCCCGGGGCCACAGAAATAGTATTTATTTAAATTAGCTATCGGACTATATTTGTTGTTATGCTTTCTGGCCCTATAAATTTTGCATTGTAGTATCTTAAATATCCAGCAGATGGCATCAGCTCCAAAACTCAAAAAATTCCATTGACATGTTATGGCCAGCAGGAAATAGACGCACAGAAGCCACTGTCTTCACTGAGTTCTGCACTCACTACCTAGAAAAAGCTTCTGGAACTTTGAGGGTAGACAATGTGGCTCCTTCTCAGCCCAGGCCTGTGGAAGGACTTCAGTGATTTGAAAGGGAAATATAACCAGAATAAATCCTGACACATCCCCTGAAACAGGCAACAAGCAGCACTTTCAGTTGTTTTCCTTCAATATGAAATAAGAGCTGAGTTTTATTGGCTGAGTGAGGTGTGTGTGCTAATCTCAAACCTTCCGGAAAGGAGAGACAGGCTAAGAAAGCATAACATAAAAAAAAAAAAAAAAAAAAAAAAAAAAAAAGAGGGAGCTCCAGCTCGCAGCCCCTGGAAAAAAGCAAGGACACAGCCCTATGACAGATGCCTTCCAGAGCTTTTCCTTCTCACTTTGTGCGAGGAGACGGACGTGGGATGTGATTGAATGACTTCTAATGTTTAATGACACCTCTGCTCCGTAGCTTTGTAAAGCTTGCACATGAACACACTGATCCAGACCCAGATGAGCCAGGGCTCCCATCCTTTTGTGTCAAGCACAAAGAAAAAGGGGACCGAGGCAGAGACAGAGACAAAGGAGCAGCCCATGTAGCCAAGCGCTGAACATGATTTAAACAGCCGACTTGGAAACCATCGATTCTCGGGACGTGTCTTGTGAATTGGAGTCAACCTCCAAAGGAGACACAGGCTCACTGAAAGAACCACTTCTGCTAAGGACAACGCCAAGTTGCAGTACGTCATTTCCCTGAAAGATGCTGACAAGACAAAGGCCACAAAAGGAAAAGGTGAAAATGGCTCATTTGTTAAAAGGGAAAAGGAACAGCATTATGGCTTTTTGTTTAGTACTCAGTACCTATGTTTTTTATTGCCAGAGAGCAGGGGTTAGAGGTGAGAGGCTGTGTGGCTTGCTGTGTGACTTTCTATGAATCACTTTACATCTCTGGACATCAGTTTCCATCCTGGTCACGTAAAAGGATGAAAACAAAAAGTTGCTTTGCTTTCCACATTATTGTGACCAGGCACTCTCTTCACACTCATGTATGGGTGAGAGACTTTAGAATGGGGGAGGGGAGGAGCATGGGGGAGTGGGAGGAGCATGGAGAAATGGGAGGAGCATGGAGAAATGGGAGGAGCATGGAGAAGTGGGGGAGCGTGGAGAAGTGGGAGGAGCATGGAGAAGTGGGAGGAGCATGGAGAAGTGGGAGGAGCGTGGAGAAGTGGGAGGAGCGTGGAGAAGTGGGAGGAGCGTGGAGAAGTGGGAGGAGCATGGGGAAGTGGGGTCTGATGCTGGCTAGTCAAATGGGGAAGGCACTCCACATAAGAGTATCTCAGAATCCTTTGAGCCTCTCGTTTTTATGGCTGAGAATAAAATAGAAGCTCTGGTGTGGAAGCCAAAGCCCCAGAAATTAATATGCTGTGTCTTAATGTTAGCTTGGAAACAAAGTGAATTTTGACTGTTTGCTTTTATATCTGCAGCGGGGCCCATGGGCCTTTCTGAGATTGAGCTACCTAATGTCTCCTACCTTAACCATAGTCAAAGCACAGAAGTGCAGACTTAGAACATTCAAAGCAGCCGCATACTAACGGCTGAGTGTGTACAGAACCAATAAAACGTGCCTTTGACATCTTGGCTTCTGGAGAAGCACATTTCCTTTGTTCATTCACAAACCTACTTTATTTCCACCTCAGATTTAATTTATCTTTCCGTTCTCATTGGTGCATGTGTAGGCTACCATTCACAACATGCCAAGTCCTATGTGTGGGAGGCACAAAGCTTTCCACTCCAAAAAAAGTTATGGACAAGCTGCTTCTCCTGCAGTGTCTGAGAGAGCCCCCAGCAAGTGTTCCTGAGATGAAACATGCCATTTGGTGTGTGGGTCCACACCTTCAGGGTTCTGTTGTGTGCCAGATACTCAGAGAAATGGGTTTATCCTCTTAGACATCTGTAGTCTATTGGAACTGGAAGGGACATTACAGAACCAAGTAGAATCTCTCTCTTTCTCTGTCTGTCTGTCTGTCTGTCTGTCTGTCTGTCTCTCTCTCTCTCTCTCTCTCTCTCTCTCTCTCTCTCTCTCACACACACACACACACACACAGAGCTTACACTTGAGAGAAATGAATCACACTGATGCAAGATTGGCAGCGACTGCCCAGGTGGCAGGAACGACGCTGGAACTGGTTCCTTGTTTTCTATTATAATTTGAATACCCAATTCAGGTATATCCTTATGACTGGTCTCAGCATCTCTCTACTGTCTTAAGTTATGTCTGTTTCTTCATCTCTCAAATTTATGGTTTTGCTTTTAAGACAGGGTCTCATGTAGCCCAGGCTGGCCTCAAACTCCCTATGTCACTGAGGATGGCCTTGTACTTATAATCCTCCTGCCTCCACCTCCCAAGAGTAGGCATTGTAGGTTAACAAGCCCTGTATATATGATGCTGGCCCAGGCATGCTGGGCAGGCACTCTACCAATTGATTTATAGCCCTCACCTTGTAAATGAATTAAATGAAATTTTCTCTTTGAAGCTGACACTCTTGAAGTGACTTCCTGTCTGTTTCAGGACCTCTCTCAAGTCCCTTAGATTCCTTCTGGGTGCAAGTTAAGTCAAAACGACCTTGTTACCATTCATTCATTTTCCTACTACTGGTCTATTCAGTTTGTAGTCCACTCACTCATCCATCCAAACAGCTATCCATTTCTCCACCTACAGCCAGTGACCTCATAGTCCTGAGCTTTCATCAAGATGTGGCAAACGGAACTAAGAGCCCTTGCTCCTTAAAAAGTTAGTGGTATGACTGCCAGTGCTCCTGAAAGACGTTTAACAGGGCCCACCAGCTTCACAGTTGCTCTTAGGCAGTATTTCGGAACCGTTTCCCACGATCACAGCAAGCATGCCACTTTCCTTATCTTCTAAGTGCGGCGGCAACAGTGACCACGAGCTGTTGGTTCCATGGGGGTAAACGGCATGGTCTTATGTCAGACCTTGCAGGTTCCTCTTTTTAATGTCAGGCAGTTAACACTACTGAGCCTGGGTCTTCCTTTCTTACGGCAAACCTTTCCCAGTTCTTCTCATCAGCCGACTGAGGCACTGCACTGGGAGATTCATTGATGGAATATTGTCTCGGATGTGTGTCAGAGCAAGCATACTTTCAAGAAAGAGTGTGGGTACAGTTTCCAGCGCTGTAATGGGTGGGCTTGGGGACAAAAAAGATCCATGCTTCCTTGTGATTACTTTTGAACTTAGGCTGATGGAGGGAGGACTAGGATGTGGGCAAGCCTCTGAGCAAAGTGCCTTGGGTTGCCATCAGCTTCAGCTGAGAGCCTTCCATCATAACCCCAGAGTAGGAAGCAAAGAGAAGACCAGCTACATCCAGACAACTGTTAACAAGAGCTACGGACTGCCTCTGAGGGGCGTCTTATTAAAGGGAACCCGTTATGTTCATGGCTATCTTCTAGAATGTGTCTGCCAGTCTTCAGAGTTATAGTGCGGCAAGCCAGCTCTGCTATACAGTGCCAGCGTCAGTACAACCCTTCACATAACAGGGCTGCACATGTTCCTTATAATAATAGCCCAGAGAAGCAGATGCCACTAGCGCATGTTAGAAGATACCCCGAGGCAACAGACGGTCAAGGCAGTTAGTAACTAGGGAGCTGGGGATCTTACCTTGACTTTGTTACCCACTCCACATACCCACATGTGGCTATGTCCTATAAACTGACACTCCTTTCTGGAAGAAAGAAGGAGACACCTAAGACCAGGGAAACTAACTAGAAAAGTCACAAGATTCACAAAGTCCTGCCCGAGGTTGTATATGCAGCAAGCGAAGGCAGAGGAGGATACACTCGTCCTCAGAGCCAAGTAGGGAGCTGCTGTCCAGGCTGGAGCGAGCCTTTCGCCATGAAGACGCACCATTCATGCTCCTGCGAACAACACTAGCAAACTCACAGGGTCTCCATGCTAGACTGAGGCAGAAACACTTCTTTAGTCTGTTACTGGGGCCCTGCCTAAAGAGCCGTTTTCTCTTGTCTGCCCCTCCCCCAAGTCATATAACTGTTGGAGATGACAATCTTGTTCAACGTGACAGAAATAGGTGGGTGAATTTCCTACTCACCCTAACATGTTCCTGGCAATAGCACTAGGTTATACAATGAAAGTTGCATGATTGTGGCTAAGCAGATAAAAACTGTTGAGTATGGATTTTAGCTCATTCCTTGTTCATTTTCCAACTTGGTTCAGATGTTTTAAAGCTCTTATTTTCATAATCCCTGTGTATGGTTTATAGTGAGTGGTAATGTCAGAGAAAGCAAAACCAGACCCATACTATGAAATAAACACCAAGCTAGGTAGTTCTACTCAACCTCAGACATTCTAATAACATTTGTCAGGAGTCAGTGGAAGGATAGACATTTCCCTGGTCATCAAGGACTTCAACGTTGACAGTAAGGAAGGAGCCAGGTCACAGCAGGGTCAGCTCATGTGGAGCAGTAAGAGAAAAGGACCCAAAGTGAAAACCACAAGTGGCCCACGTATGTTGCAGTGAGGGTGAATGTCAGGGCAGAACAGGGAGGCCAGGCCTGCAGACGAGAGAGAGAGAGAGAGAGAGAGAGAGAGAGAGAGAGAGAGAGAGAGAGAGAGAGAGAGAGAGAGACCTGCATCTCACTATGAGACAACTGCATCTCACTATGAGACAATCAAGTTGGCCTGGGAAGAGACAGACTCAAAAGAGTGAGGCCAGTGATAACAGGCTGGTTCCCATGAGACCAGCCCCTAGGGAAACACATGCAGGGCACTATTGCTTGTTACAGATTCTTGCCTTTAATACCCTGCTTCTCATGCAGTTATTCTAATAGACTAAGTTCTCAGTAAGGATGGTTTCCAATGAGTCTGTCTCATTTTCAGAATAGAGCACAGACTGAGACGGCAGCCATCTTAATGTCATAGGAGATACCTGCAAGACTGGAGAAGGCAAGCCTACCCAGTCTCTACAGTCTAGTGGATAACAGAGGCCAGCAGTCACCAAAGCCCAATTCAGAGATGGGCTTCAACCACCCGATTGGGCGCACATCCCGTGATCTTCCCCCTAGCTGGGCTGAGGGGCGTGCCTACAGGCTACAGGCCTCCTTTGGCACAACCCATTGCAGCCTAGAGCATGACCCAGTCATTGAGATGACCTCAGTTTTTGTCCAGTTTCCACCCTTGCCCTGTAATGTCCCCAGACAAAGGAAATTCAAAAGCTTCTTTGTCTCTTGAAAGATTGTCCCACACAAGAGCTTCTCTTATTTTGCTCAGATTTCCACCTTTTGTATAGTGACTCTTAATGCAGCCCTTTCTGCATCTTTATTTTCCAGTGGCGCAAGACAGCAGACTCAGAGCCACTGTCCAAGGTCAGTTGTTGATGGCAAAGTGTCCAGCATCTTAGGTTCTTGGGTTACATACAATTGGGCCATGAAAGGTCCCATCACTGTAAACAACAAAACAAAAAACAATAATAGTGGTCCCCAAATGTGCACATCACAGAGCTAGGTCTGTGGAAAGACAGGGGAAGCCACAAGTAAGGCTAGTGTTTTACACAGTAACATAGGACTCTGCTGGAAGGTGGTGGGGGGGGGCGTAGGCGAGGAGGGGGGGCATCAAACATCTAACTCTGCTGCGGGAGAGGATGATAATGATGGTGATGGGAGGAGCTAAGCCGGGAGGGTGAGGAAGTACTTCATACAAAGCATGACACAGAGCAGAGGCTCATGGGAACAGAGAGCTTCCTGGGGCACTCTGCAGGTGGAAGCCGTGAGCGGGCCTGCTGAAGCCAGGTAAGAATCCATGGGCTGAAGGTTATAACGGTTTTGTAAATGATCCCACCACAACAAGGGCACTTTCATATGTGCAATAACCGAGTCAACGCGTGACTAAATTTCCTGGCATGCTGCTACGTAGACAAAACAAGCCATTAAAGGTTTTGGAAAAAGCGAGTAAACTTTCAGGATGATGAGCCAGCCATGCTGCTGCTGTGCGTAGGATTCACATGACTTGAGAGCCGTTTTCCGTTATTTAACGTGGCTGACTCCATCTATAAAGTTTGGTTCCTACACCTCTACCAGAAGATCTGGGTCGTTTAGATTGTATGCTCTGATTTTTGAAAGGAATTTGCTTGGTTTACATTCTTGTCCTGGACAAAATCACCCACACTATCATTTTATGACTTTTTAACTAGGAACAACGCTGTTACAAAGTCCCCCAATCCAAAGGAAACAAATAAACAAACAAACACACAAACAAAAAACAAGCTAATGAAAGTGAAATGAGACGTGAGAGTGCCTTGGTATTGAGTTTTCCTAGTGTCAGTGGGCTGTGATTCATTAGAGCCCAGGCCCTTCAGAAAACTACAGTACCACAGTCAGTGTTGGTACTCCTTGGGAGAAAGCCAGGGCTCTTTGTTAATAAAGCCACCTAAAGTCGAGGCTGAGTTTTCACTTTTTGGGTGGTTGTCTAGTGGCTGAGATCAAGAGAAGCTATTTTTTTTTTTCAAGACACTGACTGACAAAGCTGTAGCCCAGCAAACAATGCAGTTGTTTATTGAAAATCAGAAATTGCTTCTTTAAAAAAAAAAATTTACTTTGTGTACGCGTGCATGTGTGTCCATGCACATGTGCGTGTAAAAGGCTAGGAGACAAGCCAAGGAGTCCTCCTCCATTGTTCTTGCCTTAGTCTCCTGAGAGAGCTACTTCATTGAGCCTGCAGCTCACTGCTTTTCAGATAACATCACTGATTGTTCTGTCTCGCCTGACTCCAGCACTGTGGTCACAGGCACATGAGGACATGCCAGGCCTTTTGTGCAGGTCCTGAGTATCTGAACTGGGACTCTGATGTTGGCATGGCAAGCATTCTCACCCCTCAAGCCGTCTCTCTAGGCCTCTAGAGTTTGCTCTCACGAAAAGAGAAACAGAGAGCACAGCTAGTTTAATGGGTCTGTCGTCCAGTGAGGTTGCGCTCGAACATCAGCTCTCTTGACTTCCCAGCCTCTCTACCATGGAAATACATACATGTAGCTATGTGTCCGAGAGATAAAGAGGCAGCAGGGCCCTGTGTGTCTCTGATGAGTCTCAAACATGAAGCACTTGATCTCAGAGTTTTCTTTAAGAACACGTGACCAATTCCTTTGCAAGCACTCATCTGGAACAGCCCCGCCCCCAGCTTGTAAAAACACAGTGATGACTGTTATCATTATTAGCCGTGTGTAACGGAGTCATATGCTTCGGTTGTTCTTCCACTCTGGTTTTCTGAATAAATTTCAACAGCTGGGTAAAGGGCAGAGTTCCTTTTTTTTTTTTTTTAAACAATGAGTATGGGCAGGCAAGCTGTGCCGCACAAGCTCTCTTTTCTGAAAATGTCTCCTGCAGGAGAATACAATGGTATAAACACAATTACATGCTAGAAGTATCATTCAAATAGAAAACCTGGAAGATGTGTTGGTCTGGGTGTCTGCTATTGGCCAGCTGCGATGTCAGAATGTCAGGAGGTTAGGGCATGAGTGGGGCAAGATAGGGGAACTAAGGCCTACCAGAGAGGCCACTTGCTTCGCAGGTGGAAATTCAGAATTAAAAAAAAAATCCTTCAGACAAGATATTTCCATTTTAAAAAAAATCATTTCTTCTTTTATTTAAGTTTTTCCTGTTTGTCTTTTCACCCCTTTGCTGTGTTAAAACATTTCAAATTATTCCTAATTAATTAAGTGTAATACAAAAAAGAGGAAGTCCAGATCTCTTCGGTTGTTCTAGCACTGTTCATCTCAGCCTGTCTGCTCTTGTGTTGCTTGGATCAGTAGAGGAGCATCCTGAAGGCAGACTGAGCACTTTCTGATTAACTAACTGGTCTCTCCTAGTGATAAATAATAGTGCTAACTCAAAACAGCAGAGCCAGAACGTGCCCCCCAAACAACGGTGCCGTCAATCAGCATGGGTCTCCATTACTGAAAACCTGTCACATTCCCAGTTCCCAGTAAGGTGATGCAGGTGTTCGCCCTCAGCAAGGACCAACGAAGCAGGAAATGAAAAATTCCACCTTCAGCATTATTTAGAGGAAAACTTCCATTCAAAAGGGAGGTGGCCAACTAATCATAGTTTTAGAAACTTTCTTCTGCATCTATGACCTTTACTTTCATAAACTTAACAAAGTAGGGTAAAACTGAGCAGAAGCTTAGGGAGGGGCCGGAGCAGGGCCGGCTTGCAGCACACATAATAGCTTAAAGGGGACAGAGGTGTGCTGTGCTGTGATATGGCCTTTATAAGTAGCTCAAGGCACGTCACTAGGAGATTTTAACTGCTAATGCCATGGGGATGAGGTAGTATTTCCTGTGCCGTTTTAGCTTTTCAGTAAGCATCCAGACGCGGCAGGGAAGCCCAGGTAAAAAGTTCACCCTTGGAGGGGGTGGATGCATCGCTGCTCTGCGTACTCTCAAACACAGCCTGTGGAAATGACCTTGCAGAGACGCAGAAGGGAACAGCACATGGAAATAATTTGAAACTTGCAGAACATGGATTTTAGGGGCTATGACAGGGTGGCAGGGATTTCTCTCAAAGGAATTCTGAAGTAGGCAGTGACAAGAGGAAGGGAAACATAGCCTCTAGTTGCCATTAACTTGGGAGTCCTTTCTGAGTATGCTGGCAAATCTACATACAGTGTCCAGGCTCTCTTAGCTGGACCATGCTCCTAGGAAACTTAGATCTAAGTCGTGTGCCAGCTGCGTGGGCTCATTTCCTTTGTAAAATTCTCACCCATGACTTTGTACTCGAGAGCATTTTTCTTTGTGGTCTTCTTTCCTGTATGTTTGTCTTGGTTGCCCCTTCCTCAAACCTTTCATCTTCTTTTTCTTAAGATGGTAACTGTCTTAATGCTAAAGATGGTGTCTTATTCATCAAAATTGCATAGAAGCCAAACACAATTTTGCTGCCTCCTCGAACCTGATCCCAGCCGAATGCCTTTCAGCAACTTCCCAGTAACTTAGAGGAAAAAAAAACCCAAACTTATTTCATACAAAGTGTCCCACAAATGCTCCCACTCTGAGCCCATCTCTCTCTGTCCATCTTCCACATCTCACTCATCTTTCCCCACCAGAACATTCCAGGTCCCCTTCTGGGCCTGGTCCATGCTGTGTTCTGGCTCAGGCCAGCCATCTGCTCATCTCTACTCCTGCCTGTCACTGGCACTTCTCAGGGCTCCCAATCTTCAGGGACCCCTGCTTTGGTCCTTATGGTAATGCACCCCATCCTTTCTGATGTTTCTGACGTTTCCTCTCTCACAACTTACCCTTCATGTTTTATTACCGTTCCTGTCTGTATTCTCTGATTAAGTGCAAGTTCTGGGAAGTCAGGGCTGTCTTTGCCTTTTAATACCTACAGGGCCAACAGCTTGAAGCCTGGATGCCTGGCTTCCAGAGAAGAACGCAATACATTTTTTCCCAGCATATGAATGAACAGTTACTATAACAGTAACCACATGGACCTTGTGCTAGCTGTGCCTCGGCTGAGAGGCTGCCTGCTTTATGAGCACCGATACCACAGAATCTTCACAGTGGTTTTTTGACTTGTTATACAGCCCATTATTTCTGTTTACAAATAAAGATTTATCCACGTTGCCTAATCAAAATGATGGATTTGGGTCTAGTGCCATTTCAAAGCCTATGGCTTTTTTGGAATCTCATAATTTGTTAAGTAGCTATTCAATCAAGAAAAAAACAAGCTAGGTTATGGTGGTGCATGCCTTCAGTCCCAGCACCTAGGAAGCAAAGGCAGATAGATCTCTGAGTTTGAGGCCAGCCAGGCCTACAGAGTGAGTTTCAGTACACTCAGGGCTATACAGAGAAACCCTGACTTGAAACAAACAAACAAACAAACAAACAAATAAACAAAAACAGCAGCAGCAACAACAACAATAAAACTCTAACAAAACAAAATTAAAAAATCATAAAACAAAGAAAAATTGTGGCTTCTCTCAATGTATGAGTGTCCTTCAAACTGTATTTGTTTTGAGTTCCTGTAATTAGAATGACTCCTAACGTCAATCAATAGATGTCTCTAAAGGCTGTCTCAGTCCCCTTCCCCACTTTTCGTATCTTTTACCAAAGGCTTCCAGGGCTTTGACTGGCTCAATATGGAGCTGGGTTCACAGCAAGGAATCCAACTGTGACAGCAGGCACTCTGTCATTATATAGGGCTGGGGAAAAAGCTCGCTGGTAGAGTGCTTGGAAACCAAAGAACCTGAGTTAGGATTTCGGTGAGAGACCTTGTCACAAAGAGGCAGTTAGTTCCAGAGGATTGTCCTCGGCTTCTAAACATGTGAACACACATCCTCACACATGTGAGCATGCACGTGAACACAGGCTATGTATATATGTATAATTACACACATATAACTATACACACACATATAATTATATATATATATATATAATTATTTGGGTCATTTTGTAACAGGCTGTCTATGTTCATAGACAGATGGATGATAGCATAAACAGCCACTGATGAAGTCCAGTCTAGAAAATAATTTGCACACTGCTCAGGCCTACTCTAGAAGACACGGTTTAGAAAAGGGTGCTTCTAATAGTCCCTCAGAACTCATGGGGAGGGACACTGGGCAAGAGGTGGGTATGATCTACTCTGCTGGCTTGTCACAGAGAAGACTTTTAGAGGGCCCAGGCTTTGGATGTATGACGTCATCTAAGTCAGGCCCTTTGTCTGCCTTTGTAGCTAGTGCTGTGGGAAAATCTCTGGCCTCCTCAAGATCGATTTCCTCTTTTGTGTATCATCAAATTCACGATTATGCTTGTAGAAAGCAATATCACCAGACTGTGAGATTCATACCTGCTCAATGCAGGATTTTTGTGCCACTGAGTTATCCTCCCTGCCCCTCAGTGTGTCTGATAGTATCTTCTTAAAAAAAAAAAGCATGTGTGTGTGTGTGTGTGTGTGTGTGTGTGTGTGTGTATTAAATGAATTAAGACGGTACAGTACTTGGGACAGTGCCCGAAAAAAGGTGAATGTTCCCTTGGGCTTAAAAATTATGTAGTCCTAGAGCCTACTGATTCGCCCACGTGTCATCCAGTGCCTTTTATACACGCCGCCACAGTTTATCACTTCAGTTGAGTTCTAAGTGTAGACCAAAGTCCAGAGTTTAGGAATGATCAGAATTCATGCCTTAAAGCATGAAGCCACCATTTCTACGAAGACCATGGTCTTTTAAAGAACTAGAAGGAGTGCTTTGTGTTACAGTGGACAGAAAACAGCTGTTTGTGTAACCTAAAGCATCTGTCTTTAGAAATGGGGAAGCTGGGAAATGCCATTACATACCTGATAGCTTTTAAACGCCTAATCACATTTTAAAAAACCTGTGAACATGTGTGTAAGGGTGTGTTGCATGCATGTGGAGGCCAGAGACTGACATCAGGTGTCTTCCTCAATTACTCCCCACATTCCCCTTTGAGGCAAGGTCTGTTTCTGAGCTCAGAACTCACAGATTTGGATCTGGCTAGCCTGGGCTGGCCACCAAGCCCCAGGGACAGCTCCTCCTGTCTGCACCTCCATGGCATGGGGATTACAGGTGTGTTCCACTCCCATTTGGCTTTTAAAAGTGGGTTTTGGGGTCCTAGGGGTCCATGCAGGCTCACATGTATATGCAATAAAAATTTTACAGACAGAGCCACCTCCTTAGTCCCTTATGACATTTAAATATTAAATACCAAGAAAGTTACCAAGAAAATTGTCCTGGCTTTATCAAGTATACACCCAGCATAGTAACTGGTATTAATTCTCAGGGTAAGGCTGGGAAAAGCATGGTAGCTTTCATAACACACATCTGTGCCAGGCCTTGTATACAGTAGCCTGAGTTTCTCCTTTGCTCTCATATCCACACAGGTGCCCACACTTATGAAAGAAAGTGAGGTGAAGAGCCTTTGATCCGCTGTTCTTCATTCCCCCAAATTCTCCACATGACAACATAGAGACAACTGTCATAAAGAACCATGATGCATTGCACCAGTATCTATAAAGTGGATCCAGGTCCTGAGTGATTCTGGGCCATTGCCATTCATTGTGAACTGCTATGTGCCAGGAGCGGCAGTAACTACCTAACAGAAAAGGCATCGCTTAAGCTGCATAATTACCACATGTGATTGTAATTTTACAGTGGCGAGTCCTGGAATTTAGGTGCTTTGATGACAACCACTCAGCTAGAGACTTACAAAGCCAGGATTTGAACCAAAGTCTGTCTGCAGAGCTGATACAGCTGGAGACCCAGAGTTGGCTCCTTGTGTCTGAGTTTGGCCCAGATACAAAAGGCAAGTTGGTTAGCATAGCCCTTGACTAACCATGACTTCTGCTTGCACTCTCTTCTTCCTCCCTAGTCTTTCCCAAAGAATAACAAGATTGGAAACCCACCCAAAGACAAGGGCCAGCCACCAAGAGTCAACTTGTCACCCTCCCGTTGTGACAAGCTTGAGGGGGAGGGAGCTCAGTGGCCCTGCTTTGAAGAGTTGGCCCACAGGAAACATCGGGTCTCCTCCTCAGCCATGCCTATGCCTGGCTTGTTCTAGCACTGCCTAGACCTTGCTGTTGGTCATCAGTCTTGTGGTGATGAGCACGTACATCCAGTCTCTGTGCACTGTGTATTGAAATATCACTGAGACTGGTGCACAAAGCTGCTCCGAAAGCACAAGGCTGAGCTCAAGGGAGGGACAGTAGCTCCTGCGTGTGAATCTTCAAACAAGTCCCTGAGAGTAACCTCTGCTTGTGGTGGTCCAGGCGAGTTTGGGAAGGCAGACGGAAGAACATGATGTTTAAATAGACTGAACAAGAATTCATCTTATTTAGCCAGAGTCACTCATCTGGAGACACAGTGCCTGCTCTTATTGGTGAGAGACATAATGATAGTTCCTCAGATAAGAGTTGATTGAACCCAATTGGGTCAAGATTCCACAAATTACTGAGACCAGACCTCTGGGAATGGATTCTATTAGACAAAGAGGAGGGTGAAAAATCTTGCATTTATTCAATGAATATTAATCAATCCTTAGCTATCTGCCAAAAATTATCTTAATTCCTAGGTTTGTATTAATGAGTATCCTTAAGGAGGAAGTCTAGCAAGGGCAAATTGGCATGAGAAAAACCACTAGTAAGCAGCATGCTCAAAGGTGGTAAGAGCTATGGAAGAGAATTGACGTAGATAAAGGTAATAAGGTGGCTCAGAAAAGAGAGGATCTGCACAGGCTCTGAGTTGGATATATACTTGGTGCACTCTGGGAAGGTGGCCATGGCTGGAGGATAGAGGTCAGAGGTCAGGGATCAGGGAGCACAGTGGAAGGTGAGTTGGGGGATGGACTCTGTGTGTGTGTGTGTGTGTGTGTGTGTGTGTGTGTGTGTGTGTGTGTGTGTGTAAGAGAGAGAGACAGAGAGAGAGAGAGAGAGAGAGAGAGAGAGAGAGAGAGAGAGAGACAGACAGACAGAGACAGAGATAGAGATGGGGGGAGGGAATTCACAGGCTAGTCTGGATAAGATGAGAGATTCTGGGGGTTCCTGTCTCCTCCTTTCCACTAGAGGACTGGGGCTACAAACACACGCTACTCTGTCCAGCTTTCATGTGGGTTCTGCATTTGAACTCAGGTCTTCACACTTGCTCTACTCCCTGAGCTAGCTAATCAGCCATTCTTAGTGTGGTTTTAAAGCGCCCTTTAAATCTCTCGCTAGTAAACAAATGTAGAATATGAAAACTGCTTCAAAAAGAGCCCAAGGAAAGAGAAGAAATATGTATTTCTTGGGGTCTATGGAGGTCTTTGATCAGCAGTCACATTAATGAGGCTTTCTGATGAGAAGGTACATGCTGACAACTGTGCTCATGTCTTAGGTTTCATTTCAATCCCACGTTACTTATATATCCCCCAAGAACAACGTCAAACCCATATTTTGCAAATACATGGCTTCAAGTCGATGCCTTAAAGACTCTCATGACCTTCGCAGAATTTTAACATTTTTCCTACTTTGCTGCCTTGAGGATAATGGAGGAATCAAACCTGCCTATAAGCAGGGCCAAATGTACAAAAAATTTCCCCTAAGAAAGGGGTAGTTTTAGGACGAAAGTACTATCAAAGTTAGATGTTGAAAACAAAATCAAAACCAAAAAGAACCTTTTCACCTACTGACATTTCTGGCTCAACAAGTTTTGTCCTAGATATAGTGAAATGTCAACAGAAGTGTTACTACTTAATTATGCAAGTACCCTGACTCATAATGGTAATGCACATATCACCTCACGTAGGAAACGTTTTGTTCTCAATTACATTAGCTGCTTTTACAAGAACTCTCACTCAGCCACTGGCAGGAAGATGGTTTTTTTTCCTTGATGACTTTCTCTTTAACAGTAATTGACCTGGGTGTATTTTCTTTGATGTTCTTTCTAGAAGCGCTGACTTTTCAAAGACGGAGTCAAGGTGGTCGGTGACAGTCCCTGTCCTGGCACCTGCCCTACAGTGACAATGCTAAGCTCTGGCACACAAAAAATGCCTTCTGGAGAAGGATAAAGAATGCTGATCCCAATCTGAAAAGACGCTGACCAATTCAGCCCACCTTTCCTCTCCCACTCCTCTCTCTATCCTCTTTTCTCTTATTTATGTGATCTCTTTTTCTCAAAATATATTTTATGATCTGATTTTGAATGCAGGCAGTAGATATGAAGAGTCTACTCTTTTGAACGAGGAAACAAAGCTAAACATTTTTAGTTCTAATTCAGTCGTGGATTTTTGTTTGTTTCAGTGGTGGACAACTGCATAAAATATATTGATACTGAAATTTAATATAAAAATTAATAAGCTTTACAGTTTATGTTTTGAATGCCAATTTGAATTCTATATAAGTTCATTAAGTTTCATAGACTTTGGATCTAGCTAATTTTGGTGTGTGATGTTTTTATTTGCAAGTTTTTTTAAAATAATAAATTTTATTAAAATATATAAAAACTTTCTTTAAGGCAGATATTTATTTGAGGTATCTCTATTCTTCAATTAAATAAGCAGAGAAAAATTTAAAGAAACGATACTTCCACTTTGGGAGATATAAACTCATGATAAATTCAGTAAAATCATATAACTCAGGAGGTACATCAAGACAGCACCCTCTGAGTGAGCTTGGGCTACACACTCAGACCCTGCCCAGAAAAAAATGTCACACAGCTTAGATCAGTAATAGCTGATTGATTTTAGATTATAGATTTATCTTGCAACTGTGGGATGCACACAGGGGAAGCTCAGTGCAAAGGGTAAGATGCATTTTATCTTTTACTTTCAGAAGGGCTGGATGATGATGGTTTGTGACCGTTTTGCTTACCTTTGTCATCACTGATCACTCTGTTGTTAGTTACTTCTGCATTTACCTGCCAGGACAACCTTCCTTTTAGCCATTCACGTGAGGGCTCAGAAGCCTCTTCAACGGGAAGCGTGGATAGAAGCTTGAGTTGAACCCTTAGTTCATAGTCAGGTATTTAGCCATGTGTTCAGAATAGTAGAGTCAGATGCAACTAAATTGTTAGCAGGGCACCCTGGGGACAGTGAGGTTCCTCATGGCGGATTTTAGCACATCAAGTCTGCATAGGGTGATTCAGCAGGAAGAGCAATGGTCAGAGAGGGGCTGGTTTTGCCAGCATAGACACTGGTACCTGGGAGTGTTTGGGGCCCACTCTTTTGACTGGCGTGAGACCTAGGTAAAGAATGAATTGATGTGAAGAGGCCTGGTACTATGTGAATGCAGGTGTGTAGACCTCTGTAGACCTTGGTGCATGCATGACCAGTCAGAGTCTTAGGGAAGCTTGTAATGGTGACTGGAGCTTTTCCCACTGCTGGGGGAGCTTTTCAAATCACATCCTCCAGGACCGCCAGGCTGTGCTGAGGGCTAGGGGCAGTTACACGTAACACTAGGATTCTCAAGTGGGAAGGAAGGTCGTGGGATGCTTGAGGGATTCTGACTTTGATGCTGTGCATTTTAAATCTTGTGCTCTGATGTATTGAAAAGACATGTGGATATTTACGCACACTGGAGTTTACTCAACCCTTTTGATTTCCTGGGCACCAAATTTCATCTCCTCCATGCCTGTTTCTTCCCATTTGTTTGTTTCTCTGCAGCTTCTCCTATTTATTTAGGATGTTAGGAGAGTTCACCATGGTGTACAGCCACTGGCCACGGCAGTACATCTGACCAATCACAGCTATAGAAAAATTATCCCTCAAGGCAGTTTCCTCTAGTTTCATCAGCAAACTCTAAGTGGGGAGTCCTCGATCCACTTCTCTGGCCTGCTGGATAGCAACCACATCCTCAATAGGTATATACAAACTGAGAATTTTAGAAAGCCAACTTGGATGATAAGACTTTGTGGAACACTGAATTGTATTAATATCTTCAATCTTGAACTAATTAAAGGTGTGGGAGGGGGAGGGAAGGGGATGTCAAGTAGTTACAGAATTTCTCAATTCTTTGCTGGGTTTTGCAATTCCCAATTTGCACCACTATTGTTCAGCTTATGTGCCAAGGACAATTCTAGCTACAAAGCAGGGGCCACAGCTCTGTGCAGTTGGAGCTTGCTTCGGGGCGAATCTTAGCTGCTTGATTCTCACATAGCCTTGTCAGTTGGTGCAGTTGCTGATGCCCAAATTCTAGAGGTTCACTACACATGTGAGGGGGTCCAGCACAGACCTGGAAATCAGATCACAGCTCTACTCATGTTGTCTGTAAGTGACTTATCTGACATATGTTAAGAGGGAGCAAAGATTTTTTTGGGGGGGAGCTGGGGAAGACCTCCATGATTCAGATTAGCTCTGAAGTTCTGAGCCCACATTTGAACATTTACATCTCTGAATAAGCTACTTGTACTCCAGGAGCCAGAGGTGTATACAATAAGGAAGAAAGGAAGGGGACTAAAGGGAGGGGGGCTTTCCACAAGCCCTGCCTCATTGTGAAACTAGGGAGCAGCAGTCCCATGTGAAGACAAAGTGAGTGTGTTTGAAGGGGCGGCCTTGGAACTGCACAGCCAAAGGGGACAAGGAGGCAAAGCTGGAAGCCTCCAGCACGATCAGCTCCACTTCTTCCCCTCTCACATGTGTCTCCAAGATTAAACTTGTCTCTCGGTGGCTCCATTTCAGTTAAGTACTTCTAGACCTCGGTCCAAACCTCTTCTCTTAGGATTTGGCTCAAAATATTGATAACCATAAATTTCCATATTTTATCTCCAATCTGTGAGGACTTAAAAAAAAACTATTATGGAAACTAAGTATAATCTTGAGGAACAGACTGAGTGTTTAATCTACACAATGAAATCTGAGTACAGCATTAATATTATCACACTACTGAGTAAGTTAAATGAATTGTGTTGTATTATTTGTACTGTAAGTCTTGTACTTCTGTGTTCTGGGCAAAACACATCAATTCAGCCTTGTTTTCCAAAAAGCCTATTGTTTTGGTTACTTAGCTGGTAGCTGTGGTACTATGCCTACAACAGCCCAGGTGGATGAGCCATATAGGTCATGTGATCTCAGAGTGTTCTGCAGGCCTGTTTCCATGCTTCCGTTGACTAGAAAGGACTGAGCAGCACTAGGTTCCGGTAATGAACCTAACACATGGTTCAACTAACTCACTTTTAAAGGCCATCACTTGTTCTATGGCTATGTTCTCATTAAAAATAATGCTAACAAGTGTATTCTCTCCTGAAACGGCAGTGTGAACAGGCAGTAGCTGTTTTGATTTTTATTATGTTTACCTACAAAAATGAAATATAACTCCTTAATCATCAAGCAGAAATGTGTGTTTCATCACCTATTTTACTGCACATTTAGAGAAGTTGAGGCAAAGTGGCAAACAGCTTAACGGGTCACCCAAGTAGTCAATGACACTGAAGCCATCTGGCCTGGGGGGGAGGTCAGATTTTCAAAATGTAGTGTCACATGACCAGCACTCCCTCCCCACTGTGCTGCCAAGCCAAGAATTTGCAGAAACTACGTGCATGCTGCTTCCTTTTCATAAAATTCTCGTGTTTCCATGTTTTTTTTTTTTTTTAAAATTGGTCACATGACAGTTATAATTGACATTTCAAAATGTAATTTCTCTCAAAGAACAGAACTTGAGACAAATGGTGCTCTGAGCTTCAGGTTACTGTGCAGAAATGGCCAAGTTCAGGAACCACACCACACACAACCAGTCCCTCAAATGGCATAGAAATGGCATCAAGAAACCCCAGTCACAAAGATATGACTCTCTTAAGGGGGTTGACCCCAAATTCCTGAGGAACATGCAATTTGACAAGAAGGACAACAAGAAAGGCCTGAAGAAGACGCAGGCAAACAATGCAAAGGCAATGAGTGCCGTGCAGAGGCCATTAAGGCCCTTGTGAAGCCTAAGGCCATTAAGCCCAAGATGCCAAAAGGCCCCAGCCACAAACTCAGCCGGTTTGCTTTCATTGCTCATCCCAAGTTTGGAAAGCAGATTTGAAGCTACATGGCCAAGGGTCGTAGGCTCTACCGAGCAAAGCCCAAGGTTCAAACCAAGGCAGAGGCCGCAGCTCCAGCTAAGACCCAGACTTCTGCCCCAGCTTAGGCTCCCAAAGGTGCCCAGGCCCCTGTGAAGGCCCCAGAGAAAAGGCTTCTACCAATGTGAGGACAGATGGACTGTTGTGACACACCTACCTACACACTATTTGCAGATGACCAGTGTCCTATACTGTTTTCACAAATAAACCCAAGGCAAGATCTGTTTTTCAAAATTGAGAAAAACCATCTACCTCTTTAATAGACTTTGTCCTTGGGGAGATTATTATGTGTTCTTCTCATGAAGGTCACAATGGCAGCTTCAAGGTCACCTCAGGTCATTAACCTTTCAACTGATTCCATTTGGCATTCTATATACTACATACACCCCCACTTCCATGACTGTTTTTTTTTTTTAATGTATACATGTGTGCATCATGTGTGTGCAGGCGCCTACAGAAGCCAGAAGGAGTAAGATCTCTTAGACCTAGAGTCATAGGCACCATGAGTCACATGATGCGAGTGCTGGAACAGAACCCAGGCTCTCTTTAGGTGGAGTAAGTGCTCTTCACCACCGAGCCATCTTTCCAGCTCCCTTTTGCCTCCCTTCCCTTGAGTCTGGCTGTGACTGTAGTCCAAACCATCCTTGAAGGAGTCCTGTCTCAGCCTCCCGAATGCAGGGACCATGACCATGCGCCACCACGGCTGGCTGGGCTCCATTTTTCTGTCTGTGTTTCACGCAGGGAGACAGAGCACTCTGCAGGGCCACTGATGTCTAGTGCGATAAAGATCTCCAACAGCTGCTCACACTGGATTCCTCTGTGTGAGCTTTCATGTGATCTTTCTAAATGGCCTCTAATTGAATCATGGCCCCTGGGGAAGAGCCCTCACTTCCTTCCCACTGTCTGTCAGCCAAGCACACTAAAGGTGTTCAATAAATAATGCCACCAGACGCACAGGGGCTACGGAGTATGAGGAGCAAGTTTGCTTTTGATTACTCCTCTGTGGGGGTGGTTAATAGAGAGTAACGTTGATAGGCAGGGCCACCAGCAGTAGTAACAGCAATGAAAGGAGCAACCAGACCTCTGAGCCTGGCTCTTAATTTCACTCTTTACTTCAAAGCCAACTATGGACTTGTGTTCAGTTTTGAAATTTAGATTTTTAGATTTATTTAGACAAACATGTTTCCTGAGAAGATATTGATGTGACTTCCTGTTTCTCTTGCTACACTCTTCACGGAGGTGAAACCTTAGCCTAGAAGTATTGATTCTGTGTTAGCTGTTAGTTAGTGTTGGTCCTGATGTCAGTAGAAAACCCCAGGTATTAGGATTCTATTTCCTATTTGCAGAATGAAAGAGCCAGACAAGCAGCTGGTGTGGCTTCCATTTTGTCACCGAAGTGCTGAGAATTCAGCTTTCTCTTTTTTGCCCCTTAAGGAGGCTGTACATACAGGCATTGCAAAGCTCGGCAAACTGAGAAATGCCTTCCCATTATCCACCTGCCACTCACTTAGACAGGGCGGGGACTCAGTCTTGTTCACTTTAGTATCCTCTAAGTCCGGGCACAAGTGCTCAGTCCTCCATCAATTATTGAACACATATTTAAGTGCCTACAAAGTGCTAGGCAGTGTGCTGGGGACTGACGGATGTGGGTGAAGGAAGGAAGATCATTCTGAAAGAGATAATGGTGTGAGTGAGAAGAGCTGAGTGGGGGAAGTCCGCTGGGGTGGGTCTGTCTGACTGGCTTCCTGAGGGAAGTGATGTTTACAGGGAACCCTGACAAGTAAGGAGGGTTTCCCCTGTGTTCTCTCTCTCTCTCTCTCTCTCTCTCTCTCTCTCTCTTCTTTTTACTGTAACAGTGAATGAGGTTTGTGACTGGGAGCAGAACGATCAATGTGTCTGCTACAATAGTCAAGGTGAAAAATGTCTCTACTCGGGCTAACTGGTGTTCAGAGATGGAGCACCTCCCACAGGATTCAGGCGTTAATTCTCCTGACTGATGAGAAAGGCCAGCTCGGCTTGTGAGACCATGTCTACCTTTAGAATCTTGACATAAATGCCCTCTGGGCTGAGTCTTGGGGAGAATAATCAGAGCAAAAGACATGGGTAAGAACTGTGTGCACCTCATAAGGCGTGACGAGACACCAGTCACCACAGCCACACTAGTATCTTTCTTAGTTGATTTCCTAGTTTCTGCCTGTAAATTGTACATTGATTCCATGCAAATAATATTAGGGGGATGTGCATGTCTGCATGCATGCGTGCATGCGTGCATGCATGCCTATGCATTACTAAACTTGGAAAATGGTATAATGTCTTATGTCTTACACACACACATACACTCACACACAGAGATGGAGGTAGGGAAGGAGAGAGAGGGGATGGGGAGGGGGCTGAGCCAGGTCTTGGAGATGCCTGCTTAGCTTCTCACAGACACTTTCTCCACTTTCCATGGGCTGCAATCCCTGAGGGAAACCTCGGCATCCTAATTTGGCAGAGAGTTGCATTCCCATGGAATTCAGGGCTGCCCTCACACCCCAAGGAACAGCCTGGCAAGGTTCTCACATACTCAAGATGGGCCGTAGAGGGGTCTCCAGTCATCTGCAACTCCGAGGATGAGGAGAGAGAGCCATGCTAGCCCTGTCCTCACTCACTGCTGGGCTGCATAAGTAACTCTTGGCAGCACTTAGTCATCAAAACTGTTCCACAGGGGCCTGGCCTTTGGGCCATGGAATCCATGTTGAGTTCATGTCCATTTAGACGTGGCCCTCTTTCAAACATTCAGAAAAAATAGTGGCAGAATTTAACAAGAGCAGATCTGGGCCCTCTTATTTCTCTCCACTCAAAATCATTGGATGTAACCTAAAGAACAAAGAAAGGGAACCCTTTGTGGGAATGGCTGAGCTGATTTGCATCTGGAAATGGTGATGGGATGTTGCCAGGGCTGCAACTGCCTTATAAAGTATCTGTAAGCAGAGGAACAGTTGATTTGAAATGTGGTTTTTGGCCCAATTTTCCTTTCGTTTTTCCCTTGGGATCCCTCTTTCCTGCTTTTTGCTCTGTCTTTCTGCCCCCTGCCTTTGCTCTGCCCTTACATATGCAGGGTTCCAGTTGTACCTACACACTGGGCAATGCCTCTCCAGTGCCATCTTGGCTGTGGGATGACTGCTGCTTTCTCATAAGTGAGTGGGTTTGGTTGACTATATTCATATATGTGGTGTATGGTCTTCCAGGCTTGGTGTGGAGTTGAGTCCAGCATTGGATACTGCTGGGCACTGGGTTCTTTTTTTCTTATAGACTATTGAAATAGTGTGGATGGCTCCAGACCCCTTCATATCAACAAACACAATAAAAAAGCAGTCTCCAATACTAGGCATGCTCCCCTTTCCATAAAGGTGATGTGGGTTGACTGACATAGGTGACCCTGCCCTGTGGTATCCAGAGTGCTCTGTACATATCTGGGGTTCATATTTATTCCTATTCTAGACATCTCCATTGCACCAAAGAGACTGAGTTACTGTCTCCAATAAGGTACTTGAATCAATCAATGTACACTGAAAAAAAAATCTTTGAGCATTGAATATTCTAGAAAGCACAGTTTGCACTCTAAGCGTGTTATAGTCCTATGAGTTAATATATTCCACATAGGGCTACTCTGAGGACCCAGAAGGCTCCCTTTAAATGGTTCCTACAGTAAAAGAAGGCACAAAGTGCACCAGAGAATCTAGTTAAGAATGAGCCTTTAATGCCAGCAGAGCCAGACAGATCTCTAAGTTCAAGCTTCTCTTGACCTACAGAACTAGTTCTAGAACAGCTAGGGCTACACAGAGAAACCCAGTCTCTAAAAAGCAAACCAAATCAACCAACGAACCAACCAACCAACAAAACAAAATGAAAGGAAAGATTGTACTTCAAAGCAAAGGCTGTTGGGAGGGCAGGTACAAAGAGTTCCACCTTTGAGGCAATTCAGGAAGAGTAGCCAGGACACTGTGGAGGGCATTGCCTAAAAGCTAAGAGTGTGCACAGCAAACTGTCTCCTTCCGGAGCTTAGTGGGAAGTGTGATAGAAAGGGGTCAGGTGAGAAAGAGATCGAGACGGCTTCAACTGCCGTGGATTCACGGGCGACTTAACTTGCTGGCCCATTAGACCCTCCACTAAGCCTTTTAACACCTCAATTGAGGGCCCCATCTTCTTTCATTTGTGTTTAAATCCTTCTGTTTCTTTTCTGTGTGCTGTTCTCCATTGCTTCCAAGAAGTGTATCAGTTCAGACTTCAAGGAATGGGAGCCTGTTCAGAGCAAGGCTGCACTCTTCCTGCTCAGCCAGGTCCTAATCAGTAACCCTGAGTGCCCCAGAGGCAGGAGCGACATATGCACAGTGCCAGTAAATGAACTAACTGACAGGCAGAGACTGAGACAGGACCCACGATCTCCCAGGAAGAAGGGTAAAACCAGAAACACACTTTCCAGTTATGACCAGCGTAAGCTGCAACTAATACCTGAGAAATAGAGGGTTGGGGAACATTAAAAACTGAAGTCCCTTTTGGAAATAATTTGGGTCCAGAACTTCATGGAAAAATATGATATAGAAATTGGACCGGGAGTGGTCATTGCATTAGCCAAAGTGAAAGACACATGTGCACACACACATACAGACAAATATACATATATTCATATGTTCACACACATACATACGCACACAGAAACACACATGTGTACATGTTTACATGTACATACATATGCACAGGTACATGCGGCACAGGCACGTGCGCGCTCGCGCACACGCACACACACGGGAACCAAAGGGAATAATAAAATAGCAATTATTTGACCCTGCATTAAGGTCACGCCTGAGCTAGCTTGAGGGCTGTTATACTTACAGGCCTTTGGCTATGAGATACAATGGTCAAAACTGGACAAACACATATCCACATTCCAGAAATGTTATTTACTTACTGTGTGGCTTTAAGTAACCTAGGAAGCTACTCTGTTCTTGAAGTCTTTGTTAGGGGAAACAACTGCTCTGCTTTCTTAGGAATGACTCAGAGCATGACAGGGCACATGCGGTGAGCGAGGATGCCTTCCTCCTCTGCTGTTTCATGTACTCTGCAGCAATGACCATACAACACCACAATGCCTATACTAGATGTATGACAAATAGTGTTTTTTCCTTCCTTCCTTCCTTCCTTCCTTCCTTCCTTCCTTCCTTCCTTTCTCTTTCTACTTATCACCTCAAATGGGCTATGACTTCTCTGGAGTTTTTATATTATTACTATTATTATTGCTGCTGTTGTTGTTGTTTGAGACAGGGTTTCTCTGCGTAGCCCTGGCTGCCCCAGAACTCACTATGTAGACCAGGCTAGCCTTTAACTCACAGATCTGCCTGCCTCTGCCTTCTGAGTGCTGGGATTAAACGTGTGAGCCATCACCTCCCAGCAATATTTTAGTTTTTAAGATTAAAAAAAAAATTATCAGTGTGTTTATTTATGGTATAGTATGGTGTGTGTGTATTTATGTGTGTATAGGTGCCTTTAAAGGCCAGAAAGAGGGCTGAGGTCCTCTGAGCTGGAGTGACAGGTAGTTTTGACCTGCTTGTTGTGGGTGCTGCGAACTGAACTCTGGAACTCTGCAGGAGTAACAAGCAGGGTGCCCTTAACTGTTGAGCCAACTCTCCAGCTCTTTATTTCTATTTTTAATTCATAAATTATTTTTGAACACTGGAGCTCAAATCCAGGGCCTTTGGCCTGCTGTGCAAGCTTTTCAGCACTGGGCGATAGGCCCAGCCCTTGGAGTTTTACCACTTCTCCTTTCCAGATGCCCTGGTCAGTAAGCTCCCAACCCACACAGTCCACTAATGTGAGAGACAATTTAAAAGGCAGAAAATTGTAAGAAATCCAGAAACAGGGTCTCCCATGGAAGAAATGCACACAGGGGGTGTGACCTGTGGCAGGAAGTGGTGTTATAAACTGTATCTGTGGGTCTAGAGGGTACTGTCAGGGCATTGCTAGAGACCAAGGGATGCTGGGGAAATGGATGCAGGGACAGGAAATGAGTAAACCGATGATGAGATGATCCAGGAGAGAATCAACTACTACATAGAAAACATGTAGATACTTCGGGAGTTACAGAGTGCTGGAAAGGACACTTCACAAATGTGTGGCAGTTAATTCTATGTTAACTCTCGGATAGAAATTGTAATTACAATAAGATGCTTATCTTGGTATTCAATACTTACCTGGTCATCAATTCTGAAAACATGGTGAAGGCTTAGTCAAAATTCTCATCTAGCCCTACTGTGGCTAAGGGAAAGGGTAAAGGTTGCTGGCAGGACGGAACTCGTCACCTGTTGTAAGGAGACGTTACATACTTTCCTGACATGAGGAAGGCAGGGGGTACCAGGTACGGCTACATTTAAGAACTTGATAGCAAGCACCACGTGCAGCGCCCAGAAATGACGAAAGTGACATCTTTTCCTCTTTCCCCCTGCCCTGCCCTGCCCTGCCCACATGTTGACAGTTTATTTCAGCTCTTGGAGGAAAACTAAAGCAAGAAAATACCTCAATTACATGAAGACTCTGGCTTTTAGGATTTTCGAAGTCTTGTGTGGGGCTAAAACACAAATCTATGAACTTAATCATAATTTAAAGTGAAAGTCAGTGAATGTGATAAGAAGCATGGGATGTTTTGTTTAGGTCGAGAAATAATAATTCCTTAGTCCAATTTCTAGGAAATCATGATCTTGTTGACCAGAGGCCTAACCACAACGATAGGACAGTGTGATAAACCCCCACGGAAAGTTTTGCGTATGACAGGCACAAGCAGAAGCGGAAACTAAGCCAGTTTCACATTTTCGGGATGGGATCACGGCAGCACGGGCACTCAGAGAAGGCTCCTTGCAAAGCTGTCTGAGACGATAGGCAGGAGGCCACGGGTGGTACAGATCAGGCAGTGCTGGGGGAAAGCATTTCTAGGGAGGGGAGGTGAAGTGGTAAAGCAGAACCCTAGCGGGGAGTCTGCCTCCAGGGCAAAGCTGAGTTCCAGTTCCCTGGGGACCCTGGCCACGTTGCAGGGGTAATTGGAACCCAGCCCCTGGCCTCAGCCCTGAGAAATACGGAGCAAGGGAGAACTGCTTCCTGTCCAGATACTGTGGGGGAGGGATACAGTGGTTGTAAAGACAGAGGTTGAAGATGGAGACCGTTATAAGAAAACGCAACCAGTCAAAAGGCAGAGAGCAAATGACCAATGTGGTACCCGTCTACAACTGACACATCTACAATGCAACTCTTGCACCTAAAACTCAGGGGACGTTGTGGAAGAGGCAGTGGAAAGACTGTAAAAGCCAGGAAAACAGGAAATTGAATGTGGGACTGTGTTTCCTAGAAATGTCAGAGAAGCTATACTCCCCAACATGGCTGCCTACACAAGTCCTGAACTAGGACGATACCAATGGAAGGCATGCTAGCGTGGAACATGCTCAGGGCCCCAGCATAGACAAAGAACTACAGGCAGTGGAGTAGTGTTGAGATGAGGAGAAATAGTCTTCTCCGGGGAAGAGCACACCAATAGGTTATTCGATGCCAAGTAGTTAGCCGCTAAAACATATACATATAAGTAACATTATATGGAGTGAGAGGTTGTAGTTATGTATTTCAAAAGGGGAGTGTGTGAGAGACAATAGTTAAAGAGACAGAGGCCATGAATTTGAGAGAGAAAGGGGGTAGGGGTATTCACAAAACAGTCCATAGAAGGAAAGGGAAGAGGAATAACAGTGCAGTTATATTTTTATTTTTATTTAATTATATCTTAATATCAAAAATAATTTTTTTAATAAGAGAAGGAATCTGAGGGAGAAGTGCAATAGCATATGGGTAACAGCAGCAGCAACAGAGAAGGGAGAGATGGGCATGGCTGTGCAGCTGCACAGCAATGACTGCTGCATTCTGCCTCTCATTCAAAATGGAGTTGAGAGGGGGCAAAAAATGATAAAAAGTGGGGTTTGCAGGATCTGGTTTGCCATGTTTAAAAATAGACCAAAAAGACAGAGTAAAGGCATCAGACACTTGTGCTGATGAAACAAGCCCCACAGAGCTAGATCTGGGGACCCACACTGGGCTGTAAGAGCTGGTGTGTGAGCACCAATAGCGAGAACTGTGGGAAAGACATATATGTTAGCAGGTGCCGCCCAGACCCATGGCAAATGCACATCTCTGCTGTGTTCCAGGCTCACTGCTCCTGTGTGAGCTGTGTCCCTGACTCAGGGGTTCTCTATACTGTAGCAGCTAAAGTGAGAGCAAAGGTGAGCCAGTGTTTAGGATCTACCATGTGAAGGCACAAGCTCCACCTGTGCTTACAAACAATTCACACAGTTTTCCCCATGACTTCTCATTGCCTCCAATATGATAGCAAACAATCACTTGAAACATCCTGATAAGACTCTCTTTGTTGGTACATTATAGGTGGGTCCAGCCTTCATTAAATGCTCCCCTTCAGAACCCACAGCACAGCTTAGCTCGTGGAAGAGCTGAGAGTGAATGCTGTGGCTTCCAGCTCTGAAAACAGGAAACTGGAAGGCTAGCACTCTGACTCAGTATGGAAGAAGATGCGAGGGCCAGCTGTCTGAGCCTTCTGAAGAACAGAGTGTCATGCCTTACTGTCTCTGGCTGTCCAGAACAGCAGAAGAAATGATGAGTCAACTGAGCCAATCATTTGTCCAGCAAATGTGTGCTTGGTTGCCTGTAATATGAAAGGTAGGTTAGGGAGCAGGCCAAGGGGGTGGGAATCACAGACACAATCCTTGTCTTCAGCCAGCTTGTGGTCTAGTTAGGAAGGCATTGATGAGCCAACAGAGAGAGGAGGACATGAGCACTAAAAGACAGGCAGTAGAGGGAGCTACTACAGCAAAGGGGACAGGAGGTCAAGAGACCTTGCGTGGCTAGAGTAGAGAGGAACATTGTTTTGGGCAGAAGGATCTGTGTAGAGGGAAAGAGAGATGAGTCAGGACACTCACTTAAAGACTGAGCAGAGAGCAGAGTACTTCTGGAGGAAGATGGCTGGCTGGGTATCAAGTGAAGGAGAGGCCTGGGAATGGAAGCCATGAGCCTGCAGACTTTGAGTAGAATTGGATCCTACAGGGCATGAGGAGCAACACAAAAAATTAGTCCCAGAAAAATGCAGGCCATTTAGATCTTTGTAAAGACCTGTCCCAACTGCCAGTTGTTGTTTATTTATTATTATTGTTGTTGCTGTTGTTGTTTCTGGGTTTCCTGGAACTCACTCTGTAGACCAGGCTGGTTTCAAACTCATAAAGATTCACCTGCTTCTGCCTCTCGAGTGTTGGGGTTGAAGGTGTGTGCCACTGCTGCGTGGCTCTAACTACTGCTTTAAATGCCTACATTGAGTACTGGCAAGACTGGGAGGAAGCGGGTGGGGCTATATAGCATTTAGCATGAAGGAAGATTGGCCAGAAAGTATTCTGGGTATGTGTGCCCATGGGCATGTTCCTTTATCATGTATCCTTTATTATTTGTTTCTGAGCATTGTGGGACATGATGGTGGGCCTGCCAACACCCCAGTCTAATGGCTTTCCCTAACACGGATCATGCTTCAGGTAACGTCTCTTGACCTTCACTGCCAACAAGGAGTCCATTGTCTATGCATCCTGCCCCTGTGCCTTCCAATGGTTGCCTTGGGGAAGTTTGAGGAAAGTCTAGGCCAATTTTTTTTTTCATTAACAAAAGAAAAGAGTAAAACCAAGGAGGAGGATAGTTGGATAAAGACCCAGAGTGGAGATGCGAACCAAAGCTCAGATCCTGAGGCATGTACCCATCTTTGCTTACCCATGAAGACCTGTGGAGCATCATGGGAGGCGGCTACCAGAGCTTCCTGCTTGCTACAGGCAGAGTTGAAACACAGGTTCCAGTGAGAAGACAAGCATGGGGCTTGCTATGATTCAGGGAAGCGGGATGGGTATCACAGAGGAATAGGAAGAAAGAGAGGTGCCTTGCCCCCTCTCTTGTATCCTGGGAGATCTTGAAAACTTGATTTTGCAGGTCACACTGGACAGCCGCTACTGGCTTTTCACTATTATTCACCACTAGATTTATTGCTTGGAGAATACAATTCAAATTCACCAACTTCCATCAGAGTTGTACTTGTCTATTAATGTTTACATCTCTCTGTGTGGCTCTGTCTCTCTCTGTGTGTGTGATGGTCTCAAGAAAATGCACATGGAAATATCCATGGTTGAAACACAATATAAAAATGAAACAGAACAGTAAGATGACTGATTCATGGGACACCTCTCCCATCCCAGCAGGCTAAACATTTGTACAGTTCTGTTTCTAACTTCAAATGCTTTATGGTAAATGCCCTGTACAGCTCATGTCTTTCTTCCTATCTCTAACAAACCACGACTGTGCAAATTTGCCAACAGCACCCTATATGTGTGTGTTGCTTTTTGTTGTTTTGTTTTAACTTCCTTGGATTTCACCCGAAGAAACCAAGAAGCCCTTCTAGCAAACAAACAGCCACCGACAACTGCTTAGAAAAGGCAAAACAAATTCGAATAGCTGCAGAGGAGACGGCATTGCTGTATGAATGCACATCACACTGAAATGTCTGTTAGGTTTTCCATTACCGCTCTTGCATTTCCAACTGTAGGATAAAATCTACTTCTTAACCCTACAGCCTTTCTTTCCCTGGTTCAGAACTTGATGTTCAACAGGCTAAATGACCCCCTTAAAGCAGTAACTGCTCCTGTGGGTGCATGCCACTTGCAAAGGCCGCCAGATAAGACTAAAAGAAGCTATTCCTCTGACTGTGGAGTTGGACTTTGAGTATAATGAATGGTTCAAGGCGGACATCCTCCCCTATTATTGTCATCATTTCTTTATCAATGGATGCAGGAGTTGGTGCTCTGTGCCAACACACTCCATTTTGCCCTGAGGGAAAAAATACCAGAATAATATAATAAAATTGTATGGAAATGAAGTATACAACCAATAGATTCTGTTCTGTGAAAGTATACACTAGCATGTTTAAGGGGGATCGTGGTGGCTTAGGAAGGTCCCTGCACTTCTGCTTATGCTGCATGGTGAAGGATTGAGGTGAGGTGGTATATGTGTCTAGGAAAACGTGGAAAGCAAGGCAGAGACTCAGGCTTCCTCCAAAAGCCCACTGCTGAGGAGGTCCATGCCTGCCTGAGAATTTAGGCTGAGTGCACATAAAGAGGGTCTTCTAATCTTTAATCCACAGTTCCTCATAGGCTGTAGGTCCTTGATATGTTCACAACACATGCATTAGTGAATGCACAATTACAGTTTTATCTATTCGTAGAACTGGGAGTGACTCTGACTAGGTTCATAAATCCTAGTGGATAAACAAGAAGGACGAGTGAAGTTTCTTTATAGTTTAAGACACCCAATCAAGCCTCATAGTCTTTGAATTGAAACGTAAATCATGGGCTGATAGTTCAGTTGGTAAAGTGTCTGCTGTGCCAGCACCGGGACCTGAGTTTCAGAACCCACATGAAAAGCTAGGTGCTCTTGGAATACCAGTGCTGGGGTGGCGCTGACAGTTGGGTCCCTGAAGCTTTCTGGCAAGCCAGCCTAGGACAGGATAGGGCTTGGGGAACAACACCAGAGGCTGACCCCCTGGCTTCCACAAGCATGGTCACTTGCACCCATAGTCCTACACTACACACATGCGTGCATACGCGTGTGCTATTTTTCATCTTTACTTGGGATGCACATGAACCTAGAAACAAGACCAGGCTTGGGATGCACATGAACCTAGAAACAAGACCAGGGCATGTCTATAATATGAAGAAAATGGTTCAGTTAAAAATTTACTTGATTATTTAACTAAAAATAAAACCAAACCAAAAAACATTTAGAATTACAAGCCCCCATCACTGATGCTAGACTTCTTCCTCTTCTTCCTCCTCCTCCTCCTCCTCCTCCTCTTCTTCTTCTTTTTCTTCTTCTTCTTCTTTCTCTTCTTCTTCTTCTTCTTCTTCTTCTTCTTCTTCTTCTTCTTCTTCTTCTTCTTCTTCTTCTTTTTCTTCCTTTTTTCTCTTGTAGGCCTGGCTGTCCTGGAACTTGTTCTGTAGAGACCTGCCTGCTCTGCCTCCTGAGTGCTGGGGGTTAAAGGCATGTGCCAACCACTGACCATTTCTATGCTTCATCTTTGCTTTCAGTTGTAGCATCCAAATTTAGAACTGAGCTTGACACACAGTAGGCATTCCATGTTTTTGAGTGAATGAATGCATGAATTCAAGGTGGTACCAGTGTTATGAATGAAGTAGATCTGAGGTTAGCCTGGAAGTAGATCTGAGATTAGCTTGGAATTTGGCTCTAGATTTCTGGTGGGACAGACGAGGAGACTGAAGAGCTCCATAGATTCGGAGAAGGCAAGTCTGTGAATTCTCCCAAAGCTCTGAGAGTTCAAAGCACTTAGTCAGAATGACAGCGAGAAATTCATTTTGTGTCTTGGTCTAAGCATTAATTTCATGAAGAATTAAAACCAAATGTTTTGTAATCTTCAAAGATGAATGATAAAATAGCAAAGATAAAATGAAGATGTGAATACAACGCTTCTGGCCTGCTTCCGATATCCATAATTAGCCCGTGTCAACCTTTTTCCTTCTTGGCAAGATGCAGCCAAGGTCTGCCATAACAGAAATCAATGAATGGCCACAGGCCCTTTGCAGTAATTGCCTCCGTTCTCTTGGGTCTCTCTCCTACCTGCTACCCAGATTTTATAGCCCTTATAGGCCACAGGCTTGTCACCTCCTCTGGTCTCTATACTGATTGCTTCCTAGCTTTCTTAGACTGTTAGCTCTTTAAATAACTTCTTTTATTTCTGAATCAAATTCCTGGTGCTGGCCCAGTTTGATGACCCTTCAGCAGAGGCTTGGATGTTATATTTTATAAAACTTTGAATTAAAGATGATTTTTTCATTTATAAAAGAGTTTTGATGCAAACTTACTATCCCCAGTCTGTGCATTTATTGGCTAATAGTGCTTAGACGTAATGTCAGAATATTAGAGCTAAGCTGCTTCTCCCACCAGTACTTAGTGCATCATGAGAACAACTTTCTGGGTACTCGTATTTGAGGCATTATGCTAAATTCCTGTAAGAAGGTGGGAAAGAGGTCAGGCCAGCTGCTTTAGTGACACCAAGGGTTGATACAGAATATGGAGGATCCTCTTGGGAAGGCAGGGAGAGTGGCTTGAGGCTCTTAAGATTTGATTGAGGAACCTGGCTCTCTACTAAGGGAGAATGTATAAATTTGCGTTTCAGTCACAACAAACCATCCATTCACTGGCCGAGTTCCCTCCTAGGAGTTTCAGACATGGAGAATTCTAACCTAAATATAGAATCCATTTGAGTTGCTTAGATCCAATGTTAGGACAGAAATGTTCACACTTTCAGGCAACTGGCCATATGGCTTTGAAAAAGAATGCATTTTTAGTTCAGCGGGGAAGATCTTTTGGAAATAAAAAAAAAAACATGTTGAGTCCTGATAAACGAATACGTTGGGATGAACTGTTCAATGGAAAGCCACTGGCTGCAGTGTGGGAGAGATCTTTAGCCTGACGTGCTCTCAGCATGTCTGCCACTTCGTAAGGTTGTTTTAAAAAGAGGAATATTTTCTTGGCACACTCATTGAGAAATGTGGAGATGGTCTCGAACACCGGGAGACGTTTCCTGGTTTGGCTATCAGCATAGATCGGTGTGCTTGGGTCCTAGATGCTAGAGTGAGGATGGAGAGGTGCTGCTGGAGAGATGTGCCCAGTTGGTGATACCAGCAGTGGGCCTAGGAGTAAAATGGAGGATGCTGGTAGTGGGAGTGCCATAGATATATTCCTGCTGTTAACTGCACAGTTCGTTAGGCGCACAAATGTTTATCATGAGGTGACATGTCAGGGGTGACACAGATTTTAGAAAGTTTTTTGTTAACAGCTCTGCAGGCTAGAAGTCAGGAACAGTCTGTCTCCAAAGACCCTATCTTTTATACAGATTATTATACTAGGGATTAATACTAGAAAAAATAGTTTCTTGACAGTCCTTATATAATCTAGTACAGCCATTTGCTTCCAAGCCAGTGCTACCCATGAGCTATATTTCCTAGTGGCTGAATGCATGGCTCTGAAGCCACATCAGACTCCAGCTCCACTTTTGAGCACCTGGGTTTAGAAAGATGCTGAGACTGTCTGTACCTCAGTTCTCTCGCTTGTAAGAGGGGAATAATTCCCTTGTATGAGTTTAATGAGGTACTTCAAGCCAAGGAGACGGAAGCCAGCCTCTCTGCGGGGTAAGTTACCAAGACATATATTTTATTATTATCTCATTATTGATTGTTTCTATGGCTGTAAATCTAGGTCAGAGAGACTGAGCTGTTGCACATGTGTCACAGCGCTGGACAGCTGAAGAATCAGCGGCAGTTCTCTTGTATTTCTGCAGTACTGTTTACACGTTAGAATTCACACCCCTGGTACAGCTTGTACTAATCTCAAGCCTCCCGTTCGCAAGTGCGCCTTCATTAAGGCAATCTTTTGATTATCACGGCACTTCACATGTGTAGTCTGGATTGGGGATTACCTTCTTTCACTCGCCATACAAACGCAGCAGATCCCATTTTAACCACTCCTACTCCTCCCAAAGCTTTGAGGACCAGCTGAGAGAGCTTCTGAAAGTTGTGTGAGAAAGCACAGCAAGGAATATCAAGAATGAATTTGAACCCATGCTCACCCAGAACAAAATGCCTGTGTGTGGCATTGGAAGAAAGTTTTGGGATGTGTTTGTAAGTCATCTAAAATTTTCTGTTTTATAAAAGGACCATATGATTACTATGTCATGCTAATGTTGTGAAATATATACAAATCTACTCAAGTCCTTTCCAGGGCTCATAGACCACCACACACACACACACACACACTCTCTCTCACACACACACATAGTAGCTGAAATCTTTACTTTGGACTTCAGTTTTTTGCCCCTCCACCTGTCAGCCTGTGATATTCCACTCTCTGTTGTGCAACCTGCTGCTCTATGGCAATGCACACCTGCTGCCCAACAACACAAACAATTCACTATTTAAACTTCTTCCAGGAAGAGGCTCCTCTATCAAGCTTCCTGGGGATCAGCATTTACTTACCAGCACATGTTTTGTAGGAATGACAAATTTCTTGACACTGTTTTCCAGGGTAAAAATTAAACATCTATTTAATGTAAAACCAAAGAGTATAAGACAACTATGGATTTATTTCTATTTTTAGTATTTCTTTTGCCTAAGCCATGATTATGTCATCCTTTATCATTTCACCCAGCCGTAATATTTTTATGGAAGTCATTCCTGACTTCCACCAGCTGGAGAAGACCTTTGAGCGCTCATGTCATTGCTCTTCTTGTGTTAAAGTGATGGTTTAAGGTGTTTGTCCCTGCCTATGGATGGTGTCTGCGGATGAGCATGGAGTCATGTGGGAGTATATCAGGAGGCCTGGGGAGTGAATGCAACTGTTGGCCACATCAGTGACCACTCTCAACATCATCTCTAGCCTTATTCCAACAGTCAACCTTACCCATAATTCCTTTCCATAGTTGCAGCCAATGCATATTGATCTGATTTTCTGGTTGGATGAAAGAACACTAAGGCCATATCAGGATATGACTGACAACTGGATCCATCACCAAGGCATTAGTTGCAAGAACCACTGATCATTACAGCACCCCAAAGCAATGGCAGCGTATAAGGATGTACCAAGAGAATCAAGCCCCTAGGAGGCCACCAGGACCACGGGATTTTCTGGCATTAATCATGCCTCACCATATGCATAAAGCATAATAACCAAACGAATCATCTGTGGGAGCCCTTACCTGTCTGTGCTGTTGAGTGACTTGATATCCCAGGCCTGCAATGGATTGGTTCTGCATTTTCTGAAGTATGATCTTTTGCTGAAGTGGTAAGGGTGACCTTAGCAAAGGCTGGCTTGATAAAGGTTGGGTGGGTTGGGACGGCTGCTGCTGCTGCTGCTGCTGCTGCTGCTGCTGCTGCTGCTGTTGCTGCTGTTGCTGCTGTTGCTGCTGCACTGTCATTGAACCTTGCTGCTGCTGCTGTTGTTGTTGCTGCTGCTGCTGCTGCTGCTGAGCTACCAATGAGTTTTGTGGCTGTGGCTGCTGCTGCTGCTGAGCTACCAATGAGCTTTGCTGTTGTTGTTGCTGCTGCTGCTGTGTGTAGTGCAGAAGAGGAGGCTTGTTCTGGGAAGGCAGAAGAGAAGGCATCGGCTGGTTCGCTTGGTCTGAGTTAAAATGGAACAAAGGCTTGGTATTGCCATGGCGGGGCTCCAGGCTTGGGTGTGGGTTGTTAATGAAACCTCGACTGATGTCCTGAGACTTTTGCTGCAGAAGCACATCCAGGTGTCCGGCCTGAGCTGAGGGGCTAGCCTTGTATGTGTAGTTGGCCGCTGCTTTGGGCTGGTTGCTGCTGCCAGCCACCCCAGGCATGGGTGACCCCTGTGGGCTGAATGGCTGCTGGGCAAAGGAAGGACTGGGGATTTTTTCCTGCACAAATGCCCCTGGGGATGGCCCAGCAGAGGACTGCAAGGGTGGCCAGCTGGGAGGTGGCTGCTGCTGCTGCTGCTGCTGTTGCTGTTGTTGCTGCTGCTGCATCCGCGCGTGCTGCTGGCGGTTTGCAGCTATCTGCTTGAGTTGCTGGGCATGGGAGACTTCTTGCCAGCTTGGTAGGGCCCTGTTTGCTCCTGACACTGTCTGGGGCTGAGGTTGACTCTGGGGGACTGTGGGGATTGGGGATGAAGTGGAGAGAGCAGAGTTGGCCAAGGAAAACGCGGGGCCGGCGGATGGGGGCCTCAGCTGGGGAGAGCCTGAAGTGCCTTGCGTCGTCAAGCCAGGTGAGTATTCGCTTTTGATAACGATCTTCTCCATGGGCATCGAGGGTCTCGGTGTGCTCCTCTGGCTTTGTTGACCCAAGTCAATGCTGAATGGGTCATCCTGCTTAATGGTGGCATTGATCATGTTCTCCAGCTCCAAGTCGCTCATGGGAGGCACCGAGATGTTGGTCAGTTCGTTGAACAGCTCCTGCAGCTCGGGGTCCATCAGCTGATCTCCAGGATCATCTCCAAACCTGTTAGTAAAAACACTCTCCTGTGTCATTTGGTCATCCATGTGCTTACTGCAAGACAGGGTCTCCCCGGGCTCTTTTTTCACTTCCTTTAAGCCCATGTTAAACATGTTGTTGCCAGGAGAATGCGCAGGCGGTGGTAGAGCGTTAGTCTTTCTCAGGGATGCTTGGCTCATGGGCAAGGGCCCTGACATCATATGACTTTGTCCATTATTCACCGAGAGGGTCCCCTGACCTGTAGGAAGGTTCTCCCCAACCCTGATTCTTTTGATGTCAAGGAATGAGCTGTCAACAAAGCCATTGGGCCGCTTGCTGTTGGCAGGAGACAGGTTGACGATTTGTTTTCTTTTCAGGGAGCCCTGGAGCTGAAAGACAGAAGCGAAATAAAACAGACATATTTGAGATTCTTATACCTTTAAACCAGAGCAGTGTAATGTTGAATAAAAAAATCATTTTAAGGCTATTATTTATTTCTGAGTGTTTTCCCGGAATGTATAGTATGTACCATCTGAATGCTTTACATCCAAGGAGGCCAGAGGAGAGCACTCGATGCCTGGAACTGGAGTCAATGATGGTTGTGAGCCACCATAAGGGTGCTGGGAATTGAGCCCAAGTCCCCTAGGAGCGTAGCTATTGCTCTTAACCCCTGAGTCATCTTTCTGACTTTTATGCTCAATTTTTAAATGTATAATTAAAAAGCTTTATTTTGCTTTCTGGAGGCAAGATCTTATTTATTCCAGGTTGCTCTCAAACTTGCTATGTAGCTGAGGGTACCCCTAACCTTTGACCTTCTCAGTAGCTGGGATTACAGGTGTCTGTCACCACATCTCGTTTACATGCTGTTTGGGGTCGACCCCAGGCCTTTATGCATGCCAGGCAAACACTCTTCCACCTGACTTACGCCCTCTGCCTACAACATCGAATTTAAACATCTGATCCCTCATGGAGACCTAGTCTGGAGTACAGTGGAATACACAGAAGAAAATGAAATTAGTTTAGAGGGCACAAAAGTCCCCATGATTGACTCACAGGTTAATAGGGGAAGGATTCTTCTAATATGTGAGGAGTTTTCACCATACCTAAGCATGCTTTAAAAAAAAAACTGGGATGGAGAAAACATCTTGCACACACTCCCACATAATACTAGGCAGATACACACTCAAAGTGCTCACACTTGGAGTAAGTTGGGAAAAAACCAATGAGTTTAAAGAAGTACGAAAGTTCTAGCTTCTTTCTATGTTCCTTCCCACGTCCAACCTTACCCCATTTGGCATCCTCTCAGGCCCGAGGAGCCCTTCTGTTTATTATTCATGAATTTTCTTTCCATGCTCTCCCATCACTTTGCATTTGGGCCTGTGATGGACTAGACGACAAGAAATGTTATTGTCTGGACTCAGCCTTTTGCCACGTCCAGGTTGTTCCCAGCTCCTTCTTTGTCACTTAAGATCTGGGATGTCGGGGTGTTTACTACCCTTGGTCTCTTCATGCTGGAGGTACAAATGATAGTGGACACATACTTATTAAAAGGGACACTCAAAGCATAGGTTCTCTCAGACAACTTTTTTTCTGCCAGTGTGAAGAGACACCATGTCCATGGCAACTCTTATAAAAGAAACTCAGAAAAAAAAACCCCACTTATTTGGGGCTTGCTTATAGCTTCAGAGGGTTAGTCCATTGACATCATGCTGGGAAGCAGATAGTCACGGTGCTGGAGCAGTAGCTGAGAATTTTGCATCCTGATCTGCAGGCAGGAGGCAGAGACGGAATGACACTGGGCCTGGTGTAGGCTTTTGAAACTTCAAAGACCATCCCTAGTAACACAGCTCCTCCAACAAGGCCACACTTCCTAATCCTTACCAAACAGTGCCACTAATGAGAGACTAGACATTAATTAAAACACAGGAGTCTTTGTGGGCAGCCTCATTCAGATGAACTACAGCCACTAAATCTCCCAACAAAACCAAGCTTGAGAAACAGTACCGTGCATGGTGTTATGAAAAAAAGGTACTGGGACAAGACTGATCCAAGCTTACATTCCAATGCTATGACTAGGAAACTTACTCATCTGAGCCTCAGTTTCCCAAACTGGAAAAATTCTCAAAGGAAGGAACTAGATAACTCATATAAAAAGTTGGCACAATGTTCACAGTAGAAACTCCACAAAGTACAGTTTATAAGAAAAGCCCATGGCTTACCATGTTTTGCACATCTCTCCACAGCAACACGTCTGTGCAGATCACAGTGCCAAAGTATTGCACCCGCTGACCCAGTGATCGGACTGAACTTTGGGAATCTCACATCCAGGGAGCAAGGAAGAGGGACTGTGCAGGCATGCCAGTAACTGTTCTAAAGCCATAAAGCATTCATCCTTGGTTCCCTGAACCAATAGCTGGTTCATCTCTGAAGCAGAAGCTGCATCCACCACAGTGTGGCTTCCATGGCTCTGTCCACAGACCTAAATTTTTTAATGTCTTCTTGGGATAATTGCAAAGCAGCTGAGGCTGAAATGCTTTTCAGAAAGTTCTATCGTGTCTCTCCCTCCTTCTTATTTATAGCCACCCCTCTCCCGTTTGAAGATTCCTGAATTAAGCAAAAGAAATTCACAGAACTGTATATACATTATATGCCAGAGATTTTAAACATGATGCTCTGCATCCGCCTAAAAGCTTATTAGGTGCACACCAGGTATGCATTTTATAGCTATTAAGTGGAAGGACTGATGGTTTGGGTCTAATGCCAACCATTTCTGTCCTGTGATGTTTCATTCAGTCTAGATCCAAGGTCCACATGGCAGGAAGATGTGCAGTGGCAGTGAACACAAGGCTGCCTTAGAACTCAGGTAAAATGGGGCCAAATTGAGGATGACCAGGAGGCAGTACAGGACCAAATGTGAACTGTGCTTCTTGCCACCATGCTCATCAAAACCAGTTCAGCCACTCTTGCCCCTTGCCTGGCTTATCCACTCACAGGTGGTGTGAGACTAGGATGGATGTGAAGTGCTGTTGGAACAAGTGTGAACCTTTCACAATGGCTGACTCTAATAGGAAAGCATGCTGGGCCATTTGATCCTCCATTAAAATTGTGGGGCATGAGACCAGCACCACCAAGCTGGCTGCATGGTGGTTTATGGAGCCTGGGAGCTGCTACAAAGGCACAACAGTAGCAAGCTTCAGCGAGGCAGCAGCAGGGTGCTGAGGACCTCTGCATCTCTCTGCGTCCTTTGACACACTGTGGCACTGTGTAGTGACTTCCTGTCTGCTCAGGTTAGTGTGAAGGAGGTCTGTTACTAACCAAGCAGTCTAACCCGGTCGCTCTGGATGTCCATCAGTGACCGGCAAAATGGCAGCTGAGGGCAGGGCTCCCCCAGCTCCTTCTCTGCTCAGTGTCTTCTTTGATCACAGGAAAATGACAGCCAACCCCACAATCAATAGAAACTCAAGGTGTCCACTGTCTGTTCTAGGGTAGGGGAGAGGTCTAACCACAGGCAGCCATGTTGCTTGTTTTACCTCAGCATGAGCTACATTTGGAGAGTTTTCTATGCAGTAAGGAACAATGGCATGCATTCATTTTACAGGTTTGTGTTTTCATCTTTGATTTATCTTTCCACTGCTTTGAAAAACAAAACAAAACAAAACAAAAAACCAACTAAAAACTTGTTCTGCCAGATTCTCTAGCCACTCCTTCCCAGGCATGCACACCTGTGGGATGCAGCCCATGCACACCTGGAGGTAGCCTGTGCACACACTGTGGGATGCAGCCTGTGCACACACTGTGAAATGCAGCCTGTGCACACACTGTGGGATGCAGCCTGTGCACACACAGTGGGATGCAGCCTGTGCACACACAGTGGGATGCAGCCTGTGCACACACAGTGGGATGCAGCCTGTGCACACACTGTGGGATGCAGCCTGTGCACACACTGTGGGATGCAGCCTGTGCACACACTGTGAGATGCAGCCTGTGCACACCTGGAGGCAGCCTGTGCACACACAGTGGGATGCAGCCTGTGCACACACTGTGGGATGCAGCCTGTGCACACACAGTGCGGATGCAGCCTGTGCAACCACAGTGGGGTTGCAGCCTTGTGCACACACTGTGGGATGCAGCCTGTGCACACCTGGAGGCAGCCTGTGCACACACTGTGGGATGCAGCCTGTGAACACACTGTGGGATGCAGCCTGTGCACACACAGTGGGATGCAGCCTGTGCACACACTGTGGGAGGCAGCCTGTGCACACACAGTGGGATGCAGCCTGTGCACACACTGTGGGATGCAGCCTGTGCACACACAGTGGGATGCAGCCTGTGCACACACAGTGGGGTGCAGCCTGTGCACACACTGTGGGATGCAGCCTGTGAACACACTGTGGGATGCAGCCTGTGCACACACAGTGGGATGCAGCCTGTGCACACACTGTGGGATGCAGCCTGTGCACACACTGTGAGATGCAGCCCGTGCACACACTGTGAGATATATCCCATGCACATACTGTGGAATGCAGCCTGTGCACACACAATGTGAGATGCAGCCCATGCACGGGATGCAGGCTGTGCACATTCAGTGCGAATGAAGCCCTTGCATGTGCTGTGGGATGCAGCCTCTGCACACTCTGTGCAAACACAGTGGGATATAGCCAGTGCACAACATGTGGGATGCAGCCGTGCACACACTGTGGGATGCAGCCCTTGCAATGCTGTGGGATGCAGGCCTTGTACACACTGTAGGATGTAGTCTGTGCACACACTGTGGGATGCAGCCCTTGCAATGCTGTGGGATGCAGCCTGTGCACACACAGTGGGGTGCAGCCTGTGCACACACTGTGGGATGCAGCCTGTGAACACACTGTGGGATGCAGCCTGTGCACACACAGTGGGATGCAGCCTGTGCACACACTGTGGGATGCAGCCTGTGCACACACTGTGAGATGCAGCCCGTGCACACACTGTGAGATATATCCCATGCACATACTGTGGAATGCAGCCTGTGCACACACAATGTGAGATGCAGCCCATGCACGGGATGCAGGCTGTGCACATTCAGTGCGAATGAAGCCCTTGCATGTGCTGTGGGATGCAGCCTCTGCACACTCTGTGCAAACACAGTGGGATATAGCCAGTGCACACATTGTGGGATGCAGCCCGTGCACACACTGTGGGATGCAGCCCTTGCAATGCTGTGGGATGCAGGCCTTGTACACACTGTAGGATGTAGTCTGTGCACACACTGTGGGATGCAGCCCTTGCAATGCTGTGGGATGCAGCCTGTGCACACACTGTGGGATGCAGCCCTTGCACACATAGTGGGTCACTAGAATCGCAGAAGCAGGCTCAGAAGGAGCAATTGCTACCTCTGTTCTGGAACACCAACAGTCATTTATTTATTCAGGGCCTTTACATCAGGCATTGAGTTAGGCGAGCTCTTCACCTGGGTGAAGAATTCTTACAGTTCTCAGATTCTTCAAAACAACTCTTTTTAGTGTTCTTTCAGCACTGTACCCTCCCCCTCTTTTCTAGATGAGAAAAAAGTGAGTTTAAAGACTGAGTAACAACTCTAGGTTACATATGTGCTCATCAATGAAACCAAGAATCCAGTCAGGGCCTCCCATGGCCAACCTTGCTCAGAGGTAAATACCAGCCACAACCATACACTGAGGGACCCAGCACCTAAAGCTGATTCTGACTTTGACTTACTTTGCCAGCGTAGCCTAGATACTTCTGCCCCCTACAAAAAGATTATCTCGAGGTCATTTCCTGCCCATAGCATAGTAGACACTGCGAGGGTGAGGTTTGAAGGGAACTATTAACCGTAACTGAGGGAATACATGAAGATGGGGATATAAAAGGTGACTGTGGTCCACGAAGGCAGCGAGGTGCCATTAAAGCCCCATTGGTAGAGTGAGCATGAAGTATGCTCAAGGTGATGTGTTCAGTTCTCAACGCACACATGCACGCACGCACACACACACACACACACACACACACACACACACACCCCAAAAAACCCAATCTCTCTGCTTTGAGACTGAATGTGGGGCAAATAGCTGCTTGATAAACCGCTGCCATTCCTCCCTCCCCCTGACCCTCTGGCTTCCTAGAACCGTGAGCCAAAAGAATCCCTTCTCTCTCAAGCTGCTTTTGTCACAGCAACGGCACAAATAACTAATACATATATGACATTAATTTGCTTATCTTTATGCAAACCTGTTGCAAGATGAAAATGTAAATTTTTTTTTCAAGGAAGAAAGTGACCTTTAAAACAAGAAGAAGGAAGACCCACAAGAGGCCCTCCTTAGATAAAAATAACAAAATAAATGCCTACCTTTCCCTGCTCATTTTCCCCTGTTTCTCTTCCTGAGAGGGCTAGGGGTAGAACAGGGCCATGTGTGTGTGCCAGGCAAGTGCCCACCACTGAGGTCCAGCGCCAGCCCTGAATGCGTTTTTTGGACATGGATTGTAATGAGGGACTGGATTTCCTCACAGCGTGGAAGAGATTGTGGCTTCTGGCATTGCTATTTACATAGGAACAACCAGATGTGGTGGTACACACCAGTAATCCCAGCACTCTGGAGGCTGAGGTAGGGGGTGGTGACGTCAACACCTGCCCGTGATCTGCAGCCTTTCAAGCAGAAGACTCCACGCAGCAGTGTGCCAGCACAGGCCAGCTTGGCCCCAACACTCTGACGTGTTAATAGTTGCTTTTCAGCTCTCACCATGTCTCGTCTACACTGTTCTGGACACAGTGCGCAGAGGCAGATGAGGAGAATAGTGCCAGAATGAAGATGTACATCATCTTTGGGGCACGGGTACCACTAAGGATGGATGGCAGGCAGAGAACGGTGACGTCATTGCTTAGAGGTTGATGGAGAAATCTCCGCCTGTCACAGCCTTGAAGCTCCAGTATGAGAGACAGAGAGACAAGAGGTCACTCCACCAGTGAAAAAGATTTGTTAAGTACACAGAGAAAGCTCTAAGCCAGGCATCCTATCATGTCACTCAAAGCTTAAAGGAGATACTGCAGATAATGAAGCTGGCGACAAAATATAAAAGCCTTCAGTCAGCACAGGCCTACGGTTTTACACTTCCTCACTGCCTATGAGCCAGAGAGCACTTTTAATATTTCACAAGAGATCCAAAATTGCTGTGCTAGTTTGTGAGATGCTGTACTGACTGGACCCTCTGCCTGGTCTTCTGAAGGGCTTCTTCGGAGTGTGGGCTTCCACACAGCAAATCTGGTCTGGTTTACATTCCACACAGGGATTCCGACTCTCTTCTGGTGAGATCCAGCAGGCTGCTGCTCTTTACCCCTGTGTTTGCTCAGATCTCTCTCTGCACATGCCTTGCCTTTTCACACATATGGTCTCTGCTGGGTAGGCACAAGCCAGCCTAGGCTAGATAGAGTCTACAAACAGTGGCCTGTCTTCCTTGGGGCTGGGGTGGAGGTACTAAGAACATGTACTGGTGGGGACTGCAGCCTGTCAGTAAACAGCTCTGCTTTAAACAGCTGTGCTTCGCTCTCCCAAAGGCCTGAAACATAAACTTCCTGGAGGGATTTGAAAGCACCGTGGTTGCGCAATCCTCTGATTTCTCTTTCTTCCCCTGCCCCGATCCTTTCCCAAAAACTAAATACACCCTTTGTCTCCTGTGCTGCCCTGGAAACAATGGACATACCTCACAAAGGTAACAGTTCAGCCCGAAGGCGGCAGGGCTCCCCTAAGATTCCTGGCCATCTCAGCCAGGCATGCAAGAACCAAATCTGTGGCTGCCTGGAGGTCAGTCAGCCCCACCCCCCAGTGTGTGTGTGTGTGTGTGTGTGTGTGTGTGTGTGTTTACCTTGGTTCCACCATCTGAGAGCTTCTTTACAGCCCATTAGAGACGTGGTTGGTGCTAGAAATGAGAAATGATCTAGAGAGAGACTGGCCCGAAGATCATACATGACTTCCTGTCGGCTCTTAAAGTGAACACTTTTGATTTCTTGGAATAATACATCTGAGCTCATTACAACTCTTGAGGGTGAGTGCAATTCCTCCCTGGTTCACACTTCTCCCTTACAAGTGTCACTTACAAGTTTATCATCAACCAGAAAAATCATTTACTGAAAGAGAGAAGAAATTGGAGATTTGAGACCTTCACCAAAGACATTAAAAAGCTCCTTTCATTCTTTGGCCTGATAGAACTCTGGACTTTTATGTGGCTAAATGTTGCTGGCATGACTATATCCAAGCCTACTGTAAGTTATCTGAGCATGGGCCTTGGTACCGAGCACGTGCCTACCATGATGCTTACTGTGGCTGAACTGCTTCCTGAAGCAGTCTCAGTCCTCAGGATGCTGCTGGATCATTTTAGCCACTAAGAGTCACCACAGCAAGCAGTCTGCAGCTTGTGGGGAGCTTTCTCATACCCAACCGGCATCCCACGAGCAACTACATGATCACAAATGTGAGGTCCTGAGAACTGGAGCCTCAAGGAAGATGAGCAGCATCCAAATGAAACACAGTTGAAGGGGCGAGAATGCATCGACGGACTCAGGGTAGACATGCACCTCTGAGGTGATCCCAAGCTGCCATGCAAGGCAGAGGATCGCTGTGACTGACTTCATGCTGGGAGGGACATGCTGGACCAACAAGGCACGCTTCAGTCCTGTGTGAATTTTAGACACAGACTTACACTCCTATAAGAAAAGCTGCTGGGCTTGTGTTGAGTGCGGGCTTTGCTGTTGGTAGACTGGCTGAGGGAAAGTACTAGATGTATCTGGAAACTCTTTCCATGATGTTGCTCCGTAAGACTCAGACAACAGGAGATGTCATCACTCCAACAAGATAACCATTCTTTATAAAACCCAAGATAAAGATGAAAATTCTTCATTTTTTTCTTAAGACAGGATTTCAGTATATACATGCATACATGCCTCTTTATACATATATGTATCTGTATGTAAAGATATCACAATAAAGCACTTCTTTCTATGCTAATTTTAAGATTAATATTAGGAAATTCAAAGTAGATATTTTTTCCCATGTGATCAAGTACATTAAACATAGTCATTCCAGATCTGTTCCTGATGATGATGTCCTTAAGCATCCTGAGTTGTCTCCACAATCACCGCAAGGACCCGCAGGAGCCTTTCAGAGATGGGCCCACTTAAAGAACACAATATCCCATAAAAGCCCAAAGAACAAGAGAATAACTGCTTTGTGCATGAAATACTTTATCCATGACTCACTTTTTGCCCAAAATATATCGAAGTGAATCCAAAGTAAATGCTATGTCTAAAATGCTGGCTCTACTCCTGAAACTGCGAATGCCCTTCTCAGCAGACTGCGCATTAAACATCCTTCATCCCCTAGGCTTCTCCCTCCCAGTTCACCTGGAGGGTCCCCCTCCAAAGAGTCACCTGGAAGGCCAGCTCACAGCACCCTGCTCCCCCCCCCACCCCCCGGCCGTGTTCCTTGGCTCTACTCTGATGATTTTAGCACTTTCTGTCTTGTATTGTTCTTGGCAACTGGCTCAAGTATGTGAGGATTTTTTTTTAACTTCAGTATAATTTCAAAAGTCAATGTAAGAGAAGCTTTTCATGGCCCTTCAGCCCGTGCAGGCTCTAGCCCAGGGAGATCCTCACTGCCTAATTGGTGGTCTGTCTTCCTGGGCTGCCTGTACACGTACACGGGGCACTTTTCTCTCTCTGGCCGTGCTCATGCGCGAGACCTGCTTTTGTAAGTCTCCCTGAATGATACCGTTTCTTGTCCCAGCGTGGAGCTGCTACGACCTGCAAGGGCACGGCCGAAAGGTTTTGGGGGAGGAGATGCTCAAGTTGCTGCAGTTTCTGTGCAGTGGGCTGGGCATTAGACTTGTTTAAAAATGTTGGTCAGTGTCTCCAATTGGATGTGTCAGAGAAAATTAGTATTGTCTGTCTGCTCATTGTGTGGGGCTGGGCTATGGCTACTGATATGTTCTATCTTTTCAAAAAGCCATGTCAAAGCTTCTCTAAGCTTCACGCCAGCCCCTTTTACTGTTAGTGGTTCAGAGGACTTCCACAGGTCCCTCCCTTCCTAGTATCTGGCTCTCAGTCAGTTTTCTCCTCTCTCTCTGTCTCTGTCTCTCTCTCTGTGTGTCTCTTTCTGTCTCTCTCTCTCTCTCAAATTTTCTCTGCTCTCAGAACATTCTGGAGTCTGACCTTATATCTCACCTCCTCTGGACATGTGTTATCCACGAAACAACAGAAGGCGTGTCCTCTTAAGACCCAACACACAGCCATATGCTTTTTCTCCGACTCCCCTTTCCTCCTCTTCTGTGACCCTGTTCTCCCCACTTTCCCTCCTGTTGTATCTCTCCTTCATGTCCCCTTTCTCCACCAATCTCTTTATTTTTAATTCCAAGAAGGAAAACAATTATTCCACTCTTAGGTACTCAGGCACTCCTTCCCTCTGTATGCAAGTCCTCCCAGGACTTTCTCTCTTACTCGATCTCTCTCTCTCTCTCTCTCTCTCTCTCTCTCTCTCTCTCTCTCTCTCTCTCTCTCTCTCCTTTCTTCTTCTCTGAGGGAGGACCCAGCAGAGGCCTTTTTCATGACTGCCCCATCTAAAGTTGTGACTCTTGTTGTCTGTCCACAACAAGACAGACTATTTCTTTTGCAGTAGTTATAATTTTAAATAACTATTAGTTAACTTCCATTTTAAAAGTCTGTCTCCCATGTTATAAAATAACCTGTAGGGAAGACTTTTTGACCACTGTGTATGTATGACTCAAATAAATCCACCAGCGAGAAGAGTGTTTAAAGCAAATAAAAATGTTTGTAAGAAGCTTTGAGACACTGAAGGATCTTCTAGTGGCAGTAGTGGTTTTCTTTTCTTTTTTTTTGCTCATATATCAGTATTTTCTAATTTTTCTGCATTGACTGTGTGTTTCCTATCAAAGAGATCGAAATGGGCTGTCATTAAGTATCTCTGCCCTTGCTAACCACGCCCTCACATTCTTGAGGGAAAGGCACTCAATCTAGAGCATTCCACTTAACCAGCCCTGGTATCCAGGGTCAAGGTGGACAGTAGGCTCCTCAAGGAACGGATAATCAATACAAGGGCCCCTCCTGCCTTATAGGCATGAGTATTTGAAAGGAGAGCTACACAGGCTGTGCAGGCTTTGAAAGATGCCCCCATAGGCTCATATTTTTGAATGCTTAGTCACCAGGGAGTGGATTAGGAGGTGTGGCCTTGTTGGAGGAAGTATGTCACTCCTTTAAGGTTTCAATAGCCCATGCTAGGCTCCCTCTCTCTCTCTCTCTCTCTCTCTGCCTAAAAGCCTACAAACAGGATGTTGCTCTTAGCTACTTCTCCAGGGCCACACTTAACTACCACCACACCCCCTGCCTTGTTGATGATGGACTTAGGCCCTGGAACTGTAAGCAGGGCACCGATGAAATGTGTTCCTTTATAAGAGTCGCCTTGCTCATGGCATCTTCACAGCGATACGGCGGTGACTAAGACAGCTGGGCCCCTGTCTGTGTCTCCCCAGACAGTCATCCTTAGTGAGACACAGGAAGACACAGAGGAAGCATGTCTTATCTGCAGGATGTAGGAGAATGGAAGTGACACAGAGGGAGAGGCAGGAGGAGAGAGCAGACAGGCAGGGAGAGTCTCCAGCATTCTAACACCGGCTTCCAATACTTGGAGGGATTCAGTAACATTCTCTAAAATCTACCTGTCAATGCTTTGTCACACACACACACACACACACACACACACACACACACACACAGGCATTCCTAGGGCCACTTTAAGAAGGCTCCTGCTGTTTGCAACAAACTACTTCCAACTAAAACAAACAAAGACAAAAACAAGCCAACAACTACGTTCAAATTGAAGTTTTCATAGACTAAATGAAAAAATTTAAAGCTAGACACACATTTATTTTGTTTTTGTTTTCAACTTTCCAAGTTATCCCCGCTCTTCCACAGCCTTTATGAGTCAAGACGGAGACCACAAGCAGAGATGGAACAGGCTTTCTATTGTCTCCAAATTTCTACTTGGCTATCTACAGGAGGTCCCGAGATTACATCTCCACCCATTCTCTCCCTCATGTAAAAGAACAATCCGGAAATGAAGCTTCTATGGGAATCATGTTTGGACAACTGAAGATCGCAATATGTGTAGTCACCTGGATGCAGAGGCGAGATGAGACCTTTTGGGCCTTGCAGGGTCAGGCTCATCCTTAACAGAATCACGTGAGAATGTTGGGCAGTGTTTGGAAGGTAGTTTGGCAAGGTCCCTGAAAGCACCAAACGGCGCCTTTGATGTTCTTGACAATGATGTCATCACCCTTTTGAAACTTTGGGAGAAATATTTTTCATATAGCAACTGTATCCAGGTTCGGTGTAGCGAGTTGATGTGTTTTCACCTGTCTAAATGTCAGTGCGAGGAACTGTAAGCAACACAGACAGAGGCTCTGACACAGGACCTCAGCTCTATAGTTACTGTTTACTTTCACATCAAAGACCTAGGAATGGAAACTGCCTAATTGGGTCTATGAAACATGTGGAGGGTTACAAAGATATTTTGTTGTAACTGAAACAAGCAAATAAACAAAAATCTCAAATCTGTACTTTAGGCAACTAAGGCATTTTACACCAGAAAATGAGACACAGGAGCAGAAAGAGTGACCCTCGTCCCCCACCTCCCCGCTTGCTAAGAAATATAAACTTTTTCTACTAAAACTCCACTATTTGCCATGCGTCCATGGGAAGTGTCCCTTGATTATTTAAATAACGTTAAATGAGCAACAATGAAGCCTAATACTGCCTGCAGTTGTATTCTTTGAAGCACTGTCTTATGGTGATACAAATGCCCTAGCTTTGATCTAACCTGCCCAGTCTGGTAATTACAGGATGGAAGTGATTTCTCTACCTGACAGATTCTAACTCTTCATGTGTGGCCAGCTTCTTTGAAGAGGAAAGAGAAAAAAAAATAAATAAAAACAACCTATATTGGAAAATAAATCTTTTTAACAAGCAAAAAATGGAACCAATTTTCTGTGTCAAAGGAGTAAACTGGGAGTGTGAGGGCGAATGAAATTCTCCAGAAAACGCTTGTGTCCCTGAAATCTGTCTCCACGAGGGCGTGGAACAGTGCTTCTCCATGGAGTTTAATGGGAGCGTGGAACAGTGCTTCTCCGTGGAGTTTAATGAGAGTGTGGACCGTGCTTCTCTGTGGAGTTTTCTGAGGATGACCAGGCTGGAGTCAAACTCTCTCCTCAGCTTTCTTCATTCTGCACCATTCCTTAAATTAAACCTCTTTGCTGTGTGTTGTTTGGTTGGCTTCACATAGCAGAAATACAGCTTCAACTCAGGAGTCTTCTGATATCAAAAGACCCCTAGGAATTTATTGTATTTGACTTTTAGACATGATGCAGGACTGGGATAAACTGAAGCACTTCCCCCGCGCCCCCCCACCATACACCCCAGCTGTCTTCTTGTGAAGTGATGGCTAAGGCCACTGGGCCTCGGGCTCCCACACCAAACCCACACCTTTCCCCATTGTACCTGCTCTGTAATTAACACTGTACCACTGGCTGCATTTCTGGAGGATCAGATGCCTCATCTCCATCAGCCCTGTCTAGATCTCCGCACTCCTATTCCTTTCATCAGACCCGAGTCCTTCTCTCTGACTGGTGTGCTTGGCTTGCTAGCATCCAACCCCAGCCCCATGCTCTCTCCTGGGCTGAAGAGCTGCCTGGTGGAGAAGGGAGCTTGCTTAAGCACGATGATGACCTGAGTGTAAGCCCCCAGTACCATCAAGCCAGGTGTGTCTGTGCACATCTGTAAAGTCCACACTGTAAAGGCTGAGACAGAATGATTGTTGGGATTTGCTGGCTGCCAACTGAGCTAAAAAAAAAAATCACAAAATCCAGGTTCAACAAGAGAGAGGGATCCTGTCTCACAGGAATGAAACGGAGAGCGGCAGAGCAGGGCACGTGGGCATGCACACCCTGACACATGGAATGCAAGTAAAACTCCCTCCTAGAGCGTACGTATGGTCATGGTTCTGTTTTCCTGACACTCTTCCAATGTTTGGCATTCCTTGTGCATTTAATGATCTCGTAGTTATACTTGTTATTATGCTGTTTTCAGCCTCGCAGCAAAGATTAAAAGTATCATTTTGTGTCCTCTAATGCCTTTGGAGGCAGTTGCTGTACTGGCTCAGAGCTCAAGCTAAGGTCACAGGGACTGGATTCAAGTCTTTACTCTGCCTTCTCCAAGCTAGACAATGCTGTGTGACCTACTTAATCTGTCTCTGCCTC